>NC_059331.1:14698377-15395877 GCF_018350155.1 Leopardus geoffroyi | reverse complement strand
CTAACAACTGAAATTTATATGCCCCCTGGATTTGGCTTCTTTCTCCTCTGGTCCCTGTTGGAGAAATATTGTCAATTTCTTTTCAAGCTTTTTTTCCGTCCCACGGACCATTCCAAACCCTGATAAATTACTGCATAATTAGGTAATTCCGTTGATGGCTTCCACCTAAACCTTCTCTCTAGTGTTTGGTTTGGAAGGCTGCCTACCATTAGGGGGTTGTTGGGTTTACATGATCTCATCCATTGTGCACTGGGTTTTCTAAATGTAATGGCCAGAGTTCTGGGGTTTTCTCACAGTTGCCTCTCTGTCTCCCCCCCCCCCCCCATTTTCTAACACGTCATTGATTTCAAGGGTATGCTGGGTGCACACGACATCCTCACCGTGCCACCTAAAGATCTGGCAAGGGGAACTACCCCTGAGGAAGAGTGAAAACACGGATGGCAGCGGAAAGCCTCGGGAGCACTGGAAGAAGAGGGAGGTCCAGCGATCGGGGAGAGGTGCTCCAAAGGGAAGTGCTGGGTGGGGCTGCTCCGGGGTTCCGACACGTGCCTAGAGACCACCTAGAGACAAACGCTGGGAGTGTCCCAGGCTTGGAAGAGTGTCTCTTGGACCTGGGGACTCTGTCCCCGAGACCGGCTATCAAACACAAGCAAGGGCACGAGGTGATGCCCGGGCTGACTCTGTTGTGTACAAATGAAAACCCTTCCAGAAGCGAACGGACAGTGGATGGGGCTGGGGCTGAGGAGCAGGTGGCCATCCCAGCCCCAGCCTTCAGAGGGCACTGGCCACCAGGCACGGCAGGCTTGGAGACCTGAGACCCACGGGGCCCTCTCAGGGATTTCCCACCCCACCGAGGCCCGGGCGAGCACCTGCTTTGTCAATGGCTCTCAGGCCTGGCCTCGTTCTCCCCGAGTACCTAGAAGGGACCGATGGGCCATTCTCACCTGTGAGATCTACTTCCTCTCTCTGTAGATATTGTCCAGACGGCAGGCGGAATGTCTGCCCCTTGATAAGGCCTTGGGCCAGCAGCTTATGAAAAGGCTCTCTGAGAACAGAGAAAGGGAAAAGAAATCGATTGGTAGGGATTTGAAGCATCCAGAAGACAGCAATAGAAGCCTTTCCGGCTGATGGATAGAGACAACTGCTCTTCATAAAAGCAGGTAGTCTGGCCAATGCCACTTGGAAATCCAACTGGAGCAAACAGCTCCTTATAAAGAAGTGACTGAGAACATGAAGTCAGATCGGCAGGTGTTAGCTACTTTCCACTTGTCGAAGTGGAAAGAACACTAGGCTTCAGATTCGGAAGGAATCTCTTTCCTCCTCAATGAATTCTATGAGCCAAGGCAAGTCCCTTACTTGTTCTTAACATCAGTTTGCTTATCTGAAAAGTGGAAACACTAAAAATCTGTCAAAGGCTTGTTGGTAAGATTACAGTAAATGATTGCATGAAAATACTTGTAAATTTTATTTTATTTTTAAATTTGCTGTTCTTTTTAAAAAAATTTTTTAATGTTTATTTGTATTTGAGAGAGAGAAAGAGAAAGAGAGAGCACAAGCAGGGGAGGGGCACAGAGAAAGGAAGACAGAGTCCAAAAGGCTCTGAGCTGTCAGCACACAGCCCGACACGAGGCTCGAACTCATGAGCTGTGAGATCAAGACCTGAGCTGAAGTCAGACGCTCAACCGACTGAGCCACCCAGGGGCCCCACCCCCTCCCCCCGCTTTTTTTTTTTTTTTTTTTTTTTTTTAGTTTATTTATTCTGAGAGAGACAGAGAGAGTACGCAAGCAGGGGAGGGGCAGAGAGAGACGAGAACAGAAGAAGGCTCCGTGCTGAGAGCAGAGGGGCCTGATACGGAGCTCGAACTCACGAACCGTGAGATCATGACCTGGGCCGAAGACCGACACTTAACTGACTGAGCCACCCAGGTACCTCGATACTTGGAAATTTTAAAGAACCACACTAATGTCAGCTACAGGCCGAGTCCAGCGTCAGGAGGGGCTCGAGGGGACACAGGGAGGTTTAAGTCGGGGCTCTGCTCAAGCAGGCTGCTTTTCCATCAACCTTGTACACAGTGACCGCTTGCATTCTTAAAAAAAAAACAAACACTGAATCCTACAGATTAACCACGCATATAGACTTTCTGTTCAAACTCAAACATGAACCTCCTCTTTTTAGGCCTACCCCCCTCTGAGGAGGCGGTTGTTATTAATAGCATGGTAAATACACCTGGAAACGTCTGGAAACTTTTCTGAATGCCTATGTGTGTATATACATATATATAGTTTTGTATAATTTTGGCAGATTTAAATAGATCATAATTCACATAGATGACTCTGGTATTTCATTTAACTATATGAATGGATTTTCCACAACAGTCCATATAGACCTATCTCAGTTTTTTCTCCTTTTGTAATTGTTTTCACTTTTTTTTTGTTTTATTATTATTATTATTATTATTTATATAATTTATTGTCAAGTTGGCTAACATACGGTGTATATACAGCGTGCTCTAGGTTTTGGGGGGTAGATTCCCATGATTCATCGCTTACATACAACACCCAGCGCTCATCCCAACAAGTGCCCTCCTCGATGCCCATCACCTATCTCACCGCCCCCCACCCCCATCAACGCCCTGGAAAACAGTCTGGAGGTTCCTCAACAAATTAAAAATAGAACTGCTACGACCCAGCAGTAGCGCTACTAGGAATTTATTCAAAGGATGCAGGAGTGCGGATTCATTAGGGCACATGTACTCCAATGTTTATAGCAGAGCTTTCATCAATAGTCAAATTATGGAAAGAGGCTCAGTTTTTTTAATGTTTATTTTTGAGAGAGAGAGAGAGGGACAGAGGATCCGAAGCAGGCTCTGTGATAACAGCAGCAAGCCGAATGCAGGGCTCGAACTCCCAAACCGTGAGATCATGACTTGAGCCGAAGTCAGGCACTCACCCGACTGAGCCACGCAGGCGCCCCCAGACCTATCTCGGTTTTTAAACGGCTCTCTAGTAGTCTGCGGTGCCCATGGGTTATAATTTGTTTATAGTGCCCGTTTTCTAAAAAATGGTTTCAGTCACTTTTACTGGATGAATCCTGCAATATCAACTTTTTCTCGGAAGGGGACAAGGAGAGGCTGACCCTTACACTGAAATGACGGGGAAATGACATGATTTCCGATTTGAAACGGTTTATTCTGAAGAATCCACCTGATTCCGTTGTAAAGCACGAGAGCGAGAGCTATTCCAAACTCCAAGAATGATTTGCGGAGACATGTGCTGGTAACGCGTGCGCGTTTCGTATCTGTTGAGAGGTAGGAACGTTTGGCGGGAGCCACGTTCTTCCCACACATCACCAGCAGCACGACGCACCTTTCAACAGACAAACCCGTTGGTGCTTCAAGGTCACTGACGCGAGGCGGCTGCTATTTAGAAGTTCAAAAAAACCACACGACCTCAGAGGCCCAGCAGACTACAAGTGTTGTTCTGGCGTCGTAGGTAGGAGCTGGCTTGGTCAAGTTAACAGGACCCGTGTTTCTCACACAAGGCCGTGGGATTTCGGTGACCCGTGATACTGAGTAAGGCTGCTGGGCGGGCCCCTGGTTGGTATCTGTGTGGCCCTTGTCCAACAACGGCTGTGCGGACAGGTGCGGTTTAGGGGAAACGTGCCAGGGGATTCAGGGGGGTAGCATGGGATAGACCGACTGGAAAAGAGATGAGGGCCAGTTCGGAAAAAGGGATTCTCAGCCTTCATATTTTAAAATCTTAGGAGTGTATATTGTGTATACACGCAGGCATACGCGAGGGTGAGGGTGGTGGTGAGGGATTTTCTTATCCTTTTTTTTGGCCCAACGCGGGCCTCGATTGCACAATGGTGAGATCGGACCCGGAATCAACAGCCGGACGCTCAACCAACCGAGCCACCCAGGCTCCCTGAGGTTTTTTTCCACGGTGGAAAAGACCCAGTATGCATCACATTCAAGTCGAATGTTACACAATTGTGCAAATTATGCAGCGTTATTACTGAGCGTCACAGGGGCCATCCGGCATGCTCCCATGTGAATTTGGAACAAACCCCACATGTGCACAGAAGTCATCATATCATTGTCCAGCCTCTAAAACCCATCTTCACAATAGACCCATTCGACTCAGAAAGCTGCCTTCCTCCCAGCACGCTCATGACATTCCACCGGCAAAGTCACATTGGCAGAATGGCATCCTTTGGTGCCACAGTTCACGTCCCATCAAGACTCCTAGGAAATAGGAGTCTTTTGTACAGAAAAACAGGACAAATTATTTAACAATCAAATGCCCTTGGATCTTACGCCGCATTTGAATAACTAAGCGCCTTGAAGGGAGAGCAGTTGTGTCTGCGGCTTCCCGGAACACCTGCACAAACGCCACAGGGACCTGTGTCCTCGGGCTACGCAGGCTTTATCCAGAGCAGGCCGGGGTTCTGATGCCCAAGGACCCACGTCTGCATTCTCCTCAGGAAGCTCAGAGAACCGCACCCCACAGACTGGGCGCGGGGTTTCCTCTGCCATCAGCCCTGTTTACCTGCCTGGTGTCTCTGACACTTTAAACCCACTTGCTTGTTCCTCGCAGAGGTCACGCGCACACTTGGCTGTCCCCAGAACGGGTCACGCTCCCCAGGATCAGGTGCCCCCTGGCAGGAATGCTGTCTCAGCCTGCGTTCCCGGGGAAACCGGGACTCGCCTGCACCTCTGAACTCAGGCATTCCGTTTTCTGGGTGGCCGCTTCTGTCCCCAGGCCCTCGTTTGTATCCCGCGGCGTCTGGGACACACCACGTGAGAAGCGTGTCCGGGCTGTGCCGTGATTACAACGTAAAGACCAGTCCACATCCGGCCCTACGCCCATCACGGTAAGGACTTTTGCTCCCTTGGTCTTCCCTCTGTCCCCGGCACTGAGTGCTGTGCCCAACAGGCAAGCTCAAAAAAAAAACAACAACAACAACAAAAGGAGACGTGGTGAAAACGTGGACGGGTGAATGAACTCATAAATATGCACATTCAGACAAAAGGACGGTGGGACACAGGCGGAAGACGCGGGTGGCTGCTGTTGCTGGCTCTGGAAGCCATCTTTGCCTTCCATCCGATTCCAGGATTTTAACCCCATCCCATTCGCTCTACGGCAACAGTTTTAAAACAAAATCAAGTCATCTGGCCACTTTTTATTGGGCAGGTCAAGAAACAGACTGGACACAAACACATTCGAAAGCACCAGGCACACGGAGCCAGTGTTCCCCAAGGAAGGGCTGCCCCCGCCAAGCTTCGCGGAGCATC
The DNA here is from genome assembly GCF_018350155.1 of Leopardus geoffroyi. Lineage (NCBI taxonomy): Eukaryota > Metazoa > Chordata > Mammalia > Carnivora > Felidae > Leopardus > Leopardus geoffroyi. Next base: position 15,390,580 of record NC_059331.1, on the reverse strand, counting down.
GGTGGGGTCAACGGGGCCGATCTGCGCCTGCACTCAGGGTGCACCGGGTCACCTCTTAGGCTGGAACCTTCCTCAGATTAATTTTTCATGCTGCAGCCTCACAGGAAACAGAAACAAAACAAAAACAAACAGACCGTTGCTTTCTCTCCTCTGTGCCTGGTGCCAGTGGGATGAATTTCTGTTACTGTCTGCACGAGTTTTTGAGATTTTTCCTTTCCTTTCCCACTCTGAGTGCAACGGCTTTGGTAGCTCTTAGGGGAAATTAAAAATCAGGGTGGAAGGAGGGAGGGAATGATCTGGATCCCAAAGACAAAGATGAGCAGTATGGTGAAAATCCACAGAGCTTTTAGCCTCCGGGGGGGGGGGGGGGGGGGGGAGGTGAGAACCCAGGAATCCTGGTCTGGCCTCTGCAGGTTATCAGGTGGTTCGATGCTGCCACCTTCTGGGAACGGACGGCACTGCACCTGCCAGCACGTGGCCCTACTTCCAGAAGCTCTTCGGGGCCCCATGGGTTCCCATTCTTCTTCTTCTTGTTTTTTTAAGTAAACTTCGAAATCAAGTGCCGCGCACATATCGAAAAGTACACGGATCCTGGGAGTAAAACCTGATGAAGTTTTACAACATAAGCACACCTGTGATGGCCACAGAGCGTGACCAACCTCCCAAAGGCCCCACCTCCCCACCGCGGTCACCACCAGCCTGGCTGCTGACACCATCGATTAGTTCTGCCTGTTTCAAAACCACTTCTAACCCTTTCCAGGTGAGGGTGAGGGATCCCAGGGGCCTGTACACATTGGAGGCTGTCCCCAGAGCTGGCCGTTGGCGGTGTGTCCGGTGTGGTCCTGGCAGCCGGGCCCGGCAGACACTAAATTTTATTATGTATTCAAGTAGGCTGCGCCTCTGCCCCCTCCGGCGAGCCTCCTTCCGGTGCTGAGTTCATGGTGGGTGCTTGATATCGTTCACTGGTTTGAGCTAAATGAACGCCGTTTCCACGAGAGGAGAAATAAAGCTGCCAGCAGCAGAGGCGGGGACAATGTGGAGAGGGACACGAGGTGGAGGGAGAAAGGCCGATAAAGGGCAGGCACGGGACATTATGGCTCCCAGGTGGGGCCGTGACTTTTCTGCAGGGAGAGGCGCAGTGAGCGGTTTCAGACTCCATCCACTTAAGCTCGCAGGAAGGTGGGTGGGAGCAAGGGGATGAGTCGGGGCGGGGGGTAGGGTCCCAAGATCCCAAGAGCGTTAACACTGGATTTCACGGTGGAAGGGGCACTTCCCTGCTCATTCCCCGGCGGTCCCCCCATCCCCCACTCTTCAGGGCTCCAGGGAATGATCCACAGGACTTTGGGAATCCGGTTCTCATTCTCATGGCTGAAGCCGGTCACATCCACCCACAAGTAGTGTAGCTCGGAATGAGGAACCACACTTGTGTATTCATTCAACGTGTATTTGAGCCACAAACGGGTACAGAGCACTCTGCGGTTAGAAGGCTTACAGTAAAACGGTGGGCCAAGACATGCTCAGAAATAACCATCAACGCCATAAGGAGGACGCTCTAGTGTGATATGGAGGCGCGAGGTGCATGGGAATGAGGGACAAGGACGTCAAGGGCCCCGCTGAGCTCGGAACCCGGTCCCGCGGGAGCAGCGTTCACACCATCGCCAAGCTCATGACTCAGATTCACAGCCAGTGTAACGTATTCCCTGCATACTCATTCATTCACTCGACAAATGGCACCGGGGACAAACTTGCAGAAGCAACTGAGTTACTCATGCATCACAGTGACCGTGTACAGCCGAGGGCTTTATAAGGAAGTGAAAGATCTGAAACCACCCTCAAACCCCTTTGGCGTAGAAGCATCAAAGGTGGGCGTCACGCAGGGTCTCTGCCTGCGGGGGCCCGGCTGGTTTCACTGCCTTGGAGGCAACGCCGCGCTCTTTGCTGTGGCCCTGCTCTCCTGCTGCACCCTTAATACCACCCCTAGAGGGGCGCCTGGGTGGCTCAGTCGGTTGAGCATCCAACTCTTGATTTTGGCTCAGATCATGACCCCAGGGTCGTGGATTGAGCCCCATGTCAGGCTCCGTGCTAAGCGTGGACCCTGCTTAAGATTCTCTGTCTCCCCCTCTGCCCCTCTCCCCTGCTTGCATTCTCTCTCTCTCTCTAAATAAATAATATAATAAAAAAAAAGAATTAAAAAAAAAAAATACCACCCCGCGTTTGCTGCAGCACAGCTATGTGCGAGCAGAATCATGGGGAGTGATGTTCTCTTCGGTACTTCCTTGACGGCTGGTCATGGAAAGCCACCTTTGTGCCATCAAGGTGGGAAGGGAAGGGGGGCAGGTGGAAGGGCAGGGTGGGGAGGGTCAGTAATTATTAGGATAAATAAGGAATTCCAGAACATGGATTGATAGGCTATTTTAAGTGCCCTTATATAAAAAAATAAAAAATCACTGTATACAAAGGAATGTACTAACTGGGATGTGGCTAACAGAATCCCAGGATTCGTCAGAGCCCCAACTAGCCACCGCAGATGACATTTCACCTACTCAGGAGGCCCTGGACAGCCCGCTGCCCACTCCCTGGCCTGGTCAGCCGGCCCCTGTATAGATCTGGAAAGAAGAAAACAGAAGGCCCTGGATTTCTGAAAACAATCTCTAACAACTTTTCAGACTGATTTTGCAAACTTCCTCTTCCTTGCCCTGTGCTGAGGGCCGGCAGAATCACACAATTAGCCAGGGTCTGAGCATTAAGCAATAGCTCATTCTTAAAATACTACCATTTCTAGGGGCGCCTGGGTGGCTTGGTCGGTGAAGCGTCCGATTTGGGCTCAGGTCACACATGATCTCCCCTCGCATCCGGCCCTCTGCTATCAGCATGGAGTCCGCTTCAGATCCTCTGTCCCCCTCACTCTGCCCCTCCCCTGCCTGTACTCTCTGTCTCTCTTTCTCTCTCTCTCAAAAATAAACATTAAAAAAATACTACCATTTCTATTTCTTAGCAACCAGCTAGCAGCATGGAAGGAGCCCTTACGGATACGGTGAGACCCAAGGTAAGTTTCTCTTCCCTTCCTTTTCCCCCAAGGCTCATTTCTGGTGTGATCAGAGAGACACATAAAAGCTTGGGGGACTGGAGCCCGTGGCGTTCTCAGTGATCAGCAGGCCACTGTTCTTGGTTGACAACAAACCACAGGGAGAATGTCACTTCGGGGAATGTCGTGTCTCCCCAGAGTTGCAGTTAAGAGCAACAAAAACTGACAGGATCCCTGGGCCTACCGCCGTCCCTCACCACTGTCCCTTACAAAGGGAGAGACAGGCTTCCTTACTGCAGTTCAGGGATGAGCTGGGTACGTTCCTCTCTGCAGCGCGCCCCTGCGGCTTCCGTCCCGGGGACGTCCAGCCACAGCCAAAGCCCCCCCCTGGGTACTTCCTCTCGGGTACCTCCTCCCGGGTACTTCCCTGCTTCTGAATCTAGGCTGTAAATGACTGCTTTTTTTTTTTTTTTTCATTCTTTTTTCCTATTATAAGGTTGTACGATCAATGTAAAAACTCTGGAAAAAAAGCAGGAGTGCCTTAAAAAGAAAATCACCAATAACTTCATCTTCCAGAGAAAACTAGTGTTAACATGTTGGCATAGTTTTTTCTAGTCTTTTCTCTTGCTCTGCGTATGTGTATATACGCGTGTGTACATTTAAATACAGAGATAGAGCCAAATTGCATCTATGATTCTGTATCACGCTTTTTTTTTTTTTTTTTCAGTTCTAGGTACTTCAGATGCATTTCTCCGTGTTACTAAACATTCCATGTAATATAATTTTAAAGAGCTGTACAGGGGCTAGACTTTATTCACTCTTTTTCAGAATGTGGGGGCGATAGGGCATATCTAAACGTGTAGCTACTTGAAATAACACGTGTACAGTTGGGTGCATAAGTTTGCATTTCTGATTATTCCCTTGGGCTAGGTTTCTAGAAGTGCAGTTAGTGGGTCCAAAAGTGTGAATGTTTCCAAGGCTCTCGCCTTATATCATCAAACTGCTTTTCGTAAAGGTTGTTCCAAACGGTCTTCCCGCGGCACAGGGGAAGCTGTTCATCCCAGCCTTTCTGCTATACGGAAAATGGTGCCTCACTTCTGTTTCACTGTATTTCTTTGACTACCAGCGAGGGAAGCATTTTAGAGTGGGCCTCTTTATCATTTGTGTATCTTCTTTGGCAAATCTTCCGGGGACATTAATTCTGGCTTGATCAGTAACCTGGTATTTCTTTCTTTCTTTTTTTCTTTTTTTAATGTTTATTTATTTTTGAGACAGAGAGAGACAGAGCATGAGTGGAGGAGGGGCAGGGAGAGAGGGAGACACAGAATCTGAAGCAGGCTCCACGCTCCAAGCTGTCAGCATAGAGCCCGACGCGGGGCTCGAACTCATGAGCTGTGAGATCATGACCTGAGCCGAAGTCGGCCATTTAACCGACTGAGCCAACCCAGGCACCCCAGTAACCTGGTATTTCTGATGCACAACAGCACACGTGCTGTCCCCTGTGGGGGCACACCCAGCCCGGAGGCCAGCTTCTGGTGGAGGGTAAAGAGATCCATGAAAAGCTCAGAGTACAGACCTAAATGTGCAAGTGTGAAAGAGGGCCAGGACTCACTTAGAAAGCAGGAAAGAGTATTAGAACTACCTAAGACTTGTGGTAAGTTGATGAAACTTAGCCAGAATTACAGAGCGAATCCAGTGCTTAGAGTCGACAGAATTCCTCGCACGTGAGGCCCCTGAGAACCAAACAGGTTACTTGTCCACACGCGACGTAGTGGCCCACATGGACATGGGACAGAGGCCTCGGGCTCCCAGGCTATCATTACTACATTCATTTGCTTGTTTGTTTATTTTTACAGTAATCTTTACACCCACCATGGGGCTCAAACTTGCGACCCTAAGATCAAGAGTCACTCGCTCCACCGATGGAGCCAGCCAGGTGCTCCTAGAGATAACTATCTTAGATGGTGGCCAGGGGGTTGAGAAATGAAAACGACAGGGAGTGGCAGTAGGCTCAAATCCCTCCTGGAAGGACAGGGCTAACCAAACGCTAACCAAGAGTAATACAGAAATAGACGTAGCAATCCCTGTCAAAAAAACACCAGCATTCTTCACAGAGCTAGAACAAACAATCCTACAATGTGTATGGAACCAGAAAAGGCCCCGAAGAGCCAAAGCAATCCTCAAAAAGAAAACCAAAGGTGGAGGCATCACAATTCTGGACTTCAAGACGTATTACAAAGCTGTAATCAAGATAGTATTTGGTACCGGCACAGAAACAGACACTCAGATCAATGGAACAGAATAGAGAACCTAGAAATGGACCCACAAACGTATGGCCAACTCATCTCTGACAAGGCAGGAAAGAATAGCCAATGGAATCAAGACAGTCTCTTCAGCAAGTGGTACTGGGAAAACTGGACAGCGACATGCACAAGAATGAACCTGGACCACTTTCTTACACCAGACACAAAAATAAACTCAAAATGGATGAAAGACCTCAATGGAAGACAGGAAGCCATTAAAATCCTCAAGGAGAAAGCAGGCAAAAACCTCTTTGACCTTGGCTGCAGCAACTTCTTACTCAAAACATCTCCAGAGGCAAGGGAAACAAAAGCAAACATGAACTATTGGGACCTCATCAAGATAAAAAGCTTCTGCACAGCAAAGGAAACCATCAGCAAAACTAAAAGCCAACTGATGGAATGGGAGAAGATATTTGCAGATGACAGATAAAGGGTTAGTATCCAAAATCTATAAAGAACTTATCAAACCCAACATGCAAAAACACAAATAATCCAGTGAAGAAATGGGCAAAAGGTATGAATAGACACTTCTCCAAAGAAGACATCCGGATGTCCAACTGACACATGAAAAAATGCTCCACAACACCATCACCAGGGAAATTCAAATCAAAACCACAGTGAGATACCACCTCACACGTGTCAGAATAGCTAATATTAACAACTCAGGCAACAACAGATGTTGGCGAGGATGCAGAGAAAGAGGATCTCTTTAGCACTGCTGGTGGGAATGCAAACTGGTGCACCTACTCTGGAAAACAGTATGGAGGTTCATCAAAAAATTAAAAATAGAACTTCCCTACGACCCAGCAATGGCACTACTAGGCATTTATCCACGGGATACAGGTGTGCTGTTTCAAAGGGACACATGCACCCCCATGTTTATGGCAGCACCATCAACAGTAGCCAAAGTATGGGAAGAGCCCACATGTCCATCGATGGATGAATGGATAAAGAAGATGTGGGATACATATACAACGGAGTATTACTCGGCAATCAAAAAGAATGAAATCTTGCCATTTGCAACTACGTGGATGGAACTGGAGGGTATTATGCTAAGCGAAATTAGAGAAAGACAAATATCGTATGACTTCACTCATATGAGGAATTTAAGATACTAAACAGATGACTGTAAGGGGAGGGAAGCAAAAAGAACATAAAAACGGAGGGGTCAAAACAGAAGAGACTCTTAAATATGGAGAACAAACAGAGTGTTCCTGGAGGGGTGTGGGAGGGGGGATGGGCTAAATGGGGAAGGGGCACTAAGGAATCTCCTCCTGAAATCAATGTTGCACTATCTGCTAATTCACTTGGATGTAAATAAACAATAAGTAAATTTTTAAAAAAAGAAAGAACGAAAAAATAAAGTTCTGATTTAGATACGTGTCAGCAAAAACAGCTAATAAATAAAGAGACATAAATACACACGTGGTTGACAGGTCTCAGTTTTTCCTCCTAGGCCAGCTTGAAAAAGTTGTTTGAAGGTCTTCAAACATTCTGACTGGAGAATCCTGAATTTTACCACAGAAGGCGGGTGACTCTCATTTCGTTTGAGGCTGACTGGTTTGTGGAGACACCCCTGATGAAAAGGCCATGTTCAGAGGCTGTCCTGGCCCCGATGTGATTTCACAGGAGTGACCCTAACAACTGCGTTGAGACACGGAGATAAGGGGAATTCCTGCAACTTCTTCAAGGTCAGATTTTGAGTACTTAAAATAAATGTCTCCTTTTTTTTGGGGGGGGGGGGAGGGCACGGAATAGAATCTTACTATCTCGTAAAGAACTTTTAAAAACGCACACAAAATACTGCACAGATATATTTCGAAGTACACCGGACAGCTGTCCCTTAAGGCTGATGGAAAATCAAGTTCCAGGGGTGTCTGGAGGTTCTGTGGGTTAGAAATTCATTTCAACAGACACCAAGTCCTACCCCAAACGGGACTTGACAATTACATCCGAACGCCGCAAACATTTTTTCTCCTCAAATATAGTTCTCAAACCACTGTACAGGAGTCATAAAAACAGCCAGGCCTTGTCTTATATTTTAAAATAGTTAGCCATTGACTCATTTATTGGTTTGTTCACTGCTCCTGCAAATAACTTCAGAAGCACAAATGGGCCTTGGGGCCAGAAATCATTTATGGTCTTCGTTTCTAGACCTGCATCAGAAGGAAACATTTCTCATGGTGTATTTTCTCTCTAGCCCAAGGAGGACATTTCCTTGTGGAAACATAAACTTCTTTCTTTTCATTTTTTTCTTTGAAGTAGGCTCCACGCCCAACATGGGGCTTGAACTCATGACCCAGAGATCAAGAGTCTCACGCTCGACCGAGTGAGCCAGCCAGGAGCCCCGAAAAGCATAAACTTTTATCTGTTTATATCAAGGGCTTAAACTCAATTTAAACAAATATCCACTGAGACTGTACAGTCTCCACGATACTGTCACAACAACAGGACACAATTCCCATCCTCAGGGGTAAGTTTTATCTGATGACGTAAAGAAGTTTCCACAGAGAAGAAATTCAAGGCAGAATGGGAAAAGTCTCAAGGCACAAACATTCCGACTGAGGCTTAATGCTGTTAATGTATTCACTGTCCTTCTGATGCAATCAGTTTATTTTGACACATGAAGGGCTCTGGGACTAATGAGAAGAAAATTATTTTCAGCATTTAATTTGATATATAAACGAAGTGCGTTTTCTGTACCCTAGACTCTTAATCTGTGTGTGTGTGCACAGAGAGAGGGAGCAGGTCTGAGCGGGGGTGAAGGGAGGGGGCTTTCATAATGCTTCATTTTGCAGAAACTAGACTGTAGTCTGCGTTACTAGAGATATTTATTTATTTTTCATGTTTACTTGTTTTTGAGAGAGAGAGACAGAGCATGAGCAGGGGAGGGGCACAGAGAGAGACACACACAGAATATGAAGCAGGCTGCAGGCTCCGAGCTGTCAGCCCAGAGCCCAATGCGGGGCTCGAACCCACGAACCATGAGATCACGACCTGAACCGAAGTTGGACACTCAACCGACTGACCCACCCAGGCACGCTACAAACAGATATGCTTAAGTCAAATATCCTTTATACGTTCAAACACACACGCACACATACATCTATATATAGCCATGCTGTTGACTAGCAAGATAGAAGATATATGATGTAGGTCAGATATTTGTACAAGGCGATCGCCACGCTCTACAGAAGGTTTGCGGCGACGCACAAAGTTCTATTAACAGATTTTAAATAAGTTGGTCTTTTTTTCCCCTTAGAGTCTATTCAGACATTTCTTTCCTTTCTCTTTTTTCTTTATTTATTTTTTGATTAAAAAAATTTCTTTTCGTGTTTATTTATTTTTGAGAGAGAGAGACAGAGCATGAGCGGGGGAGGGGCAGAGAGAGGGGGAGACACAAAATCTGAAGCAGGACAGAGCTGGACGCGGGGCTTGAACTCACGAACCATGAGATCATGACGTGAGTTGAAGTTGGACGCTTAACTGAGCCACCCAGGAGCCCCTGAGATTTTTAAAGTAATATATTTTTTATATATCAAAATTTTAAAAACACATATCCTTTGACCCAGCATTTTCATGTCAGGACTTGGACTTACAGATATAAACCCATATACCAGCTGAGAACACAGACAGTGAGAGTCACCTGACTTTTTTTTTTTTTGTAATAGCAATTGGAAAAATAGGTGATTGCTTACATAAATCACGGGAGATCCATTATGATGGGGTACTGTGCATAAATTACAAAGGATGGGGGGTCGGCACATGCTGATGTAGAAGGATCCCTAGGATATATTATTAAATCAAAAAAGCAAAAAGGCACATCTGTAATATATGTCACGTTTTAAAAATAAGTCTATCAACAGAAACATGGAGGTAATGCAAAATGTTTTTCTGGAAGAGACCAAAAGAAGCCATCAACAGGTTGAGGGGGGAGGGGTGGAGGGTGGCCTGCAGGGAGTGAGACTTCAATGTTCAGTTTCTGTGCAGTTAAGAAAAAAACTCTTAACCTTAGACATGCATTACTTTATTATTTTGTATTTTTAAGTTGTTAACATGGGTTATCTGGACAAAGAGATCATCAGATCTTTTCTTCCCTTTTTTTCTCTGCAATTAAAAAATAGTCTAGGGGGTGCCTGGGTGGCTTAGTCAGTTAAGCGTCTGGCTCTTGATTTCAGCTCAGGCTGTGATCTCATGGGTTGTGAGTTCGAGCCCCAGGTCGGCCTCTGCACTGAGTAAGCGTGGAACCCGCATAGGATTCCCTGTGTCCCTGCCCCTCCCATGCATGAGTGTGCTCTCTCTCTCAAAACAAATAAATAAACATTAAAAACAAATAGTGTAACAGATGCTGAATTAAAGACACAAAAAACAAAATACAACCGTAATTGAAAAAAAACCCAGGAATTATGCTCCTGATGGTATGGCAGACAAAATAACCTAAATTATTGTCCTGCTGATAAATAAGTGAAAAAGCCAGACAAGTTATAAAAAAAGAATTGTTTTAAAGGTGTCACTGAGCTGGTAAACTAAGAAATGAGGTTGAGATATCAAATAAAAGCTAATAGATGGACCTTCACTAAAGAGCATGAAAGATATTCTAAAATATATATTTCAGATAAAGGAAATGATTTCAGATGTTAAGGTCAGAGACATAAAAAGGAAGAGTGAGGGGGCACTTGGGTGGCTCAGTCGGTTGAGTGTCCGACTTCGGCTCAAGTCACGATCTCACGGTTTGTGAGTTCGAGCCCCGCGTCAGGCTCTGGGCTGACAGCTCAGAGCCTGGAGCCTGCCTCAGATTCTGTGTCTCCCTCTCTCTCTGTCCCTCCCCTGCTTATGCTCTCTCTCTCTCTCTCTTGCTCAAAAATAAACATTTAAAAAATTTAAAAGAAAAAAAAGGAAGAGTGAGAAAAGCTATCAGTAAGTATCCAGACTCAGTGCAATTGCATTAAACTCCCAATAGATATTTTTGTGGAATGTGACAGGGTGAATCTAAAATTCATATGGAAGGGCAAAAGATTTGATCACAGCCAAGCTATTCCTAAAGAAAAAGAACAAAGTAGAAGGACTACCCTTACCAGACAGTAAGACTTGTAAAATTAAAATAAAGCCAATAAATAACGAGCACAGCAAAAAGCAAACGAACCAACAGACGGAATAAAGATCCTATAAACAGGCCCTTGTATATATACGCAGAAACATGACATTGATGGAGAGGCAACTAAAGATCAGCAAGGCAATGCGTGGACGGGTCCACTGAGGGCACTGAGACACTAAAAGCAACAAACAGCCCTAAAGGAAAAAAATCATTAAAATTTCCTGCATGAACTTCAGAGTTTCTACTCGTCAAAAGACACCATAAAAAGTAGAGAAATTGAGACCCGGGAAAAAAATCCTTGCAATACGTATAGCTGGAAAAGGATTAGCATCCAGAATATTTTCAAAGTTCCTACAGTCAATAGAAGACAACCCAGAAACGCATAAAGGACACAGACAGGGATTTACCGGAAGGGAAAACACACCGGTCCCCTAGACACGTTGATAACTGCTAAGCTCCATTGAGTGAGCAATGTCGCTCATTTCAACCATGACCCACAAACGGATCCATCGCGGAACCAACGTGGACGTGAAGGAGCCGCGCGGTGATGGGGGCCTCATCTCTGCTCGCATGAGCACAGGTTTATGTGAGCAGTCTGAAAACAAGCGGCGTGTTCCTGAGTGAGGTCGGGCACGTGCATACCCCGCGGTTCAGGAGCTTGGCTCTTAGGGACACACGCCAGACACGTGCTGACACGTGTATGGCAGCAAATACGTACCGGAACACTCACCGTCTGGCTTGGCTCATCGTTGCACAAAACACTCCACCAGCCGCGAGTGGCGGATGGACACATAAACTGTGTTCTGCGCTGGAAATTCCACGCCACGTGGGCGAATACCACACAGCGGGGAAACAGAAAGGCAACGTAACTCTGTGCACCAGTGTGGGTGAGCCCCCAAAAATGCTGAGCGAGGAAAGCGAGAGGGAATACACGAAATATGATTCTACACATATGAAGATCACACACAAGAAAACCAAAAAACACACACTGTTTCAAACCTACATACAGAGGTGATAAATTTATAAAGAGAAGAAAGTGAATAATGCAGGATAGGGGCTGGCCAGGGGAGGGGCGGTGAGTAGGGACAGAGTAAGACTGGGTAGGGGACCCTGGGTGTTCTAAGGGACTGGAGTACTCTTTCTCAGACTGAGGAGGGTGCAGGGATGTTCACTTTATTCTTTGAATTGTATAAGACATTATACAATATATACATATATATTTATCATATGTACATGCAATATTAAATATATATGTATATGCGTATATATGTATATACATATATATGTATACCCATATACATATATACAATATACATATTATATACATATACATATATACATATGTATATGTATATACATATGTACATATACATACATATATACAATATATACATATATATTTATCATGTGTACATGCAATATTATATATATGTATACGCATATATATGTATATATGTGTATACATATATGTATACACATATATACATATATACATATGTACATATACATACATATACAATATATATTTATCATATGTACATGCAATATTATATATATGTATATGCGTATATGTATATACATATATATGTATACATATATATACATATATATATATATATATATATATATATATATATATATATATATATATGACGTATTTCATGGGGGGAAAAAGCACACATATACCTTGCTGACCATAATGGGGAATAGGTTATAGGCCAATAGGGAGAAAATTTATCAATGGATTTACAATGGGATTCCCCAGCTTTAATCCATTATCTGCTTTTCCCAGCGTCATCTATCCAGGCAGGATTCAGTCAGGCTTAGAAAAAGAGCTTACATCGAGTGTGGCCAGATGATAAACACCACCTGAAACGGGACACTGTAAAAAGCCATGCAACATTATGAGCGCTTGTCTCTGCCTCACAAGTAAACGGCTCAGTTACTTAACTCCGCTAAACAGACAAGAGCTGAGGGCAAGACGCTGTGCGAACCTGCAATCTCACAGGCTAGAAGTGAAACGAAGCAACAGAAACGGCACTTCACGCGGCGAAGGCTGGCAGTGACCGGCGAAGGCTGGCAGTGACCTCCGAAGTACACTTGAAAACCGGAAGTCTGCCACGACCTCCATTGACCTTGGTCCCCGGAAGAACTGGCACCTGCTTTCGGTTGTCGTTCACGGAACCAAGTTCTTTTGCAAAGGGGGATAAATGCTCACCTGTGCTTGACCATGTTTTGATCGTGGCAAAAATGACTGAAGAATCTCGCGTAGAGCAAGTGCAGGACAGCGTGTTCCTTCCCTCCGATGTACAAATCCACAGGCATCCAGTAATCTGCCAAGGCGGCGCTAAAAGGGCTGGAAGAAAGAGAAACGGCCGTTTTTTCAAAACCCACTTTAGGGGCGCCTGGGTGGCTCAGTCGGTTAAGCGGCCGACTTCGGCTCAGGTCACAATCTCGCGGTCCGTGAGTTCGAGCCCCGCCTCGGGCTCTAGGCTGACCGCTCAGAGCCTGGAGCCTGTTTCGGATTCTGTGTCTCCCTCTCTCTCTGACCCTCCCCCGTTCATGCTCTGTCTCTCTGTGTCTCAAAAATAAATAAACGTTAAAAAAAAAAAACAACAAACCCACTTTGCCTCAATTACATAAATCAGACAGACCCACTGTAATCTGCATACGCCCTGAAACAGATTATGTCAGAGGAACACTTGTTTTCTTTTCAAAAATACTGTAAGAGAAAAACTTATCGACTAAAGGAAAGTCAGGTCCGTGTTAAATTCAGAAACTTACGAAAACTGTTTCAGAAGTTGCTGCTGACAATTTAACAAATGCCGATTTCCATATAAAATGGAGACAAGAGGAAAACGTGGCAGCAAAAAAAGATATTTCTGGGAAAGAGGTATTTCTGCAAAATGCATATTTGAATATGTGGATTTATGTTTTAGTGTTTATTCCGATAAGGCAATTGGGATGTGTGAGTTCTTACCAACAGGGGGCAATATGGCATTTACGAGGAGATTAACAGGTAGACACTACATGTAGATTTTAAAACAGGAATTCAATCTTACTTTTAAAAGCAGCGTTAAAACACAGATAGTCAGCGAGAGCCTGTATACGGTCTCCTGCGTGCAAGGAGCATAGTTAGGGTAACCATCACAAAATTGGGCCAACATCTCTCTCTCACCTAACGGATGCTATCAGTGACAGAGATCCTGCAAGAAAGGCCTCCTCATACTCCCTGGGGAGTAAAGAAAGTACTATTCCCTCTATTTGCTGGCTGGGACCCTGAAGGGGGGAGTCTGTGAGTATGCAGAGGTGTGTGCGGGTGTGCATGTGCGTGTGTCGTGGGGAGGGGAGCAGAGCTGGCTGAGGACCTTTATCTTTTTTGAATGTTTATTTGTCTTTGAGAGAGAGACACACACAGAGTGCAAGGGGCAGAGAGCAAGGGAGACGCAGAATCCGAAGCAGGCTCCAGGCTCTGAGCTGTCAGCACAGAGCGAAACACAGGGCTCGGACCCACGAACCACGAGATCATGACCTGAGCTGAGGTCGGACGCTTAACTGACCGGAGCCACCCAGGCACCCCCGGCTGAGGACCTTTAACCCCAAGATAATGTGCTTCCTTGAGCTCATCCAATGAAGTAAACCTCTGCCTTTGGAGGATCTGTACTCCGTGGTTTCAAATATGGGTGAATTCTCTTCCCTACACCTCAAAGCAATATTTTCCCCCAGCATGGACTCGGCTCAGGCTGCAAGACAGAGCCTGCCGCTCAGCAGGTAAACCTGGCCAACCGCCCGCATTTGCACCTTCACGCAGCCGGGTTTTCTCCAGTCACCATGCCAGAATTCTGGTAAAACTCAAACAACTTTTGTTCTTTGTGAATAACGGTTCCTCAGAAAAATCCACCTGCCAATCCATGGGCCAGAAGAGAAAGGGAGGTCAAGGGTGAGACTCGTCGGGAACACGAGTGTGGGGTGCATTAAGACATGGAAAGTAGCCATTGCCCCAGGATTTACCCCGGAAGCCAGGCGGTAAGCACTCAAGCCGTGCTAAAACTAGCAGCTGCATTCTTATGATGTGCTAAAGGGTGTTCCCAGATCGGGGGGCTGTGAAGGCCCCAGAGGCATCTCTCGCCAATCAAGGGTCCGAGCTGATGTAGAGCTTTCATCCTCTGTAAGAAGGTTTTCCTTAAACATTCTGACAGGTAGAGCCTGACGGCCCTGGCATTCTGAGCAGCTGCTACCGGACGGATCGTGCCAACAGCTCCTTCTAGAAGGAAGAGCCAGAAAAGGGGCCCTCTTCCCAGCTGCGGCAGTCCCCGGGCATCGTGGCTTTGCCGGCTATGGTTTACTCAGGGTCCGCTCATTCCTGGATGGCCTGAACTCAAATTACAGACTGGCCATCTTGCAGGGCGAGACTCTGGCACGGGGAGGGCCAGAGCACCCACCTCACTGGAAATGTATTCTTTTGCAACCAGTGAAGGAAAAGGGGGGGGTGTTCTGATATGCAGACTACGGGGCTGGAGAGCAATGGTTCTCCTGAGGATGACAGCAGCCTGCCGAGGTCTTTGATGCACGGTGGGTGCGATCTTAAGTGCTCTGTGACAGCCTTCTTTCGCTCATTCTCTTTACCCTCTCTCCCTACGGCTCTTTCCCTTATTCATTTATTTCTCTTTGCCTAAGAAACACGCACAGGGCTGAAAACTCAGGCAGTACCGAGAGGTCTGTGATTTCAACACTGGTCTCCGGCCCTCTGCCTTCGTGAGCACCACCCCGCCTCGCCCTTAGCCACTTGGAATTCTTGTAGCCGTTTCTTCCGGCAATTCCACCCTTTATTGATGTATCGATTTTAGAAATTACCGAGTGTATGTGACCAGAGGCAATGCTCCCTAGCTCTCTCGCACTCCCTACTTCCTTCCCTCCCATCATTACTTCCGGTTAAGTAAAACATTACATCTTAATAACCCTACAACGCAGTTCACCACAGGGCCAAGAAGGGTATTGTGACAGAATTTTCTTCCTTCATCTGTTTTTAAATTTTTCTTGTACTTGGGGCTTGCTTGGCTGCGACGAATCTCATTTAATAATCTGACACACTCGCTTATGAGAGCCGGCGTCAAGGTGAGCAGTTGACCAGCGGCTTCCAGGCGTTGTGCCTTTGGGACCATTCAGTATCCCTACAGCCCCTGCTCTCCCAGAGGGAGGGGATGTAAGAAGTAAGGGAGAGGATTCAATACCAAATAAAAGCTGTGCTGTCTAGCTAACAGTAGGTTTACAACCTACTGCAAGTATATATCAGCCCCCCACCCCCACCCCATATGGAGTCCAAACCCTTAGACACTTCACTTCCGGATTCTTCTCCACCCCCCCCCCGTTCCTCAGGCTTATTTTTGCAGGCTTTGCAATGAGCATGCTCCAAAGAACAAAGAAGGGACTAAAAGTCTCTGTGTCACTTCAGAGAAAGTACGTTTGTTCCAATCAGAACTACTTTTTGCCTTACATGGGCATACGCCCCACCCCCAGTAAGGGGGGGGGGGGTAACTTCTGTAGTACTCAGCCAATGAGGAACCAGGGGAGGGACTTGCCTCTGTAGTGCTCAGCCAATGAGAAACCAGGGGAGGGACTTGCAGGCTAGGAGATAAATTGTCTGCTGTGACCGCCCCCTAGCGTGCCTTTCTATCAGACACCTGCTCTTGCAAGAACGCTGAATGTTGATTAAAGCCTCGCTTCACGGTGCTCCAAGTCTCCGAGTGCCTCCTTTGATTGGGTCAGTGGGCTTATTTCTCACTGACGGACTTGGGACTTTCTACGGGATAACCTTTGCTCGGGGCTTCCTGGCAGCCTGGCTAAGACTTTCTCAGAGCTGCACTGTGGTCTGAGACTCTTCCGACACAACCCTCCTTCCTTCCTCCCACTCCCCTCTCGGGCATGGGACCCGCACTGTGGTCTATAAGGGCTCTCCCCACCGGCTTCTGCTCCCCTTTCCCCCCAACCTTTCAGGCGCTGCCCTCAGTAAATCTCTTGCACCTATGACTCTATCTTGGTGTCTGCTTCTTGGAGGACCCAAACTGACACATGCTCAAAGGATTCAGCAAGGCTTTACCTGTGAGCATTCTGCGGGTCGGTATATCTAAAGTAGTACCAAGCAGAATCAACAAAGGTATCCATTGTGTCTGTCTCTCTCTTGGCGGCTCCCTTGCACCTAAAAAATAAAGGAAGTTCATCAGTTTCTTTTAAAATTTTTAAATTTTAATGCAGTTTTTCCACCAGCTTTTGGGAAAGCGATGACAACTGAATATCAATTTAGAATGTCCCAAGAACAATGCTTCATCATGGATTGGTAATTCAGAGGATACTCTCCTTTTGCATTGTTTGGTACATGATGTTTTGAAGAAATTTACAAATAAAAATTTAAACCTTCACCAAGTAAAAGCGTTATTCTCCACTTGTCTGAATTTTACCTGGTAGAAAATCTAACAACCTAAGAGGATAAGCCCGGAGGGTCTCTTTTGCACGTTAACTTCTATTTTAGGCGTGTCAAGATTGCCTTCAGCCAATGCCTAGTTTATGATACTTGTGAAGGAAATCGACTTATAAAGAGAAGTTGAAAACCAAATGTAGATGTGCTAAAGAATAAACTTGGGTTTTCCCTATCTCTACTAGGGCCAGGGGTGCAGAATTCGAAACCTTGGGAAGAGAGGTCACCTTGGAGGTCCAAAGGCAGTGGCGTGCTGAGGCCACCTCTCACACCGGCTTGTGAGAATCAACTGTTCACACGTCTTCCTGGCTCGGTGACAAGTCATGTCAAGACAGTAGCCCGAACCTAGCCCTTGCAGAAGTACGTACACTATAGAAATTGGCAAACGCCACAAATCAGAAGCTCCCCTCCAACACACCCCCTGCTGAAGGATGGGATACAGAAGGGTAAAGATAGCCCTACCATTCAAGAAAGCAAATGAAGTGAGATCCTTGGAGTGTGAAGGGCTGAAAAGAAAAAGCAGTCCTCGAGATGGGGATGCCTGGGGAGGACTAAGGTTCCACAAGGGCCCAACGGCTGAACTAGTTCCGAAGCACGTGCCCAGTGTGATGGGCCCACGGAACCACACAAACCGGGTGCAAAAATCCTACAACTTGCAGGAACCCAAGAGAGGGCGCCCTCAGTCCGGCCTAGCCTAGGAAGGGCTCAGCCTCCCTGCCCCCACCCCCGAAGACTCCTCCAGGCTTGGATCAGCAGTGATGGGTCGCGCCATTTATCACCAGCTGCGAACAGGGGCCCTTTGCGGCAGTGAGAAGGACAGTGGAGGACACAGTTCTGACTCCAGGCTCTGCCTTTTGAGACATAGATGTAGGACCAACCACCCTTCTAAAATAGCTGCCCTTTTGGCAGTCAGAGTCCTTGGGGGTTCTTGGAGATTTTGAGGAGGGACGTGAGGAACCTCAAGAGGGTCTGATGAATCTTCTGCTCATTTTGCATGCAAGGGCATGAGTCTGCTTTTAATTTAAAAATAAAAGAAGGCTTGCATTTAGAACTTGCATCTGTGAAGCAGTTCATACTGCCTTTACAGATAGTACTGAAGGAGACAGCCATCACCACCACCCCCCCCCCCCCGCCCCACCTCCCAAGCTCCTGCTTATTAAATAGAAGCTGAGCAGAGAGACAGAAGCCCCGGATCTGGCGGGGCTCTGGGACTCACAGGGGCCTCCCTCTGGGGACAGCGGTGGGCCCTGGGGGCAGATGTTTAGGGGAGGGAGCCCGAGGGAATCCTGTTTCCTACCGCCCGGGGCTACTGGAAGCCGCCGAGCTCAACAGCACATCTCTAAATTAAAGCCAGATCTTTTTAGTCGGAAAGCAATCAACCAGAACGTAGACACTATTTGGGGAAATAATTACAACACAAAAATTCCTTATTCTCCCACACTATTAGTGCAGGTGTACAAGTCAGGAAGAAAATTCAGGGCTCAACTGATCAAAGGAGGAATGTCCGCCTACAGCTTGCCAGGTTGATTTTCTTTTTAGTGGTCACGTTGGACTTGAGGACACCAACATATTTTACGACCGACACGAAAAGCTGGTGATGTGGTCAGGCTACTTGGTAAGTGGGAGAGACAGGTGCTGGTGACAGTGACAATGGTATTGTCATTAGGAGCGCCAACGGTACTAACGAGGGCGGGGGTGGGTGGCAGGCAATGAGCCCAATGCTTCCCAGGCATTCTCTCATTTAATCCCGGGAACCCCGGGGATTATGAGGTAGGTACTACTCATGTCCCCATTCTGCAGTAACCGAGTAACCGAAGTCCAGACAGGTTAAGCAATCTGCCCAAGGTCTTATAGCTTAAGAGTAAGGACTCCACACCTGTTGGGCTTGGGCACCTGCGGTCCTTACCACTGGACACGCTGGTTCCGTGACTGTCAGCCCTAGATGCTCACTAGAATCACCCAGGGAGCCTGGACCAATGCCAAAGACCTGCGCTCTGACCTCTAGCTAGGAATCCACAGCCAGGGGAGGAAACCTTCTCCCCACCGCAAGGGCCCTGGGCTGCTGCAGCTGGTGCGCTGAAGGCCACCAGTGTCTCCGGCAGAGAGACCCTTTTGTCACCGCTTATCAATACGGAGGGTGTGCTGGCTTCTCCTGGAGCCCACGTTTCTACACCAAAAAGACCCAGAGCTCCCTATGTTCCTGCCCACAAGCCTTATCTTAAAACCAGTTGGGTGAGGACCCAGGAGGACAGTGGTAACACTTCCATTCACTGACTGGTAAGGGTCACTGTGCAGGATTACATGTCTCAATTCTAGTCTCCCGAGCGGCCCTTCGAGGGGGTTTAGTTTCTGATAAGAAAACCGAAGCTCAGAGAAGTTAAGTGACTTTCCCAAGGCCGCATGGCTAGTTAGGAGGCAGGGCCAGGCCTTGGACCCATTACTGTCTGACTCCCCAGCTTGGGCCCTGCAACTGCACTATGGTTCCCTGATTACCAACCTCGTAATTCAGCTCTGTACTGGCAGAGGACTACATTTTAACACCCTCATCGCGATCTGTAAGGCCCAGAAAAAAACGGCTTCTCCACAGAAGGAAGCAGGCAGATACACAGCCGGTACTCGTTACCTATTTGTTTAATCAGCCGGTCTGGTATCACAAGAATCACATCTGAGATACGCCGGGGAACGAACGGTGAAACAATCCTACTTCCAAAACGAGCAGGTGTTTCAGTATATTAAAGAGCGAACCCCCTCAGCATACACACCCTCGTAGCTACCACGCTGCTACTTATGAGAAAATCTCCATTGTTACCAAGCCTCTAGGTGGGAAAACCAAGGCAGAGAGGAGACACCATTTTCTCTGCTTCCAAGAAGCTCTCTGGAATACGAAATGGGAGGAAGTGGCCTTTTACAAAGCTATGCTGAACACGTGCGGCTTTCCATCAATGGGACCAGGTGTTTCTGGCAAGGATGTGAATGGACACCCGCTGCTGCTTCTGGCTCAGAGAGGAGAGGAGAGGGTGCTCATCCCGGTGGCCAGGCCTCAGATTCCAGCCCCTTCTCTCCAACGTCCCGAAAGACCTAGCATATTCTTTCCAGTCTGGTCGAAGTGCCAGGTCAAAGGAGCAGAGGGTCTGAGACTCCAACAGGGTGCTGGGGACCCCTTACCTCGGGCAGGCGCAGTTCACCCAGTCCGAAGCCGTGGCCAGGGGGGAGCCTCCCTTGCCGGTAAAAGCTGTGATGTGGGGCAAGGTCACGGGCAAATCCTGCAGAGGCACCGGTACGGGGCCACAGGCCGGGCAGTGGACCATGGGGATGGGCGTGCCCCAGTACCGCTGTCGCGAGACCAGCCAGTCCTTCAGTTTGTCACTCGTCACGTCTCCACCGACTCTCTTCCTCCGGGCTTTCTGAGTCAAGGCTAGAAACGCATCCTGCCGGTTCATGCCTGTGAACTGCAAGGGGAAAGAGAGAAATCCTAGTCTTCCCTCCCCAGGGACAAGGTGTCACCACCCCCATGCCACCACCAGACTGCGATTTTCGTGTGTGGTCTGTGCAGGGCCATGTTGTGTCTTCACGAGCCCCGGGTGCCTCTATCTTTGTGGCCCCTTCCTCCCTAAGATAACACCAAAGACTGTATTTTATGGGGCACCTGGGTGGCACATCGGGTTGGGCGTCTGACTCTTGATCTCGGCTCAGGTCACGATCTCACGGTTCGTGAGTTCAAGCCCCACACTGGGCTCTGCACTGATGGTGTGGAGCCTGCTTGGGAGTCTGTCTCTCTTTCTCTCGGCCCCTCCCCTGCTTGTGCTCTGTCTCTCAAAATAAACGAACTTGAAAAACATTTGTTAAAATTGTATTTTAGGAGTGTGTGGAATGAAAACGAATGAAAGCTTGAAATCCTAAAAGTTCGCTTTTTTCCCTCTGGTTTTAAAAGAAGCGAAAACCTTGTTGAGGACCCCCTAAAAGCACCGTCAGCCCCACGCCCTGTGTCCACTGTGTCTAACGGGGAAACCGGCTCCAGTTCCGCGGATCTCCTCATCACCTGAGCCCCGAGATACTGCAGACATCAGATGCTTTGAGCTGCCAACAAAGAACTGCATGATATGCATTTCTAATGACCAGTCCCCTGTTGGGGGAAACATAATCTGGAAGAGAAAAGGTTCAATATCCTGAAGCCGAAGGCATTTCAGGCAAAGCAGGGGAACGAATTGGAGCCACAGCTGGAAGGACCAGAACCACTCCCTCTCTGTTTAAATGCTCTCGATTCAGAGACAGCGGAGTGAAACTCAAGTAGAAAAGAGAGGGGCGCCCGGGGGGCGCAGTCGGTTAAGCGTCCGACTTCGGCTCGGCTCACGATCTCCCAGTTCGTGGGTTCGAGCCCCGCGTCGGGCTCTGTGCTGATGGCTCGGAGCCTGGAGCCTGCTTGGGATTCTGTCTGTCTGTCTGTCTGTCTGTCTCTCTCTCTCTCTGCCCACCCCCCCCCCCCACTCACGTTCTATCTCTCCCTCTCTCAAAATTAAACATTAAAACAAATTTTTTCTAAGTTGAAAATAGAATTTCTCTTTTCATCTGATGCCCTTCTCAGAACCAAACTAATGGTAAGAATGGAACCGGCATGGAATGCCAACGGGGGGCTCGGGGGACCCCGGAATTGGTTCACTGAAGACGGCCCGCATACCTACTATGTGCCAGGCTCCTGCCGGGCACTGGGGGCACGAAGATAATTATGCTCTGCCCCCCGCCCGCAAGGAGCTGACGAGCATGAGGCATATGCAGAAATACGTGCAGCTGTTGATCAACAGCAGCCCCGTCCTTGGGGTCTGCAGGGTCTCCCGAAGAACACGCAGTGCTCGCGACCGCGGCAAGGCCCGCACTCCACGCTCCACACCCCCGCCACCACACGATGACGGGGCAAACGATCACAAGCTCTCTTGGAAGTCTACCTCCTCCACGTATCACTGTCTTTACATCCCAGAGGCTCACGGATGACAGGAGCCTCTCACCACCTGTTCTCCCTCCACCTGCCAAAAAGCATTTGTTGTGCTAGATATTCAGTCTAGAGCCTGGAGAGGGTTCAATGGACCACCTGAACCTATCCAAACAAGCCAGGGAGCATTCATTCACGTCAGTCCCATACTAAGGAGGGAGTATCTCTCTGGGCACTTCAGAAGCCTAATTTTGGCCACGAGTGCCTCCTCTCTTGCCCTGCTGAGACATTGAGGGCTCCGCTACAGGCACGTTGGTTTTGGCTCTGCACCTCCTCCAGGGAGCCTGCCCCAAAACGGTCGAAGAGAAGGTTTAAGGTTCCGTATCTGAGAGCATGACTCACATCTGGGGATACCGTTTACGAAGTGAAGGCACAAACACGAAGTCAGAAAACGTCACTCGCATAAGGAAAAAAAGTTGGCCACACTCTTATTCTTTGTATATGTCTATCTGTATACATATCTACAAAATAGCCCATAGCCACGGACTCCCAAACCTGAAAATCCCAGAATTCCAGGTCTAACTGAATCAGGATCACCCAGCCTGGGGCCAGTAAGCATCTCCTGGGCGATTCAGAGACACGGCCAGGGAGGTACTCACTAGGTGACACCGGCAGTTCCCAGACTCAGCTGCACAAGAGAATCACGTGGGGAGCTCTGAACACGCTTGATGTTCGATCCATGCCTCCCACCCCGTAACCGTCAAATCAGAATTTCTGGGGTGGGACTCAAGCATCAGTAGTTTAAAACACTTTCCAGGTATTTCCGAAGGGCGGCCAAGTTTAAGAAACAGCGCTCTAAACCAGAAGAGTCAAACCTCAATAAGCACACAGATCTCATGGGGGATCTTATTAGACTCAGGGGGCTCTGAGAGTCTCCACATCTAGCAAGTGATGCCTGTGCGGCCGGTCCGGGGACTACACTTTGAATAGCAAGGTTCTGGGCCAGGGATCCTCAAAATACGGATCCTGGATCAGTAGTAGCAACAGAAGCACCTGAAACTTACTAGAAGTGCAAATTCTTGGGTTCTACCTGGGACCGCTGAATCAGAATGTGCCAGGCACTCTGGGTCCGAAAGAGGCGCCCGTCGACTCTGGGGTGCGCTCAAGTTCGAGAAGTACCAGCTCTGCTCTTTCCCACTTAGCCCTCACCCTACCTCCTCCACCATACTCCCTGGCCTGGGGCAACTGCAAGGCTGAGGTCAAATCCTGCCAGACCTACCACCTGCCAAGAGATAACCTGGACCAAATGAATAAACGCGATTCAACTTCAGTGTTCATTTCCACAGGCGAGTTCAACTTGAGGTAGAAACAAGTCAATAATCTGGGGAGAACAGCCAATTTCAGTCACTCTCCCAGGAAATGTTTTCCCGGAAGGGGAGATTTTTTTTTTCCAGCAGGAGATTCCCAGAAGAGAATGACTACGATAACCACGAACCTAGGATTAGGTTTGATTTAGAGGTGACAAATTTCTAGATATTGAAGAAAAGAATGCTGTTTTGTTTTCAAAGATTAAGAAACGAGGCTGCAGGGGCGCCTGGGTGGCGCAGTCGGTTGGGCGTCCGACTTCAGCCAGGTCACGATCTCGCGGTCCGTGAGTTCGAGCCCCGCATCGGGCTCTGGGCTGATGGCTCAGAGCCTGGAGCCTGTTTCCGATTCTGTGTCTCCCTCTCTCTCTGCCCCTCCCCCGTTCATGCTCTGTCTCTCTCTGTCCCAAAAATAAATAAACGTTGAAAAAAAAAAAATTTAAAAAAAAAAAAAAAAAAAAAAAAAAAAAAAAAAAAGAAACGAGGCTGCAAGACCATTAGGTGTAGGGATGAGTGAAATGGCAGGTTGTAATCTGCACCTGAAGGAAAACAGCTCATCAGATCCAGGCCAAGGTCATGATCTGAGAAGCTGTCAGGCCCGCGCCATGGGGAACCCACCTCAGCAGAGCTTCGGAGTCTCTCTGTGCCATCCAGCAAAGTCTCGATGACTTCGGAGTAGGGGAGGCCCAGGGTTTGGGCTAAGCTGGCGTCCTCTGGGCTGGTGCTGGGAATTCCTATTCAGAAGGGGAGAAGCATAGAACACCTTCTTTGCAAATGCTCAAGTCACAGAGATATCGACAGCACTAACACCCTCGGCTTTAGCTTCCTGAGGGAGACCCTCTTTTAGCTACAGAAGTTACAAAACCACGGCGCATTCCTCGGGAAAAAGGAGCACCGTCTTGGAGAAACCCACCCCCCTATTTCTTAAAGTCTTCATTCTGTGCTTCAAAAAGAGTTGTAATTCTGAAATACACGACTCGGGGTGCTTTGTGTCACTGAGACAGGAAAGCACAAGCATCTGGAGAAGCCTCTTGTCTGAATTCCCTCAGTGACCAAGGACCGTGACATTCTCTCGAGACGCAGGGCACCCTGGAAAAATCCACTCGGTCCGGAAGTGGAAAGCTGACAACTGTGTTTCTGCACGCTGGGCTCTGTTCCCAAAGGCAAAGGTACCTTCATTCCGAACAGAAATTTATTCTTCAACCCACATATGCCCTGGAGACGGAGTTGAGCATAAGTAAATCACTCATGCAGAGGGCCAAGGCCTACTGTCGGCTTCAGCTATTCATACACACAAGCTTGCCCGTGGTGGGTTCTCAATCCTGGCACTGCTGGCCTCCTGGACTTAGCTGTGAGGCTGTGTCGAGGACTGTAGGATGTTGGGGAGCGTCCCTGGTCTCTGCCAGTAGCATTCCCCGAGTGTGACAGAAAAATGATGGCAGAATTGCCAAACGTCCTCTGGTGGCCAAATCGCCCCTGGTTGAGAGCTCCTGCTGGAGGGTCAGCCGTGACACCTGCTAACGTCCCTGCAGACACGACGCGTCACGTGGCCACTGGGAGAGAAAACTAAGGGCAACACATACAGTGCTTTCGGTCACATTTCCACGGGCGACCTCCTTGGAACACCACCCTACGAGGGTGATTTAATGTTTGGGAGACATGTCCTAAAGCTCCCTGGCGAGACGGAACGTTCCGTGGTGTGATGGAAAGTTCTGTGGTGTTCCGGCTGAGATTACTGACAAAAAGCACCTAATGAGGCAGACAAATGTTCAGAGTGGACTTGAAGGAAGGGTGAGGACAAATGGCAAGCAATAAATATTACCGGAAAGTGTCCATTTGTTACCCTCCCAAAGCGTATGGTTTGGGGTAATGAGGAGAAATGTTCGAAAGGAGACACTGTGGCCAAAAAATTCATTTGACCACATAAAGAATGCCCTGGACCACAGTGTGGGTTATGTGGGGCTCAGCAGGATGTGAACTATTTTATTTTTAATCTTTATTTTTGAGAGAGAGAGAGACAGAGTGAGAACAGGGGAGAGGCAGAGAGAGGGAGACACGGAATCTGAAACAGGCTCCAGGCTCTGAGCTGTCAGCACACAGCCTGACGCGGGGCTCGAACTCATGAGCTCTGTGAGATCATGACCTGAGCCAAAGCCGGGCGCTTAACCGACTGAGCCACCCAGGTGCCCCGGACATGAACTACTTGTAAAATGTTAATAATGTAACTGTGGGAATTCAAGACAACAGGAAAAATTATTTCCAGGCACATCCTAAAAAAAAAAAAAATCAGACTTTTTTTTTCTTTCAGAATTTTCAATACTGTGCCAGTAATTTGACTCAAAATACACTCCTCCCCTCACCCCCTGTAAAAGCAAAAAGCCACATCAACAAGAGGTCCTTTTATTGTTTATCTTGGCTGATTGTACTAATGAATCTTACTAATTATAAAATATGTAAGAGTAAATACAAGGAATTATTTCCCTCAAGCAACACATTTTCCAGGTTCCAATGGTCAGAAGGGAATGGCCCGAATGCCTTAATATCCATTTTCTGTTTGGCTGTTTCTTCAAATCACTTTGCCAAAAACCGATCTGGGAATTGGGAGGGAAAACGTGATGTTGATAAAAAATGCTATTTCTTCTGGGTGCCACGAAACTGAGAGTGGAAGTAACTTTCTCTGCAGATTCTTGGCACTTTGAGAGTGGCTGGGATCTGCAGCCGGAATACTGGAGAAGAGGGGCGCTCGGGCCCATCCAAAGGGCGGATTTTGCACGCGCTGTCATTAGTTTTCAGCCTTTGGTTCACCCCCGAGCCCCGCTAGGTGACGACACCTGAGGATGAGCGAGGGATGAGCGAGGCCGCAGGGGACATCCAACGCACAGTTCTAAATGCACCTCCCACCCTACTGCTGTGTCACGGTCCCTTCCCTGGAGGGCTCAAGTTCACCTCCCCCACAGACCTCTGCCAAAACCCAGCCCAATCCATCATGCGTGCTCAGAACCCCCATCTCCACAGTTGCTGTTGGTTCTAGGAGCTCCGAAATCAGATTTCATCTGAGTTGTATTATTCCCCGTACCATACGTATGCGTCTCACCAACTAGCTCTACTGGCCGGATACTTTTTATTACTCTCAATAGCAACTAGCAAGGTGTAGACTCCTGGGTATATTTTCAAAATGTAGGTATTAAATAAGGGGTGTTTAAATGACGGGCATATCATTTTTTTCCAGAGGCAAAACAGACCATGGAGTCAGCAGGGAGCAATTGCAGTTGACCGCGACAGCCTGGGGTTTTGATCGGAAGCCTGCTAAGTATATTATCCTGATTATCCTATAGTATTTTAATATTAATATTAAAATATTAAAATTAATGTTAAATTAATATTAATTCATGTTAATATTAATTAATATTAAATTGATATTAAAATATTATTTTAATAGCTACTCACCTATTTTGGAATCCAGAGAGCCCTCAAAGTCAGCTTTGGCCAAGATAACGACAGGGGCCTCCCGCTGGGTGAGCATGTTCACGGCCGTCACGGGCGTGAGGCAGTCTGAAAACGAGAGCAAGTGACAGCTGGGGTACTCACACCATCTGAGTCTCAGAGGAGATAAGTGAGAAAAATAAGCACTGGGACTTCTGTGTCTTGTGCCAACGGTTTAAAAAAAAATCTGTTCTCCGAAGTTATCAATGGATAACTCACACCAGTAGAAAGTCAAAAGGTGAAGCAAATACACAAAAATGCTCATCTATGCTCACAACCAAAGAAGTGAAATGGCGTGTTTACTTTCCAGATGGTAAAAGACGTTCCCGCCACCCCTTTTCCCTTTTGAAAAGTACCTCAGGGGGCCCCTGGGTGGCTCAGTTGGTTAAGTGGCCAACTCTTGATTTTTGGCTCAGGTCATGATCTTGCGGTTTGTGGGTTTGAGCCCCTCTTTCCCTCTCTCTCTGCTCCTCCACTGCTCATGTGCTCTCTCTCAAAAATAAATAAACATTAAAAAAAAATACCTCAAATATACAGAAGAACAAGCAACACAAAAATCTACGATGACTAGGAGATGTCTGGAATTCCAAATCCTAACACCTGAAAACGGAAGTGGATAAGAGAGTAGAGAATAACTAAGCAGAGAGCAGGAGAGATCCGGACATACAAAGACAGAACAGTTCTTCCCACTTACCCTTTCTCAGGAGACAGCAGAAGATGTGTTCCAGCAAAACGAAGGGGTAAATTAAGAAAGAGACAGAAACGGGATGTAGGAAACAGAGGATCCAACAAAGGAAAGAGGGTCAGGACACTCTCAGAACAAAGAAAGAGGGAAGCCCTAGGCAGCAGAGGCCTAGAGAGTGACCAGGTCAGGCCTGAGCAGGATAGAGGGCCCAAGAAGCATCTTGCGGGGGGGAAAAGAGGGATCAATACATTTGATCTGACAGGTTGGAGTGTGTAGAAAAACTTGCATTGAGAGGAGTTTCAAAGAGCCTCTAGGAGGGTGTGGGAAGACTTAGAAATTCAAAGAACACAAAGCAGATGAAAAAAAAAAAAAGAAGACATCATTAACTTCAGGCAAAACAGAAAGTACTACCAAAAGGAAAAAGTAACCATAGTGTCCTTGGCTCAGTTGTGAATGGTATTTATGTGGTTGTAACAAAACGTTTAATTTGGAATTATCCAAACAGTGTGCCATCTTAAATGAAGCTTGTTACAACTACCACAGCAGGGAGACGAGCCATCAATAGATGAATCTTCACTGACGATGTGCAGGAATGGAAGCATGAAGACGCAAACGCAGTCCCAAAGGAAGAAGGGATGAGGAGTGGTAAACAATCAGCGAGCTCACTTGTGCTTACTGCAACATGAGCAACTGACCGCAGTTATAATCTGTGAACTCTTACTACCTGTATTTGCCGTGTTTCAAGACTTTCTATAATTTATCTGAAATATGTTTTACAAACCGCAAAGTTAGACTATGCCCAGGAAGTAAGATTTATTTATTTATTTTTTGATGTTTATTGTATCTTAGGGAGAGAGAGTGCGTGTATGTGTGCGAGCTGGGGAGGGGCGGGGTGGGGGGGTGGACAGCGGATCTGAAGTGGGCTCTGTGCTGACAGCAGACAGCCCGATGCAGGGCTCGGACTCACGAACCGTGAGGTCTTGACCTGAGCCGAAATGAAGAGCTGGACGCTTCACTGACCGAGCCGCCCGGGCGCCCCTAGATTTATTCATTTCAAAGAGGGAAAGATAGGCTCTGTAGGCACCTAAACCGGCTCTTCTCACCTTTCACCTTGGCGGCAGGAGGTGGGGGGGGGGGGCGGTGAGGAAGCAAAGGGTGGGCTAGGGTGGGGACAGAGTGACACGCAACCCAAACGGTTCTCCAGGGCAGAGGTTCAGCACCCACGGTACCACAGCTGGGAGGCACCTGCTGCCCGAGCCGCCTAAGTGCTGCCATTTCCCAAAGGGCAGACCCGGGTTTCCGATTCCGTACTGCCCCTGCTCAAAGAAGACGTGCACACACATGAAGTCTGCGGTCACGAGAAAACGTGATGAGGAGGACGGGAGACGAGGTGTGACAGTAAAAGTCGCAAGTTAATGTCGAGAACTGGTGAGCTGAGGGGAAGCAGGGGAGGCCCATTACCCAGACACAGGGAGGGCTGTACCAGAGAAACACATGGGGCACAGGCTGACCCCGGACCTGCCTCTCCTTCCGACTCAGCAACAAAACACTTAGCGGGACGCTCGGCTGCACAGCTCACGACAGCACTGCTCCGCCTCCCTTCCGCCAGTGTGGCCACGGGGTACGTGCAGAAGCGACTTCTAGGTCACGCTCTCAGAGGGAAGGAGCACGCCCTTCATTCTCCGCTGGTTACTTAACGCAATGCAGACGGTGTGCTGAACGTCTCAGAGCACACAGGGAAGGCCAAGACCCTTGAAGGGCACAGTGGGCCGGCCGAAAGAGCCTTGGCCGTGACTGACTCATAAAGCAGACTTGTTATACTCGCTCTGAGATTCATGTGGGCAAGAAACAAACTTATGTCTTTTTAAGTCACCACGTTGTCAGGACTCTGTCATAGCCACCAAACTCCTAGCCTAAGTAACACACCTAAAAGGATTCCACGGGGCCGGGGAAGGAAGCTCCTGCTGTTGCTAATACTCTTTGACTTTGACTTTCATGGGATATACATATATTAACTGGATCTTACAAAACACTAATTAATTTTTAAAAAGAAAGATGGAGGGGCACCGGGGTGGCTTAGCCGGTTAAGCATCCGACTCTTGATTTTGGCTCAGGTCATGATCTCACAGTTTGTGAGTTCGAGCCCCGCGTCGGGCTCTGTGCTGACAGCTCAGAGCCTGCAGCCCGCTTTGGATTCTGTGTCTCCCTCTCTCTCTGCCCCACCCCTGCTTGCTCTCTGTCTCTCAAAAATGAATAAATGTTAAAAATACATATATTACAAAAACGTGACCACATGCAAAAGAATGAAGGTGGATCCTTACTTTTGCCATATACACAAATTAGCTCAAAAACGGACTAAAGACCTACGTGGAAGATAGGAAGTGAAAAGACAACCCCCAGAACTGGAGAGCGTCTTTGTAAATCATATATCTGATAAGGGGCTTGTACCTAAAACATGTAAAGAACTGTTAAAATTCAACGACAGAAAGACAACTCAATTAAAAAACGGGCAGAGGATCTGAATAGACATTTCTCCAAAGAAGATACACAAATGGGGGCACCCGGGTGGCTCGGCCGGTTGAACATCTGACTCTTGATTTTGGCTCAGGTCTTGCTCCCAGGGTCATGGGTTCCAGCCCGGCATCGGGCTCCAAGCTGAGCGTGGAGCCTGCTTGGGATTCTCTCTCTCTCTCTCTCTCTCTCTCTCTCTCTCTCTCTCTGCCCCTCCCCAACTTGCGTGCCCGCATGCATGTGTGCATGCACAGACTCTCTCTCTCAAAAAAAAAAAAAAAAAAACAACATTAAAAAAGAGGGTACACAAATGGCCAATAAACACATGCAAAGATGCTCAGCACCATCAGCCACTGGGTAGATGCAAATCAAAACCACAGTAAGACACCATTCCTACCCACTAGGATGATCATACTCAAAAAGAAGGACAATAACAAGTGCTGGCAAAGCCGTGGGGCAATCGGAGCCCTCATACGCTGCTGGTCGGAACGTAAAACAGTGCAGCTGTTGCGGGAAAGTCTGACGCTTCCTCGACTAGTGAAACACAGAACTACCATATGAGCCAGTAATTCCACTCCTGGATGCATATATGAGGAAATGAAAACATACGTCCACGCAGAAATCTGTACTTATGTGCACAGCGGCATCATTCACAGCAGCTAGAAAGTGGAACCGACATGTCCATCAACCGACGAACGGATGAGTACAATGCATAACATGATCCTGAAATGAAAAAGGAATGGCGTACGGACACAGGCTACAACATGGATGAGCTTGAAAACATTACACTAAGTGAAAAGAAACCAGTCACAAAAGGACAAAGACCGCACGATTCCATTTATACAAAATGTCCGGAATCGGCAAATCTATGAAACGAGTAGACTAGTGGCTGCCCAGGGCTGGGGGAAACTGTAGGATTGGGGGCAGCTGCTACGAGCTGTGGGATCTCTTTGGGGTGATGAAAATGTCCTAACACTGACGGACGGTTTTATAATTCTGTGGACAGACCAACAACCACGGGATTGTGCACTTGAAGGGTGAAACAAGGTGAAAAAAGGAGGGAGGGGCGCCTGGGTGGCTCTGTCGGTTAAGCGTCCGACTTCGGCTCAGGTCATGATCTCATGGTGTGTGAGTTCGAGCCCCACATCGGGCTCTGTGCTGACAGCTCAGGGCCTGGAGCCTGCTTGATTCTGTGTCTCCCTCTCTCTCTCTCTCTGCCCCTGCCCCACTCACGCTCTGTCTCAAAAATAAACATGAAAAAAACTAAATTCAGGGTGAATTTCATGGTATGTGAATTACATCTCAACGAGGAAAAACAAATCAGTCTGTGAACTTAAGAACTGGCAGACCTGTAATGATTACAGACCAGCAACTTGCATGCTGTCCCTAGTCCAAACCTATTTCTTAGAAACAACAAAATCAAATAAAATCTGAAGCTCTCGACCAGGTCTAGAGCTCTCCGTCCTTCTCCTTGATCAGGCGCTGGCAACGCAAAGCAGGAAGACAAGGAAGCCACGGAGAAACCCCAAGTCACCGAAGCATTTCCTGCAGTGGCTCCCTAACTCCCAAACACATCAGTGCAAAGGAAATGTCCTGGGCAGAAAAGGTGCCCACTGCTCCCCGGGGCCGGCCGCTAAAGCCAGCAGGTCTTTCGTGCCCTCTGGCAACAAACAGGCAGATGGCTTCCCTTCGGTGTTCAGCAAAGCGGGCTCTGTGCAGGGATACTCTGCGGAAAACAGGGCTGTGTGGTCACGTAAGTGTGAAACACGCCATCTGCTCTGCTCTCTTAGGCAGTCACGGTGTAGAGCAAAGGTTCCGTCCCCACACAGATACTAAGCAGAAAGAGGGGACGACGACAGCAATTATTGAATGCTCCGGGGCTCCCGGGGAGGTGGGGCTCTTGCTCTCTGATGCTGTTGACAACAACAGCGTTCTGAGGAACCCTTTGGGGAGACCTCATTTACCCTTTGGGCAAAAACACGCATCACGTAGACCACTGGTGACTCAGCACTGAAATGTTTGGTTCCAAAGCCTCAGGGTTTGAATATTTTAATATTAGAAATGTAAGAAAAGACGCCAGGAAAAGACAGAACAGCTTCTAGAACTCTGGTGATGTTTCCCTATTGATGCTTTTTATGGTTTGTGGCTTCCATCAAGTCAGAGCTTACATAACACGACTTAAGTCAGAGGCGGTCAGCTGAGGGGAGGCGGCAGCGTCAATGATGAAAATAAACTCAATTTCAAGAACTCTGGAGGGAAGCACCTGACTTTTTGCTCTCTTAAAGGAATCTATGCCAAATTATAGGAGGCTGAGTGGAACACAGTACTTTTCGTCAATGACATCAGCAACCCAGTCGGCCCGGCCAGGAATCAGAGCGGCATCCCCAAGCCTCTGCCCTCGCTGCTCTCCAGACACTTCTGGGAGCTGCTCCGGCCCCTCCGTTCTGACCACCGCTCCTCTCCTGTCCTCACCGTCTCTTACCTGAACTCACGGCATGCCACTCCTCTGTCACCCAAGCATCACCCCATCCACGTGTGTCGCCCTCCTCCTCCGAGCCCCTCGGGGCTCCTTCTGTACCCGCAGGGCCTCCGCAACCGCCCTGCCCGCTCCGCTGGGAAAGCCAAACTCACAACGGTCGAGTGTCCTTCCTTGAGTCACAGGACGGCTCTGGGACCAGAACCTTGGCCATCCTGTGCCAATGCAGGAGCTGACAGACAGAGACCCCCTTAGTGGCTGCAGGGACTCGTGTAGGAGAACATCAACTCCTGCAGGGGATCCAGTGCGTCACAACCGAGTGCTGCCCTGACTTTCAGTGGTCACTAGTCACCCTCAAAACCGGACGGACGCTGGATGGAAAAAACAAGCCGCTCGCCTGATTTGAGCCGGCCGGCAATGGCAAATGACAACGGCGATGTGATGTTTGGGTTTAGAATGTAACCTCAGAGGCCAAAGAAGGCACAGAGCCATATTCGTGTGGTGACTTTAAGTTTGAGTTTTGGAAAAACCCTCATACCCAAGGCACCGCGCTGGCCTGACATCACTAGTAAACGCCACGCGTCAAAATCCAGAGACTTGACGCGCAAAATAACCTGGAGACTTTGAATACGTTGATATCTGCAAAGAGGCTATTTCCACGCTGAAAATTAGAACTGGAACATTGAGCGCTGGGCGGAATGTTCCATTTGGAATTATTTCAGAGATTATTAAGAAGAGGTGAGAAGGAAGCTAGTGAACCATTCATGGTTAAAATACGACGACGATCATGAAACAATGATCACAAAAACATCACTCTTTGCACCTGCTAAAATAAGTTCTTAATTTCTTACACATTAAAATGTCTGGAATTGATGCAGTGCCTCTCATGTCAGGAACGCCATCTCCTATATACACATTTTTTCAAAAATTTTTATTTTAGAGAGCATGCACGCATGAGCAGGGATAGGAACAAAGGGAGACAGAGAGAGAGAGAGAGAGAGAGAGAGAGAGGGAGACAGAATCTTAAGGGGGGGTCCATGCTCAGTGCAGAGCCCAACCCAGGACTCGATCTCATGACTCTGACATCATGACCTGAGCCGATACCAAGAGTCAGACACTTAGTGGACTGAGCCACCCAGGCACCCCTCCATCTTTTAGAATATATGATCTCATTAAGCCCCTGTTAACATGACCTCATTTTCATTTGTGTCACTAGATTAACCATAAGAAAACAAAACCCAAGAGCTAGATTTTTACCTTTTTTTTGTCTTTTGATTTCAGATATCATTCAACCATCACAGCCCACAAAGAATCTCAAAATGCTCCTGAGAGTTAAAAACTCGGAGTTTTCCCTTTAAACGAACAGTTGAAAAGAACCCAGTATTTCTTTTGAGTAGGTAGAAAGTAAACCAGAGAGAGCTACACTGGACCGAAATTTTAACACAAGTCTTGTTTTCCATTTTGATGGAACAAGAGATGACAGTAGATGAGATCCGTCTTGTGCCAGAGTGAATCGCACGTGCATCTGGCCCTCCTGTCGTGACCCCGCGGAAGAAGGCGGACCTGCGGTCCCCTGCGCGTCCCTGAGTGCTTAGCGCGGAGCAGGCTCTTCCTGAGTGCTCACTGATTTGACCCTGGCTTTATACTGGAAGTAACCAGTTAAGTCTCTATTCATTTTTATTTTTTAAGTAGGCCCCATGCCCAGCATAGAGCTTAAACTCATGGCCCTGAGATTAAGAGTTGTGTGCTCTACTGACTGAGCCAGCCAGGTGCCCCAGCAATTATATCTCAAGCGAAGGGAGGTTGGGATGACACTGTCTATCTTTCCAGCCTGGAAATTTTTCATTCTGGTTGTTTTAAGAATAGCAATGAAAACAAACAAACAAACGAACAAACAGAAACTTGACATCACCATGACTATCGTTTCTGTAGTCAAATAATTCAGACCCTGGTAATTCAGACTGTGTGCTCTGGGTTGAAATTTAGTCTATGAAAAGAGAACAAGGATGAGATTTTTACAGAAATATTTACATTTCTCCGGAGACCTACTTCTAACGGATGGGGGACTTCCTTTCGCCTGCCCAGGGCCCGTACCGCCTTCCTCTGGTAAGAGCCTCCGAGTTTGTTGAGGGGGAGCTCCCCCTCCTCACTGGTTATAGTCTTGGTGGTCTAACAAGGAATGTGTCCGCCCTTCCCTTGCCCGAGAAAAAGGCCAAGGGCCTCACTTACACCACTCAGACACCTTTCCCCGCAACAGGAATCTTGGACCAAGTGCCCCAGCACTGAGGGCGAGGTGGGAGCAGATTCACTCAGTCAGTGACGCTCGGCAGACTGTCAGCTCCAGCTGCCAAAACCCCACGGCTGCCCTGGGCCAAGTCTTCTTCCCGACTCGTTCCTGCCGGTCAGCAAGCTTCCCACAGCCTCCAGCATGTTCCCTCTGTCCTCTGGGTTGGCCAGGGATGGATTCTGTTGCGTGCAACCACAGAATCCGGACTAACGCACAGGAACTCCCCAAATCCGCACTGACCAATAGCACCTTCTGGGCCGATTCCAGGCCAGCCTGACCCACGGACTGAAGGCGTGTACTGAGGACCGCTCTGCTCATCTGCCCAGATTACGGTGGGAATTCCTTAAAATAATAAAATGAACTTGTTGAAAATGGTTCCTCTGATTCTCACTGGCTTCCTCCCTGTCGCCATGATCAGGAGAGTTGTATTTGAGGATGGAATTATACATTAAGTGGGAGATTCGATTCCTATCAGAAAAGGGTTTTAAATCTAGATTATATTTAAAGAGAATTGAGCTTTTGGTCAGAAACTCAAGAAGCAGGGGCGCCCGGGTGGCTCAGTTGGTTGAGTGTCCGACTCTTAGTTTCAGCTCAGGTCATGATCCCAGGGTGGTGGGATCGAGCCCTGCATCGGGCTACGCGTGGAGTATGGAGCCTGTTTGAGACCCTCCCAATCTCCCTCCCCCCGCCTTCCCGCCCCTCCCTTGCTCACATGTACCCTCTCTCTCTCAAAAATAAATAAACATTAAAAAAAATTTTTTAGGGACACCTGGGTGGCTCAATGAAGCATCCAAACTTGATTTCAGCTCAAGTCATGGTCTTGTGGTTCGTGGGTTCAAGCCCCACATTGGGTTCTCTGCTAATGGTGTGGAGCCTGCCACGGGGGATTCTCTCTCCTCCGTCTCTCTGTCCCTACCCATCTCTCTCTCAAAATAAATAAACCTAAAAAAATTAAAAATTTTTTACATTAAAATAAAATAAAATAGTACCAAGTCAGGCCCAGGTGAAGGACAAATCACACAGGACGACGTATGTGAAAGGACCATGAACCTGGGAAGCGCTGTCCCTAAGGTGTAATCCCGGCGGTGGCCTGAACTTGCCAGCTCACCTTGGCCAGGGACGAGTGCCTTCCGAAAGGTTTCCTTCAGAGAGCTGTGCCCGTGCAGGAGTCTGTGGCTGGGAGAGATGGCGACGTGGGAGGTGCCGTAAATGGCCTCGGGGGTCGCCGTGTAGGCCGTCAGCTTTTCTCCCGTGACGCGCCCGTCCACCTGGCAAGTGAAAACAGAGTCATTCCATTCCTCAGTGCTCCTTCCGGGCTGCCGTGCTCCCCGGCCACATCCCCTTCTCCCTCCCCTCCTGTCCCTCCCGAGCACCGGGGCCAATTTTTGGCTGCAGTCCCAGGCACGTGGGGCCCTGTGACGGCCCCTGGCAGGGGCAGAGACGGGCAGGAGAGGAGAGGATCGAGTTCCTCTTGGAGAAGCCCTCCCTGGTGCCCCCTGCCAGGCATGCTCAGCGGCCCCCAAGAGCAGGTGGTCAAAGCATGCTAGGAAAGAGGCCCTCCCCGTTCCCTGGCTCCTTTGCTCATTAATCAAAAATAACTATCAACACTATGTTGTCTCTGTCCTGACAAAGGGGCTATACTTTCCTCCAGGACTTAAGGTAAAGGAAAAAAATTAAAGGCATCTTTTTTTTTTTTCCCTAATCTATTTAAGTCCTATGCCCATTTTATGATCTGATTAGTTGGGTTGGGTTTTTTTTTAATTTTATTTATTTATTATTTGTTTGTTTGTTTACTTATTTTTGAGAGAGAGAGGGAAAGCACAAGTAGGGGAGGGGCAGAGAGAGTGACACACACACAGAATCTGAAGCGGCTTCAGGCCCTGGGCTGTCAGCACAGAGCCCGACGCGGGGCTCGAACCCACGAACTGTGAGATCATGACATGAGGCGAAGTCACCTGCTTAACCGACTGAGCCACCCAGGCGCCCCGAGGCATCTACTTTTCTACTCAAAAAAACAGTCACTGAGGCTAATACCATTTTGAAGAAGGAAAGAAAGGACAGCTGAGCTCATGACTGAGTGTTCCCAGGGCTGCTTAAATGCCTTTTAAGCAAGAGGCATACATTAGGCATCAACTGAATGCAAATTATATGACCTAGAGGGGACAGATGCTCCCCCCTTTACACGATCCTTCAAATGTGCTCACTGCACGCCAATGACATGCAAGTCGACACTATGGCCTGAGTGCCAGTCAGGTGTCACCTATGGAGCCAGGCCTGTCCCCTCTCCTGAGACATCTCATTTTTAGGTGGGTCCAGGAATGGAGACAGAAACATTTTCATAAAAAAATGCTGGGAAAGGGAGAGAATACGGAAGACATCCCATGTAAGCGGCCGAACGGCTCAGAGGCCCACGGCCTTCACCCTGACTGAGGAGCAAAGGCCTTTGACACGGGGACCAGACCCAGTCGAATGCACGGGACCCTCAAATGAGATGGCCCTGAGAGCTGGAACGAAAGTCGCAGCTGGACTGAAATTCAGAAATCTGACCACCACCTCTGAAGAGTGCTAAGAGGATTTGGTCGTTTCAGGATTTGTTTTTCAAAGTCCCGGCTCTCTTACGGGGGGCTTCTCATGTCTGCTACTGGGGGGAGGGGGCCACTTCCGTGGGGGAGATGGCACAGGGCAGCGTGAGCTCCACTCCAGGGACACCACTATGGCTGCCGGTAGGAAGACTCTAGAAAGGCAGGTCAATTTTGCCTCTTGGCTGCTGTCCCCTCCTCCAGATCTGGCCTAAGGTGAGGGATGAGTTTGGAGCTAAAGGAAAGAGCACAAAAGCCTTGAGCAGGAAAGAGACATCAGAAGAATTAAAAAACAAACACAGAACCCACCAGGTGAGACACGACAACATGACAACTATCTAGTCTGTAGGGACCACGAGGAAGAGGTTTGAGGGGCACCTTCCAGAGTAGGTGGGCCCTGAGTAGTTGACCTTTGAGCAGCATTTCCGCACAGGCCAGCTCTCTGGAACCCTGGGTAAGCCCCAGTCCTTACCAGCTTCGAGGGTGCCCAGTTCCAAGATGGCGGTAACCTTGGCTCTGTCGGCTTTTAACCTGGTTTGTGACATGAACCCCTTGGAGCCCTGGGCCCGCTGCTCGGGAAAATGCCCACACGACATGGCACACGTCATTTCCGGGAGCTCGTGGACCCGCAGAAAGCTCTGTATATCTGCGCTGTCCAGGAGGGTGGCCACTAGCAGCATGAGGCCACGGGGCACCTGGGGAGTGGCCAGTATTGCTGAAAGTGTGAGAGCACAGATCTCAAAGACTTTGCACCAAAACCCAGAATGTAAACTTGATCCCTCAAGAAACGTGTTACTGGTCGCATCCTAAAGTGAGAATTTGCGGCACACAATGGGTTAAGTAGAAGCATGTGATCAGAGTCAGTTTCTGTTTCTTTTCGCTTTAAAAATGCGGCCACCACGAAGCCTGGGATTCCGCGTGCGCCCGGCAGTGTTTCTCCACGCGACAGGGCCGTGGCGCTGTCCCGAGCCGCTGATGGGCTCAGCGGCTTCTGAGACCGCAGAAGGGCATCTGGGAGCTTTAATGGATGGGGACGCTATTGCCTGATCACCTTCAATGTGAAGTCCAGATGGCAGCCCACACAGTCCCCGATCCAGTGGGCCTGCATGCCTTTTATTCCATACCATTCTGGAAGGTCTGCCAGCGCGTCCTGCATGGCCTGTAGGGGCGACAGGAGGAAGGAAGGATTACTTCAGAGACAGCACACGATGGGGGGGTCGGGCTGAGGCAGGAAAAGCGTGACACCAACAGAGGCCCCGGATGCAGGGCCCTTCTTGCCCACCTGCCAATCCGAGGAGCTCGAGGAGCTCAGCAAGGGTCGGAAACAGACGCACTCAGCACGACTCAATCCAGTGAGATGGGTTTGACCGCTTTCTCTATTCGGAGGGGACCAAGGTTTCAAGGAAGGAAGGAAATTAAGGAAGAAAGACCTTAATTAACATCTTTGATGAATGTAGTGAGTGCGTTTTTCTCTCCCACGGTCTGGGAAGTACGCAAAACGAGTTCAAGTTTGTGAATTTTGAAACTCTAAGATAAGCAGCTCATGGGGATGGGCATTCTACAACTCACCTGTATCAGAAATAGAACACTATATATTACATCTTTGCATTAAAAGTATCAGCATAAAGGAAACCATCACACTGATTTGTGTAAATATTTGCTATCTGAAGTGTGTATCCAGGGGCGTCTGGGTGGCTCAGTCGGCTGAGCGTCCGACTTCGGCTCAGGTCATGATCTCGCAGTCTGTGAGTTCGAACCCCGCGTCGGGCTCTGTGCTGACAGCTAGGAGCCTGGAGCCTGCTTCAGATTCTGTGTCTCCCTCTCTCTCTGCCTCTCCCCTGCTGGCACTCTCTCTCTCTCTCTCTCTCTCTCTCTCAAATCTAAACATTAAAAATAAATAAATAGGGGCGCCTGGGTGGCTCAGTCAATCATCCAACTTTGGCTCGGGTCATGATCTCATGGTTCATGGGTTCGAGCCCCGCAGTGGGTTCTGTGCTGACAGCTCAGAGCCTGGAGCCTGCTTCGGATTCTGTATCTCCCTCTCTCTGCCTCTCCCCTGCTGGCACTCTGTCTCTCTTTCTCTCTCTCGAAACTAAACATTAAAAATAAATAAATAGGGGCGCCTGGGTGGCTCAGTCAGTTAATCATCCAACTTTGGCTCAGGTCATGATCTCATGGTTCGTGGGTTCGAGCCCCACGTCAGGCTCTGTGCTGCCAGCTCGGAGCCTGGAGCCTGCTTCGGATTCTGTATCTACCTCTCTCTCTGCCGCCCCCCTCCCCCCCAGCTCACACTCTCTCTCTCTCAAAAATAAACAAACATTAAAAAAAATTTTTTTAAAGAAATGCGTACCTATTTTCACTGTTATTTGTTTTGTCTACTTTTACTCCTAAATGCCTATAAAAGGGAGGCTTTTCTATAAGTTACTCTCTATGGCTTCAACTACATGCCGTCCCTCAGCGTTTGATGATGAGACACATTCCTTCAACAGATGGGTTTAAAAGCAAATCACATACTTACATTGTGAAGAGTCTAACTTTATTTTATTTAAAAAAAAAATTTTTTTTTCTTAACGTTTATTTATTTTTGAGATAAGGAGAGACAGAGCATGAACGGGGAGGGTCAGAGAGAGGGAGACACAGAATCCGAAGCAGGCTCCAGGCTCTGAGCTGCCAGCACAGAGCCCGATGTGGGGCTAGAACTCACAGACCACGAGATCATGACCTGAGCCGAAGTCGGCCGCTTAACCGACTGAGCCACCCAGGTGCCCCTTTATTTTATTTTATTTAAAAAAAAAAATTTTTTTTTCAACGTTTATTTATTTTTGGGACAGAGAGAGACAGAGCATGAACGGGGGAGGGGCAGAGAGAGAGGGAGACACAGAATCGGAAACAGGCTCCAGGCTCTGAGCCATCAGCCCAGAGCCTGACGCGGGGCTCGAACTCACGGACCGCGAGATCGTGACCTGAGCTGAAGTCGGACACTTAACCGACTGCGCCACCCAGGCGCCCCGCCCTTTATTTTATTTTTAAATGTGTATTTATTTTTGAGAGGAAGAGAGACAGAGAGAGAGAGAGAGAGGCAGAGAGAGAGGCAGAGAGAGAGGCAGAGAGAGAATCCCAAGCAGGCTCCACACCATCAGCGCAGAGCCTGGCACAGGGCTTGAACTCACAAACTGTGAAAACGTGACCTGAGCTGAAATCAACAGACGCTTAATCGACTGAAACACACAAGCGCCGCAAAGAGTCCAAGTTTAAATTCTTAATTGCGTTACGATTAATAAAGGCAACACAACAATGCTTTACTTGTCCAGTGTTTTGTAATTCATACGGGTGCCTCTACACATCTCTTCCCACATACTCGGGGGTAGGGTAGCTCACTTTCAAATCAATGAACTTACGCTCAGAGAGCTTATACTTTCTGACGCGAGGCTGTAGGAGCAGACGAGCCAGAACTACAACCCACACTTACTAACATTCTTTCTCCTCCAGCACAGAGATTCGCACTCAGTCATGCGATAAACAACACAGGGCATTTCCTATACCCGTCATCTGGCTACCCATCCTGTGTCATCTATGTGATAGAGTCTGGAAGCTTCAAGATCCAGACATTTCTTCTGAGCCAGAAACTGTATGTAATGGACCCCATCGAGCTGGCCAGCCATGCTTTCGTTCGTTTCTCTACTCCACCACAATGTATCAGCCACCCACCCCTCTACACCGGGACCCCAGCTAGGCACTGGGGGCCTGCGCACATGCAAAGCAGAACGTGCCTGGGTCTCTACCGTGAAGTCTAAACAATGCACGCACGCAGCCTGCTGCTGGTAGTCGGGTAACTGATCAAAGTTCAATGCCAGATGCAATTAGCATCACGGAAGGTGAGACATGGGTCCTGGAGATGAGACAAGGAAGCAGAAAAATCGCGGGAAGGAAAGGAAGAAAAGGAGCGGAGTGAGAAACAGGGAGAGATTCGAGAAGAGGTGGGTGGATGAACCCCCTGAGCAGGAGAAGGAAAGTCACAGGAGTGAGTGAGGAAAGCAAGGCTCCAAAAAGGACAGACAGGGAGAGTGAAGGGGAATCTGAAAGCAGACAGGTAATGGAAAATGGAGCAGGTGAAGGAACGAAAGCTGGGGACGAGCAAATCCTACCGCGTCTGGGGCGACAGGGTGTGTGCCCACAGGAGGGCGCGAGGAACAGCGAGTGCTGTTCTGGAACAGGGCTTACTGGCTGCTCAGTGACATGGTGAGCCTTCCTGCGGCAGGGCCATCAGTCTTGAGTGACAAGAAGGGGAAAGAGGAATAGAGGGCTACACTGACATGAAAACCGAAGTCAGACATGTGTGTGCCACACGGAAGGGGGAGAGCACCAGAAAGCCTCGGTGAGTTCAAGTTGTCCTTCGAACACGACAAGCGCACAAAGCCTTAATAGAGGCAGGCCCCCTTCCTTTCTGCCACCAATGAACCTAGTGATGATGGGACACTCAGCACGATCCTCAACACCGAGACCCAACCACCCTGCTGGTGTTTGGAGGTCGTTTCCAATGACCGCTCCTAGGCTTCTCCCGTTTCTGGACTGTTCCTCATGAAAGATGAAAAAAATACCTTTTAATAATGAAATGTAATCAAGCAGAAACTGTGCGTATTTTAACGCCCACCTGGTAATGTGGAAAGGAGATCCGTGAAAACCAAATAGCTGATAAAGAAGATACAGAAAAAGTGTAATAAGGTAAGTTTTAGAAGTTGAGAGTTCCCGGTGATCTGTGCTTGGGACACTACAGGATGCTGATGACACTCTCTTGTACTAGGAACGCGTGCCCAATATCCCGGGACACGATCAAGGGCACCTAGAGCTGCTCGTTTTAAGTAGAATCAGGAGCAAATCAACCATGTTCAAATGGCATACATACATTCCAACCTCTTGTGATCATAGCCGGGGGGAGGTTTCCAGGGGAAATCTAAAATACTTAATGGGGGGCACCTGGGTGGCGCAGTCGGTTAAGCATCCGACTTCAGCCAGGTCACGATCTCGCGGTCCGTGAGTTCGAGCCCCGCGTCAGGCTCTGGGCTGATGGCTCAGAGCCTGGAGCCTGCTTCCGATTCTGTGTCTCCCTCTCTCTCTGCCCCTCCCCCGTTCATGCTCTGTCTCTCTCTGTCCCAAAAATAAATAAACGTTGAAAAAAAAAATTAAAAAAAAAATAATAATAATAAAATAAAATAAAATACTTAATGGTTCCGCATCAAGTTACGCATAAAGAGTGAACATTTGAGAAGGTGGCAGAACTCCGGCTCCGACTGTTCATTATGCTTCAGCTAAAGGGACGTGCTTTCAGGGGCACCTGGGTGGCTCAGTCGCGTGAGCATCCGACTCTCGGTTTGGGCTCAGGTTCGTGGTCTCACAGTTTCGTGAGTCTGACCCCTGCATCAGGCTCTGCACGGACAGCGTGGAGCCTGCTTGTGATTCTCTCTCTCTCTCCCTCTCTGTCTCTGCCCCTTCCCCACTCTCTCTATCTCTCTCAAAATAAATAAATAAACTTTAAAAAAAAAAAAGGGGGACATGCTTTCAGTTTCTCAAAAACCACCAAGCCTGCCCTACGGCCTGGGCATGGGCAATGCCCCGGCCTGGCCCAGCCGCCCCGTCTAAAGCACCCCTTCATTTCTCCTTATTCCACCTCCCTCATCGCCCATCTCTTCTTTGGTCTGCTTGCTTATTCCTTGACGGTCGGGCCCATCCTCTGGATTGTAAACTCCCAGAGAGCAAGGACCGGGCTCGTTTGGGTTCACCACCGGGTACGCAGCACCCACAGCTCTTGGTGGGTAGTGGACCCTTTGAATCCATGAAAAATATGCATAACTGAGATATGGGCCTCCTGTCAAGGTAATATAGAGACCAGCCCCCTTTCCTCTGTTCCCCCTCCCCCCGAGAGTAAAGAGGAAGCCCGTCTCTCACAATCTGGAATAGCCAAGGCTCTCTGCTTTCAGGAGACCCGTCCCAGTGGCCATGCGGCCGATAGTGCACACGTGGCCTTATCCTCCCAGGGGCTTGGCACCATGAGCCTGGCTCTTCAAGGGGCCCTTTGGCAGCCTTTCAACTTCATTGGTGTCCCTTCCTTTTCCTCTCTTAGGGATCTCAAGAGGCCTCAATCCCATGACTGTAACACAGCAAGCGTTCTAATCGAAGAGAAAGTTACAAAAGACTGCAAAAAAAAAAAAAATTGATATAAGATTTATCTTTTTTTTTTTTTTAATTTTTTTTTTCAACGTTTATTTATTTTTTGGGGGACAGAGAGAGACAGAGCATGAACGGGGGAGGGGCAGAGAGAGAGGGAGACACAGAATCGGAAACAGACTCCAGGCTCTGAGCCATCAGCCCAGAGCCTGACGCGGGGCTCGAACTCACGGACCGCGAGATCGTGACCTGGCTGAAGTCGGACGCTTAACCGACTGCACCACCCAGGCGCCCCTAAGATTTATCTTTAAAAAAATTTTTTTAATGTTTATTTTTGAGAGACAGAGTGAGAGAGGGACAGAGTGTGAGTGGGGGAGGGGGAGAGAGAGAGAGGGAGACACAGAATCCGAAGCAGGCTCCAGGCCCGGAGCTGTCAGCACAGAGCCTGACGCGGGGCTCAAACTCACGAACCATGAGGTAGGTCATGACCCGAGCCGAAGTTGGATGCTTAACCGACTGAGCCCCTGATACCAGATTCATCTTTAAATGTGACTTCTGGGGTGTCTAAAAATCACTGATGGTGATGGCTTGAGGAAGTATAAGATCTTGACTCATCAAAGCAAAGTTCAACTATAGGCCACGTGTAGTGTGCATGTATCTAGTTGGATAAGGATGCTTCGGGAACTGATTAACCATGCACATCACGGGCACAGATGAACGCTCCGCTGGCTGGAATACTGACCTGATGGAAAGGGCCTGTTTCCTGGCTCTTTCAGATAAACAACGGTTTCCCCACCTCTCCCTTTCCTGACTGACATAAACGGAACACGAATTTGCACAGCTACGTATGTGCACATGGTTTGAGAAAGCTCAAAAACAAGTATTAGAAACTTGTAAGAGTTTCTGTTACTGCCAGCACAGGCTTGAGACACGGAAAGACTAGTTTTAGAATAACCCAGAGAGTAAGGTGAATTCCAGGATTCGGTCTTGGATCTACAGTCCTAAAGATGCATGAGAGAGAAAAACGAGTAAGTGGGTTAGAACTGCAGTGTATACTCCATCTAAAAGCAAGGTTCTCTGGGGCACCTGGGTGGCCAAGTCGGTTAAGCGTCCGACTCTTGATTTCAGCTCAGGTCATGATCTCATGGCTCGTGAGTTCGAGCCCTGCCCCGGGCTCCGTGCTGAGCCTGCTTGGGATTCTCTCTCTCTCCCCACCTCTCTCTTGCCCCTCCCCTGCTCATGCTCATTCTTTCTCTCCCTCAAAGATAAAT
This sequence comes from Leopardus geoffroyi, assembly GCF_018350155.1. Taxonomy (NCBI): domain Eukaryota; kingdom Metazoa; phylum Chordata; class Mammalia; order Carnivora; family Felidae; genus Leopardus; species Leopardus geoffroyi. Next base: position 15,345,943 of record NC_059331.1, on the reverse strand, counting down.
AAATAAACTTAAAAAAAAATTTTTAAAGAAAAAAAAATGAGGCTTTCCTAGAAGTCAGTTTTTTCAAAGTAACCAGCGGCTCTGGAAATTAGGAAACGGAATGTGGTATCTCAATTATGAATGAATCATGTACCAAAGATTCCACGTACCCATCAACTTCAATTACAAAATGGTCACCGAGCTCCTTCCTCTATGGAAGACATCGTGTTTGGTGTAATAAAAGGAGCCAGGGGCTCCAGAGGACACAGGAACATGTCACACTGCTCCATGAGTGTCCAAGCAACAAAACCCAGGAAACTCTATGGGCCACACAGCCTGGCTATTCAACTGGTAAATTATAAGAAAGAGAAAGGGATAAAGAGGCAAACCTGTAGACTAATACACTTAAAAGGCATCATCAGGGGCATCCGAGTGGCTCAGTCAGTTAAGCTTCTGACTTGGGCTCACGTCAGGTCTGACTTTGGCTCATGGTCTGTGAGTTCAAGCCCCGCATGGGGCTCTGTGTTGACAGCTCGGAGCCTGGAGCCTGCTTCGGATTCTGGGTCTCCCTCCCGCTCTGCCCCTCCCCCACTGTCTCTCAAAAATGAATACACGCTTAAAAATTTAAAAAAAAAAAAAAAGAAAAGAAAAGGGAGAGGGGCATCTGGGTGGCTCAGTCATTAAGCATCTGACTCTTGGTTTCGGCTCAAGTCATGATCTCATGGCTCACGGGATGGGGCCCCACATCAGGCTCTGTGCTGTCAGCACAGAGCCTGCTTGGGATTCTCTTTCTCCCTCTCTCTTCGCCCATCTCCCCCTCGTGCTGTCTCTGTCTCTCTCAAAATAAATAAATAAACTGAAAACAATGTTTTTTATTTAAACACATTTTTTTTTAAAGGGAGGGTAAGAATAAACCACAGAGTACAGGGAGGCACACGTGGATGACACAACTAGGGAAAACGGCGAGGAAGTGCCCATCCTAAAAGTCAGGGCCGTGGCTACTTGGGAGGCAGAGAAGGACATTTATTATGGGGAAGGGGCGTACGGGGAGGTCTTTGGGGTGCTGGCAAAATTCAGCATCTTGACCTCCAAAGGAGGCTGCTTTAAAATAAATGGATAAGCTATATACTTGTTTTATATGGTGATCTGCGTTTCGTGTTGCAACGGAAACGCAACAGCAAAACAAGTTACTAATTCTGGCACTGCAGAAGTGGCAGCTGTAACCCCCAGGAGGCTCCCGGAGGGCAGGGCACAGGGGAACGCCGGCCTGTAAGCCCCGTGACTCAACTTCAGACTCCCTGGGCTTTCTTTACAACCCCCGCGTGGCCGGGCCCAGAGCCCAGGACTGTGCCTTGTGCTGGACAGGTGCTCATTAAATTCCCACGTCACTCCCTCCACTGGAGGGAGAGGTGGGCGAGCAGCACTGCAGGGCCAGGCCCCCGGCCACCAGGCAGGGGGGAGTAACCTCCAAGTAGCCTCGCCTGGGCCGGGCATTTCTACGATCGATGCCGAATTCCCTCTTCACAACAGCGCAGGTCCAGTGGTAGTATCTCCACCTCGCAGATGAGGATACAAGTCCCCAGGATCTTCCCTGGGTCACCCCGCAAGTCCGTCCCTTCCCACACCTGCTGTGGAATGACCACCTGGCCATCAACGCACTTAAACTCAGCTCTCCCGTGTCCGGGTTTCACATAGTGTCCCCTTACCATCCTCTAACTTTGAAGAGATGCCTATTACGACTCTGCCTGCTTTTATTATCTCATTTATTTTTTAAATTTTATTGCTGGAAAGAAGTCTCTGGTTATAGGGTCATAGGGCCGAGGATGTCACTAAAATTCCCTCTCTGTACAGATGAGGACACAGAGGCCTCCAGAGGCTTAGCAATCTGCCCATCCTCACTTAGCTAACTGCAGCCAGGACAAAAATTCTGCTCCTTAGTACATTACTCGGCCCTCATTTAACTATGAAGCCTCTTCCTCAACTGTTCTCCCCAGTGGCACAGTGAATTTCTATTGCATTAGCTGCCCAGCGCCCACAGGCTCTTCTTTCTTGGGGACAATCCGAGATGGTGAGTGCCACCAACTGTGGAAGCTTTTCCAGTCCCACTCTCCCCCTCTGTGCAAGCTAAACATTGATTGTAACCTATCACAGTCTTGGAACACTGTGGGGGGACCCAGAGGCACAGGGGCACTAGAAGGGAGAGGCCGGAGATTCTGGGACCGATAGGGGTCAGACGTTTCCTGGGCACAATCTCAGCAATGCCCTTTTTCTCCCTGATTCCTGCCAAAGCCGGGGTCTCCAGCCTTCCCACCCAAAGGTGAGTAACCTGATCCTCTTCTGATCAATTCTTTTGTGGCTGAAATTAACCCGACTAACTTTAGGTTGTTTGCAACTGTGTTTCCTAACTAATACCAGTGGATTTAAAAAGTTTCAACATCTCCATAGCTATCTCTACTAGCTGATACTGTACTGTCTTGACACATCACTGTAACAAAAGTATAAAATCTTGAATATAGTAATCACATATCATAAAGCAATATATTAATAAACTAGTAATCAATCTTCTGGTGAAACTGCATGTTCTAGAAAGCTTTCTAATTTATGGAACAATTTGGGGGTTCTTAAATGCCTGCAAGCACGTAACCAGTGCATTATAAACTCTGAAAACGACCCACGGCTTTTCCTCTCCAATAATCAATAAATTCCATTTAACTTCCAAGCAAACCCACATGTGGTCTCATGGGAGCTGGTGTCTTTCCATGTGGTAAGACCTACATTACATGATTTGAAGATCATCTCCGTATCCCATTCTATTCCTTCCTGCCACGGAAAATTCTGAGTTGACAGGGTCCAGTGGTGACTGCACGTGACACTCAGCCTTCCTCTGCATTACTGAGTCACTAGGATGTAAGTCCTTTCACTGTGTTTTTCTTCTAGATTGAATTGTCAAGGCTGAGATACTTTTGGAAGAGGTGCTTTGCTTGAAATATTCGAATCTCAGTGAGGACAAAAGGTTTGAATAGAATGAAATATGAATGTTTTGATATGCTAATTATGGGGGGGGCTGCTTAACACCTTACCAAATCTATGAATATTTTTAAAAACCAGAAGAAATTTTAAAAATAAACCAAATGAAGTCAACATCTTGAGAACCCAGCAAACCCCGTTTGGTTCCCGTTGGAAAACAAGCGTGTTACACGTCACTGATTTTTGATGAACGGGGATTTAGAGAACGCAGCCCAACGACCCCCAAGGACCTCTCCTTCATCCTGCCCGCCCCCCCGCCCCCCATCTCCACCAGATCAGGGACAATGTGGGGAGTGTTTTATACTATGCAGCTGTTCAATCCAAAGGGCTATTTTTGTTTCTCTGGGGTCTTTTTTTTTTTTTTTCAACGTTTATTCATTTTTGGGACAGAGAGAGACAGAGCGTGAACGGGGGAGGGGCAGAGAGAGAGGGAGACACAGAATCGGAAACAGGCTCCAGGCTCCGAGCCATCAGCCCAGAGCCCGACACGGGGCTCGAACTCACGGACCGCGAGATCGTGACCTGGCTGAAGTCGGACGCCCAACCGACTGCGCCACCCAGGCGCCCCACTCTGGGGTCTTTTGTTGAGATCAAGTACCCTTCCTTCTTTTGGGGGCAATTACGGTGGCAGTAGCTGGACTTCATCTTATCTCATGTCCTGTCCTTACATCTTGGCAAACAGCTGGCAGTGCCTCCCTTCCCCACCTTGGGCAACCCCAATTTGTAGAAATCTTACAGGTTCACAGAATCCCAAACCTAGGGAACTAGCAGGTTTTGAGACTCTTCTTAAAAGTGCTGTGAAATCACTTTTTTTTTAAGTTTATTTCTTTTGAGAGAGAGACGGAGTGAGTGAGGGAGGGGCAGGGAGAGCAGCCCAAGCAGGCTCTGCACTGCCAGTGTGGAGCCTGACACAGGGCTCGAACCCACAAACTGTGAGATCATGACCTGAGCTCAAACCAAAAGTCAGATGCTTAACTGACTGAGCCACCCAGGTGCCCCAATATCATCTTTCCAATGAAATCAGAGGAAACCTGATATATATGTAAGAGCCGAATGCTGAACCATTTCAGGAGATGCCCTGCTCTCTCCTCCGAGCCCTCTCCATCAATACCAAGGCTTTGGCACAGTTTGGCAACCATTAATTTATTCAACTCCCATTAATAAATGAAAAAAAAAAAAAATGGCTCATTCGACTAAGTCAATGGCAGACCCAAAATAATGAATTATCCAGATATCGTTCTGGGACCCCTATACTGTTTTCAGGTATCTTTACTTTATTTTTATTTGTTTAATGTTTATTTTTATTTTTGAGAGAAAGAGCACGCACGGGGCAGGGGCAGAGCCGGAATCCGAAGCAGGCTCCAGGCTCCGAGCTGTCAGCACAGAGCCCGACGCAGGGCTTGAACCCACAAACCGTGAGATCATGACCTGAGCTGAAGTCGGCCGCTTAATCTACTGAGCTACCCAGGCACACCTCAGGTATCTTTATTTCATTAAACAAAAGGCAGCTTCTTCCAGCTGCAAAACCTAGGAATTAACCACATGAAGGAGCTTCTCATTCAGTTTGTATCAATAATGACTGTACTAATACTCACCCGAAGTCAAATGGTAACATTTCCCTGTGGTTATTACGTAGCATACATATAAGCACTGTTATTTGCAAAGGGCCCTGATGATCATTTCCACCAGGATGGTCTGAATGTACAGCCACCGTTGCCCCGTAGGTACACCATCGGAATGAAGATGCTTTGAGAAGCTGAGGCACGACTGTGCTTTAGTGAATCTGAATAGGATCCAGAGTTTAAGAACGTGAACCAACAAGAGATGGGCTGACCTGCACATCCAATCAAAAAAGCTTCGAGGATACAAAGCACCATCAGAAATAAGGAAGACAAAGCTTAAACTGAAAGGGCTGGGGATGATAAGAGAATTAAATATGACATGTCTGATCGGACTCCTTCTGCAAAGCAGCAGAAATAATGCTGGGAATAAACCCACACTTCCCAAGAGAGGACAGTACACGAGCCAAAGCATTAAGCACAAGGTGCGACAGGACCAGAAATAAGAATTCCAGAAGAAACTGTTTTAAAAACATGATACACTAGGGGCGCCTGGGTGGCTCAGTCAGTTGAGTGTCTGACTTCGGCTCAGGTCATGATTTCAGTTCCTGAGTTCGAGCCCCGCGTCAAAATCTGCGCTGACATTGGGGCGCCTGGGTGGCGCAGTCGGTTAAGCGTCCGACTTCAGCCAGGTCACGATCTCGCGGTCCGTGAGTTCGAGCCCCGCGTCAGGCTCTGGGCTGATGGCTCAGAGCCTGGAGCCTGTTTCCGATTCTGTGTCTCCCTCTCTCTCTGCCCCTCCCCCGTTCATGCTCTGTCTCTCTCTGTCCCAAAAATAAATAAACGTTGAAAAAAAAAATCTGCGCTGACAGCTCGGAGCCTGGAGCCTGCTTCAGATTCTGTCTCCCTCTCTCTCTGCTCCTCCCCTGCTCATGCTCTGTCTCTCTCTCAAAACAAATACACGTAATAATAAAAAAAATTTTTTTTAATAAAAACATGATACATTTTATAAAACCTTTGTAAAAAAAAAAAAGTTTAGGCAGAATGAGAAATAAAGTGCTTTTATTAGCTACTAAGAGGGAGTTCGGAAACCAGAGCCCTGAGAGCTGGACACAGATTTGAGGGAGAAAGAAAGAGAAAGATTTAATAATAAGATTTAATTAAAACAGACACTTTTTAAAAGTCTTAACACAGCCTACTTCTAAATCAGTGTGACCTGAATAGCAATTATGTTTGAATTATAATTTGTATTTATTTTTTTCTAAAACTTAATCTTGTTGCCAAGATTTCCTTATTCTTTTTCTGAAATCATTTCAAAGTAGTCCCTCCAAAGACACAGTATATATGAGTTGTAATAAAGGAAAATAGATTCTGAAGGCAGTAGGGTGTTCATAAAAAATCTAGATGTCCCCTCTAGAATATTCTAGAGGAATAAACGGTCCCACAGCCTAGCCCCCCTCTCCCGCTTTGACTCTGGCATGAGGTCGCACACGAGGATTTCTACATTGAAAGTGCATTTGGGGGTGCCTTGGGGGCTCCAATGGTTACGTCTGACTCTTGATTTTAGCGTAGGTCATGGTCTCACCTTTTGTGGGATCAAGCCACGTGGGCGTCCCTCTCCCCATCCCCTGCTCACACTCTTTCTCTCAAATAAATCAACGTTTAAAAAATAAATACATAAAAAGCTCATTTGGCATAATATTTACCTTGTTCACCTCCCTCTGATAGCTGTACTTTATAACCTCTCTTCTGAAATGTGATCTGTATTTCTAGCAAGATCCATTTGTCGTGGTAAAACAGTTTTGCTATCCAGGAATCTCAATTCCAGCGAAGGTGTTGCTAACCCAGAAGGGAACCGATCATTTCTGAGCAAGACATCCTGCTGATGGTAAGTGACTTGCCAACAAGGTGCGCATACCTGGGACCGCAGGGGTCGAAGGAAAAGAGGCCCCAAGCAGCCCCCGCGGACGTCGCGTGTGCATCTCAGAGCCAAGTGAAAGAGGGACACCCCAAGTGCTGTCAAACAGCCTCCAAGTGGCTGGAAAGAAGGAAGCGCCTTCCGGGTACAATCACCAGAGACGGCCACGTGGGAAAGGACGTGGGGAAGGAAATCAGCTGGTGTGGCGGCCACCAATTTGGCTAGTCTCTTCTTATCCAGGTATCCTCACATTAACTCAGGCCACACCTAGCCGTCTTTTTCCCCCCCGGGCTTCAGGCCCAAGCAATGCACTTTTCTGACAGCGAAGCAGTTCTAATCCCACGAAATTTCAAGGGTTGATAACTACGGGTTCTGAAATGTCACCACCACGCCCCCAAGAATGCAGACGATGGAGGACAAACTCCCCCAATGACAGTCACCTGTCCGGACGAGGCTGCTTCTGATTCCCAGAGCCACTCAGGTGACCTCACTGCCCCTGGGTCGAGGGGCCAAAAGAGAGGCTGCCTTGTACCCCACGGGAGGGGGAGCAAGCAGGGAGACATCACAGCGTACTCGGCCCAATCTGCGGCCCTGGGATACCCTTGCCTGAAAAGGCGGTTTTGTTCCGGGAAGGCAGAGTCTTGGGAGCAAGACTGAAAGCTTTTAACTGGTCTAATAAGGGGGGAAAAAATGGGGACAGCGGTCCCAGGGAATATTCCATTAAATTACCTTCAAGTTGGAAGCCTGCCTATAAATTAAAAACTTGCAGGAAGATAAGACCATCCCTTCCAAGGCACTCAGGTCTACAGAAGATATGTAAATAAATGCTGACATAACCCTGCTATCAGGCTGTTCTGTTTTCTGACTACCAAAATGATAACAGTCATTATGGAAAATATGGAGACGGATGAAGAAAAATACCAGTTTCCCACAATCAATATAAATACCCAGGGAGGGTCACTATTAATATTTTATTCCATATCTTTCCAATCCACTTATACCCTATCTTCCACTAATTCAAAGAAGCTCATTTTCCCCCACAAACTCTGCAGTTGGGACATATCTTACAACCAGTGGTGCCTCTGACACCATTTTTCTTTGTTAGCAGAACATAAAACGTAGTGCCAATGCCATGACGGCTGAAAAAACGCAGTGCGGGTGGGGGTGCTCCTGTATACGTTTCACACAGTTAAGATCATGCCATTAGTAAACTCTTTTTGAACTAGGAGAGCTTGCAATTTATCCGAGTTCGCAACTTCTTACAGCTGTCGACAGGATTAAATCTTCATTTCGAGCCAAGCTGACACTCAAAATTAGCCACCCTGGAATAGTAAACAAGATACAGAGAGAAACGGAAGGATACTGTGGAAAACTGCCTCCTTCTATAAGAGGGACCCTTCTTTTGACTAACACAACAATACCGTATGACCACAGATGTGGCTGCCAACGCCTGCTTCCTTCAGAGCGCGGCAGTCACGGATCAGTGTCCCTGTTCTCCCAGCAGCTGGGCTCAGAAGGTCCAGTGGACGGACAGGACGTTGGAGCAGACAGAGATGGTGACAAAAAAGACACAGCTTCAGCTCAGAGGCCAGCAAGCCAATGCCAGCAAGAACAAACCAGAAAACCGCCGACCACGGCACTTTCCGTCGCCTGGCCATCTGTGCCCTCTCCCTGTCCCCATTACAGTTCCTACTGTGCTCATGGCCGGCTTTCCCGCAACACATGCCCTCCTTCTGTACGGGGTGCTTGGAAACGCCTCGCTTAAGAGCTGGCGCAGAGCAGGCAGACCCGGGTCACGGGAGGCTCAAGTTGGGCCCTGGCTTTCTTGGGCTTGGGGGCCTCAGTTATAAAATGAGGAATGGGCCGGGTCTGTAATTTTCCAGGACGCCTCGAGCTGGCCACGAGTCCCCTGGGGGAGCGGGAGGAGGACGGAATGTACAATGCTTAAGAGAAAGCAACGCCCGATCCCTTTCATTTGCCTCTAGGTATCATATTGATTTTGTAATTTCAAAAGCATGAGGGTTTTTTGTTGGCATTTTTGTTTTTCAGATTAGGGCAGGGATTTAAAAAGCATGGGAGACCGTGGGCTAAATGTGGGGGACCTGAGCACTGTTTGCTCAAGTTTCTTCTAGCTTTAAAATCCAAATATCTCCCTGAGTTGATCAGTGAACTCCCCAGCCCGCCCTGGCACACCCAGGGACCCCCCCACAATGAGGTGCTAATAAATCTCTTTAGTCCCACGGGGTCCTGGCTAATACTTCAAGAAGGAAGGAGGTCTTTACCCCCCCCCCCCAAAAGCACCTGGCTAGGAGCACAGAAAGCCCACTCAGGGTTTAAGGGCAATACATCATGTTCATTCTGCCTTCATTTTTTCCAAATCAGATTTACAATTTCTTTCATTGTCAATATAATCTAAGAAGTATATTACAGCTGACCCCTGAACACGGGTTTGAACTGCACTGGTCCATACAGCCCAGCACCACAAAACGTATTTTCTCTTCCCTGTGATTTTCCTTTCTTCCTTAACATTTTCTCTTCTCTGGCTTACTTTATTGTAAGACTACTGTATATAACACAGACAACATACAAAATATGTGTTCATCAACTGACTATGTTATCTGTTAGGCCTCCGGTCAACAGTAGACTATTAGTAAAGTTTTTAGGGACTCCAAAGTCACCTGTGAATTTTCAACTGCATGGGGGAGGGGTCAGGGGCGCTGACCCTCGAGCCACCTTGTCCGAGGGTCAACGGTATCATTTCTCTCATTCTCCCTTTACAGTCATTCCTTCTATCTTAGAAACAAAACCCAAAAAACAACACAAACACAGAAGCTTCTGGCTTGCCGACCGTGCGTGCCAACCGGAAGCCTGTGTGCCCGCTTCACAAGTGCTTTGGAGACGCTGTGCAGGCAGGGGTGTCCTCAAGTCTCGGACGGGAGGGACAGAGGGTGGGCGCGAGGCCCCAGGGCCAGGGGAAATGGGAGCTCACAGGGTACTGGGCTAATGGAGAGCACATACAGATGTGACCGGCCGCTGGCGGGGGGGACTTCTCAGGGTGAACACGAAGGCCCTGGGTTTAGGAGGAAGTCTAATTGCCAGTGTCACCCCGGCACGATCCAGAAACACTGTGGCTTCGTGAATCTGAGCCGGGGCCCTGCGCTGCACCGACTCTGGCGAACCCTTCCAAGCCCAAGTTCCCTCCAAGGCCTGCACAGAACCAACCAGCCACCCCACCCCCCGGAAGTCTCACTGTCACCCCTGGCTGTGGCTGTGGTGGGGACACAAGTCTCCTGATCCACTCCAGACAGCATGAGGCTTGCCCGGGGACCGCTGGGGAACTGTCAGCCTCTAGTCGTCTGCCTTCCTTTTGCCTCTGTTCCCCCACCTCCCCCGAGCCCTGCCCACCACCATCCCCAGAAGTACTTCCCTCAGGGGGTGGCTTTCCCTGTAAGAAGGCCGCCGATCGGAGTGTGGACGGGACAGCATGGAAGGCGGGGACTTGAGTTCACCTTACAGCTTAGGAGAGGAAAGATCCTGGAGAGGCGTGGAATACAGAGAACAGAGAGAAGTAAGAGATGTTACGTAAGAAGGAGCAGATTTAACAACGAATTGGTTTTGTGAGACAGGATGTCAAAGCCAGATCCTGGGGACGAGAGCCGAGCCTGCGGTTTCCAGAAGAGACAGCCGGGGTCTGGGGGAGGACTCCAGCAGGAAGCTGGCGCTCAGGGTGTCCTGGGTGCTGCTGTCCAGGCTCCGGGGCCCAGAGCCTGCACGGCTCAGACACTCCTACCCACCACTTAGCAGCTGATAAAACATTTTTTTGAGGTCGACGCATAAGGCCACGCTCAGGCCTGGCTGACCACAGAGGAGCACGGTGGGATAACCCAATAATAGCTTGAAAGCCACGGGGCTCTTCAGAGAAAACCCTGGCGGTATATAAACCCCAGCATCATCGTTCAGTGTGGCCTCGGCTGGTGTCCTCTCAGCTTTTTATCCCAACGGCCTTGCAGAGAAGCTGACGGCTCATTAGATCTTTCTCACTTGTTCCTCCTGGTTCCCGGAAACTTCGCCTCTGCAGCGGGCCTCTAATCTGCGTCTACACCCGTGCCGTGAAGGCCCAGGCCGCACATACAGGAGGCGGCCCTGGTGCCGAGGGTCCCTCTCGGGGGCAGGGAGCGGGGTGCGGCCCAGGTGCCAAACCCCACCGACCAGCCCCTTTGCAGAGCTCCCGGGGCAGAGCAGCACGGGGGTGACTTGGCTGGTGTCACGGAGAGGCATCTTCTGGCGTCACCTGTGAGCCAGCCTCTGTTCTGGGGCTGACGGCAGATCTGAGGGCAGAAAGCCAGGCACCAGGCCCGGTTTCCGGAAGACAGCCAAGTGCTTTCACAAGCATCTCAAGGCCTCAGGACTGGAACAAGGGTGCCCAGGGGTCCCCATTCCAGAGGGCAGGGAACCCTTAAGCACCCAGGGGCACGTGCTGGAGACTGGAGCTTTGCACCTCGGCCCCTCTCTGGGGCGGTCTTTCTGCTCGGGTCTGCTCCCCGCTCCCCGCAAAGTTCCTGTTGTAAACCCCACCCCCCCTTCCTTCACCCCCTTGCCTCTCCGACCCCATATTTTTACTCTCTGCAGGCTCAAACGCAAACAGTGCGTTCTGGCAAAGGCACCTCCACTTTTACCCGCAAGCTCACAGGTGAAATCGGGAGAGAGGGGCACAAGGGGGCAGGGAGGTGGGGCCAGTCCCTCCCACTTCCCCTGATCGGCTCATCGTTGCTCAGCCGCTTCTCGCCAGCAGAAATTCTACTTGGAAATACTTGTGAGACGTGAGGTTTCCTGCCCGTCGGGAAGGCGATCAAACGTTCCCCAATAGACATTTTGCACTTCCCGCCCTCCCTCACCACACAGGACCAACCTGGGGCTCCTCCTCCTGGCCCCGATGTGCTCTCCTGCATCCGCACAGTGATCCCAGGGAGCCGTGCGGGCTCAGTCTCAGACTGTCTCCCACACTGGCCTCCACGCCCCCTGCTAGCACCTAGCCCAGGTCTGGCCAGGCGCTCAGTAACATCGGGGGAAAGAACAAATGAATTCACGCTCCCTGAGAAGTGGAACAGACTGCCGTTAAGAGCTCAAGCACCCGAATTTGAATCCCAGGGCCATTACTTATTACCAGTGACAGCCTCAGTTTCTACGTCAGTAAAATGGGGATAACAGGCACACCGACGCTTAAAGGAACAATGTGAGGGATAAGTAAGATGGGGAAGGTAAAAGCCTGAGCACCGATCAGATCGGGGGCAAAAGCAGGTAGGAAACAGGAGGGGGCACACAGACTTTCTTCATATTCTAGCAGCTGCCAGGTATCGCCTGGAAATGTGGAAAATATACCCACCAATGTGATGTGGTGGTTGACTAAGCACCATCAGGGCATGATTATGTCCAAAGAGGAACCTATGAACAGTGCCCCAGCAGCCGAGGGCCTGAGGGAGGCAGCATCTGGGGACAACAGGAGGCAGCCGCAGAAATCAAAACCACAAATCTATTAGACAAGTTCCAGTGGGAAGCCGGCTCTCGATTTGTCTCGCCTCCCAATTGTCACCCTGCTGGCAGGAACTGAGGCGATCGCTCCATCAGACCCCGAATCCCTTTTGCTTTCTGCGCGGAGGCCTGCAATCCTCCCTCCTCCCCCTGCTCTCCCCTCGCGGTGCTGCCCACGAGATACCGCCCACACAGCTCTGCCCAGACTAATTCATGTGCCTTGGATACTCCTTCTGCCAGTTTTCTCAACATTTCACGAAGCAAACAGTCCTAGCAAGACCGGGTAGGGGCAAGGGGAGGAGGGGAGAAAAATCCAATAACATCACAGAACAGCCTTAATAAAGGACTTCGGCATTTCGGGGTTCCCAGTAATTTGCGCATCAGGCATCGTTTTCCAATCTGGAAGTTACATGAATGAAAGGAGGGCCCCTTCACAGCCATACTCCCATGCAGACCGCCAGCCGTTCGGCACAGAGGCAGCCCCCAGCACAGCAAAACCAGTTACACATACAAAAATTCTAAAGAAGACAATGTCAGGCACAGCTCACTGACCATCCTAGCACCCGCTGGCCATCCCCTTCCATCAGGCAGCTTGACCAAAGAAACTAAAAAGACTGAACGTGCTTTCCTTAGCTTCCGTTGAAGGTGGGGAGTAGCCACATGACATAACTGGGGCTAAAAGAACCTCAGTGAGATTTTGTTGGGGGAGTTGTGGGAAAGTTCTTGCTTTCCAGGTAACAGAAACAGTCAGTCACACTGCCCCCCTTCTGCTTCTCTCTGTCTTGCATGGAAATGTGATATCTGGAGCTGCAGCAGCCATCTTGCCACCAAGAGGTGATAAGGCAGGAAGGAAAAGGCTGAGAGAACCCCCAGGATGCCAACTCAGAGCCCTATCCTGGTTCAGTCCCAGCACCTTGGGCCTTTTTATATGGGAAAAATCAACTCCCATCTGTTTAAGACACCCATAGCTCAGGTTTTCAGTTACTTGCAGCTAAAAGCATTACCAGTTGATCTGAGACCTCATCCTTAATCTATATAGCATGATCTCTTTACTGATTCAACGCTATTTCTATCATATCAGGTTTTAAGGTAGATGTCTTATCATTTGATCCTTAAAGTTTCTTTCTTTCTTTTTTTTTTTAAGTTTATGTTTGAGAGAGAGAGCACACTGTTAGTGCAGAGACTGATGCAGGACTCGAACCCACGAACCGTGAGGTCATGACCTGAGCCAAAATCAAGAGTCGGATGCTTATATAAGGTACCTATATAAATGTATAGGCACATCTCCACTCAACAGTCTCAGGGCCACTCCGACTCAAAGGGTCAGGACTACGTCTCTTCCAGACTCCCTACCACAGTCAGTAGCTCAGTCATCTGCTTTGTGTCCAGGTCAGGGTCCTTCCTAATGACACCATCTCCTACACATTGTCATCCAATAGGTGATGAAGTGCTGCAAATTTCACCATCTGAGTATTTTTCTAACCTGCCCATCTCCCCCCACTACTCCCACCTATAGCCTAAGTCATACACACCTGGACTATTGTCATAGCCTCTTAACAGGCCTGCCTGCAACCACACTGCCCTTTCCACAGTGAATTTATAAAAACCACACATTTGACCGTGTCATTCCCTTTCTTAGAGTCCTTCCATGGTTTCCCATGGCCTCCATGATAAAGTCCAAACTCCTTAAGACCTAAAAGGACACGCCTGATCTGAACCCCTAACCCTCTCCAGCTTCTCCAGCCCTAGTTAGTCTTTCCTCCTGGCTCTCTGTTCCGGTAATACTGTTGTTCTTCCAGCTTCTCAACGTCATCAGATACATTTCTACTTTGGGGCCACCACGCATGATGTTCCCTTTGAAAGAGCTCCCCTCCAGCTTTATGGCTTTGCTTTAACCCTTACTCATCCCTCTGGAGCCCAGTGACTTTCTGTTTCAGATATTGTGCTTTTCTGTTCTAGATTTCCAGTTCTTTTTTTTTTTTTTTTTAAATAGTTTCCATTTCTCTTCTGAGATTCACCATCTGTTCCCTCATTATGACCATCTTTTCCTTTAAGTCCCAGACCATTTATGTAACAGATGTCTCTGGCTTTCTCTCATAATTCCAACATCTGGGTCATCTCTGAATCTATTTCTACTGGGCTGCCCCCTCTCCCCTCCCCTTTTTCTTTCCTGATTATGAGCCACAGTTTCCTGATTCTTTGCAAGGCTAGTACTTTTTTTTTTTTTTTTTTAATTATTATTATATGTCGGACATGCAAGTAAAAAACCAACCATATTGGGAGTCGAGATCATATGGTCTCCTCTAAAGGTGTTGAGTTTTGTTCTGAGAGTTCCTTTTGAAACTGTCAGGCTTACTTTTATTTTTTATTAAGTTGAGTCTATTCTGATTTTGTCTTTGGTTCTAGGGGGTCATCCCTACTTCTCACATACGGCCTTTTGGGGCTCTCAACTCCATACTGCTGGCTGGGCCATAACCCCAAGATCTCTGAGCACCGTGCAGTCTGCTCGTATCTCTGGTCTCCTCTCAATCTTGTTACAACCATTTTCTATTAGGCCTTATAGAGTCCTGCTTTGTGCACATGCAGCCCTCAGCAGAGGCCCTGCGGTGAACACGGATTTCTGCTCCCCCGCACCACTCTCACACCACACCCTGGTCTCCTGATTTTCAGGGAAAACGAAGTGCTGACCTCCAAAGACAGCTTTTTCAATAAACCTGTGCAGGAGTTCAGCGAGAACCAGGTGAATCACCATGGTAACTAACAATTTCCGCTGAACAGTTGAAAACTCACAGCTGATGAGTTCAAGAATAATGTCCCTCAGTGAGATTATAACATTTTCAACTGGAGGCAATGGTCAAAAAAAAAAAAAAAACCAAAAAAAAAAGAGCTAATTAGATGGCCTTCCCACAATGCCTAGTACAGAGTCAGCTTGGGGTGACCTGGCTTCCCTCCCAGTAACACAGTGGAGTAGACAGGGGCTCCCATGGCCTGGGATGTTACACAAAGCAAGGTCCTCAGCTTTGTTTTTCTGTCTCTCAATATTCCTGTGTGCTTAAAAGGAGCAAGGCACTGTGTTAACAAGTTCTAATGGGCAGTTTTCCAAATCCATATGCTATTCTCTGCTACCTTCCGGATTAATTATAATGGGAAAACTGCCTCATTTGAGACATGTCTTTTGAGTGAGAAAACTGGAGGTCACATATCCATATGGCACTGGTATTGTGAGTTGGTGTGCTGAAGTTCTAATTCAGCCAAGTTTTGCAGCGATCGGGGGTTACTTTTAACTTTGTGCTTTCTTTGCATATAAGACGTACAGTATTGGGGGGGGGGGGAGCGCCTGGATGGTTCAGTCGGTTAAGCATCCGACGCTTGATTTCAGCTCAGGTCACGATCTCGGTTCATGGGACTGAGCTCCGCATCGGGCTCTGTGCTGACAGCACGGAGCCCGCTTGGGATGCTCTCTCTCCCTCTCTCTGTCTGCCCCTCCCCTCCTCAAAATAAATAAACTTAAAAAAAAAAAAAAAAAAAAAGGAAGTACAGTATTGGATCTGACCCAAAGTCCATTTCAGCCCACTACCCTGTCTCCGACAGAGCACCTCACGGGCTGCTACGGATGGACAGAACTATCCGTCTCGTGATGTCTTTAACTTTGTAAATCCTGTTTATGTCCAGTCTTAGGCTGAAAAATATGGAGATGATCTAACTGCCATGGGAAACATCCCTGATATGCTCTAGTCACTTGTCTCTGGAGTTTCCGGGAGCGATCCCTCAATCCCATATCCTGAAACTTGGTAACCTTGGAGGGGATCTCGCACGGAGTGATTCTGGCATACCCAGAACGGGTTCTTCTGCTCAGGCTAGTGGTGATTTAATAAGCAGTCTCCCTCTTTCAATGGCTGGCTTTGCCTTGAATCCCCGACCGCATGAAAAGCCAAAAGGCACTTTAGAGACCACTTGGTCCCACCGTCTCCTTCTAATGATGAGAAAACGGAGCCTCCCGACTCACACCAGTTTATACTGTTAATCAGGGACACAGGAGTTAAAATCGGAGCTTTGGCTCCCGGCTTAGTTAATTTTCACTCTGGCTTTGCTTCCTGGAGACCATCTCTTCATGCCTTTTAGACTGTCTTCTCTGGACTCTCTGAAATGTCATTCTATCCGGAGGTTTTACTAGTACTATACCAATGAAGATGTCTTTTTTTTTTTCCTTTCTCGCTTTACAATTGCAAATAAAGTCATATGTTTTTTGGCCTATACGGCAACACAATGATTGAGTGTTGAAAGGTCAGCAAATAACAGCCAACGATGACCTCCAGGGGCCATTCTGGAAGTACCCCTAAAACACCCAAATCCATCACCCTCTAAATGAGCGGTCCTGAGTCTCATGTGCCACACCTGTGGCTCTAAGAGCCCTTGCCAGAGTTCATCCTCAACAGTGAGTCTCTGTAATACCCAGAAGACCTTGGCATTGCCTCCCAACACATGCGGCACTAACTGGGGCACCTCGCTGACACTCACCTTTGCATAAGCAGTTGTCTTAATAAACCACTGTCTGAGGTACTTCTGTTCCACCTTTGCTCCAGAACGCCACGAACAGCCATGCTCATCCACCTGCTCGTTGGCAAGCACCGTTTGATCCACTGGGTCCCAGTTGACCAAGGCCTGTTATAACCCATAAAACAAAATGGTAAAATCTGGTGAGCATCCTGAAGAGGGCCATTTTCAGCTTCTTACATGTGAGAAGATCCGTAAGTGCGGTATCTCTGTATCTCTGCTCTGAGGCTTGAGGGCATCTCCTTGGAGTACTGCTCGGCAAGGAAACCCCTAGCAACCTGTAACAAGGAAGAGCGTATGAACCACCTCTATGCTTTCATCTTGGAACAGACTCCGGAGCCTGGGAGTTGAGACGGCAGAGGAGTAGGGAGAGCCTAAGCGTGTCTCGTCCCTCGGATGCAGCTAGATGGTTAGCGAATCGTTCTGAACACCCGAGAATCAATCAGAGGTCTGAGAGAACAAAAACTGCCAGTCTGCAGGTAAAAAAGCGACCACCTTGTGGAAGGTACGGCGTATGGAGAGTTGATCTGGGGGAGACAAAGCTACAAGTGTGGCAGCAGGGAGGAAGCCTGGTTACGGAGGCTACTGCAAAGTATTTTAAGCAGCAGAACACAAAATTCTAACTTTCAGAAGTCCGTTACAGTGGGGGAAGTGCCTGGCTTAAAGGCGCTCGGGTGGCAAAGCGGGAGGAATGCTAGGAGTGACAGCAAGGTCTGAGGGTCCCCTGGTCACAAGAGGGATGGGTGGCACCAACATGCCATGCTGCTTCTAGGCACAGGAGTGGGGAACTGAGGCTGTTTAGGGTAGTGAGCAGGGGTTCTGGCTTTCTGCTGTTTTGACGTAAACTGAACTGCTGCGCGGTCCTGCGGCCGCTTTCCTCACACAAGCTGGCAAAAGCGTGGCGAGAGCCTCTCTCAGAGGCACAGAGCCCCACATCGGGCTCTGCGCTGACAGCACAGAGCCTGCTTACATCCTCTGTTTCCCTCTCTCTCTCTCTGCCCCTCCCCTGCTCTCTCTCTCTCTCTCTCTCTCTCTCAAAAATAAACATTAAAAAAAATAACAAACATAAAGAATTGATAATAATAGCAGAGGGATTTAACATCCCACTTACAGCATGGACAGATCATCTAAGCGGAAAATCAATAAGGAAACAATGGCTTTGAATGACACACTGAACCAAATGGACTTAGATATATTCAGAACATTTCATCCTGAAGCAGCAGAATAAACATTCTTTTTTTTCCAAAGGCTTATTTATTTATTTTGAGGGGGGAGGGGCAGAAAGAGAGAGAGGAAGAGAATCCCAAGCAGCCTCTGCACTGTTAGCACAGAGCTCAATGCAGGGCTCTATCCCATAGATGGTAAGATCATGACCTGAGCCAAAATCAAGAGTTGGGCACTCAACTGACTGAGCCACCCAGGCACCCCGTGAAAACACATTCTTTTTGAGCACACATGGAACATTCTCCAGAATAGACCACATACTGGGTCACAAATTAAACCCTCAACAGGTACAAAAAAGATCAAGATTATACCATGCATGTTTTCAGATCATATTGCTATGAAACTTGAAGTCAACCACAAGAAAAAAATTGAAAAGTTCTCAAATACATGGAAGTTAAAGAACATCCTACTAAAGAATCAATGGGTTAACCAAGAAATTAAAGAAGAAATAAAAAAAATACATGGAAGCAAATGAAAATGAAAACACGACAGTCCAAACCCTTTGGGATGCAGCAAAGGCAGTCCTAAGAGGGAAGTACATTGCAATTCAGGTACATCTCAAGAAGTAAGAAAGGTCCCAAATAACCTAACCTTACACCTAAAGGAGCTAGAAAAGGAACAAATAAAGCAAATAAAGCCTAGAGCCAGAAGAAGGGAAATAATACTGAAACAAATGATACTGAAACAACAACAACAACAACAAAAAACAGTAGAACAGATCAATGAAACTAACAGCTGGTTCTTTCAATTAACAAATTGATGAACCTCTAGTCAGACTTCTCAAAAAGAGAAAGGACCCAAATAGATAAAATCATGAATGAAAGAGGAGACATCACAACCAACACCACAGAAATACAAACAACTATAAGAGAATACTATGAAAAATTATATGCCAACAAACTGGGCAATCTGGAAGAAATAGACAAATTACTAGAAAGTCACAAACTACCATAACTGAAACAGGAAGAAATAAAAAATTTGAACAGACCCATAACCATCAAAGAAACTGAATCAGTAATCACAAATCTCCCAACAAACAAGAGACCTGGGCCAGATGGCTTCCCAGGGGAATTCTACCAGACATTTAAAGAAGAGTTAATACCTATTTTTCTCAAATAGAAGGAAAACTACCAAACTCATTCTACAAAGCCTTGATTCCAAAACCAAAGACCCCACAAAAAAGGAGAATTACAGGTCAATATCCCTGAGGAATATGGTTGTAAAAATTCTCAAAAAAATACTAGCAAATCGAATTCAACAGTACATTAAAAGAATTATTCACCATGATCAAGTGGGATTTATTCCTGGGCTGTAGGGCTTATTCAATATTCACAAATCAATCAACATGATACACCACATTAATAAAACAAAAGACAAGAACCATACGATCCCATCAATAGATGCAGAAAGAGCATTTGACAAAATACAGCATCCATTCTTTCTTTTTTTTTTTTATTTTTTTAATGTTTACTTATTTTTGAGAGACAGAGATAGAGCATGAGTGGGAGGGTGGGGCAGAGAGATTGGGAGACACAGAATCCAAAGTGGGCTCTAGGCTCTGAGTTGTCAGCACAGAGTCCGACGTGGGGCTTGAACCCACGAACTATGAGATCATAACCTGAGCCAAAGTCAGATGCTTAACCAACTGAGCCACCCAGGTGCCCCATACAACATCCATTCTCGATTAAAACCTCAACAAAGTAGGGATAGATGGAACACACCTCAACATGATAAAGGCCATATAAGAAAGACCCACAGCTAATATCATCCTCAATGGGGAAAAACTGAGAGCCTTTCCCCTACAGTTAGGACCGGGACCAAGGATGTCCACTGTCACCATTACTATTTAACATAGTACTGAAAATCTTAACCTCAGCAACCAGACAACGAAAAGAAATAAAAGGCATCCAAATCGGAAAAGAAGAAGTCAAACTCTCACTATTTGCAGACATGATACTCCGTGTAGAAAACCCAGAGGACTCCACCAAAAACACTGCTAGAACTAATACACGAATTCAGCAAAGTTGCAGGATATAAAATCAATGTGCAGAAATCGGTTGCATTTCTATATACCAATAACGAAGCAGCAGAAAAAGAAATCAAGGAATCAATCCCATTTGCAATTGCACCAAAAACGGTAAGATACCTAGGAATAAACCTAACCAAAGAAGTAAAAGACATGTACTCTGAAAACTATAGAACCCTTATGGAAGAAATTAAAGAGGATACAAAGAAATGGAAAAGCATTCCATGCTCATGGATTAGAAGAACTAGCATTGTTAAAATTATTACTACCCAAAGCAATCTATGTATTTAATGCAATCCCTATCAAAATACCACCAGACTTTTTCACAGAGCTAGAACAAACAATCCTAAAATTTGTATGGAACCACAAAAGACCCTGAATAGCCAAAGCAATCCTGAAAAAGAAAACAAAACTGGAGGCATCATGATTCCGGATTCCAAGCTATACTACAAAGTTGCAGTCATAAAGACAGTATGGTACTGGCATAAAAACAGACACATAGATCAATGGAAGAGAAGAGAAAACCCAGAAATGGACCCACAACTATATGGCCAACTAATCTTTGACAAAGCAGGAAAGACCATCCAATGGAAAAAAAAAGACAGTCTCTTCAACAAATGGTGTTGGAAAAACTGGACAGCGACAAACAGAAGAATGAAACTGGGCCACTTTCTTATACCATACACAAAAATAAACTCAAAATGGACGACAGACTTAAATGTGAGACAGGAAACCATCAAAATCCTGGAGGAAAAAGCAGGCAAAAACCTCTTTGACCTCAGCCACAGCAACTTCTTACTAGACACGTTGCTGAAGGCAATGGAAACAAAAGCAACATGAACTATTGGGACTTCATTAAGATAAAAAACTTCTGCACAGCAAAGGAAACAATCAACAAAACTAAAAGGCAGCCTACGGGATGGGAGAAGATATTTGCGAACAACATGCTACAGGGTGAGTATCCAAAATCTATGAAGAACTTATCAAACTCAACACGCAAAAAACAAATAACCCAGTTTAAGAAGTGGGCAGAAGACACGAATAGACACTTTGCCAAAGAAGACATCCAGATGGCCAGCAGACACATGAAAAGATGCTCAACATCACTCACCATCAGGGAAATACAAATCGAAACCACAGTGAGATGCCACCTCACATTTATCAGAATAGCCAAAATTAACAACACAAGAAACAACAGGTGTTGGTGAGGATGAGGAGAAAAGGGAATGCTCCTGCACTATTGGTGGGAATGCAAACTGGTGCAGCCACTCTGGGGAACAGTATGGAGGTTCCTCAAGAAACTGAAAATAGAACTACCCTATGACCCAGCAGTTGCACTATTAGGCGTTTACCCAAAGGATACAAAAATACAGATACAAAAGGGTACATGCACCCCAATATTTATAGTAGCATTGTCAACAATAGCCAAACTATGGAGAGAGCCCAAATGTCCATTAACTGATGAATGGATCAAGAAGATGTGGTATATAATAATGTGGTATATAATGGAATATTATCCAGCTATCAAAAAAGAATGAAATTTTGCCACCTGCAATGATGTAGATGAAGCTAGAATGTATTATGCTAAGTGAAATAAGTCAGTCACAGAAATACAAATACGGTATGATTTCACTCGTGCAGAATTTAAGAAACAAAACAGATGAATATATGGGAAGGGAAAAGGAAGAGGAAAGAGGGAAACAAACCACAAGAGACTCTTAACACCAGAGAACAAACTGAGGGTTGATGGAAGAAGGTGGGTGGGAGACGGGCTAGATGGGTGATGGGTATTAAGGAGGATACTTGTGATGAGCACTGGGTGTCGTATGTAAGTGATGAATCACGGAATTCCACTCCTGAAACCAATACTGCACTGCATGTTAACTAAAATTGAAATTTAAAACCAGTATCCTTTTTATTATTTTATTATTTTTTAATGTTTATTTTTGAGAGAGAAAGAGACTGTGAGTGGGGGAGGGGCAGAGAGAGAGAGGGAGACACAGAATCCGAAGCAGGCTCCAGGCTCTGAGCTGTCAGCACAGGACCTAATGTGGGGCTCGAACCCATGAACCGTGAGATCATGACCTGAGCCAAAGTCAGACGCTTAACCGACTGAGCCACCCGGGTGCCCCCCAAAATATATCTTTAAAAAAAAAAAAACAAACAAACAGGTTTGGGAGGAAGCCTGTGAGCATCTGTCTAATCAAGTTTGGTATCTTCTCGTGCCAAAAGATGAACCTATGTGATTGGAAATTTTAATAAACACAGGAAAAGAAAAAAACATGGTACCTGGAACTTCGTAGAATCAGGTTGTTTTAGGGGAAACAAATATATTTATTTGAATAGAAATAGCTAACATTTACTGACTGATTGCCATATGCTAGATGCTGTGCTTAAGGGCCAAACTCAGGTTGGCTCTTCTAATCCTGCACAACCACATTTGGAGGTAAGAATATTATCTTTATTATTTTTACTTGCAGCAAGAATTACTATCAAATGCCACTCACTGGGCGAGAGACCTTTGTGGTGTTAGTAGAAAACCTGCCCCTCATGCAGCACACTATCTACACTTGTGAGTTCATAGACCAGCCAGTGGAGGTAAGAATATTATTCCCCCCAGATTGCAGAGGAGGAAATTGAGGAACAGAGAGATTAAATAACTTGCCTGAGGTCACGCAGTCAGTGACAGAGAAAGGGCAGGAACTCAGGTCTCTCAAAACTGTAAAACTTTTTTGCAACTTTTAAAAACTCCTGTTTACGTTCAAGTAGAACATACAGAGAGCAGTGTGGACAAATCTGAAGTGTACAACTCAACAAATTGTTATCACCACTCATTAACAAGATAAAGAACATTCCCAGCATCCCAGAAAATTCCGTGGTGCCTTCTCCCAAGTCAGTATCTGCCCCCGAAAGGTAACAATATTCCAAGATCTATGCCCATACACGTGTCTGGCTCACTCTGAACCTGCAGTCTTAGCCACTATGAGGCTTCTCTCCAGACTTCTAATTAGTTCCTATCGTCATTTACAATAAATCCCTCTGCCGTCAAAGTTCACTCCTTTATGACATTAAGGTAAACCATAATACAAAGAAGGCAATGAATACGGGGAGATGTGTCTGGGCACTGAAATACCCTGACTTGATACACATTGTTTTCAAAAAACTTTTTATTTTTAATTTTTTTAATGTTTATTTATCTTTGAGAGAGAGAGAAAGAGAGAGAGAGAGAGAGAGAGAAAATGAGTGGGGGAGGGGCAGAGAGAGAGGGAGACACAGAATTCAAAGCAGGCTCCAGGCTCTGAGCTGTCAGCACAGAGCTGGACGCAGGGCTCGAACTCAGGAACCGTGAGATCAGGACCTGAGCCGAAGTCGGCCGCTTAACCGACTGGGCCACCCGGGGGGGTCCCTCAAAAATTTCTGAAAGAAATAAAATTTTACTAAGCAATTCTAAGACGAGATGATGCTGAGCATTGTCCGTTTCCCCCTCCAAATCCTCTTTCCACCGTGGTCTGCACCCCAGAAAGTTGACCTCTGCGGCGGCATTAACTTGGACCCTTGCTCTCCAGCTGTGCTCAACCAGAGGGAGGTGCCCCCGGGGCGACTTCGCAGTCAGGCCTCCTCTCATGGTACCAAAGGCCACACCCTCTATCACAGAGGCCTCTGCTACTGTTCTTCCAGTCCTAGTATCGGCCCCCTCAGCCTGGGGTGGCAAAGGCTTCCCTCTGGTGCCTCTGGTCCCTCGGGGGCACCTGGGTGGCTCAGTCAGTTAAGCATCTGACTCTAGGTTTCTGTTCAGGTCATGATCTCATGGTTCATGAGTTCAAGCCCCGCATCGGGCTCTGTGCTGACAGTGCAGAGCCTGCTGGGGATTCTCTCTCTCCCTCTCTCTCTGCCCCTCCCCTGCTCCTCTCACTCTCTCTCTCTCTCTCTCAAAATAAATAAACTTAATTTTTTTTTTTTTTTACTTAAAAAACAGAAAAAAGAAACAAAGCCCTTCATGCAGCACTTCTGCCTCCGGCCCCCAGCAAACCTCCAAGGAGACAGGAGAAGCAAACAGTACCACAGACTGCAAAAACAAACAGGACTTTATTTTCTTATCGACATTTCCCACATGGCCTGGCATCTCTCAGGCTCTAGGTTACAAAATGCAACGAGGGAGATGTGCTCCTAAGAGGCTTACGCATTATCGTAAAACCCCGGTGTTGAATGAAAGACAAATACAGGCAACACGCAAAACCAATTTTCCCCCCACTGAAAGTCTGGGGGGGAGAGAAGAAGCACCAAAGGAAATAGGATCTGAAATCGAAGAGGCATCAGCTGGGGGAACCCATTCGCATTTCTTCCCAGGACCACAAGCCAGCCCACCCGCAGACCTGCAGGGCTCAGGCTCAGCCTTTCCACAGGTGGTCGACCCAGGGGTGGGCCACATGCAGGGCCCCCGGGGTCCTGGATGCGCAGAACGTGCAGCCTCGTGAAGCCACCAGGAACTACTTCCCAAATCCCTTTTATCGGGTCTCCGTTCTTTTTTTGTTTGCTTATTTTTTTTTTAATTTTTAAAAATCTTTATTTTTGAGAGAGAGACAGAGTGCAAGCAGGGGAGGAACAGAGAAAAAGGGAGACACAAAATCCAAAGCAGGCTCCAGACTCTGAGCTGTCAGCACAGAGCCTGATGCGGGGCTCGAACCCACAAACCGCGAGATCACGGCCTGAGCTGAGGTCAGAGGCGTCAACCACTGAGCCACCCAGGGGCCCTAGTGTTTATTTATTTTTGAGAGAGAGAAGGAGAGAGAGAAAGTGTGAGCAGGGGCGGGGGAGGGGCAGAGAGAGAAAGAGGAAGAGACACAGAACTCCAAGTGGGCTCCAGGCTCCGTGCTGTCAGCACAGAGCCCGACGCGGGGCTCGGAATCATGAACCGTGAGATCGTGACCTGGGCCGAAGTTAAGACGTTTAGCTGACTGAGCCACCCGGATGCCCCTTGGGTCTCCACTCTCATAAACTGTCTCTACCATACAGCTTCCCTTGAAACCAGGGTCTTCTCGTATCCGGCATTCCTGATTTTCACATCTTCAACATTTACTTGATGGACATCCGGGTTTGTAAGCAAGCACAGTCTGGCTACAATTACTATTGTTTCTGGACAACCTCCTTCACTATGGTCATTTCCTTCCCTTTTCCGGTTGGCCCTTCTGCTTGCTATCACCCCCTAAAAGTCAACTCTGTGTTCCTTTATGGTTAACTGGCCTTATTTGTAAAATACAGCCTGTACTTGTACTTTGAAATCAACCTTAAATCAATAAGTAATTAAATCAATACATGAAATCCTTAACACATCTGCAAACATGCTGAACTCTAATAGATCTTGCTCGCTGCTTCCCTCACTTAAATTATCTCGCAATGTCACAGAAGGAACCGTTCCAGATCAGAGAATTTCCCCAGTTGATCGAGGGTTAAATACCAGAATTCCTATTTTTTTGTTCGTTTGTTTGTTTGAGTGATCTGTGGGAAGCTTTCAGAATGTCTTGTAGAAATGCACAACGTGGGGCACCTGGGTGGCTCAGGTCATGATCTGGAGGTTTCATGAGTTTGAGCCCCGCGTCGGGCTCTGCATTGGCAGTGTGGAGCCTGCTTGGGATTCTCTCTCTCTCTCTCTCTCTCTCTCTCTCTCTCTCTCTCTCCCTCTCTCTGCTCCTCCCCAACCTGTGCTGTCTCTGTCTCTCTCAAAATAAACAAACTTAAAGACAATTTCTTTAAAATGCATACCGTGACCCCATCATAAACATCAATCGGCCATGTTCACAAGGATCGATTCTGTGCAATAACGGTGGGTGTCCCATCATTTTTGCCTCCTCCCACCTCCCCTTCTTGGCCCGTGGGTTCTCAGAGGTGTGGGCAACTACGGGCTCCGTTGGAGATTCTTGGGGCAATTTCTCCTCGAATTCTCATGTATCACTTCTCCTCTCTGTGGCACGGCAGCTGCGTGATACCTGCCGCCCCGATGTGCCTCCTGTTCCAAACCTCCTGCTTTCTAATCTCCTCCTTCCCTTTACTAGGATGCTCCTTCCCTTTGCCCCTCCTGGGTCTTACCCTTCACACAGGGTGCCAGTCCCTTCTAGATCACATCCTCCATTAGCACCCTTCCGTCTCCTGACCCACACATCACTCCTCGGGCGCCTGGCTACTCTCCACCATTTCCCTTGCCTCTTTCTCCTGCTCTCAGGCAGCTTCAGGCTCCAGAAGGATGTTTTAGGGTATTGATTTTCTAAGGTCCGTTAGCTTTTTTCCTGACAAAACGATGTGTAATTAAGGAACGCCACCTAGATCGCATGAAAAGGTTGCACTCTCAAAGTCCATCTCGCTCCATTCCCTCCAGGAGGGGCCTGGGCTTGGACAGAGTCCGGAGAGGACGGTTTCTAAGGCTACCGGTTATTTACCGTCACCACCTTCCAAAGCCACGAGGGGGCAGAGCGGGACAGGCTGCCTGTTGGTACAGTGTTTCCCTCAGTAGCTCCCCCACCACGAGGCCACACGGCAAACCCAGCGCAGGTGGGTGCATCAGCACTGCCACCAGCCGCCTCCGAAATCATGGAGGAGGCCAAAGACAAACCCACAGATTAGGTGGCCTCCATAATTCCCCAGAATGCCCAAGCATAATACAGCACCCTCCCCGCTAACTGCATCCACCACATTTTTTTTTTAAACCAGAGAGGTGAAACTCACGTTCTGCCAAGTGGAGGTCTTTATATTCATATTTTTGGCTGGAAATATTTTTGTTTGGCAAGAGCAAGAAGAGATTCCTTTTGCAAAGGAAATGAGCATTTTGATGGATGGGGTGAGTCAAGAACAAAAGACTGCAACACTCCAGTGATGTTTAGTAATGCTCTGCTGAAACGCTTTCCCTAAATCTAAGTTCATTTGTGCAGCTTCTAAGCAGAACTGTCTTTAAGGGTTAAGGCTATTTCCTATTTCAAAAAAAGTTACAACAATGCCATTAGAGGAAAGGTATTAATATGCGGGTTGTTTTTGGCTAAATATGCTTTATAGAGTATGCTGTGTGCAGGCCTTCTAAAGTCAATTAGCTTTCTGATGTTAATTTCAAAAGCTTGTATTTTGAAATAAACCCTAGGAATGGAACGCCAACGGACACCAAGATGTTTTAGGTGTTAAAGCCAATTTGAAAATAGCTTTCCAATAAAAGGAGACCCATGGAATAATACCTCGGATTGGGGCTAACACTGATCTTCAAACAATACAGCAAGCGTGCGTTTTTTGTATTCTATTTATGATTTTTTCTTAAGATCATGACAATTTAGTGGACACAAAAAAAAAAAATCAATACACCAAAAGCCTTTCAGTCCACAACCAGCAACGAAAACACTATCTTTCTAAAATAAATAAACATTAAACAACTTTTCTTAAGTCTTTACTTTAAAAGAAATCAAATGGACCCAGGAGAGTCCACAGTGGTTGAACATCAGGATGGCCCAGTTGCACAAAATTCTCAGTCAATGCATCCCAAATGTTAATGGGGACTCAACACCTTCTCCGAAAAAGTAAAATCTATTCAACAACATAGTATTTTAAAATAATCAACATTTTAATATTCTTAACGTAAAGATGGGAGCCGGGGTAGGGGCTGCTTACTTTGTACAATGGTTCTCCAAGTGTGACCTCTGGGGGTCCCCGTGGCCCTTTGCCAGGGATCTGCAGATCAAAACTCTTTTCGTTACAGTAATAAGACCCTGTTTGCCTTTCTCCTTGTGTTCACATCTGCAACAATGGTGCAAGCATGATGGTGGCTGAGACCTTAGGCCCTCAGCATGAATCAAGGTGGTGGCACCAGACTCTGCCAGCAGTCACGGGATCCTTTCCTACCGTGCACTCAGCAGAAAGGGGGGAAAGTCGGTTTCACTAATACTGTGCTTGACAGAGCCATAAAACGTATTCACATTCTTTTTGTTTTTAATTTTGAAATGTTTATTTTTGAGATGGAGACAGAGCATGAGCAGGGGAGCGGCAGAGAGAGAGGGAGACGCAGAATCCGAAGCAGGCTCCCGGCGCTGAGCTGTCAGCACAGAGCCCGACGCGGGGCTCAAACTCATGAACTGTGAGATCATGACCTGAGCCGAGGTCGGACGCCCAACCGCCTGAGCCACCCAGGTGCCCCCCCTGTATTCACATTCTTAAATTTTAACACTTGAACACACGTCCTCTTGGTATTTTCTGCGACGCAATGGGACGCAGGCATAAGAAGTGCGGCCACACAAAGTGACAGTTGTCTCGGGGAAAAAGCACAGCCACAACTGTCTGAGTGGTGACCAGGAAGGAGTAGCCAGTTTTTTCAATAACTTGTGTTTCCATGTGAAAGAATGACTAATGATACACTATGGTTATTGACACGGAGGAGTCTGACAAACGTTTTCTCAAAATTAAACAAAGCAAGCCTGTTGCTCCAAAGAAAACCACGGATGGTTTCCGCTGCCAATGATAAAATCTGAACTATGAAGTGAAAATCAGAATTTTAGAAAACTTGTATCCGGCCACCATGAACTTCACAGCTTCCTACCACTTAAAAACTCTTCTGATGATATTCCTGGGGGTGAAATATGTCAACATTTGGAAGATCTACGTCACTCACTACACCTACCGGCGTTTTCCAAGTGACCAATGTGTGATGTTACAAGAGTATGCGTGGGTAAAAAAATAAAATCCACCCAGCGTGCGGGACAGACGGATGCATCATCATGGAAGAGTACAAAAGTTCACTGATGTTTCAGATTTAACACCGCAACTCACCTTTAAGAAACCAATGCTTGTTGAGTTTGGGTGGAGTATCAAAAAAGAACATTCGTAACGATCTTAAATGGGTATTAAAATATTCCCCCGCTTTGAGCAGCTTCCACGCAGTTAGTTCTTCTGGTGTTTACCATCGTAACTTTAATAAAACTACACTTCAGTTTTGACAGATTATCTTTAGACGGTTCTATTGACCCATGAAACGAGATACTCCGCATGGTCATTCAGCCCTCTTCCCACCCCCAACCCCTCTTCTCATTCTTGGGTCTTTGCTACCTTGACCTTTCATAGCTACCTTTCTAACTATAAGAAAACGGACGTACAGCTCTAGTTCCTGATCTATGCCTCCTTGTTATGAACCATAAAGGGACCACCTCACGCTGGCTTCTACTTCTCTTCCCCAGTTTCACCTCCTGATTTTGGTCAGCCATACAATGTTGATGTCGAGGTTTACGGCATTTTGGTTTTATTCTGAACTTCACCACGAGGCTTCTGCGTTGGTCTCCCTACCGACCCTAAAAGTTGTTCAACTTCAAACAGAACACTTACGTAAGTTCTGTTCACCGCAAGACCCAGCTGTGTGATGTGACCGCAGAAAAGCAAATGTGATTCTATGTCATGAAATCCCTCCGGTCAGAGGAGAAGGACTCAAGCGTAAAGGGACAATGGATTTTCTACTGGTTACTTCTGAATTGGCTAGACCGGTGCAGCTGGTAGGTCATTCTGTTTCGATGGAAATGTTCCGTCCAATACTAGCTTACTAGCGCACGAACGTGGCTGGTGACTGAGGACCGTTATTAATATTATTCCAACTGAATTACTTTAAATATCAACAACCACACGCTGCTAGCGACTACTATACTGGAGAGTACAGCACCCGGCCACACTATGGCAGTCTTTCCCTCTCTCTCACCATCTGAGGCTTATCCACCATTACTGAGCCCCTGCAGTAAAAGCCCCTCCATTTCTTGGGAGACCACGATGTGCAGGCACTATGATAGCTGTTCTTTAAACAGAACCTCTGGGGGCGCCTGGGTGGCTCAGTCGGTTAGGCGTCCGACTTCGGCTCAGGTCACGATCTCGCGGTCCGTGAGTTTGAGCCCCGCGTCGGGCCCTGGGCTGATGGCTCAGAGCCTGGAGCCTGCTTCCGATTCTGTGTCTCCCTCTCTCTCTGCCCCTCCCCCGTTCATGCTCTGTGTCTCTCTGTCTCAAAAATAAATAAACGTTAAAAAAATTTAAAAAAAATAAAAAAAAATCAACAGCACCTCTGATCTTCCCAAGGCCATGCGAGGGAGATGCTATCACCCCTTTTAGCAGATGACAAACCACAATTCCTGGAGTGAGGTCGCCCAACCGGCACTCCTAGCTGAGCTAAGAGTAGAGAAACTTCCGCTCTTCCTATGCTCCCTCCATGATATCATTATCGGCACCAGATACTCTGTGGTAGAATTAAGAAGCCCCAGCCCCGGTCTGGAGGCACCATGCTAAGCCAGGCAGTAGTTACTCTCTGGGTCTGCTAAAAATGATTCCATGAACTTGAGGTAGTGCTCATTTTCATTGCTCCTGTGCAAACAGGGTCTGTATGTTAATTAACAACGATGTGCTCTAGTAAGACTGAGGAGATAAAAAAATTCTTTAATGCAGGTAACTTTGGACGCCTGGGTGGCTCAGTCGTTAAGCACTGACTTCGGCTCAGGTCACGATCTCATAATTCGTGAGTTCGAGTCCCATGTCGGGTAGAGCACAAGCCCCACTTTGGGTAAAACACAAGCCCTGTTTCTCTCTCCTTCTCTCTGTCCCTCCTGGGATTCTCTCTCTCTGCCCCTCCTTACTCACTTATGCCTCTTTCTCACAGTAAATAAATAATAAAATTAAAATTAATTAAAATAAAATAAAATAAAATAAATAAAATAAAATGCAGCTATCTTTAACTTACCTCCTTTTGATAGGCCAGTCCAGCCTCATAGAGTTTAATAAAGAGGTACTGAGTCCACTTGTAGTAATCTGGCAAACATGTAGTTATTTCCTGCCAAAGAGGAGGAAAAATCAGTCACAGACCATTGTAAACATTCCCCCTCACATCAGTATTCAACAGATGCGTTGGCCTCGCGATTCAATTTTGAAAAGCGATCACACCGCAAAAATATTCACCAACTTACATATTTTCTACCAATTCGTAAAGTGAGGGAAGAAGCAATTCATTCTGGAAAGAAAGGAGTTGCTGAAACGCCACCCCTACCTTTCCCAGGGTCAGTTTAATGAAAAGAAACTGAAAGTTTTCTGCACACCTCTCCCCCCTATCCATGCAAGTAACAGATGAATTACATTGTATGAAATTGGGTATCACCATTTTTGTCAGCACGTATTTTGGGAATCGTGATGCTAATTCGTGAACATAGTTCATTTTAAAAGCAATCACAGAATTCAAGACGAATATCTGCCTGCTTCAGTAGGACGCTCATTTGAAAACAAATCTTGTGTTTCTACGTATAACTGGGACCTGGAAACTCCTTCAGACTCATTTATATTCCGTGACTCAGGCTGTTGCCTGGTTTAGGAAGACCCATTAAAATCATTATTAGAAATTAAACTTGGTGAGAAATCACCTGGCTTGTATTTCCAAGCCTAAATCCAAGGTTCCAAAAATGTGTTTTCTGCCCTGAAAACACATTTGCTATAGAATCTTTAAAAATAAGTTACTGATTAACCAAGCTCTACCTTGATAAATTCAAGTAAGCGTAAAACCCTTACACTACACCACATTGTTTCTTTTCTAGTGCTCTTGAACTTCAAGAAAATAGCTAACATAGAAATGAATGCAGGGTAGGGCCAAATCGTTCCATTTGGGATGGACTACTGATACAAGGCATACTTCTATCAAAAGTGCATATAACTCCATCTTTCTTTGAATGAATGAATGAGGAGAGAGTTGAAAACTCAGGATGGGAGGGCCAGTGTGACAGGAACCCGGCAAGGTGTCAGCTAATCTCCTGGGACCCCCAATGGGCTATTTTTTCTCATGTAAGATTCCTGGGTCCTTTTATGTGCTAAAATAGCACAGTAAACTCTGAGAAAACAAGGAATTCAACTCTGATCACTCTTCCACTCCCAGTTGCAAGGCAGGTAGTGAATAACCCACTGGTGTAACGGCTTTGCTCACACTAGAGCTGTCCCCTGGTGGGCTGGTCCCATGCCATGCCAAGGCTGTGACCCACACAATACAGTCCCGAGGCCCTAGGAGACCAGGTCTGCAGGGACATCATGCACAAAGCACTCTGCCAACTCCAGAATGGGACCAGCACACTATGGGAGGGCTTGTTCCCCCAAACCTCCAAATTCATCTGATATTTTATTATCTTTTGTCCACCCCGCCACCTGCCCACCCCAGACCTTGCCGTCGTGGCACACACAACCCATTTTCCTCAGTTTTCCAGACAAGCCACCTAAGAAGTCCCATTTTCTAACAGAACCCAGGGCAGGAGCAATGTTCTAGTATGTTTCATTTTGCTCAGGTTGAGGCATCCCCAAAGCACTGTTGAATGAAAAATAAACTACACAGACGCCAAGAACGCTTGCGTGTTGAATCAAATTTGTATCCCTCATGTAGGTTTCACAAATTAAATTCAAATCACAATGGTCCACAAGATGAACTGGGGCAGGGGGCGGGTGGGGGGTGGGGGAACTGGGTACAAATACTCCCAGACCTTGTTACTGTGAACGTCTTTTAAAATTCTTATCCATTAGTTTAAGGAAAGACATAAAGCAAATGTGACCAAGATAACGACAACTGTTACACTGAGGGAAAGACAGTTCTCTTTTCTCTATTAATTAATTAGTTAATTAATTAGGGGAGAGTGGAAGCAGGGGAGGGGCTGAAAGAGGGGGACAGAAGATCCGAACCCGGCTCTGGGCTGACAGCAGTGAGCCGGATGTGGGGATCAAACTCATGAACCGTGAGATCATGACCTGAGCCGAAGTCGGACACTCAACTGCCTAAACTACCCAGACGCCCCTCTATTTTTCTATACATTTAAGTTTTTCATAATAGAATATCAAAATACTTCAAATGAATATATATACATATACATGTGTTATGTTCTCAGCCCCTGAATCTGCCTCCATGTTGAGAGAAAGATTAAACAGCAATGGAACATCATTATTATCTTCCTCTTGGTTTATGGTTTTGAAAATTACTTTTACTAGAAAAAAAGATAATAGATCCAGTCGGGGGGAAAAAAAAAAAGATCACTATCCAACCAAGCACTAGCCTTTCAGTCAGACGAGTAACGCAAGGTGTGTTCTCAGAAATGAGGGAAGGTGAGGCGAGGTGAGGCGAGGGATAAGGGACTCTGGGCCCCCTTCTTGCGCCCTTGGCCTCAAACCTGGCTCTGATCCATTGTATTTATATTGGGTTTCTGCGCATATTGTTTGAAAAACAAGTAACGTCAGCTGCTAAGAGTACAGCTTGAAAACCACTGCTCCAAGGACCATAATCCACTCCCGACAGTTGGATTTCAACGCGTGTTCACCTCGTTCCCACTGTACCCCCGCGTCGCCTGCCCAGAGGAGATCCTGAGGACAGGATATGCCCTCCTGCCCGTTTACTCCCTCCTGCCCGTTTACTCCCATCTGCTGCCCACAGGGCCCAGCCGGCACCTTCAATAGCATGCGCTCTGTTCGTGAAGAGACGCCAGAACAAGCACTCACCAGGCTTCCCCAGGAGCCAGGCCCGTGAGAACCACAAACATGCTGAACCCGGCTCAGAAACACATTTCCTGAGGGGTGCCGGGGTGGCTCAGCTGGTGAAGCGTCCGACTTCGGCTCAGG
The DNA here is from genome assembly GCF_018350155.1 of Leopardus geoffroyi. Taxonomy (NCBI): domain Eukaryota; kingdom Metazoa; phylum Chordata; class Mammalia; order Carnivora; family Felidae; genus Leopardus; species Leopardus geoffroyi. The sequence continues at coordinate 15,312,507 of NC_059331.1, read as the reverse complement.
TCAAGATCTCGCGGTTCATGAGTTCGAGGCCCACGTCGGGCTCTGTGTTCACAGCTCAGAGCCTGGAGCCTGCTTGGGATTCTGTGTCTCCCTCTCTCTCTGCCCCTCCCTCACTCGTGCTCTGTCTCTCTCTCAAAACTAAATATAAGAAGGAAAAAAAAAAAAAAAAAAGAAGAGAAATGCATTTCCTAAAAAAGTCACAAAACCCTTCTGGAACCTTTCTTGATTTGCTAATTTAAAAGACCCCCTCCCCCCCAAATCCCAATAACTATTTCTGGGTTTCTGATGCCTCATCTCAGTGAAAATCATCAAAGACATCTTGATGGAATTAAACCGCTTTAAAAACTTTGACTTTGGCCAACTGGCTAGAAATTTCATGTTTGGGGAACTATTTACTTAAATTCCACTCCTGCAGACAAAGGTCTTCTGGGGGGGTTGGAGTTATGGGGATATAAAAGTCGACACCTTTATGTAGATCTATGTGGAGTACGGCTGAATTGCAGTTGTTAGCCCTTGCTTCCTTCCTTTTCCTAAGAAAAGAGTTGTCAACACAGACCGTCCTCTCCCCGGGGACATCTGATAATGCCTGGAAACATCTCTGGCACTACTCTAGTGTGGTGGCAGGACCCTACAATGCACAAGACGGTCCCCAGAACAAAAACTTATTTAGCCCAGAAGGTCACCGGTACCAAGGGGAGAAACCCTGTGCGGGCAGATGAAGAGACAGTGAACAAAAGCAACTCTCTACTGGGCATTCCAGAAAGAGCCCTAAAAGCGGAAACACAAGTAAGTTAACTTGGCTTGCCCTCTCCAGCTGGTGGGAGCGCATCTCTGTGAAGTACGTCTCGCAGGTACACGGGAATTATGCGGTGGGACCCAACTCCCCACCCTTCTACCAACTCCAAGACCAACAGGCAGAGAGACCTATCAAGTCTGCAACTCCGTTCTGTATGCAAAGTGCTACTCACCGGGAAACGAGTGATTGATTCTGCGATCTAAATTTGAAATCACGTGGTATGCCTCCAAGTAGTTTTCTGACTTGGCAAATCTCACGTAATGACTTCATGTAATAAATTTCCTCTTTTGAAATTGGAGAGGCAGACAGTTTTTCTTGATACAACATCAGTTTACCCCCTCCCACGAGACAGTTGCTGAATAGACAAGAGTTTAAATAAACGTCTGTTGGAATCTGGCCCCCTCCAGGCCCAGCGTTGCCAGTGACCCCAAGGGGGAGCCCTGTGTCCATGGGCCTGTCAACCATAGATGCCCGCAAGCTGGGGGGGCGGTGCCAACCCGGTAAAAGACTCCCCCCCGTGAGACCACCGGAGAGGTCAAGCGAAGGATGTTCACCGTGTTCCAAACCCCTTTTCGTTCCCCTGCTTTCCTCTGCCCTGTTTTCCAAACAAGCCAACACCCATGTTGCTGTAAACTCGTTTTTATAACAAAACCAAGTAATTCAAAGTTATAGCTCCAAAAACAACTGGAATTCAACCGTACTCCACATAGATCTACATAAAGGTGTTGACTTTTATATCCCCCTGAACTCCGGAAAGCACAATCTAGCTGTCAGGAGACTAACTTTATGAATCTAGGATCTCAACTGGACTCATTCCTCCATGCTGCAATTTTCCATTTTACGATACCGGGTTTTTAGCATTAAAGTATTTTGCACATTCACGGCAAAACAGAGAGCCCAGTGCGGGAGGTGTGCTCCCTCAGAACACAGGTGAGGCTCCGAACATCATCCTTTGGGGCGCCTGGGTGGCTCAGTCGGTTAAATGTCCGACTTCAGCTCAGGTCAAGATCTCACGGTTCCTGAGTTCAAGGACCGCTTCGGGCTCTGTGCTGACAGCTCGGAGCCTGGAGCCTGCTTTGGATTCTGTGTCTCCCTCTCTCTCTCTGCCCCTCCCCTGCTCGCACTCGGTCTCTCTTTTTCTCTCTCTCTCGAAAAAAAAAAAATAAATAAGTAAACATTAAAAAAATAAAAAATAAAAAAAGCAAACATCATCCTTTGAGGTCTGCCTCCCATACCTCACAGAGCGCACGAGTTAATAACAAAATCGGCCTTGCCAGGAGCTCCTGTTACACAGTGGTTTAGCCATGACGAAGCCTAAGAAGACTGGGCCTACTTTCCTGTCTGTTCGTGACATACACCAGCTTTTGGTCTGTAAAGGAAGAATCCGGGCAGTCAGTCACCTTCCATGTACCTCACGGAAGGTCTCCTCAGGCTCACGCTGCTCACTACAAGTAGAGTCTGAGAGAGCCTGATCTACGGGAAAGACGTACCACTTGGAAGCCAACCGACTCGGGTTCGAGTCCTCATATCGACATTCGCTTTGTGACTCTAGCCAGGTGTCCCCATCGAGAACACTGGGGTGACGGACCCCACCTGAGAGGACAAACGCAGTAATGTTTGCGCAGCGCGTGCTGGCCACGTGGGTGAGGTGGCCGATGCCACTTCCCTTGGCTTGGCCCAGGGCGTGTCGTGGAGCAGTGAGACTGGCCTCGTTATCACACGCTCAGAGGCGGGGGCCGCTGGGACAAGGCGAAAGGGAGAGCAGAGGACCTAAGTCACTGTCACTCACCGTCGCTATCCCTTCCCGAATATCGGCCTTGTGACTAAAAAGAGGGGGCCTTTAAGAGGGGAAGGGCCAACACATGACCAGATGGAGTACTCTGCACGCGGCCATTCCGTCACCTCTAGGGCACACCCACCCCAGGCAGGGAGAGCCAGATAGGTCACCTCCCCAACGCCCCTCTGCTCCAGCAGGGTTTACTTGGGTCTCTGTTCCTTGGTTCCTTGGCGTCCCTGACAGACATCGGTCCCAGATCACAGAACAGCTGACATCACGCAAAGCCATCATGCATTGTCTGCCTTGCAACCTCACCTTATTCAGGGTAGCTATCAGGATCCAACCAATGACACAAAAACCTAAGGCGGCATGTTCGTCCGTCGTTTGGCGGCCACGTACGCTGGTAAGAAAGGCAAGCAACCACCACGCGTCACGCTTTCCAGCGACAAGGCATTTGCCACCTCTCCCCGGTCTGTGGGCCTCCTGCCTTCAAAACAATGAAGGCTGGAAATGGAGGAGAGGGGGGGCCCATGGCCCTTTTGAAAGACTGATCTTTCCTACCAGGCATTTTTGTCCTCTGGTCCTTATTGCAACGGAGCCAAGGGAAATGTATGGTAATGACCTCGTCTTTTTTATTCCTTCTCTGTTTCTCCAGTTCTAGAGGGAAGGGGTTCTGGAAGTATAGCATAGCTCAAAGGCCAGAGAAGCCAGCCTCAGGATTCATATTGTGCAGCTTAAGACAAAAAAAAAAAAATCCAGGCTGTATTAGATGTTCCTCACTGGTGCTGGTTCAAGGCTCCAGTCCACAGTTCCGTGCACCTGCCGTGCTGGCAAAAGGAAGAGGGGGGGAAATCTGCCGGCGTGGGACGTTAACAGCCACCCCTGTATTAAGTCCACTAAACTTAGCACTGGTTCTTGAACTTGGCGGCACCGTGGGAAGGAGCAGTAGCAGCTCCTGGTGCCTGGGTCCCACCTCTGCCCCGGAAACTTCACGTGCAGCCGGGGTTGAGAATCCCCGCAAAGAGGTTGCCCCCCCACCCCCAACACATCTCCCTCCAAAATGCTGCATGAGAGACAGGATCCAGTCCTGCCTTCCTGTCTTCACAGAATTTAATCAAGCTTCGACGGGAGCCAAGGGCACAATCGAGTCAATAGATTTCTTTTTTTTTTTTTTTAATGTTTATTATTTATTTTTGAGAGAGAGAGAGAGACAGAGTGGGAGCAGAGGAGGGGCAGAGTGAGAGAGGGAGACAAGGAATCCCAAGCAGGCCCCAAGCTGTCAGCACAGAGCCCGACGTGGGGCTCGAACCCACAAACTATGAGATCATGACCTGAGCTGAAGTCGGATGCTTAACTGACTGCTGAGACACCCAGGTGCCCCTGGATAGGCGATTTCTAGCAAGGTCTCCAGTGCCCTTTTCTAAGAGGGATCTCTCCACCCGCCTGCCTGGATACCCGTCCTGCCCACAGCAGATACCCTCTGTTCTCAGTCAGTCCTTGCCCTCTCTGCCTTCCCAAGACAGACACAGTCGGGACACAATAAGAAGTGACCACCTGAAACCCGCCTTTGTGACAACAGGCACGGCAACCAGATTGGGTAACTAGCTGTGCTCAATGGTCAGCTGCTCAAAAACATGTTGGACTCAGGGTGCCTCGGTGGCTTAGTCGGTTAAGCGTCTGACTTCAGCTCAGGTCACGATCTTGCGGTTCGTGAGTTCAAGCCCCGCGTCCAGCTCTGTGCTGACAGCTCAGAGCCTGGAACCTGCTTCCGATTCTGTGTCTCCCTCTCTCTCTCTGCCTCTCCCATGCTCATGCTGTCTCTCTCTGTCTCTCAATAATAAATAAACGTTAAAAAAAAAAATAAAAAAATAAAAAAAAAAAAAAGAGAAATGTTAAAAACATGTCAGACTTTCTGACAGCTCACTTCTCTGCCCGGAGGAGAAACGCTTCTAGAAGAAAGGCTTCTAGGAAGAAAGGGGGGAAGAAAGGCTTCCCCCCAACAAGGGGAAGAGAGTGACAAGGAAGGTGCCCAAGTCCCCGCTTAGATGCTTCTAACAGGGACCTCAGGCAGGAGCGGGGCAGAGAAAGCCGATTCAGATGGCACAGCACAGCCCCGGCCGGGGAGGGGGGGAGGAGGGAGGAGGGGTCTTACTTAGCACGTGACAGGACACGTCTGTGCACAGCTCTGTGCTCCCCACACTGGTCTTTCCTCCTCCTCTCATCTCACTCCCCACGGCAGCTCTCTGAGGCGGGCGCTGTGCACGCTATTTTACACACTCGGCCAGGGCAGGGGGGCGGGGGGGGGGGGACTGCCCAACTTGGTGGGGGGCATGCAGAAGGGAAACCGAAACCCAGGCCTCTCGACTCAGAGGGACATCAGGGAGTGAAACGGCACCTTGAAAAGTACACCCTGGCCTGCCTGGCTGTGCCTGGACGGACTCGAACACGCGCTCCCAGGAGATCTGGGTAAAAGGGAGCGGAATGAGGGAATACGTAAGGAATCACATCAAGGAATCAGGGTGACTGTCCTTTCAGGAGTAACAACAGCGGTCAAAATAATGACAGGAAGCATCTCCCTGGCCCTGACGGAGTACCGGACTCGGTCGGGGCCGTTCAGGAGCCCGTCGTTCGGTTCTTATTACGAGGCCAGGAGTCAGTCTCTCTGGTTATCGCAGCAGGGGCCTGAGCCCCCCTATTTCAAACTGCAGTTCGCTCCTGGTCCTCCTGCCTCTGCCCTTACCCTGTTCTACCTTTTTTCTTTTCATAGCGCTTATGGCCTTTTTTTTTTTTTTTTTTTAATGTTTATTTATTTATTTTGAGAGAGACAGAGAGAGCAAGTGTACAAGCAGGGGAGGGGCAGAGGGGGGTGGAGACAGAGAATCCCAAGCAGGCTCCACACCATCAGCGCAGAGTCCAACGTGGGGCTTGATCCCGTGAACTGGGAGATCACGACCTGAGCTGAGTCGGATGATCAACTGATTGAGCCACCCTGGCGCCCCCACTTAAGACCTTCTATCATACTTCATTACTTATTTATTATGTTTATCACCCATTTTGTCTCCCCTCCTGCCCTGACCCCCAGTCCACTGGTTTCAAGGTTCCTCTGTGAAACAAAGAGTGTTGTCTTTTTTCCTCCCACTGATGTATTCCACGTGCCTAGAACACTACCTGGGGCAGTGGATATTTAGTAAGTGGCTGTTGAGTGAGTAAAATAATCATCTTACAGACCAGAGGATGGAGACCCACAGTAACCCGTTTAAGGTGGCGTGGCTACAAGGAGGCAAAATGACGATCCAAACACGGGTCTACATGACTCAGTATCTGCACTGCTTCAAATGCTTTCTTCCTCTCAATGTCACCTTGACTTTTTATTTCATGTGTATTTATTATTGAGAGAGAGGGGAGACAGAGCACGAATGGGGAACAGGCAGAGAGAGAGAGAGGGAGACAGAATCTGAAGGAGGCTCCAGGCTCTAAGCTGTCGGACAGAGCCTGACATGGGGTTCAAACTCACGAACCGTGAGATCACAACGGAGCCGAAGTCGGACACTCAACCAACTGAGCCACCCAGGCACCCCTCAATGTCACCTTGACTTTTTTAACAAGACATTCGTGACGAGTGTTTTCAAAGCAGGGAGAGCTATATGAACCAAACATGTGCCACATATATTTAAACTTGTGTTATAAATGTTTACATAAGATGTCTTTCTATCTGAAAATCTGTACAAGGTGCACTAAAGCTAGAACAAATGAAATGGCTTAAATATATCCTTACATAAACTCGATGTAACATTTAATGACATGAGAATATGACACTTGATAAAAATTGAGTGTATTTTATGGCTCCAATTATATAATGAAAAAAATAAAAAGAATACCAGGGGAAAAAAACGCCAACATAAACAGACATGGGGTTGTCTCAGGATGACACTGACCATGGGCGATTTTCTCAAAACTATAAACAGTTTTCTAAACTTCACCAATTTCAGGGGCGCCTGGGTGGCTCAGTCAGTTAAGCATCCAACTTCGGCTCAGGTCATGATCTCCCAGCTTGTGAGTTCAAGCCCCACATCGGGCTCTGTGCTGACGGCTCAGAGCCTGGAGCCTGCTTCAGATTCTGTGTCTCCCTCTCTCTCTGCCCCTCCCCTGCTTGTGCTCTGTTTCTCTCCCTCTCTCAAAAATAAAGATTAAAATAATTTTTTCTTAACTTCACTGATTTCATACAGTGACTGTGTATTACTTAGAATTAGCCTACAGGTTTAAAAAAATGTTTTTTAATCTTTATTTATTTTTGAGAGAGAGACAGAGCACGAACGGGGGAGGGGCAGACAGCGAGGGAAATACAAAATCCGAAGAAGGCTCCAGGCTCTGAGCTGTCAGCACAGAGCCCAACACGGGGCTTGAACCAATGAACTGCGAAATCATGACCTGAGCCGGAGTCAGACACTCAACCGACTGAGCCACCCAGGCGCCCCTAGCCTACAATTTTACAGTTCTTGAGGAGACCTCCACTTTGGTGACAGCCTTACAAGGAAACCTGTGCCAGAGGACCCAGTTAAGCCACACCTGGATTCCTATCCTGCAGGAACTGTGAAGTAACTAATACTTACTGTGTTAAGTTGCTATATTTGGGGACGGTTTGTTATGCGGCAATAGCTAACTAATACATTGGTAGAAGGGGTCAATAACCGGACCAAATCCTGGGATGGACATGAGGACTAAATCAGAAAAACAGGTGACACACCAGGCAGACGCCCAGCACGAAGATGAGAACGTGGGCCCCTGAGCGCATCCAAGAATCACTGAGTCCCCCTCCCCGCAGTGTGGGGGGACAATCGGTGGGCTTCCCAGGCCACGGAGACCGCCAGGGAGGCTTAGTGCCCTGTATTCTACCTGACTCTGAAATGCCAAGTATATATCCGTCCTTCTTTTAGGACCCAACGGACTTTTTGCCCCTATGAGTTTGGTCCTCAAGTTTTGTTCACTTTCCCAGACAGGCTGTCAGCTCCTGACGGCAGATGGAGGGCAGTGGATAGCAGGAGCATGGGGTTGGCAGGCTGAAGCCCGCAGTCTGAGCCCCGGACTCCGTCCATGGGTCTGCTGTGGACTCGCTGGTGACCCTGGACAAATGGCTCGTCCCCCTGGGTCTCACTTTCCTCATCTGGAAACTGTTGTGAGGATCAAGGTTATCTGAAAAGGGTCAGCTTGCCTTCCCAGTACTGTCTGGCTCAGGATGGGTGCCCAGAAGGTACTCTGTAAACCTTCGTTACAGCAGGGTGCCTGGGTGACTCAACCAGTTAAGTGGTTAAGCATCTGACTCTTGATCTCCGCTCAGGTCAGGATCTCACAGTTTGTGAGTTAGAGCCCCGTGTTGGGCTCTGTGCTGACGGTTCGGGGCCTGCTTGAGCTATTCTCTCTCTCTCTCTCTCTCTCTCTCTCTCTCTCTCTCTCTCTCTCTCTTTCTCTGTGCCCCCTCCCACCCACGCACACATGTGTGCTCTCTCTCACACTCTCAAAATAAATAAACTTAAAAAAAACATCTTCATTAAAGCAACAAATACAACAAAATTCAGGTGGTCAAGTGTCACTATATTTAAAAAAAAAAAAAAAAAGAAAGAAAGAAAGCCTTCAGACAGAGCCCTTGCTAATTTTCTTAAACATAATAGGCTTTCTAAAAGAGTAGCATATTTATTCTTAGAACCAGTCTGGTTTATTCATACTAAATTTTGCTAAGTATGGGTTCACATGAGAAATGCCCCAATTCCCACCACACCAAGTGCTCTAATAAGATACCTGTATGCAGAACCTTCCAACTTCCAAGGCAAAACAAACACACACACCATGTTTATTTCCATGAGCAACATCCACAATGTCAAACAAATGACGATTTAAAAACAAAAAAAAATCCGTTGAGATTGGTTTCTCAGCTCCCTGGTATATAAGGCTGGCTCTGAATTCTATGTTTTTTTCTCATTTGATCCCCCCGTGAAGACCCATTCGCTAAGGGTCTCCGACCCTTGTCCTAAGGGACTCGGTAATCGGCCAGAGCGACAGAGAGAAAATGGTGGGACAGAGAACAGAAGGGACGGATCTCCCACCCCACGGAGGTGCCATTTGTTCGTTCACTCGCTGAATTATTCCACAGACGTTTACCGGGCACCGGCTACCCACCCGCACTGGGTTGGCGGCACGGAGCCCTCTCCTCCGTCGCTCAGAAGACTGGGGCCACCTGCAGCGGGCCTCCCCATGGCCTGTCCTCCCTTAACACAAAGTGTCTCTCATATGTCATCCCCGCTCATTCCCATTTGCGTGGGGGGGAAGGGAGGCAGTCCGCCACCCACCCTCACTCCCGGCGCATCGTCCCTGCCAGCAGGTTCTGCTTGATTTCCATTCCTTCGCCCGTTTCCCGTCACCAGGGAAAGGCCGGGGGTCGTGTACAGGCCTGGCCGGTGGCTCCCCCTCCTCGGCTGCAGGGCCGCCCCTTCCTCCTTGCCAGACTGTCATTCCCCAAGACGCCCGCTGGCCACTCCCTCTCGTTCCTCTTCCTTCGACCATCTGTTCAATTCCACCTTTGCCCAGCCTCCACCTCTGGCCTCCCTTGCCTTCCCTGTTCTCCTCTCTGGTGCAGAGTTGAGGGAACAGGTGTTAATATCAGGGTAATTAATTAATCACGAACCTACCATTTGCCTAAGAGCTCATTTTTCGGGTAATTATGCTCCTTCATCGCAGGGCTCACTTTACACTGGAAATGAGCACTACATGAGAACTGGAGATGGCAAATGCTAGGTAGGCCCTGTGCTTTTCTAGAACACGCGTTTTACTTGGAAAGGTCGTGTTTTTCAAATCTAGGGCTGCGGCTAAATTCTCACGTAATCTGGAAGGCTCACGTTCTTCGTGCTCTTGAGGCCAATTTAGGGAATGAGTATTAACGGAAGCAAAATCATGGTCTTTGCGGTTTTAAAGACAACTCGCACTGTCTTTCCGAACCGAAATCAGCTCGCTCAGTGAGCTCCTCTTCTAGCTATTTTCTTGACCATTATTTTCTGAGCACTATCATTTTCATGGGGAACCTGAATGCTGTCTCCCGACACAAACTACACAAGGTCCTGACAACTACCCATAGTCGGGCGGACAAGAAGCAACAATTTGCTTAACTTCTGGGTAATTGTTCTTTGCCAGCCGACAAGGGTTCCGTGGTGGCGGTCTAACAATCCAGACAGCTTTTCTAACTAGCCAGTTGGGAACAGAAAGCCCTCCATTAAACTGCCGATGAGACTAATGGGTTTGAATTGCAATTTGTTATCCGTCTGCTTGGTCAGCTGCCAGAATTTCAACCATCCGAGCCAAACCAGCTCCCAACAACTGTTCCATTTTCCCCGGGACGAAAGAACATTAATTTTATCTGCAACGGTTTTGAAAATTTCAGGATTCACAGGACAGAGTTCACCTGAAAGGTATTTTGAGACGTGGCTTCTCCAGGTTTCCTGAATAATAGGAAGGCTATTTGTTAGACACGGGCATGGGTCCAGAGAAAGAGGAAATATCAATTCATCGATTCCATGGATGCAGCACAGTGACGGCAGTGTGCAAAATGAGCTGTTCTGCTGCCCACCAGCTCCAGAAGCAATGAGCGGCAGAAGCCTGTCACAGCTTGACACCTGTCACCTGTGACACAGACCAAGAAATAAAGCCATAAACTTAGAAAAAAAATAGTGTAGCAAATTATCTTGAATGCCTTTTAGTCCGATGATTTTTAAGGGAAGGGTAAGGGGCAGGGAAGCACAGATCAGAGTCTCACAGGAGGTGGGGAGATTTTTAACACTCTATATACCACCTCTTGTAGGAAGGTGGCACGGATGTACTTTTCCCTATTCTTTTCACGAGGTACAACACCCTGGTCATTACATATATGAAACAAACATAAGACTCTGAAAACTGAAAAAAGAGAAGGCAGAGCAGTTGGAGGCCTTAGCACCCGAGGAATGACGCGGCGGGGAGCTCCGTGGATTGTCTTCATGCCTCATAAGTCCCAGAATTGCAGCTGACTAAACCAGTAACACAGAGCTGTCGAGGAGTGCCAAGCAAAAGTTTAAAAAATTAAACATAAAAAAAAAGAAACAGGGGAAAAACAAAAGCCTGCTCTCCCTAGCTGGAATACCAGGAAGAGACCACCCAGCAAGAAAGAAAATGTAGACAACTGCCCTACTCTAGCCAACACCACAGAAAAAAATGGCAGCCCCACCTGCACCAGCAGAGGCTTAGTGGGGAGCCTGGACTTACAATGTTTGGGGGCTACAGCAAGGCACCCCAAACTCTGTGGCAGGGTGGTGTCAGAGGAAGTTAGTAGAGAGCCGAGACTTCTACCCCTACTGGACATTAACGAGTGTTCCTCCTTGGCGGTGACAGTGGAGACCACAGAGGGTGTCTGGACTTCTACCCCAATCAGCAGTAATGACGTATCCCTCCCTCTCCCTGAGGGCAGAGTGTCAGAGGAGTCAGGAAGACTCCTAGAGAGTCAGGAAGTCCATCCTCGCTCAGTGGTGTCAAGGCCACCCCTCCATGATGCCAATGGAGTCCATATGGGACAGTAACAATGTCTCCTTTCCCAGTCACAGCGGTATCAGCAGGGATCTAGTGGGGAGTCTATACTCCTAACCCTGCCTAGCTGCAACGAGGAGGTCCTCCTTCCCCAGGGTGTCAGTGAGGGCCACCTGGAGATCCTAGACTTCCACATCTAGCTAGAAGTAGAGAGGCAGTGCCCCACCTTTCCCCACGGGAGCAGTACCAGAGAATATCCCTGTTAATATACAAGGTAAATAAGATCCAGGCTCTTAAAGGAATTCTTCAGGGGCACCTGGGTGGCTCAGTTGGTTAAGCGTCTGACTTTGGCTCAGGTCATGATCTCACGGTCCATGGTTTCAAGCCCCACATCAGGCTCTCTGCTGTCAGCACAGACATGAACAGACACTTCTCCAAAGAAGACATCCAGATGGCAAACAGACACATGGAAAAATGCACAACATCACTCATCACCAGGGAAACACAAATCAAAACCACAATGAGATACCACCTCACGCCTGTCAGAATGGCTAACATTAGCAACTCAGGCAACAACAGATGTTGGCGAGGATGCGGAGAAAGAGGATCTCTTTTGCACGGCTGGTGGGAATGCAAACTGGTGCAGCCACTCTGGAAGACAGTATGGAGGTTCCTCAAAAAACGAAAAATAGAACTACCCTACAACCCAGCAATTGCACTACTAGGTATTTACCCAAGGGATAGAGGTATGCTGTTTCGAAGGGACACGTGCACCCCAATGTTTATAGCATTGCTATTGACAATAGCCAAAATATGGAAAGAGCCCAAATATCCACCGATGGATGAATGGGTAAAGAAGATGTCGTATACACACACACACACACACACACACACACACACACACACACACATACACACAGCAGAGTATTACTCGGCATTCAAAAAGAATGAAATCTTGCCAATTGCAACTACGTGGATGGAACTAGAGGGTATTATGCTAAGTGAAATTAGTCAGTCAGAGAAAGACAAATATCAAATGACTTCACTCATATGAGGACTTTAAGACACAGAACATATGAACATAAGGGAAGGGAAGCAAAAATAATATAAAAACAGGGAGGGGGACAAAACATAAGAGACCCTTAAATATGGAGATCAGAGGGTTACTGGAGGGGTTGTGGGAGGGAGGATGGGCTAAATGGGTAAGGGGTATTAAGGAATCTACTCCTGAAATCATTGTTGCACTATATGGTAACTAACTTGAATGTAAATTTAAAAAAATAAATTACATTAAAAAAATAATTTACCAAATGGAAATTTTAGGACTAGAAAATAAAAGAATTGAAATAAAAAGCTCAAAGGATGGGTTCACCATCAGAATGGAGGGGACATAGGAAAGAATCAATGAACTTGAAGACAGAACTTATCTAATCTGAACAAAAGAGAAATAACAGACTGGAGAAAAATAAACAGAGCCTCCCTTCCGCGAGCCCTCAGAATGAACAGGGCCTGAGGGACATGTGGGAGGATAACAAAAGGTCTAATATTCAAGTCATTGGCATCTCACAAAAAGAGAAGAAAGAAAAATGGAACTGAAAAAGTATTTTAGGAAATAATGGTTGAGATCTTCTCAAATTTAGAAAAACAACTTAAACCTCCATATTCAAGAAACTAAATGAAACTCCAAACAAGACAAATTCAAAGAAATCCACTCCAAAACAGATTATAATCAAATGTCTGAGAACTAAAGATAAGGAAGAAAACCTTGAAAGCAGCCTGACAGAAATACTGCATTACCTATATGGAGAAAACAATACACAAGACAGCAGATTTCTCATCTGAAACCATAGAGGCCAAAAAGAAATGGCACATTTTTCAAGTGCTGAAAGAACTGTCAACCTAGAATTGGATATCCAGTGAAATTATCCTTGAAGAACGAATGGGAAATCAAGACATGCTCACATTAAGAAAAATTAAGAGAATTTGTCATGAGTGAAACTACACTTAAAGAATGGTTGAAGGAAGTTCTTTGTGTAGAAAGAAAATGATAAAAAAGGGAATCTTGAAACATCAGGAATGAAGAACAAAGAAAAAAGCAAAAAGATGGGTAAATACAATAGACTTTCCCTTGAGTTTTCTGAATATATTACAAATGGGGAAGAGTAAAGGAAAGTAAGGTTTCTACATTTCATTCAAACTGGTAAAATGATCATACCAATGAACTGTGATACATTATACATGTTATATAACACCTAAAGCAACAACTAAAAAAGCTATACACGCTACACTAAAGACAAACAAAAAACTATAGATAAATCTAAGTGGAAATCTAAAAAACACTCAAGTAATTCATAGAAAGGCAGAAAAAGAAAACAGAGAAACAAAAAAATAGAAGAAACCAGAAAATAAACTGTCAGAATTGAGTCACAACGTACCAATAATTACATTAAGTATAAATGGCGCAAATATACCAATTAAAAGAGTTTGGCAGAACTGGTTTTTAAAAACGAAACAACTGTATTCTGTTAAAAAGTACGACTAAAATCAAAGGATTGAAAAAGATATACCATGTAAAAATTAATCAAAAGAAAGGAAGAAAGGCTTTATTAACATAAGATAAAATAGACTACGAAGAGTGGCGCAGGGCAAATGGGTGGCTCAGTCAGTTGAGTGTCTGACTCTTGATTTCGGCTCAAGGTCATGATCCCAGGGTCATGGGATCAAGCCCCACACTGGGCTCTGTGCTGAGCATGGAGCCTGCTTAAGATTCTCTCTCTCTGCCCTTCCCCCACTCACACACTCTTTCTCTCTAAAAAGAGAGAGAGAGAGAAGAGTGACTATATTTTCAGTATATTTCACTTCAAAGTAAAATGTAAAGTAGAATTCAGAGCAAAGAAAATTACCAGTGACAGAGACGGGCATCACACAATGATAAAAGGGCAAATCACCAAGAAGACATAGCAATCCTAAATGTATATGCACCAAACAGCAGAACTGCAAAATATGTGAAGAACTGCCAAAACTGAGAGGAGAATGGAAAAATCCACAGTTATAGGTGAAGACTTCAATGCTCCTCTCAAAACAAATGATAGAATTCAACAGGAACTGGAAGAACTCATTATCATCCAACAGAACCTAATTGATATTTGCAGAACACTTTATCCAACAATAGCCAAAACCACATTATTATCAAAACAGATGCTAAGACAGATCATATTCTGGGCCCTAAAACAAACCTCTAGAACTGAAATCTGTGATATAATAAGAAATATATTTGTGGGGCACCTGGGTGGCTCAGTCGGTTAAGCGTCTGACTTCGGCTCAGGTCACGATCTCGCCATCCGTGAGTTCGAGCCCCGCGTCGGGCTCTGTGCTGACTGCTCAGAGCCTGGAGCCTGTTTCAGATTCTGTGTCTTCCTCTCTCTCTGACCCTCCCCCGTTCATGCTCTGTGTCTCTCTGTCTCAAAAATAAATAAACATTAAAAAAAAATTTTTTTTGGAAAAAAAAAGAAATATATTTGTAAAATATTTGTCCCCATTGTTGGGACAAAGCTCCAAAAATCCTTAGAATTTCCTGATAGTTGTTTTGTTTTGTTTTGTCATTTGTAGCATAAGGGAGCTTATGCTAATGAGGTGACTGGGAGGGGGAGGAGACCCTAGATAGCCTCAGGATGGGGAAGATAGAGGGCTAGGACTTTCAGCCACACAACCAACCTCTGGAAAGGAGAAGGGATGGGGGGAGCTGGAGATTAAGCTCCATAAAAACTCTTGAACAAGGAGGTCCCATGAGCTTCTGTGGTGGTAAACATGCCAAAAGACTGGCCCATTTCAGTTCTATCAGGACAGAAACTCCTGTGGCTTGGACCCTTCTGCTCTCACACTGGCAGAATTCAGCAATGAAGCCATCCAGACTTTTCTTAGTTTGGAGAGTTTTGATGACTGATTCAATCTCCTTCAGAGTCAGAGGTCTATTGAGATTTCCTACTTTTTGTGTGTGTTCAGTTTTGATAGGTTTTGTTTCTAGGACTTCATCCATTTCATCTGCATTATCCAATTTTAGTAATCAGAGTCTTTCTTTTTCTTTCTTAACTAATTCTTACTAAAGGTTTGTCAATTTTGTCAACCTTTTGGAAGACCCAACTTCTGGTTTTGTTGGTTTTCTCTCCTGTTTTTCTATTCTCTATTTCATTGATCTCCGCTCTGAACTTTATTATTTCCCTCCTTGCACTAGCTTTGGATTTAGTTTGTTCTCCTTTGTCTACTTCCTCCAGTTGTAAGTTCGACTGCTGATCTGCCATCTTTTTGATGTTTCAATGTAAGCACGTGTAGCTATAAATGTCCCCCTGGGCGCTGCTTTTGGTGCATCCCAGAAGTATCGGTAGGTTGTGTTCCCTTGTGCATTTGTTTTGAAGTATTTTCTAATGTCTCTGTGGTTTCTTTGACTCACTGCTTGTTCAAGAATGTGTTGTTGGGGCGCCTGGGTGGTGCAGTCGGTTAAGCGTCCGACTTCAGCCAGGTCACGATCTCTCAGTCCGTGAGTTCGAGCCCCGCATCAGGCTCTGGGCTGATGGCTCAGAGCCTGGAGCCTGTTTCCGATTCTGTGTCTCCCTCTCTCTCTGCCCCTCCCCCGTTCATGCTCTGTCTCTCTCTGTCCCAAAAATAAATAAACGTTGAAAAAAAAAAATTAAAAAAAAAAAAAAAAAAAAAAGAATGTGTTGTTTAATTTCCTCTTGTGGCCGTAGAAAACACCTCGCATGATATCTATGTTTTAAAACCTACTGAGACTTGTAATGTGGTCAGCAGAATGTCCACTCCCTAACGCCTTGAACATGTGAACATGTTAGCTTAGTAGCTGAAAGAATTTTGCAGGTGCAGTTGAAATAGGAAGAGTATCCTAAATTATGCAGGTGAGCCCAATGGAATCACATGGGCTGGTAAAGGCAGAGATCTTTCTTTGGCTGGAGTCAGAGACACAGCAAAAAGGGAAGTCAGAGGGACTGGAAGCATGAGAGGGACCCAATCACGTTGCGGGGGGAGCCACATGGAGGGAACAGGAGGAGTGTGGGCAACCTCAAAGAAGAAAACCCTGGTCCTCGGCTGATCACCAGCAAACACATGAATACCTGGTCCTACGACCACCAAGGAAGTGGATTCAGTCAACACCCCGAATGAGGTAGGAAGCAGATTCCTCCTCACACCTGACAAGGAACGCAGGTCTGCAGACTCCTCACTGCTGGCCTCACTGAAACTGTGAGATAATACATTCGTGTTGTTTTAAGATGCTAAGTTTGTGGTCATTTTCATGGTAGCAATAGAAAACCAATACAGGGGAACTGTCTGGGATAAAAATTGCAATGGGGGTGGGGCGCCTGGGTGGCGCAGTCGGTTAAGCGTCCGACTTCAGCCAGGTCACGATCTCGCGGTCCATGAGTTCGAGCCCCGCATCGGGCTCTGGGCTGATGGCTCAGAGCCTGGAGCCTGTTTCCGATTCTGTGTCTCCCTCTCTCTCTGCCCCTCCCCCGTTCATGCTCTGTCTCTCTCTGTCCCAAAAATAAATAAAAACATGGAAAGAAAAAAAAATTTTAAAAATTGCAATGGGGGCACCAGCGTGGCTCAGTCAGTTGAGCACCCAGCTCTTGATTTCACCTCAGGTCACGATCTCGTGGTTCACGGGACCGAGCCCCGTGTCGGGCTCTGCACTGGCAGCACGAAGCCTGCTTGGGATTCTCTCTCTCCCTCTCTCTCTGCCCCTCCCTTGCTCACACACTGTCTCTGTCTCTGTCTCTGTCTCTGTCTCTCTCTCTAAAGAAACTTAAAAAAATAAAAATAAAAAATAAATTAAAAAAAAAAAGAACCCCTACTACATGAGTTCATTTACGTAACTATTTAAAACACCTGTGTAGGTGGTAAAACTACATGGCAAACCAGGCAGTGACGGTCACAGATGTCAGAACAGTGGTTCCTGCAGCAGGGAGAGACAAAGGTGTGAACAGAAAAGGGCACACAGGGGCGCCTGGGTGGCTCAGTCAATTAAACGTCTGACTACGGCTCAGGTCATGATCTCACAGCTCATGAATTCAAGCCCCACATGGAGCTCTGTGCTGACGACGTGGAGCCTGCTTCAGACTCTGTCTCTCTCTCTCTCGCTGCCCCTCCCCCAGCTCTCTCTCTCTCTCTCTCTCTCTCAGAAAATGAATAAAACACTTAAAAACATTTTTTTTTTTAAAAAGAAAAGGGCACACAGAGAACTGGGTGTTGGCAGACTTTTAGTTTGTAACCTAGGTGGTCGCTCTACAAACATGTTTTACGCTCTAGTCTATACATGTATAATATCGCACGATTAAAGAAGTTATAAAAATACTTCCTGTATTTGCAAAAACATTGCCAGCTTTCTCATAGTTTGTTTTTATTATTCACTTACGCTCTACTTTATGCCAGAAATAATTGAAGGTAGGCCTGTATTTTGATTCCTAACTAATAAGGTTTGGGAGCACGGTCATTCCTAAGATCCTTTTTTCTGAACAGAAAAACAAAATCACAGAACTACTACATAAGAAACCCTGGCAGTGGGGCCCAGAAATCTGGGCTTAACAAGCTCTCTTGGTGATTCTGAGGCTCACAGAGTTTAACAACCACTGGATAAGTACACATATAAATAATCCTTGTTATTTCATGGAGTAACAATTTCACCTTTAAGATCTTCTAGATATTGCTTCCCAACACGCTTAAAAGTCCAGTGTGTCCATACAACTACAGGCACTCATTCTATCAAAGGTTGTACCTGGCTGGTGTGCAAGACTGATCGGGAGGCCTGATTCAGATGTGGAGAGAAAGGTTTTTTGTGGGGGTTTTTTGTTTGTTTATTTGTTTATTTTGAGAGAGAGAGAGAGCTTGCCTGCGTGAGCAGAGGAGGG
Source organism: Leopardus geoffroyi (assembly GCF_018350155.1). Classification (NCBI taxonomy): domain Eukaryota; kingdom Metazoa; phylum Chordata; class Mammalia; order Carnivora; family Felidae; genus Leopardus; species Leopardus geoffroyi. Next base: position 15,294,482 of record NC_059331.1, on the reverse strand, counting down.
GCAGAGAGAGCGAGAGAGAGTGAACCCCAAGCGGGCTCTGCCCTGCGAGGGCATAGCCCAACGAGGGGCTTGGGGCTCGGCTCGGATCTCACGAACTGTCGAGATCATGACCTGGGCTGAAACCAAGAGCTGGATGCTTAACCGACTGAGTTACCCAGGCGCCCCTGTGGAGAGAAAGGTTTTGCACTCTTATTTTCTAAGGCATTTAGAGAGTGATCGAAGGGTCATCCCTTCAATAACCTTAAGAAACATTCCTTTGGAGAAGGTGGGGCTCAGAGGGGCAAGAGATCATGCCCACCACATGTGAACGGCAAGACCCGTCACCAAGATCCAGGCCTCTGAAACCAGTGGGCAATTCCACTGCCATTGGCCAGAGTGCGCGTCCCTGACAGGGATGGCCTGCCCGGGCTCGTGACCACCCGTGGGGACTCGATAAAACAAGCGACTTCCTTGAATAACTAAATTGACAGAGGGGCCCAGGAGACCTCCATCTATAGTCAGGGCTGGAGAGTCCAAAGACGCACAAGGAACACGGACTTGTAAGTCCCGGACTAGCGTGGCTCTGCAGGAGGTCAGAGGCTCGTGTGCCCTGTAGTCACACAGAGATGTGGTTCCCAACCTCGAGGTGACCACAGTCCTGAGCACTAACCCTCAGGCCCCAGCGCCAACATCCCTGTAAACAGTAGGCACTGTAAGAGGAAATGCCAACCCGCGAGAGCTAAAGCAGAGGCAGCCAGACCCTTTGCCCTTCCACCCGGAGGAAAACCCCTGGAAAAAGGTGAATTTTCCCCCTCTGCCAGACAAGCGGCTTCACGTCTGGAAGGACTGGAAAGACTGGGGGAGTCACTTTGCATGCCTGCGACACGTTGTCAAGGCAACCAGGCTCCCGCTCTCGCAACGGGAATCTTCCCAACCAGGGTTTCAAGACGCTCACTTGCCCCCAAGTTCTTTTTGTTTTAAGCTATTCTTTCAATTCTTCTAAAATTAAAAAAAAAAAAAAAAAAAAAAACGTTAAAAATCTTATCTTTCTGCTCATTATTTCCTGGAGTTTACTCCTCCTATCAGATGTCCGGGTCCTCTACGTAAACAAAATGCCATGGTCAAGGGCCCGCAAGTAGACATAATTTTCACTTTGTGATCATACAAATCACGCTGCCTTTGGAAGGACACTCCTGCAGGGATGGTCCAAAGGGCTTGTGTGTTTTGCACAGAAAAGAGGGTGCCGCGATAACCACGTGGGGGTGGGGCAGAAACACAGCCGAACAAGCACCAGCAAGCATGCAGGCAGACGAACGCCGGTGGAAACAAGAATTTACAAGGCAACCAGGGCAACGGGCCAAATGGCTGGAAACTCATGACGTGAGGGGGTTGTCCTTCATTGTTTCAGGCGTGACAACAGAAATGTGAAAAAAGAAAGAAAGAAAGAAAGAAAGAAAGAAAGAAAGAAAGAAAGAAAGAAAGAAAGAAGAAAGGAGGAAAGAGCGAGCCCCTTCATCTTCTAGCAATAGATACTGAATTCTGAATTTTTTTTTTTTAACGTTTATTCATTTTTGAGAGACAGAGCATGAGCGGGGGAGGGGGAGAGAGAGAGAGAGAGAGAGAGAGAGAGAGAGAGGGAGGGAGGCACAGAATCCGAAGCAGGCTCCAGGCTCTGAGCTGTCAGTGCAGAGCCCGACGCGGGGCTCGAACTCATGAACTGTGAGATCATGACCTGAGTGGAAGTCAGACACTCAACTGACTGAGCCACCCAAGCGCCCCTAGATACTGAATTCTTTACAGACAAAGTTATCTGACCTCTTGCTGGCTGCAAAGTAATTCAGAGCGGAGGGTAAGGATGAAATAAGACTGGTCACAAAACAGCTACTGTTGAAGCTGAGTGATGAATGCCTCAGGGTTCTCTATGCCACTCTGAGCGCAAGCTGGAATTTTTCCATAATAAAAAATATATTAAAAAAAAAGAGAGAGAGAGAGAGAGAGGAAAGAGAGAAGAGAGGAGGAGAGCATTGGAAAGGAAAGCAGGGAAGTCAAGGGAAGAGGTGAGAGCCAACAAGGGAGTGGAAAAAGGACAGTGAAAGTGGAGAAAGATGGAGAAACCAGTGTGCAGGGTGGAAATGCCATGGAAACCCCAGCAGCCCCCTTACTTTATGGAGGCTGTGCAGCGCTGACAGATAAAACATGCAAAAGCTTGAAGGCACCAAAAGCCTGTCCTGGTAAAAATTCTGATAGAGGGCAATTCGTTGGTGCCTCCTGTACCAGCCGGGAGACTCAGCCTGCCTTCCGGAAGCTGGGGAAGCACATTTGCATTTGTTTCAATGGATGACTTTTTTGTTTTTTTAAGTTTATTTATTTTTGAGAGAGACAGAGACAGTGTGAGTGGGGGAGGGGCAGAGAGAGAGAGAGAATCCCAAGCAGGCTCCCTGCCGCCAGCTAGAGAGCCCGATGTGGGCTCGAACCCACGAACTGTGAGATCATGACCTGAGCAGAAACCAAGAGCAGGACACTTAACCAACTGAGCCACCCGGGTGTCCCTCAATGGATGGCTTTCTTAGGGGGCAGTAATTCCCGAGTTGGCCTGGCCTGGCTGGGACTGATGGCCACAGCTGTCAGTCTTATTACTGGGCACAAACATTTACAGAAGACTGAAGCCAGAAATACAAGAAGGAAATCAGACAAAGGAATTTAAAATCCAATGAAGATGAATGTAAATAAAACCTCCTAGGGGCGCCTCGGTGGCTCAGTTGGTTAAGCGACCGACTTCAGCTCAGGTCATGATCTCACGGTTTGTGGGTTTGAGCCTGCGTCGGGCTCTGTGCTGACAGCCTGGAGCCTGCTTCAGATTCTGTCTCCCTCTGTCTCACTCCCGTTTGTGCGCTGTCTCTGTGTCTCTCTCTCAAAAATTAATAAAACATTTAAAAACAAAAACAACAATTCCTAGATCTCCACAGTAAAGAAACTCAGCAAGAATCAACTCTTGATCACTCCAGTAAAGGAGAATAAGAAAAGTTAATCCAAACACCATTTATGCCAAGTCCTAGAATACGTTTCCGTTTTGTCTTGTTTGGCTTTGATTTCACGTTGGAGTGTGTTTGGGGATTGCTCAGCAAGCACCACAGTCAAATAATAAAGCCCTCCTCTGGCAGATTCCTGACTTTGGAATTACTTTGATTCCCATCTGGCTTGAACTTTTTCCTTCTTATACTTGTTTTGAGTTTGAAAGCAAATCCTAGGGACTGCCCCTAAAACAATTATCCAGGTGATTCCAGATCAAACTCGGGCCCCAGAGTCTACCGCGATCAAGATGTATGGCCAAGGACTGCTCTAGAACCAGCTGGGGCCTCAGGGCACTCATGAGAAGGGAGGGCACAGAAGTCAGAGACACACTCGCCTCTAACTGGGTTATTTGTTAGAGGGCCGTCCTCTAAGGGGCCGTCCCTAGGCCGTCCCCTAGGCCGTCCCCTAGGACCAGTTCATGACCACCGAGGCCATCCCCTGAACCCCCGAGCGGAGAATGCAGCCCACACCTTCTCCACAAGATGGCTGCCAGTCAGGCCACAAAGCGCGCCCCACAAAGAAGCACATCCCTGCCTTTCGTTGCACAGATTGGAATTTATTTCCTCTCTAGTCTTCCCCTAAGTAGCTGTTCAGCCATTCAAATTCGGCTTTTGGTTTCTTAGTTTCCTTTTTCTCAAGATGATCCAAGCTGTTTCGGGAATAACGTCTGAAAAAGCAAAACCCAGTGCTACGTTAACAGCAAAGCCTGATTCTCATTCTGGCTCACCAGACATGCCTTGATTCCAGAAATGTATGTTTTGTTTTGTTTTGTTTTGTTTTGTTTTGTTTTGTTTTGTTTTTTAATCCTGACAATTAAGCGTTTTATGTAAGAATCCTGAGGATGCAGCTCAGGATCATTCCTCCAGGATATCTCACCAGGGAGACCACGCCCCTAGTTCAAGTTGGCTTTCTCCACCTGGCGGTGGAAGGTGACATTTCCCAGCAATCTTATCTTTAAAATACCCTGTTTACTTGTCCCGTTAAATGTCCTGGTAATCTGCTGAATTATCCAGTTTTTATGAGACTTTGGGAATGTTACTCGTAAAGGGCACGGGTTTGCCTAGTCAATTAAATACACGCTTCCTCTCCTTCCTGACTTTGCTCCATATAACCAAACAGATTGTAAGATTTACTCAAAAAGCAGTGGGGGCGCCTGGGTGGCTCAGTCGGTTAAGCATCCAACTCTTGAGTTGGGCTCAAGTCGGGGTTCCTGAGATCAGGCCCCTGGGAGTCTCTGTCTCCCTCTCTCTCTGCCCCTCCCCTGCTCGCGTGCTCTCTCGTGCTCTCTCTCTCTCTCTCAAAATAAATAAATACACTTAAAAAAAAAAAAAAAAGCACTGGTGGGCTTCTGGGCAAGAGGGCATCAAGAACACAGGCATCTAAATGTGTTTCCATTACTCCCATTAAAATGACCAACAGAATATAAAGATGGGGGACAAGACGACTGCATCAGTACTGGAGACAACAGAAGGTGCCACAGACGTGTGCCAAAAACGTTAAGGACTCTTGGCAGAAGGAACCAAACTGAAGAAAGTTACCAGAAGCCAAACAGCACAGCGCCCTCCATCCTTCAGAACCGACCGGGTTCTTGAGAAGCAGGGCTCTGCCACGTCTTACTTGAAAGGGCAAGGTCCTGGGGCGCCTGGGTGGCTCGGTCGGTTGAGCGTCCGGCTTCGGCTCAGGTCACGATCTCGCAATCTGTGAGTTCGAGTCCCACGTCAGGCTCTGTGCTGACAGCTCAGAGCCTGGAACCTGCTTCGGATGCTGTGTCTCCCTCTCTCCCTCTCTGCCCCTCCCCCGCTCATGCTCTGTGTGTGTGTCTCTCTCTCTGTCAACAATAAACATTAAAAAACAATTTTTTTTTTTTTTTAAAGAAGTCAGGGTCAGGGGTATCTGGGATGTGTTTTACTCCTCCCAAGTGTGGTAAAGATCAGACCGAAGGGAAAGATGCACCAGGAGGGGTGGACCCCCAGGCCCGGAAAGAAATGGACGATGCAGGGACTCGGAAAGAGCTTCCGCTCCCCCTCCCCTCAGGCTGATGGATCCCTAACTTGATGTTATCAGTCCAGGTCACTCAGGAAATACAGGAGAAAATCCATGAGGTGTCTATGAAGAGACTGTGAAACAGACAAGGAAAACACAGCATTCCTACTTGTTAAAAAGATTCAGCACAGGAAGCACACATCATAATTTTTTAAGAGCACTTCCTTATATTCTCAAAATTTCTGAACATACGTGGTCGGTGGAGATAAGATGGCAAAAGAAGGAGAACATAAATCAAGGAAGAAGAGGCATCAGAAAGGGAATGGGGGATGGAAGGAGATAAGACAAAATAAGACTGAATCCGAAAACACAACAGCAAAATCGGTATGTGCATGAGAAACCACACAGAGCGGCACCGGTTCAATAGAGACCGAAATCAGCGATGCGGAAAGCAAACATGAGAAGTTCTTCCAAGAGGCAGAGAAGGACAAAGAGACCAAGGAAATGAGGGAAACGAGGCGACCGAGAGAGGACGGTGAGCAGAGCACTCGGCGACGGCCGGGCTTCTCGGGAACCGGAGGCCACAAGACCGCCGCAGGGAAAGACCCCCGCCTGCGGATCGAAAGGGCTCACTAAGCACCGGACCAAATTCAAGTGAAAAGACTCAAACTGGGGTACACTCTGGTGAAAACTGGAAACAGCAGGGGCAGAGACGGGAGGAATCCAACAGGCATCAAATGAGGGCACCACGATGACGACAAGTACCAACACACCGTGCGGGCTGGTCTCAGGCTTCCCCGCCAAAGGCCGGCGGGTCAGGTGGTCGCGGTGACAGCAGTTCCACGCGGGACCAAGCGGCACAGAACGGCTCCTACTGCACCCACCCCAGGGACTGCAAGGAAACCTGGCGAAATCTGAGTACGATTCGTACTCTGGTTACCAGTTTCATGCCAGTTTCAGCTCCCTGGTTTTGATATTATATCATAGTCCTACCAAATGTTATCACAGGGGGAAGCTGGGTGAACGGTACGTAGGCTCTCTTTGTACTATCATGGGAACTTCCTGTAAGTGTATAATCTTTAAAAAAAAAAAAAAAGACAGTACATCCAGCATCAAGGTCTACTACAGAAATTTGAAAGAAAAAAAAAATTCCATACCCCAATAAATTGCTGTTCCCAGATGAAAGAAAAGGAAAGTCATTCTCAAGTTATGAAGACAATGTATGAGGTCAGAAAAAGCACCAGTCAGAATTTTCCACAATTTCCAAATCCAAATTTTACAAGTGGGCAGACATGCTCTGAAAGGGCTACTGATAGGGACTAAAACCCGTTAAATTTGAATAATTCAATTTGAATAATGATTATAAATGTGATCTTGAAATTAGAAGCAAATATCAAACATAAAGTTTAAGAAATAATCCACGATCAGGGTGCCGGGGTGGCTCGGTCAGTGAAGCGTCTGACTTGGGCTCAGGTCATGATCTTGAGGTTTGTGAGTTCGAGCCCCACATCAGGCTCTGTGCTGACAGTGCAGAGCCTGCTTGGGATTCTCTCTCTCTCCCTCTATCTCTGCCCTTGTCCTACTCTCTCTCTCTCAAAATAAATAAACTAAAAAAAGTAATAATAATAATATATGATCACAAAATATATAAGAATAAATTAGGCCTAAAATCTCATATCAAAAAAAAAAAAAAACCCTCTGAAAAATAAGTTTCAGAAAGTAGGAAGTGTCACTGCCTGCTAAGTTCCTTAGCGTTTTATTTTTTATGTTGATACTGAACATAAAAAAAACAAAAACAAAAACAACTTAGGGGTCTCTGGGTAGCTCAGTCTGTTAAGCACCTGACTCTTGATTTCGGCTCAGGTCACGATCTCACGGTTTGTGACAGCAAGCTCTGGGTTGGGTTCTCTGCTGCCAGCACAGGGCCAGCTTCAGATCCTCTGTCTCCCTCGCTCTCTGCCCCCTCCCCTGCTCGAACTCTCTCTCAAAAGTAAACATTAAAAACTTAAAAAAAGAAAAAAATGGCGTCTGACCCTTGATTTGGGCTCAGGCTATGATCCCAGGGTCCTAGGATCAAGCCCAACATTGGGCTCTGCAGTGAGCATGGAGTCTGCTTAAGATTCTCTCTCTCCCTCTCCCTCTGCCCCTCCTCTGCTAGTGTGCCCACGTGCTCACTCTCTCTAAACAATAAAATAATAAAAACTTAAAGCTATCTTCTGGCAGAATAAAAAAAAAAGAATTCGTATTTTTTAAAAATCTCTAGAGGAAAAAAAGGAAACAAAATCCAGACTGTAGGACACCATAAAAAAAAAAAAAAGACACTTAAAACTATGTTTGAACAGCATCTACAAGGGATGTACCAAAAGAATTCAACAAATAAGGGCTAAAAGTAAAAAAAAAAATAAAATACAAAAGGAAAAAACATATCAAAGAAACAAACACAAGACAGTATAGATGGCACTGTTACATCAGACAATAAGAGGAAACCTCTGCTACCAAGTATTAAAACCAATCGTAAAGCAACTGTACTTAAAAACAGTTGAGTAATAAATATCATAAATGAATCAAAAGAACAGAAACAGACTTAAGTATTATAACAGTATAAAAGAACTAAGTTATAGGAGGGGTTTCTGGGTGGCTTAGTCGGTTGGGCATCCGACTCCAGCTCAAGTCATGATCCCACCACTCATGAGTTCAAGCCCCGCGTCAGGCTCTGATTTCGATTCTGCCTCCCTCTCTCTCTGGCCCTCTCCTGCTCGTGTTCTGTCTCTTTCCCTCAAAAAGAAATAAAGGTTAAAAAAAATAAAAAATAAAGAACTAAGTTATAATAAAGGTAGCCTTTGTTTGAGAAAGGGAAAGACAATACGAGCCGAGGAGAGGGAAAGAGGGAGTCTCAAGCAGGCTCTAAGCTCAGGACAGAGCCTGAGGCAGGGCTTGATCCCACAACCCTGGGATCATGACCTGAGCTGAAATCAAGAGTCGGAGGCTCAACCTACTGAGTCGCCCAGGTGCCCCTAAAGGTAGCTTTTTATTTTTTTAATGTCTTTTAATTTTTTTTTTTATTTATTTTTGAGAGAGAGACAGAGAGACAGAGTATGAGCAGGGGAGGGGCAGAGAGAGGGAGACACAGACTCCGAAGCGGGCTCCAGCCTCGGAGCTGTCAGCACAGAGCCTGACACAGGGCTTGAACCCACAAACTGTGAGATCCCGACCTGAGCCGAAGTCGGATGCTTAACCAACTGAGCCACCCAGGCGCCCCTAAAGGTAGCCTTTTAAATTAATGAGAAAAGGAGTGTTTAGAAATAAAATAGAAGTAATTGTTGGTTATTTAGAAAAAAATATTCATTCCTTATCTTATATCCTATACGAACATAATTACAGTTGAGTTCAATGTAAAACTTAAACCATAAATGACTATGAAGAAAGTATTAACGTATTCATCTATCTCAAAGAAGTTCTTTCCAAGGACATATCTGTATGCTAACAATGATCTCACTATAAACAAAATGCAAGGCAAATGGCAAATGAGGAAAAATATCTGTAACAAAATAAAAATCATTACGAAAAGAACAAACACTCCTTACCTGTGTGGGCAAAAGACACGATTAGATCATTCACACACACACACACACACACACACACACACACACACAAATTCAAACATCCATTAAACACATGGAAAAAAAAAAAACCAAAAAACCATAACTCCCTATCATTAATAATGAAAGAAATACAGATGAAAACATCTATGTAGGGGCGCCTGGGTGGCGCAGTCGGTTAAGCGTCCGACTTCAGCCAGGTCACGATCTCGCGGTCCGTGAGTTCGAGCCCCGCGTCAGGCTCTGGGCTGATGGCTCAGAGCCTGGAGCCTGTTTCCGATTCTGTGTCTCCCTCTCTCTCTGCCCCTCCCCCGTTCATGCTCTGTCTCTCTCTGTCCCAAAAAAATAAATAAACGTTGAAAAAAAAAAAAATTAATAAAAAAAAATAAAAAAAAATAAAAAAAAAAAAAAACATCTATGTAGTAACCTGAGAGTATAAATTTGTATGGTCTTCAAACCTTCAAATACCACAAGCCAAATTATACCTTTTAAGCTTCCCTTTAAATACCTATATGTCTTAAAACTTATCCATGCTTTTCTTTTTTTTTTTTTTTTTTTTTTTTGAGAATTCACATTAAAGAAATAATAAAATGTGTGTACCAAGATTTCTGCCCCAGGAGTAGGGGGTGAACACAACAGTCAAATTGGGTCAGTGGACTGGCCAAGCCCTGCCACTTGAGTGGCCAGAACAAAATGATGTCAATAAAAGTATCTGCATTTTAGAGCTTTTTTAGGAACCCAAAGAGATAATTATGGGTGCCTGGCCCATGGTAGGTGCCCATCAGACAGTGGTAGTGGTGGGGTGTATTTATCTGTAACACTGAACGATTGGTTCAAAATCCCTTATCTGAAATGCTCACAGTCAAACATGTCTCAGAATTAAGGCTTTTTGGGATATCAAAAAAAAAAAAAAAAAAAAAAAAAAGGTCTAGGAGAGTACCTGGTAATCAACTATGTTGCTATTTCTACAGGAAAACATAGGGATATTCATTCTAAGTGAGATAAACACCAGTTCGGGTCACGTTTTGCAATCCAATGAGTTAAAAATTTTTCAGTTTTTAGAGCTTTCTGGACTTCAGATGTGACAAAAGGGATTGAGAACCCATATTTATGATAGAAAAACATTAAAATCTATCTAAATGTTATGATAATAAGGGACAGGTTGCATAAGTTATATAGCTGTAAGACGGGAAACCATAGCACTTATAAAAAGTCACTTTTTCGAAGAATATTTCACAGAATGGGAAGATGTTCATGAATAGTAGGTTAAAAAAAAAGGCAAGATAAATATATGCATCATGAATTCCACTCTGCAAAAGTAAACGACATAGATGTTTATGATTCTAGAATAAAAGATGCAGGAACCATACCAGGATGTTAAATTAGCCGCACTGACTCTATGTTCTTCTTTAGACTTTTCTGTATTTTCTTTTTTTTCTTTTTTTTTACTTTTCTGTATTTCCTAATCTTCTACGATAATCAGGAAAACAATCCACTACTATCCTGAACCCTTTATGGCTGATGTCCCTGTGCAGGACTAGAGGATTAACATCTCTGCCCTCAAGGAACCCAGAATCTCATCTCTGCAGAGCTCTGGGCAGGACCCATTAGAACTTGATTCGGCTCATCACCTTATCTAAAGCTACCAAAAATAAAAAATTAAATAAAAAATGTAAAAAGGACTGTTCAAATGTGTTCGACTTTTGCTTTTTTTCACTGTACTCACTGAATCTCAATTATTTAAGAAATTGTTGAAGGAGAAGGGAAAGATCACGTTCAGGTTTGTTCCAGGCACTACTCATGAAGAGGAGGGTGTGAACTTGAACTTGACAGGCCCAGCAATGCAAACCTCAGTCATTTGTGGAGCAAACAGATGCTAAGAGGGACGGTGACATTGGAAGGGTCCCTAGTGAAGGGGCAGGCAGGAATCTCTCTTACCTAATAGACCATCCGTGTCTAAGGGGTGGGCGTTTGGCCAAAGGGTTGAAGGCCTCAGTTCCCAGTGACCTGGGTGTTCCTAACTAAGAGCTGGTGTTCCTAACATCCAGGTGGTCTTCATGAACTCCTCCCACATCTAGAATTCTCCATCGGTTTCATATACAGTTTGAAAGTATTTTACACCAAAATGCTGTTTGTGACAGATTGTTATGTCTTCTTATGAGACTCAATTTCAAACTTGGAACAAAGGTAAATAAATGGTTAATCAACTTAACCTAAGTTAAACAACTTAATCACCTCAAAAAACCCAGTGGGTTGATAGTTCATCATGTTTACATAGACTCCAATAGTCTTTTTCAATTATTGCAGAGAAGAGGAGAAATCCTTGAGTAAAGCTTTTGACACACATAAATTCCAGCCGGCTGTGGCCTTAAATAAGAAGTTAACTCTCTTAGTTTAATCCCACCGAAAATTACTTGTTTGCAGGCAGATTATCCTCTAGGACTACTATTTTTTACTTGTGGGGTGCTAATCTTCCCTCCCTCCCTTGCCCTCTCACAACCCAAAGAGGAGGAACATGAAGTAAGTGTGCATCGTCCCCTGTGCAACCATGACCTCCGTGGAGAAAGGGTGGACTTACCCTATCCCAGCTGAAGCACAGGCCCAGCTGATCAAGCTGCTTCCTCATGTGTTTAATATTACTGTGAAACAAAGGGAAGAGGGTTAGGTTTTCAGAAGGGGGAAAGCCACAAACAAACTGCACTTTGGGAATGTGAAAGGAAGCAGCAGAAGTCTAGGTTATTCGAAAGGTTTCCAGGGGGCACCTGGGTGGCTCAGTCGGTCAAGCATCCGACTTCGACTCAGGTCACGATTTCACGGTCTGTGAGTTCGAGCCCCGCGTCGGCCTCTCTGCTCTCAGCACAGAGCTCGCTTTGGATCCTCTGTCCCCCTCTCTCTTTGCATCCCCCCCAAATAAATAAACGTTAGAAAAAAATCTTTAAATTAGTTTAAAATCGAATGAAGAGAAAACCCCCTAATGTACAAATTGTGGGAATCCAAAAGAAACCTGGCTTAGTGCTTATCAGTCAAAAGCTAAAATCAAAAACTGTCCAATAATTGGGATAGAAGGAAAGAAGTGAACTAATCAACTTGCATCTAATAGGAAATAAGGTAATATGTCTTTCTTTTCTCTAGATGATCTCTGCTTAGCCAGCAATAGCTTATTTTATTTTGTTCTAGACATTTTGCAGGAAAGTGCTTGCTACAGACAACGTTGGTGTCCCCCCGAAGTTCATAGGTTGAAACCTAACCTCCAAGGTGATGGTATTTAGAGATGAGGCCTTTGGCCGGTGATTGGGTCTTGTGGGCAGAGCCCCCCTGAATGGGCTCAGTGCCTTACGAGAGAGACCCCAGAGAGCTTCTTTGCCCCTTCTGTCGTGTGGGGACACAGAGAGAAGATGGCCATCTATGAACCAGGAGGGGGGGTCCTCACAGACACCAAATCTGCGGGCACCTTGGTCTTGGACTTCCCAGCCTCCACAACTACAAGAAATAAATGTCTGCTGTGTATAAGCCACCCAGACCATGGTATTTTTGTTAAAGCAGCCGAGTGACTAAGAGAGCACTTAATCTTCACCCATTCAGATGAGGTAGGGGCTATGGCTATTGCTCTTTTACAGAGAGAGAAACTGAGGCACAAAGACGCTAAGTAATTTCCTCAAGATGATTGGCTAACAAGAAGGAAAGATAGAATTTGCACTGAGGTGGCCTGATTCAGCACCCATCTTCTTTTCTTTGTTTAAAGTTTATTTATTGAGAGAGAGAAGGAGAGGGAGAGGGAGAGAGAGGGAGAGAGAGAGAGAGAGAGGGAGAGAATATACATGGGGGAGGGGCAGAGAGAGAGAGGGAGAGAGAATCCCAAGCAGGCTCTGTGCTGTCAGCACAGAGCCCAACGTGGGGCTTAATCCCATGAACTGAGAGATCATGACCTGAGCCAAGATCAAGAGTCGGATGCTTAACCAACTGAGCCACCCAGGCACCCCCACCTTCTTAACTGCTATTTTCCAGTGGAGGGGTTGGTAAACTTCTTCTGTAAAGGGGCAGATGGGAAATGTTTTCAGCTTTGTGAGCCACGTGGTCTGTCACAACTACTCAACTCTGCCCCTGTATCATGAAAGCAGCCACGGGCAATATGTAAGCAAATGGATATGGCTGTGTTCCGACAAAGCTTTATTTATAAAATCAGGCAGGGCCAAATGTGGCCCATGGATCATAACTTAACGATCATTGGTCTAGTTTACGTCAATTTGGTGCCATATTTGATCCACTTTATTTGATTACCTTTTCTTCCTTCTTTCATCATTCCCATTTAATCTGGAATTAACCATAACGGAAAAAGTGGGAACTGGGGGTTAGGAGAAAAAAGAGAAAAAAAAAAGGTATAGTGGACGCTTTTACAATGTAGCGTTGGGCAAGATAAAGTGAAGGGAGGTGAAAGACAGTGGACACAGGCCCTGGAACTGCCCTTCTACATCTCTAGAGGCATGGGGTACGGAAGGGCCGCCAATCTTTGTGAAAGAGGCTGATGGAGTGAGCCCAGAACATTCCACTGGGTTCTGGTACGAGGGATGGGCACTGCTGGTACGCATATATGTGGAAGCCTGAGGCACAGGTGGAATTGGGAGTGTGTCCCCCCCTTGGAGAAAGCCATACCCAAAATATATTGGCCATATATTTCTACATTGAATGCCTAAGTTCCTCTTGCTCTAGCACGGCGAAGGCAAAAATTAACAGAATTTTCAGAGAAAATTACAATGTGGGACTCAGATACAGCTCACACTATGGTCAAGAAGATGAGAAGCATTGTAGACATTGAACAAACGCAACCCTCTCCTTCTTTTGCCTTCCAAATGCAAATCCTCAGGGGAAGAACAACTTTGCAAACAACAAAGCATCAGACGGAACACATCAATGAATACCCAAAACCTTCTTTGTCATTTCTCAGCAAAGAATACAGCAGGCTAAAAGCCAAACGCCAATATATATGACGCTGTTTATCGCCTGGCAGACTGAAATGTTTTGTTTGCTTGGCTCTCTGTTTCTCATACCCAGATTAGTACACACGTTTAAGGTTTCTGTGTGTGTTTGAATACGCCTATAAATACATACCTTTGCGTCCAACTTTCTGGATGGAGATTCCGCTCGATTGCTGCATTTTCGGCAGGCAGTCCAAACGCATCCCATCCCATGGGGTTGATGACCTAGCACCCAGAAGAGAAACATCGGTCATGGCAGAATGCTAAAACCTCTATCACCATTGTCTTCTGGGCAATAAATTGGCGTTCTCTCCTACTAACATATCCCTTTCTGGATGATTCCAAACGATGCTTTTGAAAGCCAGTTGGCTACTATGAGGTATGCAGAGGAGAGAATTTAGAAGGTTATACACTGTGGTGCCAACAGCAATTTTCTCTGAGTGGACTATTTTTCGTGACTACTCTTTACTTCCTTCTTCTTCTGGTCTGTATTGTCTCTAATGAAACCAAGCTGCTTTCCTGAAATTAGAGTTTCTTGTGATTTCAAAAGTATGTACATATAAAAACGTACAGGCCTTTAAAATGCTCCCCTCATATTAGTATCTTCCACTTAAGGAGCTGTGCTGTCCGATATGGAAGCCACTAGCCACATGCCGTTGTATAAATTTAAACTTAAATTAAAATGAAAAATTCAGGGGCGCCTGGGTGGCGCAGTCAGTTAAGCGTCCGACTTCAGCCAGGTCACGATCTCGCGGTCCGTGAGTTCGAGCCCCGCGTCAGGCTCTGGGCTGATAGCTCAGAGCCTGGAGCCTGTTTCCGATTCTGTGTCTCCCTCTCTCTCTGCCCCTCCCCCGTTCATGCTCTGTCTCTCTCTGTCCCAAAAATAAATAAACGTTGAAAAAAAAAAAAATTTAAAAAAAATGAAAAATTCAGTTCCTCAGTCGCACTAGCCACCTCTCAAGGCTGCAGCAGCCACTTTGAATCCCTTCCTGTGAGATGTTCCCATTCTCTGAAGAACGGGGAGGCCTAAAATCTTAGAGCTCAAAAAGGTTTCTGAGATAGGTCCTCCACCCCCGCCCCCCTTTACTTTGACAGTTTAACTGTGGCCCAGCGAGAGTGAGCAGCCTCCCTAGATCACACCAGGAGTGATTAACTACCTTAGGCCAGGATGGGCCAGTAAAGCATCCATTTCGGCAAATGGACAACCCGTTACGTAGCTCAGCTCGCAGCTTCCACACCAAGTTCCGTCAACCTGACTTACATGCTGTAAACAGGAACCATGGCTTGACACACGTACTGTGGTACCAAGGGAGAGTCTCGCTTGTAATCATACAGACGACCTGAGCTTTTGTTCACACACATTTCCTCGGGACAGTGACCAATACGCGGAGGCGTTTACTGCCACTACCTCATCACGCGTGAGCATCAAAACAGGACATTTTCCACGAGAGAAATAGGTCTGGTTTTCTTTTGTTAAAAAAAAAGTATCCCTCTGATATTTGGAGTAATGCATTTTCACCATAAATAACTGGGTACGCAGAGAAAAATATTCAGGAGAAAACAAAACTCACTTGTAACTCTACCATACAGCCATACATAACCAGTTAAATTTGGCAAATTTATATCCAATTTTTAGAGATCGGGATCATATTTACATATGGGTTTTTTGTTTGTTTGTTTGTTTGTTTGTTTTAGCTCTTATTTCTTTCCCACCATGCACCTGGAGCCTTCTTCCATCTTTCTGTCTGGCACGAGAACTCTCTGAAGTGCACATGAGTATCGCCCATGACCATCTCTGCCTCGGGTCCTTAGGCACCCATGACTTGAAGTGTCCCAAACTGGACTCGTCTCCCCTCCCAGCCGCCAGATCTGTTCTCCCCCTAGCCCCACTTAACAGGAAGCAGGAAGAAAACAGGCATGCCCCTTCCAGGGAGTAGAGCCACTTGTCTTAGAGTCCCCATTCTGCTGGGCACATTATTTTTTAAATGGGTTCGAGGAGTCTGCTGGAATCATTCCATCTAAAGACAAAGACCATGCACCTAACCCAAATCAGAGCCGCTCAAACCCCTCTGGCTAGTGAGCAGGAAATGCCTGGAGAGGCTCGCTCTTCAGGAGACTGTGTGGCCGGCGGGGGCCAACCCCAAACCCAAGCCTGCCGTTCACTGGCAGTGGGACCCGAGGCACATTACTTACGCCACTCGCGACTGAGAGCGGCCACCTCGCCTCGTGGACGTGCTGTGCTTTGTCAGCGGCACACCCAGCACGGCGCCCAGTACGGGCACCCCATACGTGGCAGCGCTGGCCATCGGTCACCTGCCACCTGGTCTTCAGCACCCACAACACTGCCCACCACTGGCTCCCCCGTCAAGACCTCAGCCGGTCTCTTTGGCCACATTTATCTGGATGGCTATGACAGCAGGCGGGGAGACGCCCTGACCTCACCCACGTCCTCAGCCCTGTGCCTTCCGGAGCGTGGGCTGCTTGTGACAACCGTCTGCAGCACGCTGGTGTCGGGCACTAGAAGTTCTTAACTGAACCGAACAGACCGTGAGGTTCAGAGGGCCAGTCATCTATTTGGCCTGCTTTTCCATAAAAGGAAAAGTCATTCCTGCAAAACCAATGGCTCGTATCAGGTGCTTCGCTTGAAAGTAGCCCCATCGTTCCTGCCACGCGGGCCGAAGCGGGGGGAGTCGCCGGGTAGCCCACGAGGAGGCAGCCACCCGGGCCCTGCCTCTGGCTGCGCCCGGCAGGGTCACATCGCCTCGTGGACCTGGCCACCCTGGGGGTGGTGGTGAGTCTGACCCACTCGCGTGTGCTTTCTGGAAGAGATTCAGGCTCGGGGAACACGTAGCCCCGCGGGCACCTCAGCTTGCTATCGCTCTGGGAGAGGCTGCTCTAGCCCTGGATTTCCGGCCTGAGGTGACCCCACCGCCACCTTCGGTGCCTCCGTCCACACTCCTCCTGAGCTCAGTCTGAACCGGGTCCTTTCTTCCTCCCTAACGGGATGCTTCCCCAGGTACAACCGTAATACGAGCTCGTTTTGACAAATGAAACAATCGGGGCGCCTGGGGGGGCTCAGTCGGCTAAGCGTCCGACTTCGGCTCGGGTCATGATCTCACGGCTTGTGAGTTCGAGCCCCGCGTCGGGCTCTGTGCTGACAGCTCGGAGCCTGGAGCCTGCTTTGGATTCTGTCTCCTTCTCTCTCCACCCCTCCCCACTTGTGCTCTCTCCGTGTCTCAAAAATAAATAAATGCAAAAAAAAAAAAAAATTTTTTTTTAACAAATGCAACGATACAACACGTGATACATCAAAAGCAAAGCTGACCCTCTCTCCCTGTGGCCCCGACCCCCATTCTCAACTCTTTGACTTACCTGAGAACACCACCAGCCTCTGAATCTTCCCACGTCGTTCTCACTCAAGCATAGATATACAAATATGTGTACACGTATGTGGGAGCCAGATGGGTTATGTTTTTCGGAAATAGAACCTGATATACGCTATTTTATGACCTGCGTGTTTTTTTTCGTTTAACATACCATGTACAAAATATGTAAGTATGTGTGTGTGTGCGTGTAAGCACGTGTGTATGGCTTTTGAAAACATCCTGACATTCCCCCAGGAGTATCTGTTCTTTGAAGTTTTAGGAACCCGGCCAGACACAACCCAATCTCGTTGATCTTCCAGACCCGAGGTCTCCCTCCCTCTTGCTAAATGTGGCAGACCCAAAATGCCTCATCCTCCCCAACAGCGGCCTCCCCTTCTGGAAACTGCTCCTCCTCTAACTTCACACAGTCCTGCTGGGGGCTGCCAGTCGCAAAATCCGTCCCTCCGGTTACCCATGTCTGAACCCTTCTCTGGGCTTGTCTGTGGTCTGTAGGGCGTGGGGGCAACAAAGAGGGGGAGGGCAACAGCACACTCTTGACTCCTTTCTCCTTGGCCAGGAGGAACAAGGATACGAGCCCAGGGCTCCTGGTGAGCCCACCTTCCGCCTGGAGGAGATGTCTGAGAAAACACAGCTGGCGTGCACACTGAGACTGGGGACACAGGCAGCCTTCAAGGACCTGGTCCCCATCCCCATGGGCCTCTTCCTGCAACATTTCCCTTTGATTCTGTGAGACACATCAGGATCTGTAAAAACACACCCACCCCCTCCCACCCCCTGTTTTTGGCTAAGCCGGTCTGACCTGGGTTGCAGTCCATGGTGGCCAAGAATCCTAAGTAAAACAAACACTCGCGAGGATATAGCTTTCTCTTTAGTACTGCTTAATCCATAGATGAAAAACATTCCCTTGTAACAACTGTTAAGCATCACAGCCTTTCCTCTCTTTTCCTTTAATTTTTAAAAAGAAAGAAGAGAGAGACAGAGAGAGGGAGGGAGAGAGGGGAAGGAAGGAAGGAAGGAAGGAAGGAAGGGAGGGAGGAAAAGAAAGGAAGGAAGGAAGGAAGGAAGGAAGGAAGGAAGGGACGAAGGGAGGAAAGGAGGGAGTGAGGGAGGAAGGGAGGAAAGAGGAAGGGAGGGAGGAAGGAAGGAAAGAAGAAAGGAAGGAGGGAGGGAGGGAGGAAAGGAAGGAAGAAGTCCCATTTTGGGGCTTTATGCTGGATTACTAGAAAGTTCTGCAATGCTTCCACGGACGACACAGGAGTGCACCTTCCAGCTGTGCTTCAATTCTCCCGAGGCTGCTTCACTGGCAGAAAAATGGAACTGTTGTGTAACTGTTCCACGAGAAAGGGGAAAACTTAATTACCACTTGGTTTCTTTGTTGGAACTGCCAAAATGGCACTGGTTCAATGCTCCTGCCTATTAACATTCTGTTAGATGCTGTCCGTATTTTTAAATAAAGTCAATACAGAGACAGTCACAAAAACCAGTCTGGATTTACGTAATATTTTTCTATTTTTGTTTTCAGATGAAATTAGCATGAAAAGAGTCTTAGCCCACATGTTACCCAAGCTGTCTATGAAAATAAAGTTAGAAAATCTTAAAGCTTCTTAATATTTCATTCTTACCAAAGCCTGACAAAAAGCAAACGCCCGCCCTAGAATACAGCCCGCGGGAGGGCCTTTCCGCATCTTGAAGTCAGAACAGTTGTTTCCGCCACGGGCCAATCACTGGAATAAAGGTTCCGTGAGCCAACTCTCTATGGAAGAGGGAAGGGTCCCATCGCTCGGGTACCTGGGTTTCCAGAGACCCAGGGGCCAAGTGCAGAGCTCACTCTTGTGCTAGAGAGGATTCACTACCGTCAAGAGGGAACCGAGGGGAGACCTCGAACAAGATCATGAAATAACAGAGCCTGTCCCCTCCTTCCAGGCAGCAGATTCTATGTGCTGGTCAAATTGCTACAGCCCATCTATGTAAAGGACACGTGTCAGGTGATTTCTATGCCAGCCTCGTTCACCTCTTGGTCTCGTGGACACCACATCAAATACCTCCATTCCAGGTACGGGATGCCCGCTTTCTCGCCTGTGGTTTCCTATGGCTGAGACTATCTACAACGTTCACTGGGAGAACTCTAAACTCTCCTTTTTGGTTCTGAAATTCCTATTCCTTTCTATCACCATAACTTGGTTTATTTATTTTTTAAAAAATTTTTGTAAATGTTTATTTATTTTTGAGATAGAGTGCGAGCAGAAGGGGCAGAGAGAGAGAGAGAGGGAGAGAGAGAATTCCAATGAGAGCTGTCAGCACAGAGCCCAATGCAGGGCTCCAACTCAAACCATGAGATCATGACCTAAGCCAAAATCAAAAGCCGGATGCTTCACCGACTGAGCAACCCAGGCGCCCCATAACTTGGTTTAATCCTCCCACAGTTCCAATAAGTAACTATACCTACAGGTAACACATGCCAAGTAGGCAATTTGGCCTAAAAAACAAAGCCAACATCTGGATTTATATGTTAGGGTCACCTGGGCTCTCTCAGTTCCCTGGAAGTTAATTCTTCTTGGATAGGAGTGCTTTCTTTTCTTTTCTCTTTTCTTAATTTTGTTTCTAATGTTTATTTATTTTTGAGACAGAGTGTGAGCCGGGGAGGGTCAGAGAGAGAGACAGAGAGACACAGAATCCAAAGCAGGCTCCAGGCTCTGAGCTGTCAGCACAGAACCCGACACGGGGCTCAAACCCACAAGCCGAGAGATCATGACCTGAGCCAAAGTCGGATGCTTAACCGACTGAGCCTCCCAGGCGCCCCCGGACGGAGTGCTTTCTGCAAAAAAAAAAAAAAGAATAGAGACAAAGCCCTAGCAGCTCTAACTTGGAAATCTAGAAAATAAACTTCCAGTGTGTGAAAAAAAACATCATTTCCTGCCGTTCTCCTAACAAACACTCTAAACTCTTCTCACTTTTAATTGACGCCAAGAGACACAGCACAACATCCCCAAAACTTGGAAGGGCAGGACACCACCACCACCTCCAGACCAAAGGAACAAAGGCGGAAAGGGGAGGTGACACCTGAAAGGCTGAGATCAGGTATAGAAACCGAAACAGGTGGGTCTGCCCAGATGGAACCAGATCGGTGAAGAAGACACTAGAAATTCTCCGGCTTCTCCTTTCCTCCTGCGTGCCAGTCTTGCCAGTTTCTTTTTGTCCCCAAACAGCTGGAGGCCAGCTGACACCAGGGCTTGGGGGACGTGGCCTGCGTGGCCTGCAGGGGTCATCGTGCTACGAATAGCAAAGCAGGGGCTGGAGCTGACAGTGAACTGGCCACGGGCCGCCCAGGAACTCCAGCAAGGTCACAAACCTACCATGACTTGGGGTATCAAAGGGGAGTCAGGGACAGCTACTGAAGAGGAGAAAACACAGGGGTCAGAGACCTGGCAACTCAGACCAGAGCCGGCCAGAAGGCAGGGCCTGGGAGCCAGGGCTAGGCCAGCCTCTGGTGTGGACAGGGCCACGTGCCCATGGCTCACCGTGACAGGGCCTTCCGCCTCCCTCTGAACGGAGCCGTGGGCGTCTCAGGGTTGGCAGGCCGGATGGATGGCCAGCGGACTAGCAGAAAGGCATACAGGGGAGGGCACAGTTACATGCGACAACATAAGGCTCTCATGGGACTTAGCCTGGAACATGCCAGAGATCACGGCCCAGAAGGGCCTGGTCAGGAGCGGGTGGTCAAAGGGGCCCACAACCTCATCTATGCTAGGTTTCTTCTCTTTTTAATGTTTATTTATTTTTGAGAGAGAGAGAGAGAGAGAGACAGAGATAGAGACAGAGTGTGAGTGGGGGAGGGACAGAGAGAGAGGGGGAGACACAGAATCCAAAGCAGGCTCTGGGCTCTAAGCTGCCAGCACAGAGCCCAACATGGGACTCAAACCCACGAGCTGTGAGATCACGACCTGAGCTGAAGTCGGACACTCAACCGACTGAGCCACCCAGGCATCCCTGTATTTCTTCTTTTTCAAGGGGGTGGAAATATGGAATTGTATGTACAAGTTAAAAATACATTTTTTAAGAAGGAAAAAAAAAAAAACAAGAACAGGCAAAGGAACGGTTCTTCCTCCGACACAGGAAGTAAGATCCAACCAAGGTAAGGAAACTTTTTAAGGTGGAACAGAAGGAAGCTGGGGCAGCTGGCCGCCTGCCTTCCGGACGGCAAGAGAATTAGCACAGTTGTTACTACAAAAGGGCCGGCCAATCCCCTCGGAAGGACCAGCTTTCTGGCCTTTTCATCACGAAACAAAACTTCATATTTGAAACCAACCGAGCTTCTAACTGAGAGCAACCATGGTTACCGCTGCTCAAAAAATTGCTATTTTCAGAGTGTCATAGTTTCCCTGGACTAGATTCAACACTTTATTTCCAAGAAATGAAGACACATACCATTTAATGTTGTTCAGCAGGTGTTAATAACCCCCCATTTTTACACACCTGTGGAGCAAAACCAAGTGAATGCTCCAGAGTAAAAAAAAATCCAAACGACGGTACCGGTACTGAGGCCCAGGGCAGACCTGCCCCGGGAAGGCAGATGAATCGGCCACTTTCTAATCAAGATACTGGACCAGCGATCATTCTTCCCTTCAAATTACCCAGGAGGGGACAAGCCCTGGAAATCCGTTCTCTATTTCTTTAGAAGCTACAGAGATTCGAAAATTTGAAAACTGAAGGCCACGCGAGGCCCCTCGGGGTGCTTCGTGAACACCCGCGGCCCGGCCGGCAGACGGAAAACCAATGACACACGTGTAATTGTGCCCTTGCTCACAACTCCCCTCGCCTCCTCGCATTTGCGGGTCATCACATTAGGATCAGGCAGCTGTCAGGCCCAGAGCCTCCATTTTCCTCCTCCTCCTCTACAGCAAACAGCAAAGAGGCCCAAGCAGGAAACCCGACGCGGGTAGCACCCGGAGGCCTCTGGCCTGAGACACAGGAGTCCAAGCCCAGGCCTGTGGGGGAGACCGGGCATCCTGATGCCTTCATCACTCTGCCTCTGTCCCAGAGGGTGCCAGGAGACCAGCCGGGGTGGGAGCTGGGTCGTTTTCTTTCCCAATCCTTTGTGCATACAACATATGAAAACACGACAAAATCGCCGTCTGTGCTAAGCTTTAAATGTGTCATCAGACGTTATATGAGTTTAAGAAGAAGCCAATTGGCAGTGCAGTCTTTTCTGATTTTTGGAAGAAAAGAACTGATCTCGGGCTTCAAGAAGCCCCTGCTAAAACATCCAAACGTCAGGACTAACTTATTCTCGCTACCATTAATTGGGTTACACGAGGAAACTGCACGACCGTTTTTCTCACGATCACCTCACGGGAACCCTGCCACAAATCTGTGAGGTGGGACAGGCGGGTGTCATCACCGCATTGACTAAAGCCCTTATTCCAGATTGATTCCTCACCTCCAAACCACCCGTCTCTCCATTTACAAAGTCCGCGTCTAACCTGGGAGTGTCCGTGCCTGGTTAGCTCTTTGTGGCGTTAGCTTTCCCCAAGAGAAAGGTGATGGCCATGGCTTTTAGGCCCGTCTCCATGAATGAGGGAGAGCATGGGGCGTCACACCGACCCACCTGTCTCACCTCCTGTCTCATTTCTTCCCTCTATGCACGACTTACTTGCTACTATAAGAGGAAACCAAAGAAAAAGCTATTTTGAACTTTCCAAATCATCATTCTCACCCATTCTCACCCCCAAATTACAACTTGTGGTCTGGCCAGGCTCACAAAATCAAGGACAAACCACAGACTGGGAGAAGACATCTGCACTGCGTTTAACCAACAAAGAATCAATAATGCAGACTGTATAAAGCATTCTACAGAGGAACAGGAAAAAGACCAACAACCCAAGAGGAACTTGGCAAATAATGCGAGCAAGCCACTCGGAGAAGAAGAAAATTAAATACAACAAACATATGAAAATATCCCCGCCTCACTAGGACAGTACTCTGGAAAATGTAAATTAAAAACAAAATTAGATGCCGTTTCCCATATGACAAATTAGCACAGGCTAAAACGGCATTCATTGCTGGCCTCAACAGTTGGGAAAGTGATGTAGAAAGATGGAATGAGGCGGGGCGCCTGGCGGACTCAGTTGGTTAAACTTCCAACTTCCGCGCAGGTCATGATCTCGTGGTTCATGAGTTCAAGCCCCGCGTCAAACTATTAAACAGTATTAAACAGTAAGAAAGTAAGAAAGAAAGAATACCAATAATACACAACGCTTTCAGAAAACAGTTTGTTTTACGAGCCAGCATAACCCCGATAGCAAAACCAGATGAAGACATTAGAGAAGAAAATTACAGAGGCGTCTGGGTGGTTCGGTTGGTTGACAGCCAGACTTCAGTTCAGGTCATGATCTCACGGTCCTTGGGTTTGAGCCGTGCGTCGGGCTCTGTGCTGATAGCTCAGAGCCTAGAGCCTGCTTCGGATTCTGTGTCCCCCCTACCTTTCTCTCTCTGCCCCTCCCCCGCTTGTGTGGCGCTCACACTCTCTCACTCTCTCTCTCTCAAAAATAAATAAACATTAAAAAATTTTTAAGAAGAAGAGAATTACAGAGCAGTACTCTCAGGAACATAGGGAGATTAACCAATTATATACAGCAATACATGCATTAAAAAAATAATAATAGGGGCGCCTGGGTGGCTCAGTCGGTTAAGCCTCCGACTTCAGCTCAGGTCACGATCTCACGGTCCGTGAGTTCGAGCCCCGCGTCGGGCTCTGGGCTGATGGCTCAGAGCCTGGAGCCTGTTTCCGATTCTGTGTCTCCCTCTCTCTCTCTGCCCCTCCCCCGTTCATGCTCCGTCTCTGTCTGTCTCAAAAATAAATAAACATTAAAAAAAAATTAAAAAAAAAAAATAATAATAATAATATTATGACCAAACGAACACAGGAACACAAGGAACACAAGGTTGGTTTAAGATTTAAAAAAATATCAATCGACATATCACATTAACAGAATAAAAGAGAAAAAGTATATTCCATCTCAATATATGCAGAAAAGGCATTTCACAAAAACCAACACCCAGTTATGATAAAAATTCTCAGCACACTAGGAGTAAAGGGGAACTTTCGCAACCTGATAACGAGGATGCAAAAGACGGAGTGGAGCAGGAAAATTTGTGGAATACACTGGGAGGGGGAGGCCAAAATGCAGGAGGAGAGTCTGGAATGTGGGGTCTTGCGCCGGGAGTAGAGTGTGTTACAGAAGGAGAAATGCTCTACTGCATTGCATGTGGCTGAGGTGGAGAAAGTCGAGGACAGAGGCATTTCTGTGGAGGTCACTGGTGGCCTTGTAGAGAGCAGAACTGCTGCCCGGGTCCCTCCGCCTTTTACGTCCCACACTGTTCTTCGTGTACCTTAGAATTATTTCACATACTTCCACTCAAGAACAAAGCAAAATAATCAACATGTTAACAAGTTCCAGAAAAAGGCAGAGCTTACTGGGCTTTCCTTAGGCCCACTGACTGATGCTGAACCTAAGACTCTGATAGGTCTATGTAATACGATAGAAATCCCAGGGTTTAGAATAAAGCTGGCAGGGCACCTGGGTGGCTCAGTCAGTTAAGCATCTGACTTCGGCTCAGGTCATGATCTCACAGCTCATGGGTTCGAGCCCCGCGTCGGGCTCTGTGCTGACAGCTCGGAGCCTGGAGCCTGCTTCGGGTTCTGTGTCTCCCTCTCTCTCTGCCCCTCCCCTGCTCATGCTCTGTGTGTGTCTCTCTCTTTCTCAAAAATAAATAAACATTAAAAAAAAGAATTAAAAAAAAAGAATAAAGCTGGCACTCAATGACTATATAGTGAATAAATGAATGAATACATATGTCAGACCCTGTTGTTATTCCTGATTAGATATTCCTTCCCTCCCTAGAGTGAGGACCATTGAACTTGACCTGAATCCTCCCCTGTTCCATCTCTGGAACTAGTCCTGACACTGGGAATGGATTTTAAAACAACAGGAAGCTCAACAGGTTTTCATGCTGTCGACAATTACAGCGAGATTTGTTTCTCTTTTGCCATATCACTTAAAAACCGGCTGGACACGTTTTCACCAAGTTTGGAGTGCTAGACAGGATGATCTGACTTAAATATGGCTTATGAAAATTAACAAGGAGTTAATTTCAGCAGAACCTGGACGATGCCCCAAAAAGCTCATCATCTTAAACAGAACAACTGAAAGTCAGAAACAAAGCGAGCCCTAGATGCACCGTAAACCAAAAAGCAAAGGGTGGTTTTAGGGGCGACCTGGGTGGTTCCGTCGGTTAAGTGTCCACTTTGGGTCGGGTCTTGATCTCACAGTTCATGAGATCGAGCCCTGTGTCGGGCTCTCTGCTGTCAGTGCAGAGCCTGCTTGGGATCCTCTGTCCCCACTTTCTCTCTCTCTCTCTCTCACAAGTAAAAATAAACATAAAAAGAAAAGACTTTAAGTTTAAAATAAAAAAGTGGTATGAGGCAGCCATCAAATCATAGGATGGGTAATACAAGCTGCAAGCAACGTTTTGCAGTTAAGCTGCTTCTGAAGATGTAACTGGGTGCAGTGTGCTCCAGGCCAAAGAGAGTAGGGTTCACTTAGTACATGGCAGTGACTGACCTCCCAGAGTAAATCAAATCAATGTAAATAATAACCACATGGGACGCCTGGGTGGCTCAGTCAGTTAAGCGTCTGACTTTGGCTCAGGTCATGATCTCACATCTCAGCTGACAGCTCACAGCCTGGAGCTTCCTTCCAATTCTGTGTCTCCCTCTCTCTCTGCTCCTCCCCCGCTCACCCTCTGTCTCACTCTCAAAAATAAGCAAAAACAAAATTTTCTTTTAATTTTTTTTTAAATTTTTTTAATGTTTTAATTTATTTTTGAGACAGAGAGAGACAGAGCACGAGTGGGGGTGCAGAGAGAGAGGGAGACACAGAATCCGAAGCAGGCTCCAGGCTCTGAGCTGTCAGCACAGAGACCGACGTAGGGCTCGAACTCACGGACTGTGAGATCATGACCTGAACTGAAGTCGGATGCCTAACTGACCGAGCCACCCAGACGCCCCCAAAAAAAATTTTTTAATAAAATAAAATAATAATCACAGCTAACACTTATGAAGGGATTATTGTCATGTCACACACATGTACCATCTCATCTAACCCACACAACAACCCCATGAGGCAAGGATTGCTGTTATCCCTATTTTAAAGATGAGGAAAGTAGGATTCAGAGCCATGAAATGACTTGCGCAAGGTCACTCAGCAAGAAAGTGGCGGAATGCGGTTCAAATGCAGGTTGTCCAGCTCCTGGATCCAGCCTGACTTGGCCTCCAGTTACTATAGGGGTCTCTGTTTTGTCTCTTGGGTCTGAGGAGCTCTGGGCCTGGAGCTCTGCCTTGGGCTTCCTCTGGAACATCTCATCCCATCCAAGGGAATCAGAATCCCACCTACACCCCCTCAACCACCTGTACCCTATCATAAATGTACAATTTTGCCATAAAAGCTTATACCTTCGGCAATTTACATGCACTCGCTAATTGTTCAAAAAAAGTTGGCGTGTAAAAAATCCGTCAGATAAATCTAGTTAAAGAACCACAGCAAGAATCATTCAGCGAGAATGATACTTTAGGCAAACAGCCAGCTCACTCTGCACCGTCCCTTTCTAATAAACACAGCAGCAATGATGGAAAGCAACGTCTGGGGAAAATAACACCCGACAGAAACCAGGAAGACGAATACTTTTGACTATTAAAGTGGAACGCTGATCCCTGCATCTGACACTATAAAGTTATGAACTCTTCAATTGACAAAGAGCCGTCATAACTTGACTTCCTTTTTAGGAATACCTCTTGCCAAAGTCAGTTCAGCATCAATTTTCAAACCAACTGTGACAACTGACGCGCGTACCTCTCTGGAATCGTGACAAAGAACTGGGAGGTGGCAGGTATGGGCCCCGCAGGTTAATCACAGCAGCAGCCACGGGAGTGCCAGTGAATGTTTAACAACTGCCTCTCTGGAGGAACAAGCCCAGATTTGGAGCACTTGCTGATTTCCAGGGTATGAATACTCCCACCGTGGCTGGGTTTCAAGCTACTGAGGTGACCGATAAACACGGAGTTGGGCAGAGATGGGCACAGTGGGCTCTCAGGAGATGTTGTGAACAGGGTCCAGCCAGCCGCTCGCGATCGCCAATATTTATGGGTTACGTACTATGTGCCAGGCATGTGCTAAGTGCTTCACAGCTATCCTCTTTGAGTCCTTGTGACAGGCCAATGGGCAGGTGCCGTTTTATTCTCATTTTACAGATGAGAGAAAACTAGGTCTTAGAGAGGTTGAGTAGCTAGTCAAAGGGCACACAGCTGGCCAGTGTTAAGAGCTGGCATTCAAATCCTGGCCATCTGGCTCAGTGGTCCATGTTGTCGACCCCTCTTTAATCCTGCCGCTCTGTAAGTGGTTAAAGAAGGTATCGCGATCACCCCCACCTCGTTCTACAGATGACACGTTGCTAAAGAGTAAAGAGTAAGCTTTGGGGGTAACGGGCAATGGGGTAAAAGGGACTGACTCACAGCAGCCAAGGAAGGGCCTTTCTCTTCCTCTTCCGGTAAATTTAACCTTGTCCTTCAAAACCCATGCCAGACGTTTCCTCTTTAATGGAGCCTTTCCCAACTGTCCCAGAGGCCCTACTCCCCAGACAGCTTTTCCTTGCAAAAATTTTAAGTTTTCCCTTGTAAGATAACCGTGCTCATTAAAGAATATCAAAGGGAACAGCAGATATCAAATAGAAAGAGGAAAATCTCTTGTGGCCCCACTTCCTCCCCACAGCATTTGATCCCATATTTGTTCTACGGGATTCAGCCCCCTACACAGTGACTATCTATTATGTCTTTCACTCTCACGGGACGGTGAACTTCTGAGAAGATGTCCCGTGTTACCAACATTTGCAGCTACATTTAGCCCCACCCCCACCCCCTCTCCATCCTCATCCCTGCACACCACCAGACACGTGGCTGTCCCCTCCCCCCCCCACCGGCCCCATTAACCCAGATGCTTCATCATGTCTTCTGACGCAGAAAAGGAAACGCTAAGCTTCTGTGGTTATCTTCGAAGCTGTCGTAATCTTAACCAAAATCGGTTTTCTTCGTTTGCCTTGAACACCCTGACAACGTTCTTGCCGTCCTCGGTGGGGCGGACGGGGGGGGGGGGCTGCCTTGCAGCAGGCATCTTTCCTTACCTGCATCCCTCTCATCTTCTGGAACCGTGCAATGGTGTCGCTGATGGTGTATACGCGCACGTGGCCCATGTGCAACTTTCCGGAAGGGTAAGGGAACATGGAAAGCACGTAAAACTTGGGCTTTGATTTCTGGAAAAGAATGACAAAGAATGACAGTGAGTATATCTTAAGCATTTACTGGGGCGCCTGGGTGGCGCAGTCGGTTAAGCGTCCGACTTCAGCCAGGTCACGATCTCGCGGTCCGTGAGTTCGAGCCCCGCGTCGGGCTCTGGGCTGATGGCTCAGGGCCTGGAGCCTGTTTCCGATTCTGTGTCTCCCTCTCTCTCTGCCCCTCCCCCGTTCATGCTCTGTCTCTAACTGTCCCAAAAATAAATAAACGTTGAAAAAAAAAATTTAAAAAAAAAAAAAAAAAGCATTTACTGAGACCCTGCGTGCACACAGTATTTTGGCACTGTACTCAAGGTAAATAATTTAACATTTTTTAAAGTTTCCTTAAAACAAAAACAAAAACAAAAACAAAAACTGGGGCACCTGGGTGGCTCAATCAGTTAAGTGTCCGACTTCGGCTTGGGTCATGATCTGGCGGTTTGTGAGTTCCAGCCCCGCATCGGGCTCTGTGCTGACGGCTCAGAGCCTGGAGACTGCTTCCGGTTGTGTGTCTCCCTCTCTCTGTGCCCCTCCCCAGCTCGTGCACGTGCCCGCACTCTCTCTCTCTCTCTCTCTCTCTCTCTCTCTCTCCCTCTCTCTCTCTCTCTCTCTCAAAAATAAACATTAAAAAAATTTTTTTAATATTCCCATAAACTGACAAACATGTCAAAAAACAAAATCCAAAGCCCAAGTTTAAGCTAAACAATGTCCAAAATAATGCCAAACAACCCCAAAGTGCTAATTACCCACATATATTTTCAATCCTTTTTTCCCCTCTCTTTTAAAAGCTTCTCTTTTAAGACAGTTTCTATCTAGGTCTTAAAGAACTTATGTTTTTCCAAATGAAGCTCTAAGACACATTTCCATGTAATTCAAGGACACGGTAGTTGAATCACACAGATGTGACATCTCAAAAAAAAAAAAAAAAAAAAAAAAATGGAGCCCTTCCTAAATTCCCTGTCGTTGCGTTCAGACTCAGAGTTAGCAGTTAGAGCAGGACTCCTGAGGCACCAGTTTGGGTCCTGGGTTTCTCTGCTGTACTGTGAACTCATCTTTCAACAAAGTTGAAGTGAGAAAGTGAGGAGAAAACCATAGACAACAAGGCAAGGCAGTTTCTGTCTTCCCCCAGGGGCGAGCTACAGCCAGCCTCACGCCAGGGTGAGAGAACCTTCTAGCTGCTGAAGACACGGCTTCATCTCGAGAAACAGAAAGAGCCTACGTGCATCTGAACGGAGTGAACACCAGTCACTTAACCGGTTCCTAGTTAGGGGTCCGT
This sequence comes from Leopardus geoffroyi, assembly GCF_018350155.1. Classification (NCBI taxonomy): domain Eukaryota; kingdom Metazoa; phylum Chordata; class Mammalia; order Carnivora; family Felidae; genus Leopardus; species Leopardus geoffroyi. The sequence continues at coordinate 15,264,835 of NC_059331.1, read as the reverse complement.
GTTTCAAGGGCACGGGCTGGGTTTCAGTCATCTCCCTCTCCCTAAACCCCCCTCCCCGCATTCTATCCCCCCCACCCCCCGCCTCCACTCCCAGCAGGAGCTTCATATCTGGCCTCCACAGAATACTTTAAAGGGCATTTTTTCCCAGCTACACGAATCCTGTCCAGGCGACGGGAGCATTCCCCCTACCCAGCCTACATCCATCCCCTCCTGGCAGGGCTCTCAGAAGAAAGGCGGAAGAGGCACCTGCCTCTGTTTGGTCTCTGAGGGCGGGGACCTTCTGATATTACCACTTTTATTTCTCTCTACCTTCTGGTTTTCTCTTTCTGTCCTTCCTCCCTTCCTCCAGCCCTGCTAGAGTTCTTCAAGGCTTTGCTTCTCCAAAAGTAATGAGAACAAACGCAAACCAGAATATTCGTGACCATTCCTTTGTGTACAGAGGTGGTCGTGGTATATTTGTTGCTACGTATTTGCATGGCTGATCATGGACACGGCCAGCTATAATCGGGGGAGCAGAGGAAACAAGAAATCAGGGTATTTCCAAATCTCACTTGACCCATTGCTTTAAAGTTCCTTCAGCAAAGCAGCTCAACCAACCTTTGACAGGGCCTCTCACGTGTGGCAAAATAAACTAGAATTTTCTCTGTAAGGCCCATCCTCCAAAAACTACCAGTGAGTGGTAAGTCAAGCAGCCTGATGGAAGAAAAGGGAAAAGAGAATCCATAGGCGTCTGGATAATACCCAAACCAGAAAATCAGGGAATGCTCAAGGGGCAACCACAATTGATTTCCATAAATGGACAGAAAGCTGCACACTGATCAGACTTGAACTGGAAACCGCAGATCCATAACCCTCCGGAAAACCTCAGGAGACGGGCCCTGCGGTTTGGACCGTCTTTAAGAAGGAAAGTCACATGCGGTGCCTGGGTGGCTCAGGAGGTGAGGCGTCTGACTTCAGCTCAGATCATGATCTTGTAGTTCGTGAGTTCGAGCCCCGCGTCGGGCTCTGTGCTGACAGCTCAGAGGCTCAGGCAGCCTGGAGCCTGCTTCGGATTCTGTGTCTCCCTCTCTCTCTCTCCTCCTCCCCTGCTTGCGCTCTGTCTCCCTCTCTCTCTCTCAAAAATAAATACATTAAAAAAAAAAAAAAAAAGAAGAAGAAGGAAAGTGACAGGTAATCCTCAGTGTGAACCAGTCCCTCAAAGGAGGTGCAAGGCCTTACTCCGTCACTGGGTGCAGAAACAGAAGTAAGCCAAAACTGTCCACTCCATTCAAATCACACTGCTTCTCACAATGGATTAGGTTTATTGCCTTTTCTTTGGGAATATTTAGGGACGTGGGAAAACAGCTATTACAGAGTTCTTGAGGATCTGAAAAATCAATAAAATCCTCGCTAGAAACCATTTCTCATTTTTCCTTTTAAGTTTTTACATTAAGCCTATTTTTCTTTTATTATAACCACCTCGTCTTCATTTTAGTGATATTTATTTATTTTTATATTATGTTTATTTAACCCTCGATCTTGCCCCAAACATTTTCCACACACAGCTTCTTCATGAGTGTCTCCTTTCTGTGGGTCTGTCCCACAAAGACTTAATTTATAGCAGAATTGAGTGATTCATTACATACCAACGAAGCCAAACCCCAAAACTGAGCTTACGGAAGGTATATAGAAAAGCAGTGCTAGCAAAAGTCTTTGATATTTATGACTATTTTTGTGTATTGCAGAAAAGGTATCCAGCTTATTCAGTGACCCTGCCTTTCGCTGTTCTGTGTGAATTAAGTCATTTTCCTCCGTGATCATGAAACGAGCTCTCTATCCTCTGGGGATGGCAAGAAGGAATTATGGGAGCGTATGGTATAACTAAGCAGGAATATGATTGAAAGGGAAATTTTCGTAATTATATAAAAGTGTAAGAATGTAAGCCTTTAAAAGAAATTAAGATCGCAAGCAATGGGAAGAGGATGGTTTTTATAAGTGGGACCTATTATTTTTGTCAGCTTCTGACGTCAGGAGAAAGAGAACTTCTGCCTCTTTATAGATTAAGTTCCAGAGCTGTTGCTGAGCCCGGAGGGGGCGGACAGAAGGACCCGGGAGCCCTCGTTCTGGCCCTGGCCTCTCTACTAGCTGTGAGACCTTGGGCAAATTCCTCTCCCTTTCTGGGCTCAGTTCACACTCTGTGCATCAAAGGTGAGGCAACAGAAGGTCCCAGGCATGCATCTCAATAAATTACCAAACCTCCCTCTGAGCCTGTTTTCTTACCCTCCAAAAAATCCCCAGGGTTGTTTCAGGATTAAATGAGGTAATGAATGGAAAGATAGTGCCTGACATGGAGTAAAATCCTTATTAAGTGGAACTTCTTTTAAAACTGAAGATCCCGACGATAATGGCAAGACATTCGTCTCCTAGACACTCACCTGGGGGGATTTCAAACATATCTTTTTTGATCTTTTTTTAAAAGTTTACTTATTTTTGAGAGATACAGAGAGAGAGAGAGTGCGCGCGTGCTCACGTGTGCAGGGGAGGGGCAGAGAGAGAGAGAGGGAGAGAGAGAATCTCAAGCAAGCTCCAAGTTGTCAGCACCTGGGCCTGACATGGGGCTCAAACCCACAAACTGTGAGATCATGACCTGAACCGACACCAAGAGTCAGATGTTTAACCGACTGAGCCACCCAAGTGTCCCTCAAATATATCTAAGACCAGAGTGAGGACAATTAAGCTTCAAAGTCCACTGACATCCAGGGGCGCCTAGTGGCTCAGTCGGTCAGGTGCCTGACTCTTGCTTTCAGCTCAGGTCATGATCTCACAGTTTCGTGAATTCGAGCCCCACATCGGGCTCTGCACTGGCAGTGCAGAGCCTGCTTGAGAGTCTCTCTCTCTCTCCCTCACTCTCTGCCCCTCACTCTGTCTCTGTCTCGCTCAAAATAAATAAATAAACTTAAATCCACCAACATCCGGTTGTATTCTTTGTTCCCGACAAAGACACCACACATTTTTAATCTTCTTGTACCTTTTATTTATGTAACATTTCCGCTTGTAAAATGTGTTCGGCCACATCTGCTCATTTGATTTTCAAAACAATTCTGTGAGATAAACAATGCGAAGAATCTGAGGATCGAAGAGGTTACGTGACAAGGCCGCGAGCACGCTGAGGTCTCGAGGCCGAGCCTGTAACACTGCCCAGGTTCCAGAGCCCGGGTTCCAGATCCATCATACAGTACCTTCTCCACCTGCCCACTCCCCATCCAAACCCTGAAAGGGTGCCACCAGGGGATCACCCACGATATCCCTTCAGCTACTCCTGCAATTATGGATACACAGTTTCTTGTGATCCATCTAATTTTTTTTTTTTTTTTAAACCACACAGTACTTAAGAAGAAGGAGGCGCCACAAAATCAGTAAGCTCCAACTTTAAAATGTGTGGAGGCCACTAAAGGATAATCTAAACCAGAAAGAAAAGCGAATTTTACTCTCCTCGTTCAGAAGCGAACTGCTCCCTAGTTCGTTTCCAAAATACATTTAGGCGGGGCACCTGGGTGGCGCAGTCGGTTAAGCGTCCGACTTCAGCCAGGTCAGGATCCCGCGGTCCGTGAGTTCGAGCCCCGCGTCGGGCTCTGGGCTGATGGCTCAGAGCCTGGAGCCTGTTTCCGATTCTGTGTCTCCCTCTCTCTCTGCCCCTCCCCCGTTCATGCTCTGTCTCTCTCTGTCCCAAAAATAAATAAACGTTGAAAAAAAAAATTTAAAAAAAAAAAAAAAATACATTTAGGCACATGAGTCTGGTCGTGTCGATGTGAAGGTTCTTCACCTCCTGACGAGGCGGAAGTCGGGATTTCGCGGTACAATCACGCGTTATACTCAAACCTTTTTTATCGTTCCACTTGTTATCCACCACACCTCTCTCTAACCAATGCCCGGAACCATCCTTCGCTTTAACACAAATAACTACCCCCGGCATGTTTCATAGCGATCACGCTCACGGAAGGAATGAGTCTAAAAAGAGTGAGGATCAGGAGATGGGAAACAGCCAAGTCTAGTCAAGAGCACTTTGGCGCAGTTATATTTACTCACCTGCTTGCCTTTGGCCCCATCTCTTTAACTACATGTAGAAGGTTTGTATTATTCGGTAACTATTACAAAGGGATGGTCACAATTTAAGAGTAAACGACCTTACGGCACTTGGCTCTGATCAGATTCACCATTTCATGTAACAAATGACATCTCCCATTTGTTATTTTGACCAGCAGCAAGAGGTGAGGGCTACCACGTCCAAGAGGAATCCCCGAGAGGCTGGACTCCTAGACAAGGAGCCAGCCTCCAACACGACGCCCCCTGGAAACTGGCTACAACCAAACACTAGACACAATTACTCAAGTACGGTGCTGAGCTGATACATCCTGGGCGGAAGCCAAGGATTCACTACCTCACACATCTGTCACTGCAAGCCTGGGTCCCAGCCCCCCAGATCACACCAGAGAAGGGCTGGTACCTCCCAACCCATGATGGCTGGAGGCCAACATCATGCCAGGGGAGAGGAAGGTACTTCCCAGAACATGCAGATTAAACTTCCACAGGTGAGGGGCGCCTGGGGGGCTCAGTCAGTTAAGCATCCAACTTGGGCTCAGGTCATGATTGCACGGTCGGTGAGTTCGAGCACCACATCAGGCTCTGTGCCGACAGCTCGGAGCCTGGAGCCTGCTTCGGATTCTGTGTCTCCCTCTCTCTCTGCCCCTCCACTGCTTGTGTTCTGTCTCTCTGTTTCTCTCTCTCTCCCTCTCTCTCAAAACACATACACATTAAAAGAAACATTTTTTTAAAGAATGCTTCTCATATTTAAAAAAATAACAATAATAATAAATGTTTTAAATAAGTTCTACAGGTGAGGGGTCCAGGAGTACTCCTGGAACCTCACATCTGACCCTGCTGGATCACCAGGTGCACTGGCCCGCAATGGACCATGAAGAACCTAACACCTGCTAGGGCCTTACTCTCGATGAGTCCCCCCCACCCCCAAATGCTGCTCCAGAATGCCCAGTGTGGTGCTAGCTGCATGCACCTTGTGTGTAAGTACCACACAGAACGCCTTCTAAGCACTATCCTCGTCCGATCTCACTCAGCCCTCACAACCATCCTAGGAAGCAGGAGGACACTACTATTCGCACTGTCCCTGGTTGAGAAGAAACCTGAAGCACAGATTCAGTTGGTTCAAGGTCACACACTTAATACCTTATTTGAACTCGGGCGATCTGACTTCAGAATCCAAGTTCTTGGCTCCTCTTCTCTACCCCCTCAAAATCCCTCAGAATACTCACATCAGCTTCTGATATCTTGGAGGTTTCTTCTTTTATTCGTTTATGCCACCAATTCTCGACATCCTTCCTCGTCTGCAACGTGTACTCTTTCGTCCACGTCCCCGTGGCACTGTAAATACCTCTGGCACATCCCGGGATTACTCTCCTTCCTCTGCTGATGATATCTGGCCCACCATTTAGCTTGCTTTTCAGGAAACAGACATAGAAACCCAGTCTCCGCCAAGCAGAAGCCATTCTCCAGAAGGTGGGGAGGCCCTGAGAAAGAGGGCAGAAAGCTCTTTTAGGAACTGCCCAGAACTCTCTCCCGTTCAGCACAGCCCAGCATTCCCTGCACATTCACATGCTTTCATCTTAGGCTCTGGACGGTTTCCTTCCCTGAAAATGTCACATTAGAACTCCAACTGAGTTGGGCTGCCTGGGTGGCTCAGTCAGTTGAGCGTCTGACTTTGGCTTAGGTCATGATCTCACGGTTCGTGGGTTCGAGCCCCACACTGGGCTCACTGTTACCAGCACAGAGCCCACTTCGGATCCTCTGTCCCTCTTTCTCTCTGTCCCTCTCCCACTCACGCTGTCTCCCTCAAAAAAAATTAAATATTAAAAAAAGAAAAGAAAAGAACGTCGACTGAGCTAAACGCAAACTTTTAAATGGAAAATATAACATGGTCAACATTCCCAACACCAAACATACAAAACTCCCACAGGAACGAATGAAGACTACCTCCTGGGCCAGCTCCTGCCACAGCCTCACAGGGTACACAGGAGGCCGAGGAGCCCCCGCCCTCCTTTCCTTTAGGCCCAGCCCAGGGTCTGTCCAGCAGGCTTCCCGTCCCATCACCCAGGCTTCAGAAGAGCTCCGAGCACATCTTGGCTTGGGCTTAGGCTCAAATGTCAGAAGGGATCTGAACACCCACCTTCTAGCTCCAGAGTCCAGAGACTCGCAGCTATTATTAACATTTTTCATATGTATTGTAAGTTATATACACCCGTAAGCTGAGCCAAGAAATAACTATTATTTGTAAGAGTGCTTATTCAGTTAGTTCTTCATTCATTTACTAAATATTTATCGAGTGCCACTAGGCCCACAGACTGTTCTAGGCACGGGGGATACAACAGTGAACAAAACCCAACTCTCTTCTTCCATGGCACTTACATACTAGTAAAGAACAGCAGATAAGAGAAAAACAAGTAAATATACTTGGATAATAGCGGTGAGTGCTATGGTGTTTCTGGAATACAACCCACAGGTTGGGGCCCACCAGGACATCTGGCTGCAATTCAAAATTCAGCCGGAATGCTTCATTGGTCTCCTCCAAGGAGGTGAATTCCAAAAATGACTTCATGGAAGCATTTTCACGTTTTATCCCTGTCTAAGAGGTTGAGGTGACAGTTCGTCAAATATTTAAGATTTATGACTCAACAGCCTCACCTGCCTGCCTTCTTACATAACCATGCAAAAAAAGCGCCAGAGTGAAGACACAAATGTAAAACCAAGAGAGAAATAAAGGAAGAACCTGACACTTGAAGCTGGTGTTAATTCTTTGATGCTCTCAACATTTTTTCCACAGTTACGAGCGTCTGGCCTGTTTTCACACAGGTACTGGGTCACGAATGTTGCCAAGAGAGTCTATCATAGGCTTATACAAGTGGGTTTCGCATTCCCGTAAAATGGCATCCCAGTGTTGGCATTTTACAAGATGGTCTGCCAAAGTTCTTGATAGACCAAGTCTCACTGTATTTAATACCTCTTGCTTCCTTGGGGGTCGAAGCAGAAAGACAACAAAAACAAAACAAAACCTACCCACTGGGCTTGGCTATTCTAAAATATGTAGATGTGACTAAAGATATTAGGGCGAACTGTATGAACATGGTTGAGTATCAGCAACTCCATATGACCAACCTAATCTAGAGACGCTTTGTACAGTTAGGGTAACTGCATTTATTTTTAGGGGTTGGGTTTCTACATAATTAGAAGTATCCACAGGAGTCATGGATTTTACGGCTCCCTTGCTAAGGTATCACTTGCATATCTTTAACAAGCCAAAGACTTCCCAATCGGCAGAAGGCATAGATAGACGCCTGCCATTTCTCTCCTGGACTGCATTCCCTAACAACTCATAACGAAAGGGTTCTGGACTATTCTCCCCAACAGAAACAAGGGGCAACAACAAAACTATAAAAATACACATGAATCTGGAGCGGCTGGGTGGCTCAGTCGGTTAAGGGTCTGACTCTTGATTTTGACTCAGGTCATGATCTCACGGTTTTCATGGGATCGAGCCCCGTATCCAGCTCCATGATCACAGCACAGAGCCTGCTCAGGATTCTCTCTCTCCCTCTCCCTGCCCCCACTCCCAAAATAAATAAATAAACATTACAAAAATACAAATTAACCAGAACCGCAGTCTCACAAGTTTTTGGTTTCAATGCTTGTTAGCCATCGTGAGAAATGAAATCCCAAAGAGAGAAGACAGATCACCCATATGAGCCATATGAAGGGAGGTCATTCTTTCACCGAAAATTCTAATCCTGTCTCTGTAACTTACTCATCATACACCAATCATAAACAACACATACAACACTCCAATGAGAATAAGCTTTCTAAAGATGTTTACAGGGGCACCTGGGTGGCTCAGTCAGATAAGCGTTTGACTTCAGCTCAGGTCATGACCTCATGGTTCGTGAGTTCGAGCCCCACGTCAGGCTCTGTGCTGACACCTCAGAGCCTGGAGCCTGCTTCCGATTCTGTGTCTCCCTCGCTCTCTGCCCCTTCACACTCTCTTTCTCTCTCTCAAGAATAAATAAACATAAAAAAATTTAAATATGTTTACATAACACATGGCTCACTGACAACCTCTTCTATACATAAATCAGTGGTATAGACTAGAGAACCCTGAAACTGATCTGGGCATTTAAAGAACTTAAAGTTCATAAGGAAAAAAGCACAAGTCGATTAGAACTTGGAGCCCCATCTCAAAATCACAAACCAGTGTAAATCCCATAAAGGTTAAAGAACTTTTTTAAGTATCATAAAACAAGACAAAAATATAGATGAGTATCTAACACATCTTTACAAGGTGCAGGATGTTCTGTCCTGAGGACAAAAGCAATGGAAGAATTCACAAAAACGTTAATAAATCTGACTCTAAAAATGTGCAATGTCAGTATCTCAAAAACACTGTGAACAAAAGTAGAAATCAAGCAATGAGCTGACGCAAAATCTTTGCCAAAACGGCAGTAACAAATGGTTATCCTACTCTATGAAGAGTTTACGTATGAAAAGAGAAACATTCAAAACCTGATTTAAAAACATGGGCAAAGGAAAAACAGAAAGAGATGTAAATGTCTAATAAACATATGAGAAAGTTCAACTTTAGAACGAATCATAAAATGCAAATGAAAACAGCAAGAAAATATTTTTGCTTAACAGACTGGCAAAAACCTGCTAAATGCAAAATGGGCATTTCTATACACTGCTGCCGAAAATGTAAACGGATTCCACCTCTCTGGGGAGCACGCGCAGTAATAACGCACTAAGACTCTTTAAGAAAAGTTCACGCCCAAAGTTAGGGGAATCCCCTAGACTCAGACGGACATAGCATACAGTATACTCAGGGCTATGATATGGATAAAATAAAGGAAATTTTCTACTTTTAATATTTGTGGGCCCTGCTCCTGGGCTCCCGGGGAAAGCTATACTCTAGCATATACCAAGGTCAAAGTGATTCCGCGAAACCTCAAAGTATGGGCTCTATTTCTGCCTGAGCACACGTCGCACATCTGCTTTATTTAAGAAATAACCAAAAAGGAGCATTCCAAACATAAGGAGAACTTCCCTGGTTCCCATAAGATTAAAGTTATACAGCCCTGCATTTACTAGAGGCGTAAGATAAGTTCTGCAACTTTCTAACATGTTCTTTGTCTAAGGATTTGTAACTTTTTATGTAAAAAAAAAAAAAAAAAGAAAAAAGTATATAACCCAATACCAAATGTTCCTTGCTAGAGCTTATATAACCCTACACCAAATGTTCCTTCACAGGAGCACTCTCTTTGTGAAGATTGTGTGTGCCAGCAGCTGTCCTAACTTGGCCTTGAATAAAACTCACTTCCTTTCTTTTAGAAATTCTAAAACGTTGGTTCAATTTGCCTTGACAATATACTACAGAACTTCCTGGAGCTCAGCAGGCCCTGCTCTCCGCGGCTCCACCACCAAAGTCCTAAAAAGGGCACTGCCTCTTCCTGACAAGGTGCGGCCATTTCATTAGAGGACTATGCTCATTCCATCAATGTGAAAGGTGTGGCTCACGCCTTGTATTTTCAATCAACCTGGCCTTTTCTTCCTTAGCTCTGTTTCATCCAGTTCCTTGCCTCGATGCTTGGAATCCTGTCTTTTCTTCCACATCCTTCCAAAATAACAATCCCCACTCCTCTGCGCCTCTTTAGAGTCGGTCCTGACCTCATCCTCACTTGGGGCATTTACGGTTGTTTTCTGAGAATGATGGAGGCACCAACAGATGGTCAGAGAAAAAGCCTAAGAACTGCACCCAAAACGACAATCACATATGGACAGAGAAACCTAAGGGAAGAGCAGTACAAGCAAAGAACAGCAGAACACATGGAAGAAGGGCAGGAGGGCATTTGTGTGCACCCCCCCCCCAAAATGTGCAAAATTAGACCAGGGAAAGTGCATCTTAAAGAAAACAAATTTTGGGGCGCCTGGGTGGCGCAGTCGGTTAAGCGTCCGACTTCAGCCAGGTCACGATCTCGCGGTCCGTGAGTTCGAGCCCCGCGTCGGGCTCTGGGCTGATGGCTCAGAGCCTGGAGCCTGTTTCCGATTCTGTGTCTCCCCCTCTCTCTGCCCCTCCCCCATTCATGCTCTGTCTCTCTCTGTCCCAAAAATAAATAAAAACGTTGAAAAAAAAAAAAAAGAAAACAAATTTTGTGACCAAAAATACCGATTGTGGCTTCTGCAAGGACCCATTCCCTGTGGGGCCTCGGGCAAATTATCTTCTGTCGGGAATCTCATCTTCTAAGATAAGTCGGTAGACCCACAAGATCTCTGAGAACCTCCGAGCCTCAACATGCAGGGACAATAACCTCTGGGCCACGGAGAAGTACCGGATGGCTTTTAGCTGAGTCCAAATCCCCAGGCCAGGAAGCAAAGATCCAGAGATGAATCGGGGCAGGGGAGCAGTAGCAAGGGAACTTGAGTACAAATCTACACGTACATGTGTATTCATCTGGGAATGGGATAGGGTCCAGAGCTATCATCAGGGTCCATGGCTCAAAGAGTCTGAAGGCCGGGATCTCGGAGACTTACCCAGATCAGAAATTGCACGGCTCCAGAACCACCTAACCCAGCCCGCACCTTCCCTTCCTGCCCCTAGCAAGTCGGAACCTCCAGATCCGAGGGCAGAGACCTCCTCGCCCGAGGTGTCTCGTCCCGCTGAGCCCGGGCCTGGACTTTACCTGCTCACAGACTCTGGCCTGCGGCTCCTCACGCCTCAATTCCCACCTTTAAGCGAACACGGGCCGGCCAGTCACCATGGGCGCCGCCATGTTGGCAGAACAACAACTTTATCGGTAGCGGCCGGCGCAGACACAGACAGGCGGGGGCGAAGCCGGGGGAAGCGGAGCTGGGCCGGGGCCGAACTCCCGGCAGCCCATGGGGCAGAGGCGTCGGCGCCGGCGGCCTCGGGCTCCGCCCCGCCCCGTTCCCGGGCACCGCCTCCTGACTCCAAGCCCCGCCCTCCGGCTCAGTAGGGCACCCCGTCTCTGGCGTCACCAAAACCAGATACCGGGGGCTCAGATTACTCCAGTTGCTGCAGAGGAGTGAGGGACATCAGCTTAGTGGCCCCAGAATAAACTGGATGGCAGGTGGTGTAAAGAGCACTGGAAGAGTTCTGATGCCAGGGTTTGAATCCCAGCTTAGCTAAAATTGCCCGCTGGGCTTGGGTAGGTCGTTTGACCTCTTGATCCTTAAATCGTGGTTAAAGAGCTTTCCCCACCATATTCCGTGACTTTATAGCCCTGGGAAGGGAATTATCTGACCGTGATTAGGGCATAGGTGAGCTGGGGGTCAGGAAGGCAGGATTCCTGACCAACCACTTTCCTTGAAAAGTTTTCTGTACCCCCAACCCAACCTCTCCCCCACCCCCCAGCCGCAAGTGTTTCTTGCTACAAAGATGAATCCGTGAAAGAATTGTAAAGGACCAGTGGTGTTAAAATATTATTTTTAAAAGAGTAAAACCCACCTAAAGGAGATTTTTGAAAACCGTATAGATGTGGGCAATCAGGAATACTGAAATGAGTTTGGTAATCACGCAAAACTGGTGGTTATCCCACAGGACAAAAAAAAAAAAGTAATGTTTTGAGAACCATCTTTTTCTACAGGGCTGAAATCAAGTGCACCTCTTTCAAACAAAATTCAGCAGTATCCATAATGGATAGTAATTCTACATTTTAACTTCTACTCTTACAGAGCTGAGCAACAGAGGACCAGCAAAGGTACATACTCCTATATATACCCCCCAGACCAGCACTCCAGCCAAGGGATTCACAGGAATCTCTTCCGCCCATTTCCAAGTCTTTAACAACGTTTCCTGACAGTTCAAAATCCAAATACTTTGCTATTCAAAGTGTGGTCTCCAGACTAGCATCAGCCTCGCCTTAGAACTTGCCAGAAATGCCAAATCTCAGGTTGCACCCAAATCTGCGGCATCAAAATCTGCATTTTAACAAGATCCCCCAGGGGATTTTTAGGCACATTGAAGTTTGAGACTCACTGCCTTAGAATGTGAGAGTTAGAAAGGATCTGGAGAACTCTCTAGACCAGCCTGCTCATTTTACAGATGAATCCACTGAGACCCTGCAGAACTGACAGTCTAGCTCAAGGTCATAAGCAAGTTAGTAGAAGGTTTGCTATTCACCCCTGGATCTCTAGCCTGCCAGGATAGTGTCCTTCCCAAGTTGCAGAATGGAAGGTCATTAGGAGTTTGGACAGCTTCCAGTCCAAAGATTAGGACACTGAGGCCCAGGGATTGGATACAGCTTGCCTGCCTAAAGCCACACAGCCAGTTGACGACAGAGCCAGGATTCCAATCCAAATCTCCTGATCTCTCTACCCCTGATACTAGATGCTTAATTTAAACTGATACCATGGAAGCGTTGACTCTCACATTAACATGCCACACTTAAAGCAATTTAGCCTTCAGGTGTGTCATGTTGTATCCATATATAACCAGAGTGTCCTTTCTCTAATTTACCCAAAATGCTAAATTCTAAGTAGCCTCCACCCTTATGTTGGTTCAAAATCTCTCTTTCCTCTTATGAATTAAAGTTAACATTGACATTTCTAGGAGATTATTTCAAATAGAATTTTTCTAAAAGTCATTTGCTTCACTGGAAAGTTGCTATTTTTACATCAAAGAAGACAGTAGCATGAAAGTAAATCCCTTTTGCTCTTAAAGAGCTTGCTACAAAGATACATTATTAAATGAAAGAGATAACTTGCTGGGCTGTGTAGAAAGTTACCCCACTTTTTATTTTTTAAAGAGGGAAGGAAATAAAAGAAATACATTTGTTAGTATACGCATGGAAAGAAATCTAGAAAAATATGTCGTAAACTATTTCCTGTGATGATCTCTAGGGACAGGGAGGTTCTATGGGCCTTCCTTCTTATGATAGATTTCTGTGTTCCTTTTGCATTTTCTATTTGCTTGTGTGGGAGGCTGAATAATGACTCCCAAAGATATCTAGGTCCTAATCCCCGGAACCTAGGAATGTCACCTTATATGGCAAAAGAGACTTTGCAGATGTGATTGAATTAAGAGTCTTGAGATGAAAAGATTATCGTGGATTATCCCGGGGAGCCCTAAATGCCATCACAGGTGTGCTTATAAGAGAGAGGCAGAGGGAAGCTTGTGACACAAGAGGAGATGTGAGCACTGAAACATAGAATATAGATTCTCCCATAGGATCCAGCAACTGTGTTTCTGGGCAGATACCCCCAAAGAATTGAAAGCAGGGTCTTAAAGAGATCATTGTACATCCATGGTCATAGAGGCATTAGTCACAGTAGCCAAAAGGTGGAAGAAACCCAAGTGTTTTTGAGTGACGAATGGACGAAATAAAATATATACATACAGTGGAATATTATTCAGCCTGGAAAAGGAAGCAGATTCTGACACCTGCTACAATATGTTTGAACTTCGAAGACATTACGCTAAATGAAGCAAGCCACTTAAGGACACATAAGAAATAAATCACAGAAGGACAAGTGTTACATGATTCCATATATGATATGATACCGTATGAGGTACCTAGAGTAGTAAAATTCAGAGACAGAAAGTAGTGGTTGCCAGCTGCTGAGGGTAGGGAAATGGAGAGTTTCTATCTAATGGGTACAAAGTTTCAGTTTGGGAAGATGAAAAAGTCCCAGAAGGATGGATGGTGGTAAGTAGTTACATAACAACCCGAATTAACTGAATGCCACTGATCCGGACACTTAAAAATGCTTCCAATGGTACGTTTTATGAATATTTTACCAGAACGAAAAAGAAAAAGAAAACAGATCCTCTCCCAGAACCTCCAGAGGGAGTGCTTCCCTGCTGACAACTTGACTTTGACCCAGTGAAACTGACGTTCAAGCCACCAAGTTTGTGGTGATCAGTTACAGCAGCCAGAGGGAGCTTCCTAGTTCAGCTTCTATGACTTCATACGCAGAAAAAAATCAAGATCTTTTGTTAAATAAAGAGATTTGAGCTCCATCAGCGCAGCCTCCCTTCTGTACCCTCTGTTCATTTCCTTGCCTCCCCCCCCCCCCCCACCTTGTTCTGCCTTCTCTTTGTCTAATACAAAAGCTTGCGTGTCAGGAATTTCCAGGAAGGGGAGTCTCCATTTCTCTGACCATTTCTTCCCCTTGGTGTAAAAACAAGACTATTCCTCTATCTTACCTCACGAGGTAAGGCAAATTTACTAGAAATGACCTAGAAGTGCAGGAGTCATAAATAATTCCGGCTTGACATTTATTTCCACGCTTTTGTGACCTTTCCAAAAATAAATCGCTGGGACAGCCGTGTAAATTCTTCCCTGAGCTGTCACGTGGCAGACATTGATTCAGGTCTTCTGGGAATGGCTTTCAGTCATCCATTATGGAGACGAAAGCAAACCCCAAGATTCTTGCTACTATAGGGATTGTTTTTTGGTAAAGAAAAAAAAAATCTTCCAGCCCTGATAATTAAATCACTTAAGGTGTAGATAGATAGGCTTCTCACCTACACTTCCCCGCGGCATCTGTTCCTCCCTCTTTGCTGATCGTGGCTCCTGGACGTCCCTCAAGAAAACCATCCCTTGCCCCAATTCTGAGCCATTTAGTCTTGTGGGCTTGACCTCTCATCCCTCAGGTCTGAGGTCTGGCTTAATCCAATCTGTTCATTCCGTCCCCTGACCATGGAGACAGTTCAGGCACGCACTTGACCTAAGCCAGAGTTCTCAGAGGGCAGCACAAAAGCCTTCTGCTGGGAACACTAGAACCTGGATTCTCTTTCTTGCTGTGTAGGAATAAAAACCTTAGGAGCTGCCTCAACTGTTCCAGAACCACACAAGGAGAGCCTGCTAAGACTGGAGGCAGGAGAGGTAACGGGTCCTATTGCCACAGAAGGATCTGCCGGATCCAGCCCTGCCCGAGGCTCGCTCACCTTTCAACTTCCCATGCACAGGAGCCTGGGAGGCCCTTCGTTGTTCATGCCCATTCAACTGGGGTTTTCTATTTATCGTAACAGAAAGTATCCTGCGATACCCACCTACCCAACTGACAAGGACATGGCCCATTCTCCTTCCCTCCACATGGAATCGGTCTCCAGGTTTTGTTACCTTTGCCCTCAGGTAGATTTCCCCAGCCCTCCGCTTTTGCCTGGCACAACCCCCCAGCGGAGGCTCCCCTCCCCTTTCACCTGGACCGTTGCAATAGTCTCTTTACCACGTCCTATTTATCTATCTGCCACTGTGGACAGCACACAGTGGGTATTCAGTACATGTCTTTTCAATGCAATCTTTTTTTAATTTTTTTAAAAAAATATTTACTTACTTTGAAAGAGAGACAGAGAGGGTGAGCATGCAAGCATAGGAGGGGCAGAGAGAGAGGAAGACAGAGAATCCCAAGGAGGCTCCACACTGTCAGTGCAGAGCCTGACATGGGGCTCAATCACACAAATCATGAGATCATGACCTGAGCCCAAATCAAGAGTGAGACACTCAACCGACTGAGCCACTCAGGCACTCCTTAAATGCAATCTTTTAAAATTGGCAAGTACATGGGGTGCCTGGGTGGCTCATCTGGTTGAGCATCCGACTTCAGCTCAGGTCATGATCTCACACTCTGTGAGTTCCAGCCCCACATTGGGTTCTGTACTGACAGCTCAGAGCCTGGAGCCCGCTTCAGATTCTGTGTCTCCTCTCTGCCCCTCCCCTGCTCATGCTCCGTCTCTCTCTGTCTCGAAAATAAATAAAAACATTAAGAATTTTTTTTTTTAATTGTCAAGTACAGGGGCGCCTGGGTGGCTCAGTCGGGTGAACGTCCAACTTCAGCTCAGGTCATTATCTCATGGTTCGTGGGTTTGAGCCCCACATGGGGCTCTGTGCTGACAGTGTGGAGCCTGCTTGGGATTCTCTCTCTCTCTCTCTCTCTCTCTCTCTCTCTCTCTCTCTCTCTGCCCTTCCCTGCTCTAGCTCTCTCTCTCTCTCAAAAATAAACTTAAAAAAATAACAAAATCGGCAAGTATAGTCAATCCTCATTATTCACAGATTCCATATTTGTGAATCTATCTCCTCCCTAAAATCTATGTGTAACCCCCAAAATCAGTACTCACGGTGCTTTTGTGTTATTCACAGACATACTCAGAGGTGTGAAAAATTTGAGTGCCCCCTCCCAATCCCATGCACGTTCCCAGCTGAGGCGGAACAAGGTGACAATCTACCTCCCTGCTTCAGCTCTTGTCCTATAAACAGGGCCCTTTTCCCAGGATGTTACGTGCCATGATTTTTGCACTTTTGTGCTCTTCGCTGGTGAGTTCACTGTCTCCAATGGCTCTGGACAGTAAGTGCTAAAGTGCTGGCTAGTGGCCCCGAGCACAATAAAGCTGGGATGTGTGTCTCATGGACAAAGTACGTGTGTGAGGCAGCTTTCCTTCGGGCCCGAATTACAGGGCTGTGGGCCGTGAGTTCAGCGTCAATGAATCAACAACGTATATGAAACAAGGTGTCACTAAGCAGAAACCCACACACAAGAAATTGATCAGCTGACAAAAACTCGAGGACCAGAGGCTTTCAGGAACCTAACCCTGTATTTTCCTTAGGAGCAAAACTTCAGTCTTGGCCCATACAGTACTCGGGTGACTTCTTAGAACAAAATTGCCGTGAACGACATGAGTCCACTGTAGATGGAGAGCAAATGGGAGCGGCCCGGCCTTTGTGACGTCATAGTGAGTGGTCAAGAGCACGTGCCAGGGGCGGAGACAGCCCGGCTTTGAAGCTCAGCTCTGCGCTGCTTTCAAGATGAAGGATTGTGGGCGAGCTCCTCAGCCCCCCTGAGCCTCAGCTGCTGTAAAATGAGGATTATTGTGCCCACCTGTTAGGTTGCTCAGAGGATGAAAAATCTTTTAATGAGATTATTATGTAAAGTGCTTTGCCAAGTGCCAGACAGAGTATACAATCAACAAGTGGCATTTGTTACTTTTATTGACTGTAAGGAGTTGGTCTATGCACACTGCTAAGTGCCAAGATGGTACAGGAAAGAAATAGATCTCCTATTACGGGCCCCCTTCAGGCGAGGAGGAAATGGCATGGAATGCGTGTGCATCGGTGATATTGCCACCAGAGAGCAAGCTCCTTGAGGACCGGAACTGAATCTTTAAAAAAACCAAAAATTGTTTTTGTTTTATTTATTTTTTGGAGAGAGAGAGACAGAGGAGGAGTGGAGGAGGAACAGAGAGGGAGACACAGAATCCGAAGCAGGCTCCAGGCTCCGAGCTGTCAGCA
This sequence comes from Leopardus geoffroyi, assembly GCF_018350155.1. Classification (NCBI taxonomy): domain Eukaryota; kingdom Metazoa; phylum Chordata; class Mammalia; order Carnivora; family Felidae; genus Leopardus; species Leopardus geoffroyi. The sequence continues at coordinate 15,247,496 of NC_059331.1, read as the reverse complement.
CAGAGCCCAAGGCGGGGCTCGAACTCGTGAACTGTGAGATCGCGACCTGAACCGACGTCAGGAGCTTATCCGACTGAGGCACCCAGGCACCCCAGGACCGGAACTGAAGCTTGCGCACACCCTCAGTGACACCTTGCCAAAGGAATAAGCTCAGGAGGGAGGCAGATCCGGGGTAGAATCGTAGTGTAGTCACTCTCTGGCTGTGCGACCTTGGACAGATCCCCTACCCTTGCTTTTCCCGCCTTCAACAATAATGGCATTGGCTTTGCCCAGATGGTGTCACTATTAAGTACAACAACCCACGTAAAATGCCTCCCTTGGTGCCTGGCACATGGGGCTTTGGGTAAATGTTTTAGTTTCCTGGCCCTGCTGAGGCCAGCCTGCTTCCTTGATTATATCTCAGCTCATCCACTGACCCCTCACACCCTCGTCCTTGGCTCTAAATTCCCACTTTTCCTTATTATAGTCACAGCTGAGCCTAGTCCCCCATCTGTATTGCAAAACCCCATTGCAGCGGTCCCTACATCTCTCACCAAAGTCCCCCTCATCATTTTAACAAGTGTCATGGATAATTCTTTAACAGTTCTTGCTGAGCTGAATGAAAGTCAAACGTAGCATTGAGGGGCCAAAGAACTCATGATAATCTTTCCAGAACCAGCGTCAGAGAGGTCAGGAACTAAGAAACTGAGAAAATAGGAAACTAGGAAACTAAGATCAGATGTCTTTCTGAAGGTTGCCACAAAGCAGTCTTGACCTTGAGGGGCCTGGAGTAAAATCAACATTTTCCTAGGTGCTTGATATTAAAAAGCACCCATTTTGGTCATCCCTTCCAGGGTACAGAGTCTGCTGAAAGTGACCTCTTTTGTTGACTTTTTAAATTTGGGGTTTCCCCCCATCAAAAAAGTGCCATTTATAATAGTGCTTGCGTGTTCATGAGAAAACCCATTTGGAGTGACTCACGCCACAATTATACTTGGACACAGAAGCGGACCTTGGGATTAAGTTTTTAATCTGTTCATTACAGGGGAGACAAAGAATCCTTTCCGTTGCTGCAAATCTTCTTAGGCCTTGTGATTGCTTCTAGAAAAAGATAATCCTATTTGAAGAAATACTGAATGTATAAAACAGTACAGATGGTCCCTGACATACGATGGTTCTACTTATGATTTTTTGACTTGACAATGGTGAGAAAGCGATATGCATTCAGTAGAAAGTGTACTTTGAATTTTGAATGTTGATATTTTCCCGGGCTAGTGCTATGCAGTCTGGTGCTCTCACAGGATGCCGGGCAGGTGCAGTGACCACAGCTCCCAGTCAGCCCCAAGGTCATGAGGGTGAACAACCACCACACTGACAACCATCCTGCACCCCTACAACCATCCCGTTTTTCACTTTCGGGACAGTATTCAATAAATCACATGAGCTATTTAGCACTATATTATCAAGTAGACTGTAGGCTCATGTAAGTGTTCTGAGCATGTTTAAATTCGGCCAGCCTAAGCTGTGATGTTCAGTGGGTTAGGTGTACTACGTGCATTTCTGACTTGGGGCGCCCGGGTGGCTCAGTTGGTCAAGCGTCCGACTTTGGCTCAGGTCATGATCTCACGGATCATGGGTTGGAGCCCCGTGCAGAGCCTGGAGCCTGCTTCACATTCTGTGTGTGTCTCTCTCTCCCTGCCCCTCCCCTAGTTGTGCTTTTGCGTGCTCTCTCAAAAATAAATAAACAAACATTGAAAAATATTTTAAAAAATAAATAAATGCATTTGTCGACTTACAACATGTTTAACATGTGATGGGTTTCTTGAGACATAACCCCATAGTAAGTCCAGGAAGATCTGTACTGAATTTAATTTTCCTGGAATATACTCGAATTTTTTATTGCTGGTCTAAGAGTGGGCTATAGGGGACATGGATTTATTTGCAAATGCATGAAATGTATCTTGCCCATCTTTTGGTGGTTTCTGCAATTTTAATCAATAAATGTTAATAAGCTCTTATGGCACCTACACCTCTGGCTTCAATTTGGCCTTTAGTCATACCATCTTTTGGCATCTCTTGCATTCTTGTACAATGAACTAGCCCTTGAATTTATGTGCCTATGTCTTTTCCTCCCGAGTAGACAATAAATTAACTAAGCCAACAATCATACTCCTCTGATCGTTGATCAGCAATATAGTTTTATACACAGAGAACACAAGTTGTGTGTTACTCCCTAAGGTCCAGCTTAGTGTTTTACAGCCCAAGTTACACAGCAGACAAATAAGAGACAGCATAGGCCTCAGTTTCCCACTCTGCCCAATTTACGGGGTGTAGAGATCTTGTACGTAAAGAATTAACAAGTGTCGCGCACACGCAGGGAGCCCGGGAACTGGTGGGCTGATATTAATGGTAACAATAATGCAGTTGCCCCTCAATGTCCTGTAGTGGCTAGCAGGATTTGCTGACACGTCCTTCATCTCAAGTGGCTTCCCAATGGCTGCTGACAAACACACCCCAAGTAGAGAGGGTGGCAAACATATCTATCCTTTTCCTACTAGTCACCTTTCAGACCAAGCAGAATATGTGTCTGAGAAGCACCTAGAGTCCCTCCTTTCTAGCACCCTCTCTCCTCCCTCCTCATTCCATGTAGACTTTTTTTACCCTTCGTGACCCTCCACCCACCCACAGAGTTTCTAAATCTACACGACAAACCACCCTTTCTCTCCCTAAGACAGACTGCCTTTTGTGGCAGAGTTTCATGTTCTTCTACTGAACGACCTCTCTCCTACCAGGGTGGAAGATAAGAATGCTGAAGGGAGATGAGGGACTGAAAATCCCGTTTGGCAAAACAACAGCAACAAAATCACCACCACCATAAGCATCACCATCAGCACCATCATCCATCACCATCAGCATCAACATCACCATCAGCCACCCATCACCACACCATCACCATGATCATCATCAATGAGCATCACCATCACCATCACCAGCAGCAGCAGCATCTGAATTCTCTACCTGGAGCCCCGGGTGAAAGGAGGGCAGGGGGAAAGAAAGAGAAGCTCAGCCATGTTCAAGTGCTTGACAAGAGGCACAGAAGGAAGAGGAGAAGCAGAAGAAGACCAGAAGGAGAAAGAGGAGGAGAAGACTGAGAAGAAGGACGAGAAGGAGAAGAATGTAGAAGAGGAAGACTGAGTGGTCTTGGGATGCGGCAGGCAATGAGATATTTATCATCCCTGGCCCTCAGCCTCAGGTAGGAAAATGCCGTTCTCTTGGGCACAAAGGGTTGAAAAGACAGGATGACCACCAAGATGTGGTTTATCAGCCAACCGGACTGTTCTGTAGCTGTTTACATCTTGACCACCCTGGCCCCAGAAAGAGGAGGAGGATGCTAAGAGCTCTCAATTACAGGATCCTTGTTACTGGCCTGGTACTGCACCAAGCTGGGTGGCCGAAAGCAAACCATTTCACCTCTCTAATCTCCAGCTTTTTCATCTGTCAAGGGGAACAGGTGTGTGGCACCTTCCTCACAGATCTGTTGTAAGGACTGAACGAGAGAATGCATGGAAAGCCGTTGGCACAATGTAATGGCAGCCCTTAGTACTGTATGTGAGGCTGCCCCTCCCAGGAGCTCAGGCCGGGGCAGGCAAGGCAACGTGGCCAGTGTGTAGGTCCAGTAAAGGTGTAGGCTGCTTAGTGCTGACAAATCGTAAAGAAGTATGTTTTCAATACTTTTCCCCTGGTTCAGTCCCCACATCATCCAGAAGGTATGAGACAGGGTTAGTTGAACGTCTGCTTGTCAAACATGTATGTGCATATGGATCACCCAGGGATCAGAAAGTTTAGGGTGGGTCTGAGATGTTGCATTTCTAGCAGGCTCCCGGGAGATGCTGATGCTGTCAGCCCATGGCCTGCCCTGTGAGTACCAAGAGCTAACTGATATCTCTGGTGTAACACAGTCAGTTATGACATCAGAGCGATACAGAAGTAAAGACAAGAAACATGGCCACTGATACGCTTCCCAATACTTGCTTATTCTGTCAAATTTGGGAGCAAAAGTCCACCTGAACGAGTGGGAAGCTTGCATAATAATACCTTAAGAAGAAGAAAGGAAGGGAGGGAGGAGGGAGGAGGGAGGAAGGACACAAGGCAAGAAAGAAGGGAGAGGGGAGGGAGGGAGGAAAGAAGTGAAATGAAAACAAATGGCTTCTAAGGCCATACCATAAGAGAGAAGCTAACAGATTTTGCCAAATAGAAATTGGTCCTATTGGACTTACTTATAAATACATTTAAATTACATGAAATTAGCCAGCTGTTCATCAAATGGAGGTTGCCAAAGTGCTTGGGAAAGATTTTTTAAAGAATGTTAACAGCTCTCCACCTGAGTCTTGCTTACATGTTAAATTTGCTTAGCAGATCCGAAGGCAAAGACAAATCCCTCTCAAAATAACCAAGTTTCCTTCTGAATCGAACTAACCACACATGAACAATTCAATTCAACCCATCAATGCCTGAACAGCTTGTACATACCAAGCACCATCTTCTGTCCTGCAGATAAGGAGAGAAAAAGACACTGGGAGCCTGGGTGGCTCCGTCAGTTAAGTGTCCGACTTCAGCTCAGGTCATGATCGCATGGTTCGTGGGTATGAGCCCAACGTTGGGCTCTGTGCTGACAGCTCAGAGCCTGGAGCCTGTTTCAGATTCTGTGTCCCCCTCTCTCTCTGCCCCTCCCCTGCTCGTGCTCTCTCTCTCTCTCTCTCTCTCTCTCTCAAAAATAAACATTAAAAAAATGTTTTTAAAGACACTAAATGCACATTCTCAAGAGCTCAGGGGTAATGGTGGAGACAGACAATTGAACCCTCCCCCTTCCCCTTAATCTGTGATGGCAGTAAGAATGGGGACTAAGGGGGTGCCTGGCTGTCTCAGTCGATGGAGCGTGCAATTCTTGATCTCAGAGTTGTGAGTTCAAGCCCCATGTTGGGTATAGAGATTACTTAAAAATAAAATCTTAAAAAAAAAAGAATAGGGAGTATGGAACACATAGAGGATGGACATTTCCTTCAGCCTGGAGAGGAAGGAGAGTACAGGAAATAGAGATAGATCGGGGAAGATATCCTGGAGGAAGTGATTTGAGTGCTGTCCTGCTTGTGTGGTTGTAAAACAATCTTCTGGATGTCCATTCTTCACATCCTCAAAACTGCATCTAGGAAGATGCAGGGCAAGAAAAGCAATTTCTGAAGTCCTCTGGCCTCCATGGTCAGGAACAGCTAGCTGCCTGGGAAGTCTTCAGTTCCTTGACTCTTTTGCCAACTCCTACCTCCCAAGGCCAGTAGGGGGCAGAGCCAGTAGCCCTGAGTGGAAAGAAGTCTCCAGGAATTGCCTTGAAATTACACTAATGTATTCATTAGCATCTCATTAGCATCCTTTGACAACAGTAAATAATTCATTGGTTCTGCTCTAGAATATCTAACGGAGTGGTCCAAACTCCTTTGCAGAAGGGGCAGGCCTAAGGATCTGGGGGAGGGCTGAACTGGGGCAGCAGCTCTCACACTGGGAAGTCTTCCCTCATGGGCCCACAGTGCCACTCTGATGGAAGGGAACAAAGCAACACATCACTTTCCCTTCACCCGAGAAGACCCCCTTTTTCTCCCATAAATGAGACCCTCTGAGAGAAGGGGAAACTGACCAGGGTGACCCACTTTCAAAACAGAATAAAGATTTGCTGTCAGAAAGCTCACAACAAGCCCACATCAGCCTCCCCCCAGGCTACAGAGGTGCTATACAGAGAAAGATCCATCCCAAATTACGAGAAGTTCTACGATGCAGAGACCTTACAGCATCATTTGGCAAAGGGTTTCCCCAAAACTTATTGACCATGGAACCATTATTTTAATTGCAGAGGACTTATTAATATTCATCAAACACTGGTGTTCCATGGAGCTGAGATGCAGTTTGAGTCCAAAGGCTGTCTGTTGGCAGAAGTCCTTCTCACTCAGGGAGGTCAGTCTTTGTTCTATAAAGGCCTTCAACTGATTGGACGAGACCCACCCACATCACGGAGGGGAATCTGCTTTAGTGAAAGTCCATTGATTTAATTGTTGATTTCAACCATAAAGCACTTTCACAGAAACATCCAGAATAACGTCTGACCAAATACCTGGGCACCATGACCCAACCAAGTTGACACATAACATTAACCAACACAGTGCCGGATTTGGCGTCATGTCACTCCATATGGTGTCGGCTAAGGAGCTCGCCTGGGGCTGGAGGAACCAAACCTTCCTAGATGACTCATTCACACAGCGGCGAATCAGTGCTGGCTGTGGGCTGGGAGCTCGGCTGGGCTGTTGGGGTGGACATGGGGGACCGGGTTTCTCTCTCCACGGGCTTCTCCATGAGGCTGGAAGCCCATCTTCTCCCTCCAGCAAGATGACTGACTTCGAAAGCAGGCGGTCTAGGACATGTTAAACTCCACCCTCCAATTATCATTTTTTTCCCCATGCAAAATACCTTCACCCCTGTAACTCACATCCCTTTACCACACCTGGCGCAAGGACCAGGGTCTCATTAGCCAAATAACGTTCAAGTGTGGATGAGGCTTGTCAGGTCCAGTTCAAAGATAGCGACAAAACATTCCACCCATGGGGAAGTGGGGTGGATGTCCCCTCCCTGGGAATCTGGGGCTGGGGAGCTCCGTTGACCTTGTTGGTAAACAGAAGATGGCAAAATAATGCCATGGTGGCTGGTAGACCTGGGCCTTAAAGAGACTGGTGCTTTCTGCTTTCTGCCTCTTGGAACACTTGCTCTGGGCCCTAAGCCATTGTGAAGTCCAACACCCCTGAGACTCCAATGCTAGAGCAGCCACAGATAGATAGATGTTCCAGTCTGTAGTGACTACTGAGCCCAGCCTTCCAGCCACCCCCAATGAGGCTCCAGACATGTGAATGACGCCATCTTGGGCCCTCCAGATCAGCTGGGACACCAGATGTATGGCACTGAGTAACCTTTGTGGGCACCCGGAGGAATAGGTCTGCCCAGATTCCTGACCCACAGAATCAAATATTAAAAAAATTGTTGTTTTAAGCCACAGCAATAGATAATAGGAACAAATGGCATTTTGACATATTTTTTAGTTCAGAAGTTGATAAACTCTTTGTGTTTCATCACGGGAACCCCCTTTCTAATAAAATTTCACACAGAACCCTAATATGTGAAGAGGTATGAGGGAGCTACTTGAAGGAAGGATGGGGGTCCCGAACTCTCCATGATTTAAACTCCCTTGGCGCACCTGGGTGGCTCAGTCGGTTAAGCATCCGGCTTTAGCTCAGGTCACGATCTCGCTGTTCATGAGTTCGAGCCCCGGGTCTGTGCTGACAGCTCCAAGCCTGGAGCTTGCTTCTGATTCTGTGTCTCCCTCTCTCTCTGCCCCTCCCCCACTCATTCTCTCTCTCTCTCTCTCTCTCTCTCTCTCTCGCTCGCTCTCTCTCTCCCCCCTCCCTCCCTCTCTCTTTCAAAAATACATAAAACGTAAAATAATAAATAAATAAATAAATAAATAAATAAATAAATAAATATAAAATAAAATAAACTCCCTCAATCCTCTTATCCCTGCCCCCTGGCTAAAGCACCTCTGGAAACACATAGAAACCTGAGAACACAATCAAAGACTGCAAATCTAGTCCTCTTTATTCTATAAAGACTGTATTTGAGGTTCAAGGGCTAAATGGTTTGCTTTATGTAAGCACGTCTCAAAATGCGGTCCCCAGATCACGAGCATCAACACCATCTGGAAATTTATGAGAAATGCAAATTGTCCAGCCATACCCCACATCTACCAAATCAGAAACGGGGGTGGGGGCCCAGCACCCTGTGCTTTAACAAGCCCTGTCGGGGATTCCTTCCACAAGCTCCAGTTTGAGAACCACTGCTCTGTACCACAGGGTGAGGTAATTACCAAGCAAGTACCTTGACTTGATTAGATCTGGGTTTGAATTCCTGAACACTTCTTAGCTTGGTGATTTTCGGCAAGTTACTGACTGTCTCAGCCTCAGTTTCCCCCTCTGGAAAGAGAAGAGAGTAGTAACTACTGGTTAGGACCATCCCTCTGATGGTCCCAACCTTCTTGGGTGCTGGAAACAAAGAGAGGGCTCTAAGGTCCAGGTTGATGTGGTAACTGAGGCCATCTGGAAGAGTTGGAATGGTGGCCATTTCCCGAGTTGGGGGTCATAGGTTTTCTTCTAAGCATCCTTGACTAGTTCCGAGAGCAGGAGAGACAATGAGGACACACAACCACTGGGGTTTAATTTACACTGACCAGCTTCACCAGAATTTCAGAGAAGCCTCAGTGTCCAGCCCACAGGCTCAAGTCCGCCACTGCCATGCCCCTGTCTGCAGCCCCAGCCCAAGAGCCCTGTGCCTCTCCTGGGCTCCCCCTGGACCTGGCCGCATGATGAAGCAAGCCAGATCACAGTTGGTTCCGCCTCTAATGACTTCATCTGCCTATTTTTTCCTTCTTTCTCGCAATAATGTCAATACCAGAAGGAGGAGGTTGTCAGGGCAACCCGGAGTGGAGGTGGGAAGTCCATCCTTGACCTAAACCTTAAGTCTGTTTGGTTAAACACCCACTGAGTTCTTGGCTGCCTGGTCTCCTAGTAGCAAGAATGTAAAAATTCGACGTTTTCTGTTTTTCTCCTTTTTTTCTCTCCCTGTAATAATCTCTGTCTCTCCCCCACCTCTCTTTCTCTCTCTCTCTCTCTCTCTCTCTCCCCCTCTCCTCTCTCTGCAGAGTCGGCCTGACCTGTGTGCATTCTCCTGAATTTATTGGCTTTACCTCCTTCTGTTTCTACGAACCAATATTGATACCTTTTTCTCCCTGACTTCATAGATCGAGACCCTCTGATACCCTGCCTGATCAGTATTGCTCACCCTACCCCACCCAGGGGCAGGAATTAGATGAGGCAGAGCACCAGGAGGGCCTGGGAGCGGGTGGCAGACACAGAAGTCAGGGCTGGTAGTGCTACTGTTTTATTAATTCCCGTCTTCCTGGCCTGTATTTTCTCCATTACAAAACGAACATGTTGGTCTCAGAGTTGCCATAATTGTGTTATGATACCATTTAAAATGATAAGGAAAAAGTCTGGAGAGAAAAAAAAATAGAATACAGACAGAGATTATGTCTAAGGGATGAGATAACGATTTTTATATTTTTCTGTACTTCCTGAACTTTTTTTTTTTACAATGAGCATATATTACTATTTTTAACTTTCTTTTTGAAATAATTATAGATTTATAGGACGTTGCAAAAATAGTACAGAAAGGTCCCATGTACCCTCCACCCAGGCATGTATTACTTTTATAATAAAAAATAGAGATTTTTAAAAATTATCCCATATTTATAAGAACCAGCTTAAGAGCTCCCAATGGCCAGAGCGTCTGGGTGGCTCAGTCAATTAAACATCCAACTCTTGATTTCAGCTCAGATCATGATCTCATGGTTTGTGAGATCAAGCCCTGCATTGGGCTCTGTACTGTCAGCAAGGAGCCAATTTGGGATTCTGTCTCTCCCTCTCTCATTGCCCCTCCCCTGCTCGTGCTCTCTCTCCCTCTTTCTCTCTCTCTCTCTCTCTCAAAATAAATAAATAAACTTTTAAAAAACAAATAATTCCTGGGGCACCTGGGTGGCTCAGTCAGTTGAGCATCTGATTTCGGCTCAGCTCATAATCTCCTGGTTTGTGAGTTCGAGCCCCATGTTGGGCTCTGTGCTGACAGCTCAGAGACTGGAATATGCTTTGGATTCTGTGTCTCCCTCTCTGTCTGCCCCTCCCCTAATTGCATTCTGTCTCTCTCGCTCTCTCTCTCAAAAATAAATAAACATTAAATTTTTTTTTTAAAACAAAGAGTTCCCAATGGCCAAATCTGAGATAATTTGAGCAACGAATAATCATAGTAATGAATTATAACCCATAGGAAAAAAGAAAACATCCACAAGTCCACACTGATTAAGTAAATATCTGAATAAATAAATAGGAAGGGACAGTTCTACTTCAGAGCAGAATTTCAATTAATAAATGTAGAAGGGGGGCGCCTGGGTGGCGCAGTCGGTTAAGCGTCCGACTTCAGCCAGGTCACGATCTCGCGGTCCGTGAGTTCGAGCCCCGCGTCAGGCTCTGGGCTGATGGCTCGGAGCCTGGAGCCTGTTTCCGATTCTGTGTCTCCCTCTCTCTCTGCCCCTCCCCCGTTCATGCTCTGTCTCTCTCTGTCCCAAAAATAAATAAACGTTGAAAAAAAAATTTTTTTTTAAATAAATAAATAAATAAATAAATAAATAAATAAATAAATGTAGAAGGAATGACAGAAACAGGAAACCAAGAGGCAAACAGCACAGCAATAACTGTTGTCCGAAAGTATCATCAATGGCTGCTAAAATCTGTGGGCCAATGAATGAGAAATGGATATTTCTATAGACTCAAGATAATTATTCAATACAAAGGGGAAAATAGAAATCAAGCAGACACCCATCACCTTAACCAAGGGATCAACGTCAACATTACCAGTAATGACATGTTGATATCACGCATCCCTGATAGCATTCACAATGTCACTTCTGGTATTCTTGTCCAAAAGGCATCACCTCAACCTAATCACAAGAAAACCTCAGACAAACGCAAATTGAGGGACATTCTACAAAAATGCTTGACCAGTACTCTTCAGAAGTGCCAAGGTCATAAAAGACAAGGCAAGACTGAGAACCTCTCCCAGATTAAAGGAGGTTAAGGAAACAAAAACTAAATGCAACATGGGGATTCTGGATTGGATTCTGAGCTAGTCAAAGGTGATTAGCAGAAAAACCAAGCGTATCAGTTAGGATTCTTAGCTGCAGGCAACAGAAACCAACTCTGGCTAAACAAGATTTATCAGAAAAGAATCAGAGCTGGAAGGAAGAGGCTAGATTTGAACCTAAACAGATGGGCTCTGGAGGTCCAACTCCTACATTTTGCTTCCTTCTGACGAACAAATGAGCCTTTAATGAGACGTTCTGTGTTCCAGGCACCAGAGATACAAAACTGAGCAGACTCAGTCCCTGAATATAATTGAAACCATGTTGGTATCCCCAGTCCCAGGCACAGTATCACTCCTGGAAGGTGTTTAATAAATGGCAGTTGCATGATTCAATGAACCAATGTGGCAGCTAGCCTCCAAGGTGGCTCCCAATGATCTCCCTTCCTGTTATTTACCCCTCAGGTAGTCCCCTCCTATGCTTTGGTGCCAATATAATATGGTGGAAGAGATGGTCTATGATTTCTAGGGTTCGATCATAAAAGATATCGTGGCCTCAACCCCCTTTTCTAGGATCACTTGCTCTGGGGCAGCCAGCTGCCAAAGTCATGGACACTGGAACAGTCCAGGTTCAACAGTGAGAAACGGACACCTCTTGCCAACAGCCATGTGAGGAGGGCCATTTTGGAAACAGATCCTTGAGTTCCAGTCAAGGCTTCAGGTGACTAAGTTCTGGCTGACATCCTGACGTCAACATCCTGAGAGACCTCAAGCCAAAACCGCCTAGCCAAATTGCTTCTGATTTCCTGACCTACCAAAACTTTGTAATAATAATCATTGTTGTTTTAGATAGTCAACTATTGGGGCAATTTGTTACCCAGCAATAGACAGCTAATACAATCAGTGAATGAGTGAATGTCAGACCTACACTTTCCTTCCTATGTCCCACGCTTACCACCACAGCACTGATGATATTTGGTTGTTCATACACCTGCATCACCTCGATGCCCTGAGAACAAAGATGTTCCTTTTTTCTCTGGATCCCAATAGCCTTCTGCCATACCTGACATGTAGCGGTTGCTCAATAAATATTTGTGGAGTGAATCAGTGTGAAGAGACAAATGGAGTCCTAAACCCATCTTTATCCAGAGTTCCCCAGCAATCCTAAAAATATTGCCACTGGGGAGGAAGAAAAGGAATAGATTTTGAATAAGAACCCTGAAGTCAGTAGGGTTTTTTTTTTTTTCCACCTGACTTCCAATCACCCATGTTTTCCAAAAGTACTTGAAATAGGAGTGGAAGTGTTTGGTAAAGAGAGCAACACCCTCCCCACTACCCACTTGAGTTAAGGAATGGCCCCTTCTTCCAAGCCACAAAGGTATAGAGTGATGCTTCACAGGTCACCTTGGTGGGCTGGCTTGTCACTATTTTGCAAGTACCACAATGTATAGAAATTAGCTATCTTCAAAATGTGCTTATTTTCATCTACTTGGAGAACTAACAAGCAGCCATTAAAAATGATAAGAACTATAGGGGCGTCCCGGGGGGCTCAGTCGGTTAAGCGTCTGACTTCTGCTCAGGTCATGACCTCGCCGTTCGTGAGTTCGAGCCCTGCATCAGGCTCTGTGCTGACAGCTGAGAGGCTGGAGCCTGCTTCGGATTCTATGTCTCCCTCTCTCTCTGCCCCTTCCCCACTCATTTTCTCTCTCTTTCTCTCTCTCAAAAATAAATGAACATTAAAAATATATATAAGAACTATTAATCAATACGGAAAATATGTCACTTTTGGTGAGAAGAGCAAGAATGAAATTCCATGTGCATCACAAAGACTGTATAGCCCTGGAGGTGGCCGGGACAGTGATCCACATTATCGCTCCGGTTGTACAGAGAAAGAAGCGAAGGCCACGGATTAGAAACCCAATAATATGTCACAGAGCTAGAACCTGGGTCAAGCCCTCTGGCCTCCACGTTAATGGCCTGTCCATTATACCCTAGCGCGGCAGTTCTCAAACTTCTTGTTCTCGGGACCCCCTTACACTGTTAAAAATCACTGAAGCCCCCGAAGAGCTTTTGTAAGCTCCAAGAGGACAGGGACAGGGATCAGCCTTTGCTCAGCTTTGTGGGCTCATCCCCTCGCCATTGAACACACACACACACACACAGTAGGTGGTCAATTCTTGCAGCAGGATGAGAGAGAGGATGGGAGGGAAGGAAAGACCGCCCCAGGCCCAAAGCGGCCCCACCATCTCACCAGCGCCTCCTCCGGATGCCGCCACCCGCCATAAGCCCCGCCCCTTCCGGAATGCCGGAAGCGACCAATAGTTAGAATCCGTAGATACTCAGTGGCACCGTCATAGAGCACTCACTATGTACCAGGCGCTTTCCTCTCACTTTCCATGGATGGTATTTACCCCTCAACAGGAGCAACCTATTTCTCGGATGCTATTATTTTTCTTTTTTAATTGTAGTTGACATATACTATTAAATTCGTTTCAGGTGTGCTACCTAGGGATTCGGCAATTACATGCATTATGAAATTCAGCTTGTATTATTTTACAGATGAAGAAACTTAGGCACACACAGAAAGGCTAAATACCCTGCCCACAGTTACAAGATGAGCAAAGAGTGGACCCAGGGTTCACTCCAGACTCCGCCGACTCAGCTGCAGCTCGGTGCTGCCTCTCGCAGTGGGAAAGGGGCTCACACAGCCGGGGGCACCTCGGTGGAGATCGATGAGGACTCGGCAAGGGGAAAAGAGCCAGGGAAGCGGCCTCTGGTCCACACTCACCGCTTCAATCACATGCAAATATACCCAAGTTCAGCGGGTGCACACGTTTAATCCACCCTGGAGGGGCAGGGACTGATGTGGAAGCATTCGCCCATTTCCATGGTGCAAATGTTTTCTTAGCCTGGCTGACTTCGAGAAACCAGTGGTTTAACACCCGTTTATGAAATCCCTGACTATTTAACAAGGCACTCTTGGAAACCAGAATGAGCCGGCTCCAACACCCCACTGTACCAGCCAGTCCAGCAGCACTGACTTGGCCCCTTGGGTCCCCAGCAACACACAAGACACTAACCAAGCAACCGCCATGAGATGGACTATTGTTAATATCATTATACCAATGACAACACTGAGGCTCCACACAGACAATTTTCTCGGGGCTACAGAGCGGGAACGAAAGCGAGCAGGGAATCAAGTTCGAGTCTCTAAACCCACACTGGTCAGTATGGTAACCACGAGCCACATGTGACTATTGAACACTAGATGTGTGGCTGGCCCAAGCTGAGATGCCGCTGAGAGCGTAAAACACACACCAGGTTTCGAAGACTTTGTTAAAAGAAAGAAGAATGTAAAGGATTGCATATATATATATATATATATATATATATATATATATATACACATACATACACATATACATATACATATATATACACATATACACATATATGTACACACATGTATACATATGTATATACACACACGTATATATACACATTTTTAAAAATTTTTTGTTAACGTTTATTTATTTTTGAGAGATAGAGAGACAGACCATGAGTGGGGAGGGGCAGAGAGAGAGAGGGAGACACAGAATCTGAAGCTGGCTCCAGGCTCCGAGCTGTCAGCACGGAGCCCGAGGCAGGGCTTGAACCCACGAACTGTGAGATCATGACCTGAGCCGAAGTCGGACACTTAACTGACTGAGCCACCCAGGCGTCCCTTGTTTATGTATTTTTACATTGGCCGTATGTTGAAATGATAATATTTGGGACAGGCGGAGTTAAATAAAATATATTCTTGAAATTAATTTCATTCTTTTCTAAAGTGGCCACGAGGAAATTATAAGTTAGATGTTTAGCTCACATTATATTTCTAGGAGCATGACTCTAGACTCCTGGTCTAGTGCTCCCTCCCGCAGCACCAGGGACCCATAAATCCCTGCAGAGTCTTGTGTTCGAGAACGCATGTGCTCATGCCCATGCACACACACACACACACACACACACACACACACATACACACACTATCCCTCTCGTGGACAGGACTGATCGCACTCTCTGTCTCCTCCCCACACTCACCACTCACCCCTCAGAGCCTCTCAGCGGCCATAAAGATACACAGCCCCCCACACCTGTCCTCAGAGCATCTGCCTGAGGACCTCACCCCCTCCAAATGACCTTGACACCTGGACGGAAATGCCGCCCTGGAGCACCTGCTGGGGGAGCCCCCCACGCACAGATCAGCATCACTCTGTCTGGCTGGGCGGTGGGCAGGGGGCAGTCAGCACCTCTTCCGCCAGCCTCAGTTTCTTTGGGGAGCCCTTCGAGGGAAGGATATTTACCTCCGTGTGGCAAAATTACTGTCCTTGGGTAACAAGAGCGACGGCTCGAGTGTTCAAGAAGGAAATCGCTTCTTTTCAGACGCAGCTTTTTCCCAGCTTTCTTCTTCCTGAATTTTCCAGCGTGCACTTTTCCCGACAGTGGTTGCCTATGACAGAGGGGGCCAGATCAGAAGCCCACTGCTGCCGGCTTCTCAGAGGACTTGCACACTTTTGTGCATGTGTTTGGGGGTGTGGGGGTGGGTGAGGAAAGCAGGAAAATCAACATGTTCTCTGTCGGCCTCCCCTCTGCCTCATTCACAAGCCTGCTTGTTCAGCACCCTGCTGGCTGTGCTCTGGCCTCACCGAGCCGCCGGTTCCGGAGTTTTTAGGAGTCAGGCTGTTTCAAGTTCACAGCCGTTGGGCATCTCCAAAGGGTTTTGTTTTTTCTTTCCTTAAGTATCAAAACACAGACCTTCTGGCCCAGGTGACATTAATCTGACAATTACATGGAGGTAATTATCCAAATGCAGACTTTGGATTCTATAAACAGACACTGCCACAGCCCCCACTGTGGCCCAGCAGGACCCTGTTTACCGAGGTCTCAGCAACCTCCCCGGCACCCGTCACAACAGCCAGCGAGGGTTTGTAAAGACTCATCACAAAACACAGATAGGCTCCGGAGATACAGCCTTCCCGCTTACAGTTGCTTAATTAGATGGAATATTGCCTGTTGGATTCCAACCAGGTGAGCTTCCATAGACACATCTGACTACAGAGAAGGCTCTGGGCTGGCCGGGGCAGGGCAAGGCTGAAGATTCTAGAAGCTGCGGTATGACAGGATGAGGGCTGTGTTAGAAGTGATGGCCGGTCTCCTGAGTCACACTGCCATGACTTAGCTTTGAAACCTGGACACATGGCTGTCCCTCTGGGCCTTCTTTCTTCCCTCAGGAAAATAAGATGGCGGTGGGTTGGCCTCCTACAGGCTCTGCAAGATCAAGGTTGCAAGTAGCTGAAAACCCCAACTCAAACCCGTTTGTCATTTGTTCCTTCAGGGAACAAGAGGCAAAAGAGGGTGACCCTCAAGCAAGAGACAGTCCGCGTTCGGTGTCGTCAGAGGCCCAGGTTCCTCCTTGCTGGCCACACTGCGTAGTGGCACCTTGTGACCACGCAGCCATTTCAGGTGTCACAGCCCAAGCCATCTCAGGGGCAAGAGAGAGACGGCCTACCTCTCCTGCAGCCTCATTCCCAAAGGCTGCTCCCAGAGACCTCCCCTCTCACAGCTCATTGGAGGAACGTGATCACATGACCGCTCCTGAGCCAATCATTGGTCAGGGACACCGCGCCAGATGACTTAGAACCAGCCTGGATTTAAAACGAGTTACCCTCCAGGGCGCCTGGGTGGCTAGGTCGCTTGAGCTTCAGGTCATGACCTCACGGTTTGTGGGCTCGAGCCCCGGGCCGGGCTCTGTGCTGACAGCTTCACGCCTGCTTGGGATTTTCTCTCTCCCACCTCTCTCTCTGCTTCTCCTACCCACCCCCCCCCAAATAAATAAATATTTTTTAAAGACTTTTTTTTTTTTTTTAAGGAATGTATTGACTTCTATGAACTGAAAAGTTGAAGGGGAGATTTGAGCCCGCTCCATCAAGGGGATGGAATGGTATCTTTGGGGAGGGCTGGATCTTTCTCTCAACCCTTTCATTGCCAGCTCTGTGTCAGCTCCTTTCTCAAGCAAGCTCTTTCCCTCTCTCTACTCAGCAGATACGACCTTTGGCAACTAAAGGCTTACACGGTCGTCAGTACAGACTCTGTTCCGTGGAACACCTTAAGTGGAAACCACGTTTCAGGAAGTTAGGTCTGACCATGGGTGGGCTGGTTGGGAGAAAAGAGAACAGAAATAGGGAGACCAGATGGGGGTGGGAATTGACAAGGAAGCCGAGTGGGGGCCAGACGATCTGGTGACTAATTCTTTGCCTGGTCCTTCTTAGCAAAGGAGTCTTGGTCCCAACTCCTGATCATGTCATTCAAGGTCTGGCCCCAACTTCCTTTTCTGACCGTCTCTCCTGGAGCTCATCAGCACATCCCCCTGTCTGTTTTCAGGCAGATCATGAGAACACGCCTGATGACGCCCTGGTTCCACCTCTGCCACCCTTCCCTGTCTGCACAACTGCACCTTCAACCGACCTTCAAGGTGCAAGCTCACCCCCTCCAGCTCACCCCCTCCTGACACCACCCCCATAAAGGAGTTCCTCCTTCCTTGAACAAATGCACAACCCATTACTGTCCACTCCTGGAATCTGCACTTGTCTTCTCTACCCCCTCCCCACCAGAACCCACTTGCAGACTTAGCATCTCTACCCCCCAGGAAGGATTGTCCCCAGAAGCAGGAGTTGAAGGAATTCCAGAGATCCAATATCAAGTTACTCGGGTTGCCAGTTCAGCTCTGACCTTGCGTCCCAGTGTGATAACAGGGTTCCTAACTTGTGCCCTGCAACGACAATGGCATCCAACATTTCCAAGCACTGTCTGAGTGTCTGGCCCGTGTTACTTCACACTGAAACGTTAGTGTTTTTCCTGTCTTACAGAGGCGACTGAGTGAGGCACAGAGAAGTTAAGTAATCTGTCCCCATTCAAAGGAAAGACACAGACTCCACCTCTCATTGAGGAAGCAGCAACCTTTTAGAACAGCACATGGAACCAAACTGTTGTTGGAACCGTTTTTAGGAACACAGTCCACCACATCATGCTTTCTCCTGTTTAAAAAAAAAAAAAAAAAGGGGCGCCTGGGTGGCGCAGTCGGTTAAGCGTCCGACTTCAGCCAGGTCACGATCTCGCGGTCCGTGAGTTCGAGCCCCGCGTCGGGCTCTGGGCTGATGGCTCAGAGCCTGGAGCCTGTTTCCGATTCTGTGTCTCCCTCTCTCTCTGCCCCTCCCCCGTTCATGCTCTGTCTCTCTCTGTCCCAAAAATAAATAAAAACGTTGAGGAAAAAAAAAAAGTTTAAAAAAAAAATTATTTTCAAATAGTTTTAGAATTGTGTAAGAGTCGCAAAGGTAGTACGAAAAATTTTCGTATGCCCGCCGTCCGGGTCCTTGTGTTGTGAACACCTTACCTAACCGCGAGACATCTATTACGGCACATTTAGTCACAAGCGTCTCCTTAATTTCTGATCCGTGCAGTCTCTCGGTCTTTCCGTATCGTTCGTGGTCATGTTACTTGTGAAGAGAACCGGGTCAAGTGTGCACTCTCACTTCGATAAACATCCACTCTCACATTGTGCTTCAATGCTGTACGAAATTTATTTATTTATTTATTTATTTATTTATTTATTTATTTAATGTTTATTGATTTTTGAGACAGAGGGAGGCAGAGCATGAATGGCGGAGGGGCAGAGAGAGAGGGAGACAGAATCCGAAGCAAGTTCCAGGCTCTGAGCTGTCAGCACAGAACCCAATGCGCGGCTGGAACCCACAAACAGTGCGATTATGACCTGAAGCCAAGTCGGAGGCTTAACCGAATGAGCCACCCAGGCGCCCCAAAATAACTGGAAGTTTTAAGGTTGGCATCACAAAGTAGCTATCATGTTGGATGCTTTTCCCACCATACACGACCTTATAGAGATTGAGACTTCCCCACCCAGGGATATGAGCCTCTTTCTTATTTGTTGGCTAATCCAAGCCTCGGTTTCTACATCTGATAATAAAAGGGGTACGGGGGCGCTGGATGATCTCCAACCTCTCTGCCTCAGCTTCAAAAATTGATTCCATAAAATAAATTTCGTTAACTTAAAATCTATTTTTGGAGTCCTAGAGGTCAAATTTCTACCTTGATTTTAAGGCAATTAAACCACATTAAATCAGTTTCTTTTAAAGTCTGAAACCTAGGGGCTCCTGGGTGGCTCAGTTGGTTAAGCAGCCGACTCTTGATTTCCGCTCAGGTCATGATCTCACAGTTTGTGAGTTCGAGCCCCACGCTGGGCTCCGTGCTGACAGCACAGAGCCGCTTGGGATCCTCTCCCTCCCTCTCTCTCTCTCTCTCTCTCTCTGCCCCTCCCCCACTCACACTCATGCTCTCTCTCTCTCCCCCAAAATAATAAACTTTAAAAAATTAAATAAATAAATAAATAAAGTCTGAAACCTAAATTGCCTTCTGTCTCTGGGCATTCCCCTCCCCCCTCCCTCACCCCTCCAGACTCGGGGCTCTGGGAGGGCAGGGGTGAGGCTGAGCACTCAGAGCATTTCTGGCGGATGAATACAATCACTTGCAGACGTGTCCCCTTGTTGCTCTGTTTCTACTACAAGTTCACGAACTCCTATAACTTCCAAGTACATTTTTTTCCCTCCCAAAAACTACAGTTCTGGAAACTGCAGTTTCCTCCAGGGAAACAACATGAGGTACTTATTTCCTTTAGCTCTTCCCACACTGTGCCTACTGTACCCACCTCGGGGGGACACCCGAGAAATACTGTGGAATGACTGGCTCTGGGTGCATCCCCCGCGAACGCATTTGCCATTTATTTAGTCAACAAATATTTATGGAACACCTAATATATGCTGGGGTGGGGGCGCTTCTCTCGGTGCTCAGCCCTGTTTTCTTTGGAGTAGGATGGCCAGCCTCTCAGAGGAGGTGATGTGTGCGCATGACTCTGAAAACCTCCCACCAGCTGATGGCTAAAGGTATCAGAAAGATAGAATGAGCTCTACGTGTTACCAAAGCAATGCGCATCTGGGCTTAAGATATTTTATCCTGGCAAAATACCTTACTGGTTTTGCTTCATGTTGTTGGTTGGTCTCACGTTATTGTGTCTTGTTTTGTTTTATTCATTTTTGAGGGGGAGAGAGAGAGAGAGAGAGAGAGAACGGGAAAGGGGCAGAGAGAGGGGGAGAGAGAGAATCCCAAGCCGGCTCCAGGCTGTCAGTGCAGAGCCCGGCGTGGGGCTCGAACTCAGGAACTGTGAGATCATGACCTGAACCAAAATCAAGAGTCAGACACTTAACAGACTGAGCCACCCAGACGCCCCCTGTTTTGTTGTGTTTTTGACTCAAGTGGCCTATTCATGAAGAAAAGCCTGGGTGTGGGGACAGCCTAGAAATGACACATAATAAAGGCAAAATGAGGTGAGTGGGTTTAGATTCCTCTGACTTGAGAGTAGGACGCTTAGGCCCAGGGGCCAATGCAGGGCCAACCTTGCTTAGAGTTGCTCGCTCAGCTCCGCCTTCCTTGAAACAAAAGAATGTGATTTGGAAGTCACTAGACAGCCGGAGACCTGCCCCCCCCCCTCCCCAGTTCTTCTGGAAACCGAACTCCTCTTCCAGTGTGGCACCCCCCCTGCTCAAATGACCTGCCAAGCACACCCTGAAACAGCCTACCCTCCCTCAGGTTCTGGATGCATTTGGACACACCACGTTTCTGGACTCCCCAAGCTGGGGCCACTCCCATTGCACTGGTCCCTCTCTGTTAAAGAAAGAAACCCTTTTGCTTTCAAGTGGGATCCCACAGTTTAAGAAAAAAATAATCTATTGAACTTTGTGTCTTCCTTTGGTCTCTCGGTGAGACAGATTGGGGTTTTGATTCTTTCAAAATGAGAAGTTTGCCTTGTTCTGGAAGCTCAGGGATCGAAGGAGTCTCTCTCTTTTTTCTCTTTGTTTTCCCTTTTTAAGCCCCAGGGGCACTGACTGTTGAGAGAGTTGTGTCTGCTCAGAACTCCCAGCATGGCGCCACCTCTCCCAGAAGCACAACCCAAGAACAGCCATCACGTGCCCCCCCCCATTGCTGGGTTCCAGCCCTTTCAGGGGGTGCCACTGCCATCGTCACCCAGGATGGGGCAATGCTGTGCCTGACAGATAAGAGGGGTTCTTCTTCACGGACCCCCAAAAGCCTGGGCTGTTTAATGGAAGGAGCCAGTAGTGAGCCAGTCTGTCCCTAAATTGCCCTGTGACCTTGAGCAGGTTGCCGAGCCTGTGGCTGACTGTAACACACGAGGCCGTGCCACACTGGATACGCTGGTCCATATTCTTCAGACTGATGCTGACACAGCAAGAGATCACTAGCCTCCGGGTCCTGTATTGACCAAACTCGGTTGGCCCCATCACAAAACACAGAGAAAGCATTTTTCTCTCCCCATGCACCAAGAAGCATGACACTTTTCTTGTTCCTCTGTGTGTGTGTGTGTGTGTGTGTGGCAGTGGGCCACTAAAAGAGTACTTTGTGGGATAAATGGAATGAATGAAGATGTGAAAGAATGTTCTGGAGGGGAGGGGCTGGGGATGAAAGATACATTGACAGATGCAGTAGGAGGTGCCTCGTGGGTCGACCTGTCCGCCTCCTGGCATCGTTCCTTCCTTCTCCACTGCCCGGTTCTCTTTTGCAGAGCTCCCTCTTGCCCCTCTGCAGATGCTCTGGAGGGATAAAGGGCCAGCAAGTGTCCTGGGAGAGGCCAGCAGCACTGCTTACTGGAAAGACGAAGAGTGGGCCCGGTGCGAGCCCGGGGTCGGTGGGAAGGGCCCCCTTAGGGCATCACTGCCCCGAAGAGACCCTCCATGTCTCTCTCCTGTCCAGATCCCCACAACTGCCCTGCTCCTGTCTTCCTGAGACCCAGAAGTTCAGCTTTGTCTTCAATTCTGTGTCACCCCACATCATTCCACCCAACGCGACTTCCATTTAAGTTAGCCAGATTCTGGATTCTGTTGCTTGCAATCAAGGGATTCTAACTGTCATGGGCACTTCATGTCTTCTTCATGTCCCTCTTTTGCAACCTCTTCTAAAAACAAAAATGCGAGGAAGGGAGGAGGGAAATGAAAGACAGCACAGGATGACGTTCGTGTTTTTAAGATTCGTTTCGGCCACAGAGCCATTTCCCCCTGGTTAAATCGAATGGGGCTTACCCAAGACAGAGGAAACAGGCCTCCTTGTTTCTTTCAGCTTCCTCCAGCCTGTAACCCATCGCTGGCCACCAGGTTCTGCCTCCTGAAAAGCAACCCAAGGGGTTGAATATATTTCCCATCTAGCCTGGTGAACGGATACCCGGAGCCACCCCTGCCCTCAGATCTGCCTCCTCAGATCCGCAAATCTCAGCCGCCACCTCCTCTGTGAATACTCCCATGTGAGAAAGTTGGGTCGCCTTGGGGAGACGGGGCCAGGAGAGAGGGGGAGTAACCGCAGCCCTTAGGGGGCACCGTCAGGGCTCCAGGCACAGCAGGGAGATTCACGGAGGTTTTCGTTAACACGCCAAACCCACAAGGTGGGTTCCGCTCCTATGAGTTTGCAGATGCGGAAACTCAGAAGCTAAGACACTGGCTGGAAGGCACACAGCTATCAGTGCGGAGCTGGGATTTGAATCCGGGTGCCTTGTGACCTAACGCAGGGAGACGGGCACCTAGAAGGCTCTCTGCCCTAGGGTACACAGCGTGCCTCTCCCTGCGCATGCGTGCCACCAGCCATCCCTGCCCCGCCCCTCATTCTTTTTTTCCTCTGTAGGCCTTTTGCTCCCTTCATCTTACCTTAAATCCTTCCCTTTCCGTCAACACATTAGCCTTTCCTAAAGTACTGAATGAAAGAACGAGGGACAAATGGAAGGAGTACAGTTTAAAGGTGAAGAATAAAGGGTCCATGGGGCGCCTGGGTGGCTCAGTCGGTTAAGCCTCCGACTTCCACTCGGGTCATGATCTCCGGGTTTAGAGTTTAAGCTCCACGTGGGGCTCTGCGCTGACCGCTCAGAGCCTGGAGGCTGCTTCAGATTCTGCGGCTCCCTCTCTCTCTGCCCCTCCCCACTCGTGCTCTGTCTCTCTCTCCCCCTCTCTCCCTCAAAAATGAATAAACGTTTTTTTAAAAGTTAAAAAAAAAAAAAGAATAGAGAGTCTGTCATCAGATGCCCTGGGTAAATCCCAACTCTACTGCTCATGAGCTGTGTGGCTTTGGGCAGGTCAGATAACCTCTCTGTGCCTCATTTTCCTCACCTGGAAAATAGGAGATAATAATATTACCTACCATGGGGGACAGCTGGGTGGCTCAGTTGGTTACATGTCCAACTCTTGATTTTGGCTTAGGTCATGATCTCATGGTTCATGGGATCGAGTCCCGCATCTGGTTCTGCAGTGACAGGGTGGAGCCTGCTTGGGATTCTCTCTCTCTCTCCTTCTCTGCCCCTCCCCTCATTCGCTCTTGCTCTCTCTCTCTCAAAATAAATAAATAAACATTTTAAAAAATATATTACCGACCATGGTAGGTAGAATAGTGACCCCCAAAGTGTTCACATCCTAATCCCCTAATTCCTAGAATCTGTGAATGTGTCACATTATATTACAAAGGGGAAGTAATCTGCTGCCTTTAAAATAAAGAGAGTATTCTGGATTACCCAGAGGGGCCCAATGTAATCACAAGGGCCCTTAAATGTGGAAGAGCGAGGCAGGAAAGTCAATGTCACCGTGAGAAGGACTTGCCTGGCATTGGTGGCTTTGAAGATGGAAGAGGCCACCAGCCGTGGGACAAAGGCAGCCCCTGGAAGCCGGAACCGGCAAGAAAACTAATTCCCTGCAAAG
The DNA here is from genome assembly GCF_018350155.1 of Leopardus geoffroyi. Lineage (NCBI taxonomy): Eukaryota > Metazoa > Chordata > Mammalia > Carnivora > Felidae > Leopardus > Leopardus geoffroyi. Next base: position 15,223,884 of record NC_059331.1, on the reverse strand, counting down.
CCTTCAGAAAAGAACACAGCCTGGCAGACGCCCTGGTTCTAGCCCAGCAAGACCCCTTTCGAACTTCTAACATCCAAAACTTCAAGGAAATGAAAATGGGTGTTGTTTTAAGCTATTAAATTTGTGGTGATCGGTTACAGGAGCTGAACGAAACTAACCCACCTAACTCAAAGGGTTGTTGTAAGGATTTTAAGAGAAGCTGCCTGATGCGCGGGAATGCGGGAAGTTGGTTCCTGTGCGGAGGTGGGAGCTGTCCAGGGTGGTGCCGAGCTGTGCGCATTCCCTCCGACCGCCCCTGTCCACCCTCCCCTAAACAGAGAGCCCTGTACCTTCAGGACCTTAATTACCCTGGAGCACTTCTTTATAATCACGCACCCGACGACTCCCTTCATCATGCTGAATTCTGAATCGCACTTGAAGTGGCTCGTACAATGTCAGCCCTCTGATTAGCTTCTTTCCGAGCTCCAAAATGAGGCTAATCAGACTGGAGGAAAGATCTTACCATGTGCCCTGGGTGGGAGGCGAGGGCAGGGGATCTCGCTATCGTAATTTTCTAATTAAGGCTTTAAGAGCTTTTAAAGAGCTGGCTCATATCACCCTGCAGGCCCGGGGCCCTCCTCCCCAACCCCTCCATAAACATGAGTTCTCAGACGGGCCTTTCCGGGATCGACTCAGCTGCCTTTAGCACCTCCGCCACCCTGGCCTCTCCTCCCTCGAGATTATAACCCAGCTGTCAGTCTCTCTGGCCAGCCCCTGAGATTCAGATCAGACCCTCCCGTTGCATGGTCTGTGGAACCCCACGCCCTCTCCAAGATCTGGCGGATTTTCAAGTGGGGTCTGGTCTTCCCATGGCCACATCTGCCCAGAGAGAGATTTATAAGGAAGCTGATGAAGTTCAAACTCCAGAGCCACTCACCCGTGGGAGACCCTAGCACAGCGTTCACATGGTCATGTGCTTGGGCAAAATTGTCAACAGTTTGATATTTTTATAGTCTTTTTCTTTAAGGGGATTCCCCGCCCCCCTCCCCAAGCTGTAGAAATTTCACGTACTGTGAAATTGGGATCTGCCTCTGCACCTAGGTCCCTGGCTCCATGCCACCGGGCACTCGCCCCCACACAAAGGTCAGCCTTTTGTGTCCCCCCCCCCCAAAGATGTCAAGGTGTTACTGAGTGTGGTAGCCTTCTCTCAATTAAGCGTGTGTGAGCATGTGCTGGCGATGCGAAGAAAGGGTTTATGACTTACAACTGGCCTGGGCTTTTCTTTCTAAGGTGGGAGTGAACACACCCAAGAGCCTGGGGGGATAACGTGGTAATGAGGGTGCAGGGAGGAACCTGCAAGGGGAGGTGACTGGGAGAAAGGAGGGTAGCTGAGAGCCTTGGTTTAACGACAACAGCAACAACAACAATGTGCGTTGGTTGAGATGGTGGTCCTAGGTCCATTTTTCTCCCAACCTTTGGAAATCCCCAGGACTTCTGTCCAGCTGAATAACACCCAGAAGGGGCCATTCCCTCCTTTGGGCCCATCTGGACCCTCAACAGTTGCTTTTGGTCGTTCGCCTAATATTTTACCGCATGTTTCTGTTTATGCATCTGTCTCTGCCTCCACAGTCCTCTGCCTATTGATTCCAGGACAATATATTAATTTTTTCCCGTCCCTCCTCATTTAGCGTGGGCCCTGGAACAACAAATATTTCCTGAAGAAAAGTCCTACTTGCGGAAGAGTGACCATATTAGCGGTTATCCCACGGAGTAATGTTATAGTAATTTCATAGTAATTGAATGAGATAATCATCTAAACTTCTTAGCACAGTTTGGCACAGAGGAAATAGTCAAGGAGTGTCCCTTGTTAATGTTCTTTTTAAGTTGATTTATGTATTTTTGACAGAGGGCCAACACGTGCGAGTGCACAGGTGGGGGAGGGGCAGAGAGGGAGAGAGAGAATCCCGAGGAGGCTCTGAGCCATCAGCACAGAGCCCTGGGAAAGGCGCTCCATCCCCCATCCCACAAACCCTGAGATCGTGACCTGAAATCAGGAGTGTGACACCGGGGCGACTGAGCCACCCAGGCGCCCCACCTTGTTCACATTACTGAACGCATGAATGACAGGCTTTGGTTTCATTCATCAGCACAAGCCTTTTCATAGGTTTGGAATTCCTTTCGCGTCCTTTTTCTTGCCGTCAGAACTAAAAGAAAAGGCATGATAAAAGGAAAGGAGGGAAAACGGTGAAAATCACAGCCGCTCGACTGCATGCAACTACCCAATGGCTTTTTCCTTTGAAGTTTCCAGGGGCCTGAGAGTGACCGAAGGAGGCGCCACCCATCAGCGGGAGGCACGAATCCACCATCAGGGGACACTGCCTTCTCGTCTTCAGAAGAATCACACCAGTTTTTAAGGACTAGTCGCGTGCTAAGGCTGTTCCCCACACCCTTATTTAACCTTCACGGGACCCTTATAAAGGGGACCCTACTGGGTGGCAATGTGGATGGAGCGAGAACGGAGAGACGGTTGCTGAGACTCGGGATGTATTTATAATCAGGGGGAAAGGAATAGAAGAGGGGCTTCCGGGGAGAGAAACGCAGCTGGAGACGGCAGAGACGCGGAATCGAGGACGCCGGGGAGAAGGGAATGGCAGCAAGTGAGGTGGAAAGGGTTGAGGAGGACCCAGAGGAGGACCGAGAAAGGCGGACAGGCTGACGGCGGAGGCTGAGCGACCCGGACGAGGTTTAGGAGCAGCTGTGCCCGAAGTGGGGGGCAGAGGAGGAAGGCCGGGCTGGGCCCCAGCGGCTTGACTGTAACCTGTTTGGGGGGGTGTGGGGAGGACCCAGTAGAAGGCGCGGCCACGAGCGGGTACCAACCGGAACCGGAAAGGCTGAGGGGTTAGGCAGGGCAGAGGGAGGCGTTGCCCCGGAAGCAGAAGTGTGGGGGAGAGGAACAGGTCAGAGGCCCGCTGCCAACGTTCTTAAGGTCCTGATGCGCGTGGCCGTGGTGGGAAGGGATCCTGAGAGCCGACGGTGCAGCCTAATTTAGGGTGGGAGGAAGACGAAACCAGGAAGAGGGAAGAAGGTTGTAGGGCAGAAGACTGGGCAGGAAGCCGTCTCCGAGCGCGGAGATCTGAGCTTGTTTATGGGCAGAAGGGAAGGGGTCAATGGAGTGGGAGGGAGAAGGGCAGCCACGGGAGGCTGACAGAGCCAAGTGTTGGAGGAAGTGGGGAGGAGAAGAGTCTGCAAGGCTGGACGACTTCCACCTCCTCCCACAGAAAAGAAACAAACCCGAATGAACCCAGAAGAGCCACACGTGACCCTGGCATGGGTAGGGTTGCATTCCAATAAACAACAAGCCAACAGTTGAAAATAATTGAAAAACATCCTGCTAAATTCCTTCAGATCTTTCCCCAGACCTTTCAATGCCTCCCTCTCAGATCCCCAGACCTCTTTGAGACAGACACCATTGGGATCTGGTCTTGTTCTCGCTCCTTCGTCTTTCCTCCATCTCCCTTCCCAACCTTCTTCTCCTCTTTCCTCCCTCCCTCTCCTCTCAGACTCTTGTATATAGATCAATCTGCCGCTCTGACTGCCTTAGTTTTTAATATCTATTCATCCAAATCTCATTGTTAGTCTTTCTTCTTTACCCGTTTCCTGGATTCTACAAAACGAAGGGTGCTGGCCCAGCAGCCCCAAATACCCCCTCCCTTAGAAGGAGCGGAATGCAACCCCTTCTGAGTTGAAGTCCTCTCTTAAAAAAAAAATCCCCACCAGAGGAGAAAGGGAAACAAAATGGGCAAAAGACACCATGAGGCAGCCATAGAGTCACAGGGGAAGACACGGGGGCTAAAGATGGCACCACCCAGCAAAGACTTCAGGCCCCACTGCAGGTCTAGGCTCCCATGTCTGGATAGATGTAATGAATCCAGGGCTTTGTGGCCCAGCCTTTGTCCCAAGGGGCAACTAGAGAGGACTGATAGGAAAATGCCACCGACTTCACCTGGGTGTTGGGAAGCAAGGTGGATTGTAGGGTGTTTTTCAGACACACAATGTCTCCAAAATGCAGACACCACAGTGCGTGTAGGTTATCACAAAAAGCCGCCTACACAGCTCAGGAAAATAAATAGATTCCCAGGCTGACTTGATTTTTGATAGGCATTGATCTTTGGCTTTATAATTAGTTGCAAGTTCTGCTCAATTCAAAAAGGCCAGCTGCTCTCCCGTGGAAACTTAGATTTTTGTTGGAGGAAAAGAGAAATGTAAAAAAGCATTAATTCTTAAAAAAAAATATTTCACATTAAGACGGCAATGTGTTTAGTCATCGTTTACAACGAATTCCTTTCGGTTCCAAAGTATTCTAATTATTTAGAATTTATGAGGACTTTAAGAACCATCTACACCATTCCAATTACCATGATGTGTCTGCCCTGAAAAGAGTTACATAATAGTAGTCTGAGTTTAGATGCTAGTATATAGTTAGCCTGCAAATGATTTCTGTTTCCATTATATCAAAGTTACCTAGGCCATTTTGGAAAATAGATTAATACTAGAGCTAGGAATGACTTCAAGGGTCTTGTGTCTATCCCTCTGCCTTCTGGAAGATCTCTGACATCTGAAGTCAGTGATTGTTTCAGTCTGTTTTGGAACACCCTCAAGAGCCAGGATTTCAGTCTCTGGTTTTTAGTACCTCATCACTATTCCTACCAGGATGTTCTTTCCCAGGAACTTGATTTTCTCCAGCTGCAACTTAAGCCCCAGTCTATGGAGAGCAGTAATGAACAATCGATGTGGTGTTTAAGCGCACATCATCCCCAGGGTTAAGGCATCTCTGGGTGTGTTGGTTATTCTCTTTGCCTCTCCTCTCGTCTGTTCTCTGCCCTGCCCTGTGTACCATGAGGCAGGTCCCTATGTCACCAGAGTTTCCCTCACCTTCCAAATTCTGGTTGGGTTGGCCAATGCAAGGCACTGGTAGAGATCTCCACTGGGGGGAGGAGAGGCAGAGAAGGTCTTCTCTGATGGGCTCCGCTTTTGCCTTGGCCATGGCCATGGCCATGGCCCCATGACCACAGCTTCTATGGGGTGGCCCTCCCTTTACAGCTCCAGCTCTCTCCGTGCTCCCAGAACACCTTTTCTTCCTTCTCACCCCTTCAGGTCCAGAGGGAGCAACAGCCCCCCTTTGTGGCTGTTCTCCATGTTTCCTTCACCTGCGCGAACTCCATAATAGCCCCATCACTGAAGTCTCTGGCACCACAAGGGCTGGATTCTGTTCCAGCCAGGACCCTGCCTGATGAACTGGGTGACAAAGTATTTTATGCCTCTTTAGAGCTCACAGCTGCTCAGAGGAGTGAGCACTCGATCAGCTATCGCATTTCTACCATTTCCTCCCGAGATTACCTCAAAGGATCTGGGTTCCCAGTTGTTCTGAGGCCAGTGGGGCTTCTGGTGTCAAGGACAAATCATGCTGTGCCCACCACGAGAAAGTGCTGGAGCGGGAGAATGAATAGTCTAGTCTGTGGTCCGGTGCCAGAGGGGAGCTGACAGGGTAGACGATGCAGCCTGGCATCATCTGGCTGAATTACATGGTCGTTCTGTTGATGGTGAAGGACATTCACAGGGCAGGGTGGGGGCCGCAGGGACAGACTCTGACCACAGCCCCCCTGCCCTGCCTCCGGTGCCCTCACTCCTGTCATGCTGGCCTTGGTGCAGACCCCCCCCTCAGACCTCAGCCCAGCTGCCCCCCTCCTGCCCTTCACAGCTCCCTCCCCTTCTGGGGCTTTCTCATAACATAAAACAAGAAATGAGATAAAATGCCTCATGAGCAGCAGTGACGTGGGCCTGAGAAACAGTCCTGTGATCAGTGACAGCTTCTTCTCCTTCCGGACCTCAAGAGGCCCCATCTATAAAGAGAAGTCCTGCCCACCTCCCAGGGGCCAGCGGAGACTCGAATACTATGCACAAGAGCACTTTGGAAATTGTTTCTCTATAGAATCAGCTGTGGCATCATTGATCTCTTCTTCTCCCACTGGCATCCCACATCCAAGACGTCAGGAAATCCCGCCAGCCTGTCCTTCAGAAGGTACCTAGAATCCGGCCACTAGACCCACCCACCTCCTCCACACTGGTTTCCCTGCATCCTCTTTTGTCCTGTCCCCCAAGTCTGTTCTCTACCCAGCAGCCAGAGAAATGCTTCCAATCGTGAGTCCAAAACAGGTCAATACCCTCCGAAGGCTCTCCAGCCCACCCGGGCAAAACCCAGAGCCCTTTAAAGCCTTCCACGAGGCCTCAGTGATCAGTGCCGCCCCTGACCTCGGCTCTGACTCTCCCCCCATCCACTCGCAAGGGGCCACTCATGCTGCCCTCTAGCACCTCTGCCGCGCCAGGCAGGCCCCCTCAGGGCCTTTGCTCTCACTGATGCCTCTACCTGGAGCCCCACCACTGGTTCCATCCACCCCTTCAGCCACTGCTCCAAGGTCACCTTTGCAACGAGGCCTTCCCTCACGACCACTGCACCTCCACTCTTGGGGGCCTGGGGTCGGTTCCTGTGTTCGGATCCCTACAAGGCAGTGTGTCCTCTGAACAAACCCCTGTGGCAGGAGCCGGAGCTCTTAATGAAAGTGGGGACAGGGGTGGTGAGGACCACCGGCCAATGCGGGCGTTCAATGGGCATTTAAAACTATGCATAGTCGGGGCACCTGGGTGGCTCCGTCAGGTGGGCGTCCGACTTTGGCTCAGGTCATGCTCTCACGGCTTATGGGTTCGAGCCCCATGTTGGGTTCTGTGCTGAGAGCTCAGAGCCTGGAGCCTGCTTCGGATTCTTTGTCTCCCTCTCTCTCCCTGCTCCTCCCCCGCTCATGCTCTGTCTCTCTCTGTCTCTCAAAAATAAACGTTAAAAAAAAATTTAAAAGCTATGCATCATCTTATAAGCAAAAAAAAAAAAAAAAAAAAAGCTGAAATAGGCCTAATGCTAATATTATTCTACAAACATCCTTCCACAAATGTTATATCTTTATCGTTTCCTGCCTTCTGTGACAATATGGTAGCTTTGATGCAACAGTCCCTTACCAAAAAGAAAAGGTGACCACGAAAGGGCAAGCGGGAACAGGAGAGGGGTTGGCAGCAGAGCAGGAGGGGTACTCTCTGGAGGGTCCCCCCCCCCATGTTCACCGGTGAGACACGTGGGCCAGGAGTGGAGAGGAGGGAGCACTGCTTAGTGGGGTGTTTTGTGCGGGAGGGAGGAAGACGGGCTGGGCCTTGCACCTGGGGGTAGTGTGTCCCTGGAAAGAAGGATGTCAAGAGCAAAAGCAAGAGGTAGGACTGGGTGGGGTGTAGATGATGTCCATCAGAATAGCGGGTGGCGGGGGGGGGGGGGGAAGCTGCTGGAGAAGCAGGAGCGGAACACCTGGCTCAGGAGTTCTGCCTCCAGCCTCAGTGTCCTGAACCTCCCCGCCTCCCTCAGGCTCAGGGTGCAGCGCTGGGTGCTGGCAGGTGCTGCCCAACCCTCCCCCCCACTCCTGGAACTGTCCTTGGAGCGCCCGTTGGGGATGGAGCAGGGACAGAACCCAGGCACCTGGAGTAGGTGGCGATAAAGACAGAACAGCCCATGAGCCTCTCTGGTGGCTGCTCCCCCCGCCCAGGAAGGCTTTGCCTGAACCAAATGACCCTACGGGCTCCTGGATGGCTCAGTTGGTTGAGGTTGAGCCTTCGACTTTGGCTCAGGTCATGATCCCACAGCTCATGGGTTCGAGCCCCACCTCGGGCTCTATGCTGACAGCTCAGAGCCTTTTGGATTCTGTCTTCCTCTCTCTCTGCCCTTCCCCTGCTCATGCTCTGTCTCTGTCTCTCTCTCAAAATTAAATAAACATTTAAAAGATTTTTTAAATTACTCTAAATGAGCCTAGAGGATTTAAATGTATGCTTCCCAGGCCGATGGGAACTCCAAGTGTCACAAAGGGACGCAGTCACCACGTGGCCGAGCGGGCCATGTGTGATTACGTGACTCTGGGCTTAAAATTGGACTCTGCCTCTCAGTGGTTGCGTCTGGGCATGGCCCTGGCCTCTCCAAAGGTCATGTCCTCATCTGTTCAGCAAGAGGGAAATCCTCGAACATGCCTGATGCTGTGCATTCGCTGAAAGAGCCCATCAGGAACTCTGGGCCCAGCGCCTGGGGGAGGAAATGCCTGGGGCCGTGGTCATGGCTATTATGAGCGGGAAAAGGTCGCCAGTGCATGCTTCCCAGACGCTGACACTGTCTCTAACAGCAGAGGGGCACAGCCCAGTCAACAATCCAGAGGGGACAGGCTCCATTTTCAAGAGATGTGCTTTAATGACGATAACCTACTTTTCTGGCAAGCGAAAGCGCCCCTCTAGACCTCACGGCTGGCTGCTTCGGGCTGTTCAAAGTGTTTCCACACCTCCGCTTTCCTGTCCTCGGCACGGTAGGACAGACGAGGGAGGGAGGGACACAGGAGTGGCAGCCCAGCCTGCCCCCGGTGTCCCTGTTGTAGGCTCCGAGGATGAGTGGCCAAGGCCGGCAGCATGGCATTGGCGGACCTGAGCCTCCCCGCCGCGACGAACTCAGCCTTCCCAGAGCCCAGCAGTGTGAGAGCTGGCCGTGGGCGGGGATGTCCTCCCGGCCCCCTGGGGCTGGTCCTGGCTCTGCTTCCTGCCTGGGCTTATCCTCCCACCACGAACGTCTCCCTGCTGAGCGGCAGAAGGCACCTACACCGAGGCTACTCTCTCACAGGTCCCCTCCTGCTATCAGCACCGTGGCAACAAAGGCACCTACCGCGGCCAGGGCTCTCCCACCACCCGACTGGGAGCACTGCCCTGGCCGGGTCGGCCTCACCAGGATCCACAGACCAAGCCCCATCCCCCTTACAGGTGATCAAGCTGGTCTGCGGACCCGCGCCACCCCAACCGCGGGTCCTTGCCCTCACTGTGGCCTGCCGGAGGCCCCCCGGGGGCCCTTCCCTGAGTCCCCTCCGCCCCTGCCACGCTTTTGGTCCTTGAGGACAGGACCCTGTGTTTGTTAACGCCGTAGCCACAACACCTTACACGTAACAGGTGCTCAGGAAGGGTGTGCACAGCACACCTCGTGCCAGGCACTTCCCGCAGGTGGACAGCTCGCTGGTGGGGGGCGCTCGCGCCGGAGGCCAGGGCTCTGGGTGGGAGCAGCCAAGCAGGTGCGCGGGGCCAGGCTAGGGGGTTTGCATCCTGCCTCGGCTGCGTGAGCCAGAGCAAGTGTTGTTGCTGTTTTTGTTTTTTATTTATTTATTTTTGAGAGAGAGAGAGAGAGAGAGAGAAAACATGAGTGGGGGAGGGGCAGAGAGAGAGGGAGACACCGAATCCAAATCAGGCTCCAGGCTCCGAGCTGTCAGCACAGAGCCCGACGCGGGGCTCGAACCCACCAACCGTGAGACCATGAGACCATGACCTGAGTCTAAGTCAGACATTTAAGCAACCGAGCCACCCAGGCGGCCCCGGGGTCACGAGTGTTTTAACGCTTCTGTGCCTCGATTTCCTCATCTGTAACATGGGAGAGATCAATCTATCTTTCCTTCTGGTACTTGAGAGAATTAAATGAGATAATACCAATAGAGTGACCAAACCATCCCAGTACAGAGCTGGTGCTCCATATGTGTTGACTGGGGATAGTTAATAATCTGGGTATGCTGCAGAAAAAAAGTTAAAAAAAAAAGAATATTTCATAAGAGCTATTATCATATGAATGCCCTGAAAAAGGATGGAAGTAGATGTTTTAAAATGCCACGAAGGGTTCCCTGTGGCTGGTGGGATTATGGATGCCTTTTGGTTTCTTTCACATTTTTTTTCCTATAATGTTCAACTTTTTAAAAGTTTATTGGGGCGCCTGGGTGGCGCAGTCGGTTAAGCGTCCGACTTCAGCCAGGTCACGATCTCACGGCCCGTGAGTTCGAGCCCCGCGTCAGGCTCTGGGCTGATGGCTCAGAGCCTGGAGCCTGTTTCCGATTCTGTGTCTCCCTCTCTCTCTGCCCCTCCCCCGCTCATGCTCTGTCTCTCTCTGTCCCAAAAATAAATAAACGTTGAAAAAAAAAAAATTTAATAAAAAAAAAAAAAAGTTTATTTACTTACTTTTAAATGTGTATTTACTCTTATTCTTGCGAGAGAGGGAGGCAGAGCACGAGTGGGGGAGGGTCAGAGAGAGGGAGACACAGAATCGGAGGTGGGCTCCAGGCTCCGAGCTGTCAGCACAGAGCCCGACACGGGGCTCAAACTCACAAACCGCGAGATCGTGACCTGAGCTGAAGTCGGACGCTTAACCGACTGAGCCACCCAGGCGCCCCTATTTATTTATTTTGAGGGAGAGAGAGAGAGAGCACAAGTGGGGGAGGAACAGAGAGAGAAGGAGAGAGAGAGAATCCCAAGCAGGCCCCGTACTGTCAGCACAGAGCCCAATGCGTGGCTTGAGCTCACAAACCCTGAGATCATGACCTGAGCCAAAGGTGGGTGCTTAACCGACTGAGCCACCCAGGCGCCCCTTTTCCAACTTTTTTTTATAGTGACCTTACAGAGAATCGCTTTTGAAATTAGATATTCTAAAAACTTGCTTTAAAATCACCTGGGACCTCTAACACCTCCCCCCACCCCCCATCCTGCATATGATTTTGGATTCTAAGGAAACAAGGAGACACCCCTGCTGTTTCCAATTGCTCGGGACTCAAAGGAACCTGGGGAGACATTCCATCTGGTGTAGCTCAGGCTACATTTCCCCAGCATTGTGCTTGTATACCCAGCTAGAAAATGAGACATCTTGTGTTTTGAGTGAATCTTTTCCATTAATCACCGGGGATACTCCAGGTCTATCCGGCAAAGTGATTGGTATAATTACAGCCTCCGTCTGCAAGGATAATGCCAGCAGTCAAGAACAGCGTGTGCGAAGCAAGCCTGAGTCTTCCCGGGGCTTGTAGAGATGTGATCGCGTCCCTGCGCCACGGAAGCCAAAGGTGAGGGAAGGTCTGTGTGGCCCGGAGACCTCAGGTGGAGACGGAAGTGTTGGGATGGCTCCTGAGAGGGTTTCCCTAGGACTCTCCAGTCTGTGGGCAAAGGCAGTGTCACCTGGGGTACGTGACAAGGATTCCCAGGGTCCAGGAATGTCCTTAGGGACAGATCATTCAAGTGTGACAAGTGGTTTTTCCAGCCAGGTTCTGCGTCCTTTTGGCAAGCAAAAGCAGTTTGTACCCATCAAAGAGTTGTGACTAGTTCCGGAGCATCACTCCAAAATGTGCAAATTCGCGGGGCGCCTGGGTGGCTCCGTCGGTTGAACATCCGACTTTGGGTCAGGTCATGATCTCACGGTCCACGAGTTGGAGCCCCGAGTCGGGTTCCGCGCTGACAGTGAGAAGTCTGCTTGGGATTCTCTCTCTCCCCCTCTCTCCCTCCCCCTCCCCCAAACACACACACACTCTCTCTCTCTAAATAAATTTAAAAACTTAAAAAAAAAAAAAAAGATGTACACATTCTAAAGCCCAAATAAGTGGATAGAAAAATGGCCAAGAAAACATTTCCATTCCCAGCCGCTGGTCATCTGCCCTGGCTGTTCCCGGCTTCTTGAGTAGCTGTGGGCTCCCTGCAGGCCTTTGGGCAATGCCGAGAAGACGAAACCAAGCCGGCTCTGGGAATCATAGAAAACCACCTCTTCCTGGCTGGTGGCGTCCATGGTGTTAAGGGAACATGACTCCAGCACAGTTGAGGGAAGAAAACTTTCACAGGGGTTCCCACGAGCTATGGCCCCGCCTATAAATAATCACATAAAAATCAAACCCTTCTCTATTCAGTCCATCACCGTAACAACCCTCATCCCCTAAGAAAAAGGGAAGCTCTCAAGACAGAATGAGAGGCTTGATATTTCTCGGTGGGGGTTTTCTCAAGCCTCCAATCCGCCTTGGTGTTTGGCGTTTTGAAATGTACAGCAGGCATCAGTTAGCCCCTAACAGTCCCCAGTGGATCCCACTGCCAGCGACGATCCTTAAATCCCTGCTTGTCCTGACCCAGCACCCGACCTCAAGATAGAATGAGTGTCAAAGTTACGTTCATCAGGGAAGCAAACAGGAGAGAGAGGAAGACTTGGAACAAAATCTACCCGATCGCACCGTAATCCCCAGAGGACAGGAACAGAGAGCCCTGAAACACGATGCCCCTGGTCCTGGGACAAGGGAAACGGCACGTTCAGAGAAGGGATTGGCCATCCTAAGTGCTAACCAGGGTGCGGTGGCTAACCGCTCTACGGGGTCACGGTGAAGCATCTGGCAGTGATCCCCGGTGGAGGAGGGAGAATTTCGAGCAAGGAAGGTGTGGACACGCGGGAGCGTCCGCAGCCCTGCCCCCGCTCCGCGCCTCTAATAGACAACCTGCCTTCTGAGCCGTGGCTTTCACGTCTGCCTTCGGGTCTGGCAGAGCCTCAGTTCTGGCCCCAATCAAACTCAGAACCGTACGGGGAAGGGGGGGGGGATGCCAGGGAAACGTAGTTCTCAGAGTCAACGAGTTGTCACAATCTGGCTCAGGTTGCGGGGGTGACCCGTAGGATGTGGGCTCTGCAAAAGAGATGCGGGCTGATGGAGGACCGGAAAACGCCCGATCTGGAGGTCAGGGGGAGAAAAGCAGGAGGCCAAGGCGGGTTGGAAGCCCTGCACCCCTCCATCAGTCTAGCAGAGCCTGCCCTGATCGCCTCATGAGAACCTTCCCCTCTTTTAAGGCAGTTACAGGAAATAGGGCAGAAGACGATGTCAGACCGGAAACTGAGAGCCTACAAAGCGAAGAAGGGCTGGGGAAGTGGGGACCCGGGGCCGCCCCTGAACCATAGGCTTCGAGTCCAGCCTCCCGGCTGAGACCCGGAGTCAGGACACTGCTGGGACTGCCCGCAGCCACGAAGATGCCGCCACCGTGAGCGCGGGGTCAGCCGCCAGCGGCCTCTGCCCTGTGTCCACCTCGCTGTGTCAGTTTGCCTGTGCTCCCCTAACAAAGCGCCTCAAGCTAGTGGCCTAAAAACAGACGTTCATTCTCCCCCAGTGATGGAGGCTTCAAGTCTGAAATCAGGATGTTGGTGGGGCCCTGCTCCCTCTGAAGCTCTCCGCCTCTCCCTAGCTCCCCATGGTGGCTGCGGACCCTTGGTGTTTCTTGGCTCCCAGCTGCATGGCTCCAATCTCTGCCTCTGTTGTCTCACAGAGTCTCCCCGTGTGTCTTTGTCTTCACACGGCATTTTCCTCTTCTGGAGAAGACAGCTGTCACGTTGGATCGGGGCCCACCCTGTAATCATCCGATTACATCTGCAAAGACCCTATTTCCCAATAATGGCACGTTCGCCGGGTGCTGGAGGTTAGGCCTTCAGCGTCTTTTGCAGGAGCACCATGTGACCTGTAAAGCCCCCCAAGCGTGCATGGGGGCAGCCCGTTAGCAGAACCTCGTTTGCATTCAGACCTCTAGCCGAGGAGTCTAGGAGACAGAGTTAGCCTCCAAATTCTCCAAATAGAGTGAAGGGCGTAGGAGGGGGCCCACCTAAGTGGCCAACATGGGCCTCTGTGCACGCGCCACGGGGTTCTGGCTGGAACAGAATGGAACAGGCTTGAACCTGGCCGTGCCCCTGCTGGTGCGGAGGCCTTGGGCTGGTTAATTACCCCTCCCCTGTAACCCTTGGCTTCCACATCTGTAAGTGGGGATAATGACAGTCACCATTTCTCAGGGTTTATGTGAGGATTAAGTCAGACAATGGATTCAAAGTCCCTAGGGCCAGGCACACAGCGAGCAGTCTACAGATGGTAAGTATTATTAAATTATCTAAATTATTAGTTTCATTCTGTGTCCGTCGTGGTAGGGAATTGGGTGAAACACAGAAGCGGGGATGAACTGTGTATAAGGGTCCCTGGCATGTTTGGCATTTTATGAAAAATCAGAAACTCCAGGGATTTGAGCCAAAGTGTAAATTTCCTGATGTAAGGGTTTTCTTACTCAGAGCAATGGCCCATCAGAGAATCAAGAAGCTAAGGAATATATCTCTAGAGCAGATTTCTACAAGTCCTGTTTGTGATTACCGAACTTCAGTTAACACAGAAAAAGAAAAGGCAAGTGTCAGCTTATGTGTGGGTGTTGACTTACACGAGTACTGTTGCCTGTTTATATTCCTGAGAAAGAGAAGTAAAAGTCATGTCAACCATGTTTAGGGTTCAGATTCCAAATACGTTTTTAGTTTTAAAAGGCACAAAGGAGGGGCGCCCGGGTGGCTCAGTCGGTTAAGCGTCCGACTTCGGCTCAGGTCATGATCTCACGGTCCGTGGGTTCGAGCCCCGCATCGGGCTCTGTGCTGACAGCTCAGAGCCTGGAGCCCGTTTCAGATTCTGTGTCTCCCTCTCTCTGACCCTCCCCTGTTCATGCTCTGTCTCTCTGTGTCTCAAAAATAAAATAAAAACATTAAAAAAAATTTTTAAAAAAGGCACAAAGGATTGGGGGGGGGCCTGGGCGGCTCAGTCAGTTAAGTGCTCGACTTTGCCTCGGGTAATGATCCCATGGTTCCTGGGTTCGAGCCCCGCATCAGGCTCTGTGCTGACAGCTCAGAGCCTGGAGCCTGCTTCGAGTTCTGTGTCTCCCTCTCCCTCTCTCTCAAAAATAAATAGACGTTAAAAAAATAAAATAAAATAAAATGCACAATGGATAAAAGGAACTTTGCGATGGTCAGCATGACTTGGATGGAGACAGGTTCTGAATTCCACTATTATTCCATCTGTCTAAATGAGATACAGCCACTGAGACAGAAATCAGACTTTCGTTCCACAGACTGGGCCATAGGGAAAATTGACCTATTAAAAATAACATTGTACAACTCAATGATAAAAAAAAAAAAAAAAGCACACAATCCAATGCAAGAATAGGCAAAAGATTTGGACAGACTTTTCACCAGTGAAGATATATAAGCAAATGGCCAATAAGCACATGACAAGATACTCGTCATTAGTCATCAGGAAAACGCAAAGCAGAACCACAACCACACACGGCAACACGGCTGTTAGAATGGGTAAAGCAAACAACAACAGCAAACACTGAGAGCGCCAAGTGCTGACAAGGATGTGGAGCAACTAGAACCCCTGCACGTTGCTGGCGGGAACGCAGACCGGCACGGCCCCTCTGGAAAACTGTATGGCTGCGTCTTTTTTTTTTTTTTTTTTAACATTTATTTATTTTTGAGACAGAGAGAGAGAGAGCATGAACAGGGGAGGGTCAGAGGAAGAGGGAGACATAGAATCTGAAACAGGCTCCAGGCTCTGAGCGGTCAGCACAGAGCCCGACGCGGGGCTCGAACCCACGGACCGCGAGATCGTGACCGGAGCCGAAGTCAGCCGCTTAACCGACTGAGCCACCCAGGCGCCCCATGGCTGCGTCTTTTTAAGGTAAACATAAATTGACCTTATGACCCAGCCATCCCGCTCCTAGATATCTACCTGGGAAATAAAAAATACATGTCCGCACAGAGATGTGTGTGCCTGAATGCGTACAACAGCTTTATTCGTAACCACCCCAAACGGGAAGCAGCCAAGTGTCCATCAGCTGGTGACTGGAGGAATGAACTGTAGAGGGTGCGTATGATGGAATGCTGGTCAGCAATGAAAAGGAACAAGATAGCAACACATGGAACAACACAGGTGGATCTCGAAAACACTATGCGGGGGGAGGGCACCTGAGTGGCTCAGTTGGTTACGCGGCTGACTTCGGCTCAGGGCACACTTTCACGGTTTGTGAGTTCAAGCCCCGCATCAGGCTCTGCATTGACAGTGTGGGGAGCCTGCTTGGGATTCTCTCCCTCTCCCCCCTCTCTCTGGCCCTCCTCCACTCATGCTTTCTCTCTCTCAACATAAGTAAATAAACTTAAAAAACAAACCAAAAACGCCCTCCACCATGCGAAAGGGAAACCAAAGTCAAACACAGAAGACTGTAGGTGAGAGTATTTACGTGAAATTCTAGAAACGGCGAAACTGTGGCAGAGAGCAGCCCAGCAGTGGCTCGACGCTGGTGGCGGGGTGGGAGCGCGTGCACAGGGGCACAGGTATTTCTTAGGGCGAAGGGTGGTTCTGGTCTGGCTCGTGATGGTGATTACGCGATCGTATACACTCACTCAGACTCATCAAACTATCTTTAACCGGGGGAACATTATGCAAATAACACACGAATGCAAAAGTAAGTGTTGAGTCCTGATGGGACAGCCGTGGGGAGACGAGCCGTTGAAGAGACAGGACTGCTTCTGACGAACAGGGGTGGGACGAGGGAGTGGGAAAGGCTCGTCCACGTGATGCCAGAATCCAGTGACTCCTCCTTTGCGGCCAACCCATCGGTGACAACCGGAAGCGAGTACAGCCGCGCCCTGTTCCAAGAGGAGCTGTTAATATCATATCCATAGTGGTTTTCTCATTATACAAGTTTAGTGCTTTTTATTGTCCTGTTGGTTTTTTTTATCACAGCTGCAAAGGGAAGTGAGGACAGGTATTATATATCAAATAGCAACTCAGAAGCAGGACAAAGCTAAAAGGAGAAAGCATATGGAAGCAGAGAGTTCACAGAAGACGCGGACAAACGGCACTGGCTATATTTGTACGTGCCTGTTGTGGTTGTGGTCAGCATAGTGGTGTGAGTCCGGGCTTCTGGCATGGGAGAAACAGGAGAAATCTCTGGGAACAGGATTACAGCAGTGGTTCCCCAGCCTTTCAGCCCCAGTGACTTCCATTTGTAACAGGTATTTTAGGAGGCTCTCCTGAATTTAGTAATCTACCCAGACACATGATTTTTTTTTTAATAAACACAATGCCCTAATTGCAAAAGAAGAACGAGGAGGAGGAGGAGGAGGAAGGGAAGGAGAAGGAAAAGAAGAAACAGAGGGCATTCATTTCAACGCGTAACTGCTTGAGCATGATTATTCTAGAAAACACCATTGACCCAGAAGTGAATGCGGCTGTTTGGAAATGCAGACTGAGCAAGGGGAGTTGAATGGGCAACTCAAATGCCACCGATGACATTGCTGTTGGTGACATGGTTTTCCCAGATGGTGACCAGCACTTGGAAAAGTTCCAAACAAAACAGTATCAGTCAGGGTTCTAGACAATAAAAGGCAGCAAAAGCAAATAAGATCCTTGGTGGAGAGTTCAGTCCAGATGCTATTTGCAAAGGTGAGGGCAGGGTGTAGGGGCCCTAGAGGGATGGTCTCTTAGCCTGGGACCAGGAAGGGTGTGTGTGTGTGTGTGTGTGTGTGTGTGTGTGTGTGTGTGTGAGTGTGTTGGGCCCCGAATCCTATTCCCAGAAGCTGCATCTGTCCTGGGGATGGCTCAGAGAGAGCATCTTGCCACTTTGGGACCAGGAGGGAGAAAACTGGAGAATAAACGACCGTGTTCCCTCTTTTTCGCTTTGTCCACAGCAGGTTTCTAACAGAGCTGTTTTCTCTTAAAAATGTTTAAAGAGAGCTTAAGTGATTTAAAACATGCAGGTGAGTGGGAAGGAACAGTAACAGTAAATCGTTCAAGGTGGCCTCTGGAGCCCCTTCTGCCTCGGGCTGCTCTGTTTCTAATCAAAATTCCTGCTTCTGCTGTTCGGGTTCAGGAAGCGCGGTGACCCTCCCAGCCCCTAGGCCTCATTCAGATCCCCTCCAGCTTGCCCGCCTCTCTTCTCCCAAGCCAAACTGCTGCGTTTTAAAGTTAATCCAGGACAAGGTGAGATGAATGTGAGCTGGGATGCAGAGACGGGAAAATCCAGGAACAGCTGGGGGGGGGGGGGCAAGGGACACCCCTCTGAGCCTCCCTCCACAGCCCAGCCATAGTGGCTCCGAGCCATCGAGGGCTGGGCCTCGGTATCCAAAGGGTCCCGAGACCAGCAATGTGTGGGTTTCTTGCCCCTCCCTTTGAGCCCATGTGTTTGCCACAGCCTTTTATAGAAAGAGAGTCAGCAATTCATTCCAGTACCTTCTATGGGGCAGACACAGCCGCAGGTGCCGGGGACCTCAGACAAATGGGGCAAGCCCACACCTCCCCGGTATTCACAGTCCCGCTGAAGGCGAGAGACAAGTCGCTGGTGATCGCCACACAGAAAACTCAGGACCAAGGTGTAGAGAAGCCACTCCGGGAAGATAGAGGAAAAGAGCTCTCTCTGCACGCTATTTTTTAAAACAGAAAATTACCTTCTCTTTCCTTCCCATTGAAGAAGTTTTTTAAAAATATCCACCGGGGGGAGCCTGGCTGGGTCAGTCCGTAAAGCGTGCGACTGTTGATCTCAGGGCTATGAGTTTGAGCCCCACGTTGCGTGTAGAGATTGCTTAAAAATAAAAGCTTGGGGCACCTGGGTGGCTCAGTCGGTAAGTGTCCGACTCTTGGTTTTGGCTTAGGTCATGATCTCACAGTTCATGAGATCCAGCCCTGCATGGGATTCTCTCTCTTTCTCTCTCTCTCTCTGCCCCACCCCCCGTTTACTTTCTCTCTCTCTCTCAAAATAAATAAATAAGCATAAAATAAAAGAAAATAAAATACAATACAATAAAATAAAATCTTAAAAACAAAATCAACCTGATAGGACACCAAGTTATTGGTCTGCCCGGGGTGTCCTCATGCCCCAGATCAGCCTGGACTGAGCCTTCTTCGGAGGCCTGCCTCTGCCTCTGCACGCATCGCACCTCCCACCCTCAGCAGCTTTCAGAGATGCAACCCTCTAAGCCAGGCATCCGGGACTGACTGACGGTGATTCTGGGGGTGGGGCTTTTGCAGATCAGGCCGCAGCAAACTGGGGAGCGCATCTGTAGTTCGGCCAAGGGAAAAATCGAAAGGCAAATCCAAACAGGTCTGAACTCACCAGGAGCAGATGGAGAGAGAGGGATAAGTGGGAGGCGGGGAAGCAAGGTCAGGGGGAGTGCTGAGCGTCATCCTCGTGGCTTCGTACAGGGTCCCCTGTGGTCGTAGGAAGGCGATGCCTCCTGAGGGCTTACGGGGATCACCTGGGGGGTGCACATCTGCCAAGACAGCACGCACCCAGCCTTTGCTGCGGGCCTCCTGGGTGCCAGGCACTGTGTCAGGCTCTGTCTCCGCACCACAGACCCTGCTCTGCCCAGCAGGTCGTGGGCTCCGTCCCACGGAGAGAGCGGCTGGGAGTGAGCCCTGAGATGGCTTTTCATTTTAAAACCAGACGAGAACAACAGACATGACACAGGCTTATTCTTCTTAAGATAGATTTTTTTAAAACCCTTCAGACAAGAAGTGACGGGTAAAATTCTACTAAAGAGAAACCCAACGGGCTAATGAGCATGAGGACGTTCGCTCGGCTTCCTGAAATAATCAGGTATGAAACCTAAAATGAGCTACCCTTGTGTTTTCCCCTATCAAAGTATCTTTGAAAGAAAATTCTGGTTTGGTGCTGCTTTGGCAAAATGGGCAGGCTCATACCTGACTGGCAGATGTAAAACCTACTCAACTGCGGCACCCTGTCGATGTGTGTCAAAAATCTTGTGTTAATACTGGTCTAGTAAATTCCGTTTCGGAGGAGGACACAGGAGGATTTGTGAACGAGGATGTTTATCCCATACGTAGAGGATGCAAGTTGGAAAGTCCCCAAATGCCCAACAAGAAAACTGATAAAATAATGAATCTCTCTCTCTCTTTCACCCACACACACATACCCACCTCCCTCCCCACCCCCCCACATACACCCACACACACATACACACACACATACACACACACACACACACATACACACACGTACACACATCACCACACAGAGTGACTGTGAGCTTAATTTTGTTTTTTTTTTTTTTTTTAATTTTTTTTTCAACGTTTATTTATTTTGGGGACAGAGAGAGACAGAGCATGAACAGGGGAGGGGCAGAGAGAGAGGGAGACACAGAATCGGAAACAGGCTCCAGGCTCCGAGCCATCAGCCCAGAGCCTGATGCGGGGCTCGAACTCACGGACCGCGAGATCGTGACCTGGCTGAAGTCGGACGCTTAACCGACTGCGCCACCCAGGCGCCCCTTAATTTTGTTTTTAAATATAATACTTACGTCTTTTCACTCTTGTTCCCTCTTTCTGTATATCCAGAGAACAGAAGAATGGCAAGATATGTACCAAAACATACTTATTTGGGGGATGATAGCATTATGGGCTATCTCTGCTTCTTTTTATTTGCTTTAATTTTTTTCATGTTTATTTTTGAGAGAGAGAGAGAGCGAGCAGGGGAGGGGCAGAGAGAGAGGGAGGCAGAATCCCAAGCAGGCTCCGTGCTGTTAGCATGGAGCCCGATGCGAGGCTCGAGCTCACGAACCGCGAGATCATGACCTGAGCCGAAACCAAGAGTCAAGACGCTTAACCGATTGAGCCACCCAGGTGCCCCTCTACTTCTTTAAAAACGTTTCTTCTCTACAAAGATGTTGAATCGGTTTTATCATCCGAAAAAAAAATTATTTGAAAAACACGCGTGAAGTATTCTTGCCTAAAATGAATCTAATCAAGACTTGAGCCCCAGCTCCCGCTTGGCAGAAAAGAGAAAGAAACAAGTAAAATGACATCCCGAAGAAACAATTTGACAAATTCCAGAAGGTGGAACATTCTAGGACCAATCGTCTCCAAAAATCAATATACTCAGAGACCAAAAAACTAAGGGAATCATTCTACATCATCAAAAACTCAACAGGCATAGCGACCGAATGCCATGCTCAAATCGACTGGGTGCTGACTCAGAACGAGGTCTACGAGACGTGGTAGGAGCACTTGGGGGAAGTGATATAGGAGTTTGTGTTTTGATTTTCCCTTGGCCAAACCACAGACGTGCTGCCGGGTTGGCCACTGTGGGATCTGTAAGAGCGCCACCCCGAGAATCCCATCGGATGCTCCCGGAAGCCATCACGGCATGCTCCTAAACCTAAGAGGAATTCTGCACAACTCCGAAATAGCACATTCTTCTCCATTTTACATGAAATACCTATCCAAAAACTATCTGGGGGGCCTGGAGGGCTCAGCAGTTAAGCATCTGACTCTGGGTTTCAGGTCAGGTCATGATCTCGAGGTTCGTGGCATGGAGCCCCGTGTTGGGCTCTGCACTGTCAGTGCAGAGCCTGCTTGAGATTCTCTCTCTCCCCCTCCCCCACTCTTGCTCTCTCTCAAAATAAATAATTTTTTTTTAATGTATGAAAAATAAAGCAAACTATCTGAAGTCAGTTCTGATAACTAAACTTTCAGTAGGTACCACTTATGAAACGGTAGGTTCTTGGCTTTGACTGCGCAGTAATTTCTCCTGTGGCTCCCATCCAATGGGGACAAGGTAAAATGCTGAAGATGGCCTGGAGGGGGACCAAACAGATGCCCCGTACCGTCCCCCGCTCCCTGGCACCCGACATCACCCAGGTCCATCCTGAGCCCCCAGGGAGGTGGGGGTTTCTAAATAATAAAAGGTAAGACTCTCTTGGTCAAGAGCCCAGAATTTCTCAACAAATGGCCAATTTCGCCTCAGTAGACTCTGTTATTTGGTTCAAAAGCTTCCAGGTAAGGGCAAAGGGACAAAAATATCTGTTAATAATTGTCCCTGAAGTTTATACAGCAGCCAACAATTTACAGGATTCTTTTGCAGACATATCACCGTTAAAAGACTCCAAATCTTCCAAGTGGGTAGCCGTTCCCTTCAATCCTGGAGTATGCTCTGCTGGCGAGAATTTTTGCTGGTCTCCATTTTCCTCTTTGGTGCAGGAGTGGGGGTGAGTGGGGAACCCACAAGTCTATATGGTGGGTGAAGTAGGGAATTGTTACCGCATTTTACAGACTTTATAAAATAGAAGTATACAGGGGGCGCCTGGATGGCTCAGTCAGTTAAGCGTCTGACTCTTGATTTTGGCTCAGGTCATGATGTCACAGTTCGTGGGATCGAGCCCCGTGTCGGGCCCTGCACAGAAAGTGAGGCGCCTGCTTGAGATTCTCTCTCTCCTCTCTGTCTGCCCCTCCCTTTGCTCACACACTCTTTCTCAAAATAAATAAATGAATTTTTTAAAAAAGGAAACATCCCGGGGCGCCTGAGTGGCTCAGTCGGTTGAGCGGCCGACTTCGACTCAGGTCATGATCTTGCGGTCCGTGAGTTCAAGCCCCGCGTCGGGCTCTGTGCTGACAGCTCAGAGCCTGGAGCCTGTTTCAGAATCTGTGTCTCCCTCTCTCTGACCCTCCCCTGTTCATGCTCTGTCTCTCCCTGTCTCAAAAATAAATAAAACGTTAAAAAAAAATTTTTTTTAAAAGAAACATCCCTCTAAAATATATATATAGACATACAAATATATAATGTAAAATATGCAAATATGTATTTATACATAATAACATGCACTTACATATTTATAAAATATAAACATAAAATATAGGAGACTGAGACTCCTGGTAAAATACCACCTACAGAGCCCTCAGAGCTCTCGAGGCTCAACTTGCTGCTATCTGCTTCAAGGGAGGCCCCTGTCCCAGAGCATCAAGGCCAAGGGTGCCATGTTCATGGGATCTGGGGGTTCCGGTTTAAGGTAGGTCTTCAACTGTGAGGAACAGATTGAGATTGAGCTGAGTTTTTTTTTTTTTTTTTTTTTTTTTTTTTTTAATGTTTATTTTTGAGACAGAGCATGAGTGAGGGAGGGGCAGAGAGAGATGGAGACACAGAATCCAAAGCAGGCTCCAGGCTCCGAGCCGTCAGCACAGAGCCCGATGCGGGGCTCGAACTCGTCAACCACAAGATCATGACCTGAGACGAAGTCGGACACTCAACCGACTGAGCCACCCAGGCGCCCCGAGTTTTTGATGTAATACTTGAGGATTGGGGGATACAGAGCAAGGAAGGTTTCGAATGGAGTTTAAGAGTAAACAGCTGTGTGATAAGCCCCACTGAGCAATTACTTCTCTGAGGGAGGGGCTCCTGACCCTAGCGAAGGCTAGTAGCCGGATAAATAAAAGTTCAGAGGCAGGCATCTTCAGAAAGTCCAGGAGGCAAATAATAAAACTATTTGTAACTGTATCATCCTGGGTGGGAATTTCCTGCAGAGAGGGGAAGGAGTTGATCTTTATGTGCACAGTCTTAGAACGTCACCCTGTTAGCCTGTGGGGCTGCAGGGAGCTTCAGGCTCTGGGACTAGTGACTTCCCAAGGTCTGCTGGAAGTTGACTTAAGTCTTCAGATTCAGGCTGAGCTCACCTTGCTCAGACTTTGCCTGAAAAGCCCTCCCAACGGAGTTCAAGCAGGCTCTGCACAAATGCCCTCTCAGGACTATGGCGGCCCCAGGACAGGTATTGGGGTGACGGCACAGGGCAGAGTGGCAGGGGAGGGGGCTCCTGGCCCTGGAGGGGGCCAGCCGCAGGGATACCGGACTGGCTTATATAGCATCCCCCGAAAATTCAGGTCAACTTAGACCTTACTTGGAAATAGGGTCTTTATGGATACAATTAGTTAAAATGAGGTCATATTGGATTCGGGTGGGCCCTAAATCCAGTGACTAATGTCCTTCTGAAAGGCTTATATGAAGAAGGGAAGAAGTCCCTGTGATGATAGGGACAGAGATTACGGTGATCTGGTGGCTCACCAGAAGCTGTGAAGAGGCAAAGGGAGGATCCTTCCCTGGGACCATCAGAGGGAGTGTGGGACACCTTGATTTTGGACATCCGGCCTCCCTCCCCCTACTCTGCCAAGTACAGCACACACCCTCTGAATGGGAAACTGGGGCCCTCGGGTGGGATGCGCGGCCTCCCTAGGGCTCTGAGGGGGTGGGGAAATGAGGGCTGAGGGCCGCTGCCCAGGTCATCGCTTTTCTGGCCGTCTGGCCACTTGGCCGACATTCAACGAAGGACCCTTTAAAAAAAAAATGCTGGAAAATTCAAAACGCAACACCACTCCCCACAGTGCCCCCCTCCCCGCCATTCTCCCCTCCAGAGGGGACAGCCTCCTGCCCGGTCAGGGCTGCACAGGAAAGGAACAGAACACGTGAAAGGGCAGAGCCCAGGGTCCTCCTCCTGGTCGGGCGGGTGGGCATGGCCACGGCGACAGCCTGTCTGCGAGGACAGGAGCACTTAGAAATCTGGGTCACGTCAGAAGCCTCCCCACAGGAGCCGGCAGCTGTTTCAGAGACCTGCACCCGCCAGCCTGAAAATAGCTTGGTCCTCTTCCCCGTGAGACACAAGGTTTAGCAATCACGGATCTGGCAAATAATGAATTTGGTGTCCGCTGCAGTGACACCTGCTGGGAACCAAGAGACAAAGGACATGGGGTCCTGCCCTCCAGGGAACCGTAGGTGAGAAATAGCTGGGCTTTGAAGGGCGCCTGGGTGTCTCGGTCGGTTGAGCCTCCCACTTCAGCTCAGGTCATGATCTCACAGCTCGTGAGTTCAGGCCCCACATCAGGCTCCCTGCTGTCAGGGGAGAATCCTGTTCAGATCCTGTCTCCCTCTCTCTGCCCCTCCCCCCCTCACGCTGTCTCAAAAAAAAAAAATAATAATAATAATAGCTAGGCTTTGAACGCTTGAGTTTCCCAAATGGGTCCTTACATACCCCTTTCCCTCATCTTGCTGATGGGAAACCTGAAATCCGGGGAGGGTGGTTTGCCCCGACCCAGGGGAGGGGCTCTGGGGGAATCTCACCATCGACAGGGACTTGGAACCAGAGTTCAGTTCCAGGATCCAGGCTCCTACCTCTGGGGCAACGGTTTGTCTCCAGGGGCAGAGGTGGGAGCGGCAGGTGGTGGGGAAGGCAGTGGGAACCCCGGGGTCAACGTTCCCAGTTGAGCCTTGGCTGGTGGAGGGAGGAGACTGTGGAGGCCCCACCGTAAGCAGCAAGATGGAAATCTGAAGGCTCCAAGCACCTGTGGGGTGCGTGTGGGGTGGGAGAGCACAGGACCTCAAAAGCAGTCTTCTGACACTATCTCCAAAGATGTAATAGTGACAGATTGAAAACACGATCCATTCCTCATGACTTGAGCGCTGTAGGTCTAATCTGTTACCACAGAACTATCATGGGGTCAGGGGGAGGGGTTACGGGGGGTCAAGGGTAGGGCTTCAAAAGTCCTGAGGCTGGGTCCCAACCCTAGAGATTCTGTCACCGCTGGCCAGGTGGGGCCTGGGTCTGGGGTGTCAGAGCTCCCAGGGAGTTCTGAGGGTGACCACTATGGGAGGCCACTGCTTTAGAGATTTCCAAGCTTTCAAAAATCCTGCACTGGCATTTCCCCTCCTTTGAAGAACCATACAAGGAACCTGGGGATTTGTAGGCAGGACATGCTGTTAGCATCGGACCCTGCAGAGGCCCACCCAGGTCTGGATGAGGGGAGCAGACTCAAGGGACACGGGGCAGATGTGTTTTGTGTGTGCTTCAATTTAGGAATAATTTACATATCGTAGAATTGACCGTTTGAAGTTGACAGCTTTATGACCGTTTTGACAGATGCCTATAATCCTGTGACCATCAACCACAATCAAGAAATAGAAAGTTCTAGGGCGCCTGGGTGGCTCAGTTGGTTAAGCATCCAGCTTCAGCTCAAGTTATGGTCTCACGGATCCGTGAGTTCGAGTTCTGCATCCGGGTCTGTGCTGACAGCTCAGAGCCTGGAGCCCGCTTCAGATTCTGTGTCTCCCTCTCTCTCTCTCTCTCTGCTCCTCCCTCCCTCACACTGTCTCTCTCTCTCTCTCTCAAAAGTAAATAAACATTAAAAAAATTTAATAAAAAAGAAAGATATAGAAAGCTCTATCCCTGGGGCGCCTTGGTGGTTCAGTCGGTTGAGCATCTGACTCTTGATTTCAGCCTAGGTTATGATCCCAAAGTCATGGGATCGAGCTCCACATCAGGCTGTGTGTTGACAGACTGGAGCCTGCATGGAGAGGCTTGGGAGCCTCTCTCTCCCTCTCTCTCTGCCCCTCCCCTGCTCTCTCTCTCTCTCTCTCTATCAAAAATAAATACATAAAACATTTAAAAAATTAAATAAAAATATTAAAAATTAAAAAAAAAAAAAAAAACCTCTATCCCCAGGAAACAGTCTCGAGAGACAATTTTGAATGCAGTTCCAGGGGCTTGATTGGGGATAGAGGCTCCAAACCCTCCCCCCCAAACTCTCTGCCCCTCTGAAAGTTGTGAGTCTGCAAGCACCTATTTCTGGCCCAGGCGACTTTCCCGATGGTTGGAAGTAATTATTCCCCGAGGGCCCGGCTCTGCCTCGTTAGAGCTTCTGTTGAAAAAGCCAGGTTGCTAATGTCGCTCTTCTGGCTTCGGAGTCCAATTTTCCAGGCCTGTACACCAGGCACAGTCGATACCTCCTACGATCGCTAGGGCCACTTCTGGTGGCGGAAAAACGTTCACCGGCTGCCCAGAGCGATTACAAGTGCGTTCCTCACGCAGCTGTCCCCCGCTGCCGAGAAAACATTTAATTGGCGCGGAGGTCGCAGGATCCTCTCCCAATTAGGGTCCCGTCCTGCCAGCTGCCATCTGCACCGGGGACAATCTGGACCGGGCTTCCTCGTAGGACACACGGTCGTCCACTCTGGGGAACAGCCACAGTCCTTCAGCGATTGCCTGGCCCCTTTCAGAAGGCAGACTGTCCTGTCGTCTGGGGCTCTCGTCTTTGCCTCCGGGTCAATTATCTGGGAATCAGGATGGAATGAGAAGAATAAGAATCTTCCACGAACAGGGAGCACTGCGTGTGTGGACGTGACAGTTAACAAAATGTTCCCGTTAGGGAGGACCTTTGAGAAAGTGGGGAGGGCCAGGGTGGGGCTTAGGCCGCAGGGTGAAGTCGATGAAATGCCCGCTCACGTGGAGCCTCCTCCGGGAAGCAGTCCCGTAAATGCCCAACGTCCGCTGTGCTCCCCCCGGGCCCTGGAACGACTCCAGTAAAGGCAGAGCCTCCCAGACGGCCCGGGGCTGGGCGTCTTCAAAGGGGGGCTCCGCGGCCGAGGCCGCAGTGGAGACGGTTCGTCTGGACCCCTGCTCCCCCCTCAACAGACTCGGATTTCGTTTTCTGTGAAGGTTGGCTTGTAGGCCACACTCTGTTTCCAGGGCAGTTCCGGGTTCACAGTAAACTCAAGAGGCAAGTACAGGGGTTCCCCACTTGCCCCCGTCCCCCCGTACACGCACAGCCTCCTTATCAACATCCCCCACCAGAATGCGACACTTGTTGCGGTAACCGATGACCCAAGAGTGACACGTCGCAGTCCCCTGCAGGCCACGGTTCACATCAGGGCTCGCCCTCGCTGTTCTGCTTACTGCGGGTTTGGACAAATGTACGATGACACGTGTCCATCATCACAGCATCGCCCAGAGTAGTCTCGCTGCCCTAAAAATCCCCCGTGCTCGTCCGTCCTCCCCCCAGCTCCTGGCGACCACGGATCTTACTGTCTCCACAGCTTTGTCTTTTCCTGAATGTCATGTAGTTGGACTCATACCGTGTGTCGGCTTTTCAGATCAGCTCCTTTCACTGAGTAAAATGCATGTCAGTTTCCCCGGTGTCTTTTCATAGCTTGATAGCTCACGTCCTTTTAGCACTGACCTTCCACGGTCTGGATGGACCGCAGTTTACCCATCCGTTCACCTCCCGAAGGACATCTCGGGGGCTTTCAACTTTTAGCAATTATGAAGAGAGCTGCTGTAAACATCTGTATGCAGGTTTTTGTGTGGGACCAACATACTCTTTTTTTCCCTAGAGCGGGGAGATGGAGTCCCTCTCCCCCAGCCCTGGCCCCAGGCCCAGAGCTCCTGGGCATTACAGCCCCCCGAACCACCCTCCCTGCAGAAGAAATCTGCCGGTGCTCTCATTAGGCCTGGGGCTGCCGAATCGCCTCCCGATTCAGAGAATCCTTGAGTCGAAAGCAAACAACACTGGCTAAGATCATTGTGCTATTTGTCCACAGCGTGGACAACGACAACGTGGTCCCTTCCTCCGTCTCTTGAGTCCCTGCTGGGGCTCCCCCACCCACTGCAAACCCAGTCCCAGCCAAACCTGCATGCCCTTCAACAGCGCAGATGACACCTTGTCCACAAAGCTGTCCCTGAGCGCCCCACTGGGAAACAATGTCTCTTCTCCTCACTCCCTTGCAAATAGCCTTCTTTTTTATACATTTTTAATCTTTTATTTATTTTTGAGAGAGACAGAGAGCAAGCGGGGGAGGAGCCAAGAGAGAGGGAGACACAACATCCGAAGCAGCCTCCAGGCTCCGAGCTGTCAGCACAGAGCCCGACGCGGGGCTCGAACTCAAACCGTGAGATCGTGACCCGAGCTGAAATCGGATGCTTCGCCACCTCAGCCACCCAGGCGCCCCTTAAATAGCCTTCTCACTCTAGAACCATTTTCGATTCATAGGGAAGTTCAAAGACGGTAGATGAGAGCTCCCATAACATGCCACACCCGGGGTCCCCTACGTTGACATTTTATGTTACCATGGTACATTTGTCAACACTAAGAAGCCAACATGGGTACAGTAAACTTCAGTCCTCATTCAGCTTTCATTAGTTTTTCTTGAATGTCCTTTTCCTGTCTCAGGACCCCCTCCTGGGTGCCATATTACATTCAGTTGTCTTAGGCTCCTCCGATAAACAACAGTTCCTCAAAAACAGTTCCTTGTTTTTGATGATCTCGACAGTTTGGTCAATTCAGTAATTGTCTTTTGGTTTTGGGGCTTTTTTTGAGAGCGAGAGAGAGAGAGCGAGGGAGAGAGACAGTATGAGTGGGGGAGGTGCAGAGAAAGAGGGGGACCCAGAATCCCAAGCAGGCTCCTTGTTGACAGCAGAGAGCCTGATGTGGAACTCAAACCCGCGAACCGTGAGATCACGACTTGAGCCGAAATCGGACGCTTAACCGACGGAGCCACCGAAGCACCCCTAGTCAGGAGTCTTGAAGAAAGTCCCTTGGCTTGGGATTGTTGGACGTTGTCTCCTCGTGCGCAGATGGGGCTATAAGTTTCCGGGAGGAAGGGCACGGGGGAAGGCGCCTTCCCCCCCCCCCCATCATTACATCTTGCTCTTTGTTCTTTGCTGCCACATTCTCCTGGCCTCCCTTCCCGCTGAAGGTCTGGCCCAGTCTGTCCTCCACAGAGCTCATCACAAAAAGTACCCACCTGCTTAGGTGCCCACCCGACCATAAGACGCCTGAGTGGATGCCGCATGCCGGGCATCGTCCTAGTCCTGAGGTCCATAAGATGCCACTGGAGAATAGGAATAACGATATCAAGTAACTTCCCCCGGGCCCTTGGGTCCCGGAGCGGGGAAGACAACCAGGAACGTGGAAGGTCTTCCACGATCAGATTGGTCTCTCTCTGGTTCCTGCCCTTTGCTGGTGGGCGTTCTCTGCACAGATGGCATGTGTGGGCCCTCATGATGTGTGTTCTGCCTCAACTTGGCCTCTTGTTACTGAGATGCCCTCAGAGAGGGACAGCTGGGCTTCCGATCTAGAGGGAAGTCACAGCACACACACCATCCCCCCCACCCCAACCACAAACGTGAGATTGAATCAGGTGCTGGGTGTGAATGATTGCATAGCTGGAGGAGGCAGACGCGGCTCAGGAGGTGGGAGGGGGAGGGGGTACTGGATAAATCCCTTTAATGCCCTGGGCGTGCCTGCCCTGCCTCCTCCCTATAAGTAACTCCAAATAAAAATCACAAAGCACAAAATGTCTACGTATGTTGAAATTACAGTAACGTCTTATTTATCTGGTTGCCATTGTTCTGCATAGGTTTGTCGATAATAAATTTTCCCCCTTCCTCCGGCTTCGCTTCCCCACCGTGAAGCCAGGCTTAGTTGGGGTGATGGAGGGGTGGGTCCCTTCATTTCTCACTGCCTCCCCAGCTCCTCTCCTCTGGTGTCCTCGAGGTCAGGAAGCCCTCGTCCTCCGGGCCCACAGAGCCTCTTCGACCATTGAGACGAGTTGTTTTGCAATCCCCGCTCTCGGGAAGGTCTTGAACACTTTCCCTCCTTGAGAACAGAAGAGTAGTGTTCAACCCCCCCCCCCACCCCCGCCACCCACAGCCAGGGGTCCTTCGCTGCAGATTTCTGAAGCTCAGATGCTTCGGACAAGGCATGACCAAGAAGCCACAAGGATGCCACAGCCCGTCCAAGACAGCACGGGGCATTCGGAATCAGCCGGAGACCCACGGGCCGGTCCACAGCCTCACTTGACTCCCGCGATGAAGTCCGGCCCCCACTTCTCCTTCATTCACGCCCTCAGCCACTGTGTGAGGGAGCCTCTTCCGCTGGCGCCCGAGACCATCTCTTCCCCGAGACTCCACTCAGGACAGCGTGTCCATAGCTTGGCCATGATGGGAGTGATTATCCCAGAGCATTCGGCAAGCCCTATGACCCAGGGCTCCTCTCCCCAGAGCTGGTGGCTAAACACACTCTGCCTTGAGGCCAGGTTTTCCTGACACCACGGCTCTTCTCCAAAAATCCAGATCAGTGGGGGCTGCCCTGCCCTGGAATGCTCCACAGAAACCCCCTTCCTTCTACAGATCTACTGTGTCCAGAGTCAAAGCCTCCGGTGTCCTTCCCAGCTGTGTGTCTTCGGGCAAATCTCTGGGCTTCTGCGGCCCTCTGGTCGCTCACCCGTGAACCAGGGACAGTAATATGCATCCCTTAGGCAAGTGGCATCTCACTGGGCTTTAGAATGGGCCTGTGCCTCTCTAATAAGTGACCCA
The DNA here is from genome assembly GCF_018350155.1 of Leopardus geoffroyi. Lineage (NCBI taxonomy): Eukaryota > Metazoa > Chordata > Mammalia > Carnivora > Felidae > Leopardus > Leopardus geoffroyi. The sequence goes on along the minus strand of NC_059331.1, from coordinate 15,193,244 downwards.
CGGACCATGTGGATTCTCTGCCTCTCTCCAATGGAGGGCAAAGGTCTTCCCCTCCCTCATCACCGGCTCCTCAGGTGGGGCTCTGCCCTGTGGACGCTGGGTCTATGGGAGGAGTCCATCAAGGGAGGGACAGGGGGAGAGGTCTGCCCTGGGAGCACGCAATAAGGGAGTGCATTATCTGCAGAGAATTAAAAAACAAACACACAAACAAAAAACCACAGGGCGGGGCGCCTGGGTGGCGTAGTCGGTTAAGCGGCCGACTTCAGCCAGGTCACGATCTCGCGATCCGTGAGTTCGAGCCCTGCGTCAGGCTCTGGGCTGATGGCTCGGAGCCTGGAGCCTGTTTCCGATTCTATGTCTCCCTCTCTCTCTGCCCCTCCCCCGTTCATGCTCTGTCTCTCTCTGTCCCAAAAATAAATAAACGTTGAAAAAAAAATTAAAAAAAAAAAACAAATAAATAAACATTAAAAAGAAAGAAAGAAATTCTACCTGTCCCTCAAGGCACTTCTTTCCTACAAACCGCTCCCCACCCCCCACCCCCCGATTTCTCAGGTTGGAATTCATTTTCTGTTTCCACAGCTCTTGGCTCCTCGGCTTCTCTGGTTATTGCAATTTCCTTCACCTTGGATGTATCTGCACACCAGCCCTCCGTGAGGAGGAATACGGGGCCTTGATGGTCACTGTAACCTCCCCAGTACCGGAGATGCAGTGACCTTGAGGTTCCCAAATTCAACAGCACAGAGGTCACCTGCAGACCGCGCCCACTGCCCGAGACTCTGATTCATCAGGTCTGGGGTGGGGCCCGGAAATCTGTATGCTTAACAAATACCCCAGGGTATTCAGATGTAGGGAGGGTGTGGGCGGTGCTGAGACCAATCGGATAGCTTGGACATGTCCACGCACTAAACACAGGAGGGACTTTCAGACCCTGAAAGTGGGGCCGAGTGACTTGCCCAAGGTCACGAGGAGGGAGAGTGATAAAGCCAGGATTCAGACCCCGTTCCAGAAAACTGTGCACATACTCTGTACATATTCTCTGGGAAGGAGAACCCACCATACCGGTCACTTGTACAACCCCAAACTCTGATGTGTTACTAACTCTGGCGTTAGCCACTGTGGGCCTTCTTCCCGTAAAGATCAATGATTTGGGGAAAACATGCGAACACACACAAGCACATGTGCGCAGGCACGTTTAAACAGCTGTTTCACATGACACCTGGGTGGTCGGTTAACCCTCAGACTTCAACTCAGGTCATGATCTCACGGTTCGGGGGTTCGAGCCCCGCATCGGGGCTCTGTACTGACAGCTCGGAGCCCAGAGCCTGCTTCGGAGTCTGCGTCTCCCTCTCTCTCTGCGCCTCCCCCGCTCGCATCTCTCTTTCTCTCTCACACACACAAAATAAATAAACATTAAACAGCTGTTGCTCGGGGAATCGCTGCCAGCGGACGGCCCTCCTCCTACTCAGCCCCACTCCCGTGCTGCATCGGCAAGATGTTGGACTAACTCGCAGATGTCACCGGCATCAGCCCCGGTGAAGCATCGCCTCCTGCCCAGACACTGAGCCGTACAGAGAGCTCAAGTTCCGAGTCTGCCTTCCTCTTCCCCGTGTCCCCGGCGAGATGGCTTGGATGCGGTCTCAGCAGGAGCCAGGGGTGGAAATAACGGACAACCACCCAAATGAGGACAAGCAGAGGCTATTTATGCAGAGTTTTCTGTAGCAAGGGGGTCGGCCACCACCACCTGCCTTTGGCACAGACTCACGGGCAGGCGGCAGAACGGGAAGCTTTGTAGGGAGAACGAGAAGGACCCAGGTGTGTCCCGAGTGGAGGCCGTGGGCCCCGGGGAGCTGGAGGCGGGCTAACCGGAAGCGGAGACATCCCAGGTGATTGGTTAGGGGAGCGTATTTGGCCTCCTGTCCTTGGTCCTCCATTGGAAGGGGGACACACGTAGGGAAGCTGGCAGATACTGATTACACAGGGGCTGTGGGTTCGTTGCCTGGATTAGTACTGGCTGCATGTTGGGGGTCAGGGTCTCTATTTTTACCTATGGTCCACTCATATCCATTTGTATAGTGACACACAGAATTCAAGTCCCAGCATATTTCTCCCTGCCGTTCGGCCCTGTCCTCACTTCCCGCAGAACAATCCACGGTCGCAGTCCCGCAGAACAATGTCACAGTCTCCACGGCGTGTGACATATGCCTTCCCCCCACCTCCCCCAGTCTCTCGGCAGCCAGAGAACACAGCTGAGCGGAGCTCGAGCAAAAACTGCCGCCTCTTTGGGGGACCCCAGAAAAGAGCTCTGCTCCCGTTCGTGTCCCCACCCGTCATCCGAGATGTCTGTTGGAGGAAAATCCACCCTCTGAGTCACCTAGAACCCCTGTCACCCCCATTGCCTCCAACACTGATCAGATACAGTCAACGACCTTTACATGTTCACTCTGGGGGCTCTGAGGAGGGTGATTTTGCACGAAGGACCCCTCTTGACGCCACTAATTGTGGAGTAAACAGACTTCCAAGGGACATCCTACCTTCCGGCTCCTTTTCACGGCTTCCTTTTCATCTTCCATGCTGCTCATGCAAGGAGGCTGGGAGTCATCCTTGTGACTCCCTGCTCGCCGCCCATGCTCGGTGCAAACTCTTCCCCAAGTCCTTTCAATGCAACCTCCAGAATCTTCCTCAGCTCTGTCCAGATCCCAACGCTCCCATCCCCCGCCGCCCCCACCCTAATGCCAGCACGTCCCTACAAGGCTCCCGGGTTAATGGAAGTGAGCCCAAGCTACCAAACTCTGTTTGAAAAAGAATTACACAGGAGTATATTTTTCTTGCAAAGAGATAAGAGGGGATGATTAATGGTTCGCCTCAGGGCTTCGGAAAGACACCCCACAAGTGCTTATTTTTAGAAAACGAAGATGCCATTTTACTTTAGTCTTGTTTTGTCTCTGCTTTCTTTAGAGTTGACCTACAGTGAGATATTCGCTTCGGGTGTACAACATAGCATTCTGGCAATTCCGTACGTTACGAGACGCTGGCGGTGAGAAGGATGCCATTTTAAATCTTATTACCGGGGCAACCGGTTAGAACCAGAGATGCGTTAGAGGTTGGAGGTCACGGTTGAAGCTGCAACTCCGTCTCTAAAACCCAGGCCGCTTAGAGAAGACCTTGTCAGAAACAGCATTTGCGAAGATAGCTTTTTAAGGTTTTTTTTTTTTTTAAGTTTATTTAACTTATTTATGCAGACGAAGTGAGAGAGAGAGAGAACCCCAAGCAGGCTTCTTCAACACAGAGTCGGATGTGGGGCTCGAACTCATCAACGCCAAGATCATGCCCTGAGCCAAAATCAAGAGTTGGGCGCCACCCAGGCGGCCCCGTGAAGACGGTGGTAAGATGGAAAAGAGCATCCGCTTTTCTACAGCTGCAAGAAAGGAGGTCACTTTCTTTTTTTTCATCACGATGAGATCTTTCACCAGTGGTTAGAAGGACATGTAGTTTCAAGATCAAGCCCTAGAACTTGATTGGCAAACGTCAGAAGAGTTTGCCCAAGGACCTCAAAACTTGGGGGAAAACAAATGGCAGAGAGAGGTCACGGACACTGGGGATGTGGTGCGGGTGTGAAGTGTGGCTTCTGAGCCCTGCTTCCCCTGCTCCCCCTCCGGCTGGCTCCCCACTCGGCAGCCAGAGGCCAGCTGTGAGCCCCCCACCCCACCCCCGTCTCTGTGTCCCTCCTCTGCTTAAACACATCACTTGCCTGTGCAACCCACTGCCTGTTGAGTAAAGACTTTGCCCAGCTGGGGACGGTGAGGGTCTGTACATCCCTTCCGCCCCATCCCCACCCCTCCAGCTGACTTTCCTGTCCCCGTCCTTGGGCGTGCCAGCTTCCTGGTCTTCCCTCACCACTTGGAGGAGAACCACCTGCCAATCAGGACCATTTCCTTTAGACTTCTGATGGATGGAAATTAATTCCTACCATGTTGGAGCCCGCACTACGTTGTTCGGATCGTTTGTTCCGACAGCTAACATGACCTTAACTGGCCAACCAGGGTATTCGATCAACAGCTCTCAAGAGTCTCTTTTCTGCTTCTGAAGATGAGGATTACATTACCCACCTCTGGGGTCATTAGAGGACAGAGGACGGTGTGAAACTCCCAGGGTGGGGCTAGCTCCGTGACAGTGGAGCTCAGGCATAAGAAGGTGGAGGTGTCAGAGATTCAGAACCACATTTCGAGATAACAGAGAGCAAGAGAGAAACACAGTTGCCTCTGATAATAACGATCTCTCGGATATAATGAGTGGTGATTGCATCAGAGCCTGGTAGAGAAATTGAAAGAAAAAGAAAAACACCGCAGTAGAATGTCAGGCTTTGGAGTGGGACAGGACTAAATCTGAGTTCCCACTTTACCACTTGCAAAGTTGCGTGTCTGTGACCAGTCTTTTCAGTTCTTCGAGCTTCGGTTTGCCCGTGAAGATACCAACCGCCTGACCGTATGGGGAGGAAGTCCGAGTACAGTAATGAGGACTTTTGGCTGCAGGCAACAGAAACTGTTCTAACTAAGGAATTTATTAAGGAGACTGGAAAATCTACAGAACTATTTATTACGAGGGCTGAGGAAATTGGCTCTGAGCCAAGCTTCCTTCAACAACTACCAGGACCACGCTGCTGAACGAACTGGTCTACCAAAAGGGCTGTTCCTTTGCCTGATCGGGAAACTGTAAGATCCAGACGCAGCTGACTCAAGAACCATGCCACCTCTAGCCCAGCCCGTGCCAGGAAAACAGACGCCTTGTACCCTGCCCCTCTCTCTGCCCAAGTGACTCAGTTGCAGATCAAAGCCTCACACGAGATCATCTGGTGCACGGGACTTACATCACGTCTGGAAACTAGCTGTTCGGTGGTCTGGAAAACGTCTAGCTTTCTAGTCTTTATAGTATAAGAAGTTACTTGAAAAAGAGGTCGGAAAAAGTGTTGAGTGAGCCAATACCTCCGTGGAAAACATTTATTAATGCAGCCTCTGGCACCGCTCGACACATTTTAACAAGAGATAGCATAGTTAAGGGCCAAAACTCTGTAGCCACGCATTCTGGGTTCAAATCCCTTCTCCCCCACTATTACTGTGTCAAGTTACTTCCCCTCTCTGTGTCTCAGCTTACACAGTTAGGCTAATTACAATAGGTCATGCACCTTACAGGCTCGTTGTGGATGTTAGATGACTTCATAATTGCTTCGAAGTATCTGGTTCACGAGGCACTACCAGCCCACTCTCTGTCCTGGTCTTCATGACTCAAATGCAAAGAATAATTGCATTTGCTAGAGTGACACCACGTGGGCATCCAAACTTTCCAGACTTCACCTCTCACTTGAACATCTCCTTCCTTTCCTCAAATGCTACTGAGCCAAAGAGCCTGATGATAGGGGCGCCTGGGTGACGCCAGTCGGTGGAGCGTCCGCCTCTCGGTTTTGGCTCAGGTCACGATCTCCTGGTTTTGTGAGTTCAAGCCCCATATCGGGCTCTGTGCTGGCAGCGCAGAGCCTGCGTGGGATTCTCTGTCTCCCTCTCTGTCTGCCCCTTCGCCCACTCACGCTGTCTCTGTCTCTCTCGAAATAAATAAACTTATACACCAAAAAAGAGCTGGTGATAATAAATAGTCACAGCCGGGGCATCCATGAGTTGCTGTATTTGTTGCACTGTGTTTGTTATCACAACAACATCGCTTTGGAGATCGGTATTGTCATCCTGAGTTTAAAAATTAGGAAGCTGAGGTTCAGGGATAGTAAATGAATTGCCAAAGGTCAGTTGTTAGTGTCAGATTTACTACTGAAAGCCAGCCCCCTGCTCATGGCTGTAACATACCTCCCTTCCTTTTTATGCTTTCCCTTGTTCAGGTGGAGCAGCGCTGGGCTCTCCTTGTAGTTCAGTCCTGATCTCTGATTCACGGAGTGCAGCAGCAAGTAAGAAAAGGTCCTTGCCCTACAAGAGCCTGCGGTCAATCAGGGAGACCTATAGACAGACAGTTAAAGCATGATCCATGCAATGGGGAGTGCGAACAAGGTACAGAAATAATACAAAAGAACCTTAGATTAACTAGGGCTTCAGACAAGAGCTTCAGGGAGGAGGTGAAAGCTGGGGGCGGGGGAGGTTTACAAACGCTAAAGTTGGGGCAGAAAGCAGAACAGGAGGAAAAGACATACCACCCAGAGAGGGCAGTATGTGCAAAGGCACGGAGGCAGGAAAAGCAGCATGGGGTGTCCAGGCAATGACCAGGAGATCTATGTTTCGGACATACAAGGAACGGCAGGAAACAGGATCAGCAAGGATGGCGAGGAGCCTTAAAAAAGCTACACTACGGCACTGAAGAAGCAGGGAAGAGTAAAGGGTCTTAAGTAGCCGAAGCTCAAGGTATGACTTGCATTTGAGAACAATTCCTGTTTCATGGGCAGGTCTCAGTACAAGTGAAAATGTGAGGCCCCTTGTTCAAAAAGCAGGAGAGAAGTTGTTAAAAGTACTGGCATATGAAGTGTTTTCTTTCAAAATGTTTTATCACAGGGCGCCTGGGTGGCTCAGTCGGTTTACAGCATCCGACTCTTGATTTCGGCTCAGGTCATGGTCCCAGGGTCGTGGGATCGAGCCCCGCATCGGGCTCCACACTGAGCGTGGAGCCTGCTTGAGATTCTCTCTCTCATGCTCTGCCCCTCTCCCTGGCTCATACTGTCTTTCTAAAACTAAAATTGATAAACATTAAAATACTTCATTACTTATAAAACGCGAGTTTTGTTTTTCTACCTTCCATTGTATTGATTTGTGTTCTAATCCTTGGTTTCTCCCTTTGGCTTGCTTCTGATACAGGTTGCTTTAGTTTTTCTAATTTCCTAAGATTGAAGGTTAAGCTATTGATTTGTGATTTCTTCTTCTTCTTCTTCTTCTTCTTCTTTTTAATGTGGGCATTTATAGCTGTAAATATGCCTGCGAGCACTGTTTTAGCTTATCTCATCAGTCTGGGGATGTCATGTTTTTGTTTTCATTCAACTCAAAGTATTTTCTCATTTCCCCTGTGAGTTCTTCTTTTTCCCCCATTGGTTACTTCGGAAACCGATGTGGAAGTTTAATTTCCCTGTGTTTGGGAACTTCTCAACTTGCTTTCTGTTGATTTCATTCTTACTGACTTTGAATTTGATTGCATTGTGGCTGGAGAATGTACTTTGTATGGTTTCATGCTTTTAATTTTTTTTTTAACATTTTTATTTATTTTTGAGACAGAGAGAGACAGAGCATGAACGGGGGAGGGGCAGAGAGAGAGGGAGACACAGAATCGGAAGCAGGCTCCAGGCTCTGAGCCATCAGCCCAGAGCCCGACGTGGGGCTCGAACTCACGGACCGCAAGATCGTGACCTGAGCCGAAGTCGGACGCTCAACCGACTGAGCCACCCAGGCGCCCCTGGTTTCATGCTTTTAAATTGATCAAGACTTGGGGCACCTGGGTGGCTCAGTTGGTTAAGCATCTATCTGACTTCAGCTCAGGTCATGATCTCATGGTTCATGAGTTTGAGCCCCGCATCGGTCTCTGTGCTGACAGCTCAGAGCCTGGAGCCTGCTTCGGATTCTGGGTCTCCTCCTCTGTCTGCCCCTCCCCTGCTCACCCTTTGTCTGTCTGTCTCTCTCTCTCTCTCAAAAATAAACAAACATCAAAAAAATTAAATTGATCAAGACTTGCTTTGTAAATCAGCATGTGGTCTATCCTGGGGGATGTTCCATTTGTGCTTGAGAACAACGTACATCCTGAGTGGAGCATTCTGGAGATGCCTGTTAGATCTGGTGGTTTCTGATGCCGTTCAAGTCTTTTTATCCTTGCTGGTCTTCTGCCTAGTTGTTGCATCCATTATTGAAAGTGGAGCATCGAGCAGCGCCTGGCTGGCTCAGTTGGTAGAACACGCGACTCTCGATCTCAGAATCATGGATTTGAGCCCCATGTTGGGTGTGGGGCCTACCTGAAAAAGAAAGAAAGAAAAGAAAAGAAAGAAAGTGGAGTATTGAAATTTGTAAGCATTACTGTCGAATGTTGTATTTCTCCCTTCAATTTAGTTGGTTCTTGCTTCAAGTATTTTAGGGCTCTGTTGTTAGGTGCATATATAATGATAATTGTTATGTCTTCCTGATGGATTGACCCTTGGATCATTGTAAAATATCCATATTTAACCCTAGTAACATGTGTGTTTGAGTCTGATACTTGTACGACCACTCCAGCTCTCTTATGGTTGCCACTTGCACGCTATAGCCCTTTCCATTCTTTTACTTTTCATCTACTTGTATCTTTGAATCTAAAGTGCTTTCTCAGAGAATAGACACCCACAGGTGGTAGGGTGGGAACACAGTGGGCTTCAGAGGTAGTATTCAGTCCTAAGATTTAAATCCTGCCTCTGGAAACTGAATAACTTTTGTTATGCTTCTTCGCTTATGTGAGACCCAGTCTTTTTACCTAAAACTTAGGGATAATGATGCTTACTCTTGGGAACCGTGAGATGGTATGCATGAAGCCCGTGGCAACATTCCTGGTACCTAAAAGAGGATCAACAAAAATTGAGGGCAATGGTAACGAGCAGTTCCAAGCTGCAGACCCAGACAGTGCTGGAGGATCCTTCAAACTTTTTGAAGGAGGCCTTTAGAGACATCCTAAAGCAACTCATCTCTTTTTCCGTCTAGAAATTCAGAGATTGGTCTTCAAAAGCTCTGCAGCATAATCCTGATTCTCCTGAGCATCTCTCTGGCTGTCCTCTACACACAAAGCCACCTGCTGTCTCTGCTCTCGCCCCCATGTCCCCACCCCCACTGATGCTCCTCTCCGGTTTGACACAAGGCTTGATGAAAAGATGAGAGTCTCCTTTGTGGACATGAGAATTTTGTTCCGACAAAAGCTGGCAGAATCCTCCTTGGATGTGTTGACAGCATTTTTATCACCTAGACATCCTCTAAAAAACTTGAACATGCCTAGCTTTTAATTGCCTTTCCCACCCACACAGAAGCTCTTTGGAGCATTAATCTGGGCTGTTTAGTACTTTCTGATTGCAACTCTACTGATGTAAACAGAACCACAGCTCTTTGTCAAGATGAGAGGAGACTTGAAATTTCTTGTTCTTCTCTGGTAGGAATTTCTCAAGAATCTATCACCAAAGAGCCCATCCACTTCATAATTATACGGGATGTACAAATATCACAAAGAAGAGCTCTAACTACAAAGATGAGGCCAGAAATAGAAGAAGAGGGGAGGGAGGAAAAGCTTATGGGAAAAATAGTTGTGGGATGGGATCAATGCCAATGTCCTCCTAAATAAGAGGAGGGTTGAAGGGAGCAAGCATGCATGTTGTGCACGGCCTATGCATCAGCCACTGGGTCACCGCGAACTGCAATCGAGGAGACTCTGACCCAAGCTAATACCACCCACGCAGGTGGCTGAGAGAGAGAGAGGCCATTGGCAGCCACATTGGCAACTCTCGTAGGGACGGAAAACGTCACATTCTCCTTGTCACAATTGTGCCAGGGTACGGTCATCATGCTTGTGGTGGGAACAGACTTTCCTCATATTGAGATGGGACTTGCCTCTGGGGGAAACAAGGTCAACGCTCGCCTTGGTGACATTGCTTGCTCCTTGGATAACCCAGGGGGAGGATCAGCTGTGGCTATCATGGGTAGGAAGTTGAATGGAATCAGGGTCCCCACCATCATCCTCAGCAAAGGGGCCAGAGAACATCAGTGAGCTCCCAGCCAAACCCTAGGTGCCCACATTTACACCAGAGATGGAGGGACCCTTTCCCCGTTGGCATGCAGGGGCAGCACCAAGGGAGAAGAGCCATGCCTGGAAGTAACTGACACACCAGCCCACACCACCCCGAATACAGTCCTAACCACACACTTGTGAAACAAGCACGTCATCCTCGCCCCCGTTTCCCTACCTTCCGTGGACCTGGCTGCATTCTGATCTACTACTGTTGGCGTTCTAGAGCTCAGTGAGAGGAGCGAACTGTTTGAGGGGTATGGTGGGGCTCTGGATGCTTGAAAGAAAGCCTTTGGGGGTGAAGTGAAGAAGGGTTTAGAGGAAAAAAAGAGGAGAGAGAAATGTACCTCTTACGCATTAGTTTCTTTAGGACCTCATGCACTCAGAGTTCAGTTGATCAAGTTCAATATGCCAGCTTTAGTCATGGATCCATGCAAGGCGTCTCTTTTGTTTGTTTCATTTTTTAATCTTCAAATCCATAATCTATCCTGTACAACCTGCTGCCTTTGCAGACAGGATGCAAACAGTGGATATCTACTGGAGGCAATCATTGAAGTTCATGGATTCCTCACCACACCTTCAGAAGGATTTTTTGCTCTAATGCTTATTAGATGCTGTGAACCCAGCAGCTCTCTGATAGACTTCTGCACCAGTTTCCCACCTCCTCCGCAAAAAAAAAAAAAAAAACCCTCATAAACCCCAGTCCTATCCCCTCATTGTTCTTTGAACTACACAGAGACTGGGATGGTGATTATGGCAGTAACAATCACAACGACTAACAAGAACGCCCCATGTGCTACTAAATAACTTCCATATATTCCATTTTCACAATAATCTCAAAACTCAATGGGATATTTCTATCCCGTTGCACAAACCAAGAAACCAGTGCGTAACGATTAACCTGCTCAAGGATCTTCACTCAAGTGTGTCTGCTTCTAAAACCCATCTTAAGCTCCAGAGAATGCTGGCGACAATGGATGAGCTAGAGTGTACATGCAGAGAGCAGAGACAGCAGGAACTCACTTCTTTTTGTCTCCTAGAGCGCCAAACACAGGGCTTCTCACATCATAGGAACTTGTATGTTTAGTGAGCTGAGTTGAATTATGTGGCTCAGGAAAACCTGCCTGGATTCTTCCCCAGGACAATGAAACATGAGTTTCAAGAGCTGCAGCGGCACGTATCTGAGGTTCTTGAATGAGGGAGGTGGGTGGATTATTCAGAGTTTGTTGCAAAATATCTAGTAGGCAGCTTAGGCCTTATATGTATTTAGAGCAAAAGCATGCAATTGTGCTACATGCTGATTTGCGTTCTTTCTGCCATATTTATACTGCAACACCTGTAATTTTCAGATCTAAAGAGACTTCTCTCTGAGTCCTTGAGTGTTCTCACAGACCAACAACAGTAAGTCTAACCACATTGAAACTATTTTGAGAAGTTAATGAGTTTAAGCTCCTTGTCTTCCACTGGTTTGGCAGGTGCATTATTATTATTTTGTAGTCTCTAGATGATCTCAGCAAAGAGTCCAGTTAGACACCAAATGTAGTCTTTTTTTTTTTAATTTTTTTTTAGCGTTTTGTTTATTTTTGAGACAGAGAGAGACAGATTGTGAGCAGGGGAGGGGCAGAGAGAGAGCGAGACACAGAATCCGAAGCAGGCTCCAAGCTCTGAGCTGTCAGCACAGAGCCCGACGCGGGGCTCGAACTCACAAACCGTGAGATCATGACCTGAGCCAAAGTCAGAGGCTTAACCAACTGAGCCACCCAGGCGCCCCTGTAGTCTTTTTTTAATGTTTGCTTATTTTGAGAGAGACAGAGTGTGAGCAAGGGAGGAGCAGAGAGAGAGGGAGAGAAAGAATCCCAAGCAGCCCCGGGCTGTCAGTGCAAGCCCAACGCAGGACTCGATCCCACGAACCATGAGATCATGACCTGAGCCGAAATCCAGAGTCAGACACTTAACCAACTGCGTCACCCAGGCATCCCAACACCAAACCTGATCTTGATGGGAACTCCGGTTCTAAGGTTTAGGGTGTTTGTTTTACGTTATTACTAAGGTTCTGGGATAAACTGGAGAAGTGGACAGGAATCGACGATCAGGAACTTTGGGAGCAGGGGAGTCCTGGACCTCACGTTTAACATGAGAAGATCAGGAACAGGGCACATAGAGAATGGAAAGCATCCTGAGGGAATAGCTTGGTAGATATACCACCAAGAAGCTTGGTAGATATATCACCAAGGAGGGTAAAACATGGTAGGGGTCACATGACAGAACTGGAACTCTCCAGGTCGGGATCTGTGTGCAGCACGTCTGGGTTCCCCACAGTGTGTTGTGACCCACCCTTGTCAGAGCACCGGGGATGGCTCTGAGCTCCACTGAAACATGAACCTGTTGTTTAGGTTGCCCTGATCCCATTGCCCTCCTTCTGGAATCCTCACTCCACATTTCCTACGGAATCTCATCCCGTATACTTATTAATCATTGGCTTAAGTGGGACTCATCCTGGGTTGGCCATGTGACCCAAGTCTGGCCCATGAGAGCCCTGCATCCCTCGGCCACTTAACTGATTCAGGGTCACCTTCCACTTTCAGGCTTAGAACTGCAGAGTCCCCGGGGTGGCCACCATGGGGCCAGATGATGAACTGCAGAACGGCAGGGGTGGGGGGCAGGGGGAACAAGTCCCTGTGAGGTGAACTCTGACCAAGGGAACAAGTAATTGAAAGAGCCAAATAGACTAACCTGCACTTCTTCCTGTCTTCCATGGGTGACTGTAAATGGTAGCTCTTCCCTGCAATTCTTTGGAGAAGTCCCATGTGCTGAACAAACGCACCTACTAGGTTACCTGCTCTGTCCCTTCTTAGCCTCTCAAGGTCGTATCCGGTGTGATAATGAGTTGCGCCATGTTGTTTCTCTCTTTTCTTTCCCACTGCCCCCTTCCTCCTCGCTCTCACCACTCCAGCCTCGGCATTTCTCAAATAACATCCATGATTTCATCTTTGCTCCAGCCTTGCTTTCCAGAGAACCCGGAAACCCTTTTCATTACCTCGTTTGGTATTTAGCCAGGTGTTTGATCAAGTCCCAACTTTCCAAATCCTTAAGGGATCTGGAAGTGATCCTTCTTCCTCTTCCCAGAGGAAGGAGGACCACAACGTCTACTCAATTTTCGTATCAGTCACACAAAATTTTTAAAAAAGGAAACGAGGTAGGGGCGCCTGGGTGGCTCAGTAGGTTAAGTGTTCGACTTCAGCTCAGGTCATGATCTCGCGGTTCCTGAGTTCTAGCCCCGCATCGGGTTCTGTGTTGACAGCTCAGAGCCTGGAACTTGCTTTGGCTTCTGTGTCTCCCTCTCTCTCTCTGCCCCTTGCCTGCTCGCACTCTGTCTCTCTCTCTCTCTCTCAAAAATAAACAATTAAAAAAACTAAAAAAAAAAAAAAAAGGAAATGAGGCGGCAAAGCAATGTAAAATCTTATAGCTACTCACTGAAACCTTTCTCTGTAAGGCAGTATTATCACCCCATTTCGCAGGTGACAAAACTGAGACTCAGAGATGTTTCAGAACTTAAGGGATGGAACTGGAACTCATTTCTCATTTTCTGAATTCTCATGCACTTCTGGTACCTCTCGGGACCAGGTCTTAAATCCCCTACCGAGTGAAAGCTGCCGGGAGAGAGCAATGGGGTCTCCTTGCCTGTGGCCAGCATGTACTTGGGCAGAATTTGGTACAAGTGAGATGGCCACAGGCCCCACCTGTGCTGAGCCCTTCCTCTCTTCTGCTCCAAGATCTGAACCTCAGCCTTGAATTTCCTCCATGGGAAAAATGGCGCCACGTCAACTCTTCCCAGGGGTCTGTCAGAGCAAGAACCCAGAGTGTTTGCAGGCTTATGGAAGGGCTCACAAAACTGAAATCCAGTATTCTCTCTCTCACAGCCCGCTCTTTTCTGACAAGAGATTAGCAGGCTGTCCTTTGTTGCCTCTTCTCTTCCTTGGTACCCCATTGACTTCTGATCATTTCACTGTCAGCTCTGGGCAAGAGAGGAGAGACGCCACACCAGTTTGCTATTTATAGATGTTGCTGTTAAAGTTCTCACAGGAGAGAGATGCTTGCCTTATGTGTGAATTTCTTTATCCCACTGCTACTCGGGAGTTTGGTCCCAGACCAGCAGCATCAGCGGCATCTGGGAATTTGTTAAAAATGCAGAATCTCAAGTCTTACTTCCGACCCACTAGACCACAATCTCTGTTGGGGGGGGGGTCCAGATATCTGTGTTTTCATAGCCACTCCAGGGGACTCTCATGTGCTTTAAAGTGGGAAAATCACTGCTTTCGCCAATTTCCCTCTTCCCCCTCCTGAGTACAAATACTGAGGATTGGTTAAATTGCCCACATGGCTTCCTATGACAGTCAGAGAGGCAGCTTGTAGGGCGGACAGCAATGGACCCTGGAATCCAGCAGAGAGGACCTCACTCCTCTCTCCCTCTATCTGTCTGACTGTGACCGTGAACTGATCTTACAGAGCCTCGGACTCCTTATTGATAACATGGAGATGATCGTAACCACTTTACAGAATTATTGTAAGCATTAAAGGAGACAGTGAGATGCTAGGAGCCCAACAAATACTTATCGTGGTGGTAAATCCTCATCATCACCATCTCCCTTGTAGTGCTGAGTGTGGGGTATGTTTTAAACACTTGCTATGTCTTTTGGCTACCCGGCACATTTGGGGTGGGGGGGGCATGATTTTATTATATCTTACTTCTTTTAATTTTTTCCCAGTATCTTTTGAACTCCACCGCTCATTTGGGGAAATAACCAGCGGTGACAGTTAGTTTTACGTGTCACCTTGGCTAGGCTCTGGTACTCAGTTATTCAATCGAACGCTTATCAAGGCATCACTGTGGAGGTAGTTTACAGACGTGCTTAACATCTAGAATCAGTTGACCTTAAGTAAAGGAGATTATCTTTGATAGAATGAGTGATCCTCACCTAGTCAACGGAAAGTCCTTAAAAGCAAAACTGAAGTTTCCCTGAGGAGGAAAAACTTCTACGTCAAGACTGCTGTACCAGCACCTGCCTGGAAGTTTCCAGCCTGCTAGACCGCCCCAAGGATTTCAGACTTGCCAGCACCCACAATCACATAAGCCAATGCTTTCAGATAAATCTCATATTCCAGCCTTCTGAATTCTGCCCATAGAGGGTAAAACTCAGAAATCTCAGTTCCCCAGCCTCCTTTGCTGCTGAGGCACAGGCACACAACCTCTATGCCAACTCTTGGACTCACCTGTACGAGATTTGATTTCAGAAATGAGCCATAGAAAGAAGGAGGCTACATCCAGAACCATCCACAGGATGGTGGCGGGGGCATCTGGCTTTCAGGGTCAGTAACCATGGGACCCATGGGTACACGGGTACACCAAGAAGTTGCCTCGGTGGTGGGTGGGGATTCCTTGAATGCCAGAGGCGGTGATGTCCTTAGCAGGTCAATTCTGCATTGTGATTCTGGAAGTTTAACCTTGAGCGTGATTCTCTAGCCTTCCTGACACTGTTGGGAGCTACAGTAATGTGTTTTTAATAAACACCTTTTCGACTTAGTCAGGGTCAGCTTTTCACCATCAGACACCTGACTTATCCAGACATTGGGACCAGAAGTTGTTGCCAGCTACAGAACCTTGGGGAGGAAAGTGACTTTGACTATCTGACCCAGGAATGGCACTGGAGAGCCAGCCAGGAATGAGACCTGGTGGTCCAAGCCACCAGTCTTAAAAACGGTGACCTCAGTCATTTCCTGGGGTCGCCCTGAAGAACACACTGAAGACCAAGTTCACAGGGATCTGACTGTGCTGCCATTAAATGGAATGAAAAGTGTGAGGAATTCGGGGCCAGTGGGGATAACCCGTCTGCTTCTCGCTACACTGGACAGCTTGACAAGAGGAGCACCAAACCCTACTACCCTGCCCTTATTAGAACAGTGTTCTCTTCCTTCCTCGTATGGAGACGCTCTCCCTGCCCTACTTTTGAGGCCCTGGAATGCCCCACCCACCGAAGTGACTCTGTTGGGGAACTCCAAATCTCTCCAAGTCCCCTTCACCCTCTGCCACCCCCGAAGATTGTCTTAAGACCTATAAGGAGAATCAGACCCCAACAGTCACAGAAGGCCAATCACAAAGTCAAACCTGGGAAGAAAAGTCATCCACATTAAAAGAATTGCAAGAAGTTGCTAATTTATGCCAGAAAGAAGCAGGGAGGCGTGTGTGGAAATTAACTCGGAAGACCAGGGAGGGAGGACCATCGTGTGAATAGGCTGCATTTGTCAATAGGAGGGCTCTGACCAGAGATTTTGTGTTTGACGGGCTATCTTGAGCAATGGGTTGCAGTTCTTTTTTTTTTTTTTTTTTTTAATTTTTTTTTTTTTTTTCAACGTTTATTTATTTTTGGGACAGAGAGAGACAGAGCATGAACGGGGGAGGGGCAGAGAGAGAGGGAGACACAGAATCGGAAACAGGCTCCAGGCTCTGAGCCATCAGCCCAGAGCCCGACGCGGGACTCGAACTCACGGACCGCAAGATCGTGACCTGGCTGAAGTTGGACGCTTAACCGACTGCGCCACCCAGGCGCCCCAATGGGTTGCAGTTCTAATCACTCTTTGTAATTGATCGGTTGACTTAATCCTGGATTCGTTGACAGCCAACATAAGACGGAGTTCCAGAAATCCCATGGCATAATGTCGGACAAACACTCCTAAGCCTGGCTGCACATTAGAAGCACCCAAGGTGCTTTTCAAAATAGTGAGGCCATGGTTGCCGCCCAGACCAATTAAATCGGAATCCCCGTGGATCCGGCCCAGCCATCAGTATTTTTTCAGAGCTCCTCAGCTGATTAAAATGTATACCCAAGGTTGTGAAGCTCTGATGTAGAGGAAAGAGCTATAAATGTTGGACTGGATTAATTCTACAAGATCTGCTTACTTATTCCCTAATTATGCACCTTGAAAGGAGGTGAAGATACTCTCCTTGCCAAGGTATTGAGAATTACATTCGTAAGGAAAGAATCAGAGACTTTGGAAGGTGCCACTGTCGTTCTTACCTGAGTAAGATCGGATGTGCTAGTGGGAGAGACTGCATTAAAATGGGCTCCCTAATGTCAGGGGGGTTGAAGGGATACAGAGCTGGCACCAGCTACTAGAAGATGCTTCAGGGTTACAGCAGTCAGCAGAAAGGCTGGGGTACCACTCAGGGTAGTGTGACCAAAGAGATTTTTGGAGTAGCCAAGCAATCGTGGGGTCTATGGATTCAAATAGGCTGGCAGCTACGATCCTATTTGACATTATAACCCCAAACTTTTAGCTTGGCCAACTGGAGCTTAACTTGAGCCACCGGAGAAGTTCCCAGGTCTGAGTTATTTAGAGACTCAGGGCCCCTTGATAATGTGATAATATCAAAAGCATGTGCATTATATGGGGCGCCTGGTGGCTTAGTCGGTTAAGCACCAACTTCAGCTCAGGTCATGATCTCACGATTCGTGGGTTCGAGCCCCATGTCAGGCTCTCTGCTGACAGCTCAGAGCCTGGAGCCTGCTTCAGTTTTTGTGTGTGTGTGTCTCTCTCTACCCCGCTCACACTCACACTCTGTAAATATTTACATTATTTAATGTAAATAAACATTAAAAAATAAAAGAAAGAAAGGCATGTACATTATGTTTTATACCTTATTCCTGTCTTCTTCCGGTTGCACTGGACAGTTTAGTGAGAAAGGTACTAAGCTCCATTAATGCCCTCTTGCCAGAAAGTACCTCTTCTTCCCCAGTTTGAAGAGGCTCTTCTTGTCTTGCTTGAGGCCCTGTGATGATGTCACCTAAAGAGATTACTTTCATGCCAAAATCCAAACCTCAAGTCCCCCACATGCTTTGCAATCACCACTTCCCAGAGGGACCTGTGGTCATTCCCCAGAATAACTATGTTCTGGGAAAAGGGAAATCATCAGACCATTTGAGGAGAATTGGACACCTACTCTGAGGGACCCAGGACTCCACGATGGTTTTTCGGAACCAGAAAGAACCAGTCCGTCCCAGTCAGCCTGCTGATGTCTTACACACTTCTATCTTGGCACATAATGGTTAATTTCCCAGTTCCTGAGTATATAGTTGGAATACGCATATTTATCAAGAAGAAGAATCCCCACACTGACTCTCCGACCTTCGATGCAAGGTAATTGTAGTAAGAAGGGCCATGAGGGAGGTCCCAGAGCTTCTCCTGCCTTCCAAAATTATGAACCAAAAAACAAGTCTACGTCTATGAGAGGATTAACAAAATCAGTTAATATGAATTAAAAATTAATATTAAAAAATTCAAATATGTGGAAGATGTAGGGGTATTGATTCTATTGTATCCCCCATTTAACTCACCAACTTAACAACGAATTTACAGATTTAAAAATGGGTCTTGGATAAAGACAAGTTATCATAAGCTTAGTTAGGAGAGGACCCCAACTGTAACTACTGTTCAAACATAGATCTTTAATCAGCCAATAAACATAGTTTCTGGAACTGTAGCTGTTCATGTAGTGGGGGGAAAATGTTCCCTATCCTAATAAACAGAGAAAAACCAGAAGTGGTTTGTTTTCACTTGGCAGGGACAGCAGTCTACCTTCATCATTTGCCTCAGGGCTGTGTCAACTTTCTCGCTCTGGAACATAATTTAGTCTATAGGGATCTTGCTTGTTTTGCCATCCTGCAAGACATCATATGCTCCACTAATAATATCATGCTTCTAGAATCTAAAAAAGCAGGAGGTAGATAGTGTTACAGAGGCTTTGCTGACACATGCATGCCAGAAAGTGAGAGAGAAATCTCATGAGAGTACTAGATCCTGACACCTGGGTGAAGTTTCTGGGGATACGGTAATCTGGGAAATGATGCGACAGCTCCTTTGAGGTGAAAGGCAAGTAGTTGTACCCAACACTAAGAACAAGGCATAATATTCATTGGGCTTCATTTTGTTTAGGAGGAAATATGCTACCGATGGGATGCGTTTCTCCAACTTATTAACCAAGTGACCCAAAAGGCTACCAGCTTTGAGTGAGGCCCAGGGCAAGAATCGGCTCTCCAGCTAATGCCAGCTGTGTGTAAGAAGGTCGGTGTCTCTTAGAGCTAACGGCCCAGGAGATCCAACCTTGCTCACCCTGGGTGTGGTGGACCGCGATGCCACATAAAGCATCAACCAATAGGATAATTCTAGTGCAAGCCCGAGAGCTTAAGAGAAGAACCAAGTCTTCTTCCCAGACAACTATTTGCCTTTTGAGAAACAATACTTGTCTTGTTTCTGAGCTTTAGTAGAGACCGAACGCGTGACTCAATGGCACCAAGTATCATTATGTCTGAACTTCCCATGAATAATTGGATATTATCTGTTATACCAAGCTGTAAAGGCAGGCACAGTGGACGTGGTGGCTTTTGAAGGACAATAGGAAGGAAAAACGCCCAGAGGAAAGAACTTCAAGTTATCTACTTTTCCTGGAAGGAAAGACGGCCAGGGGAATGCATCCATCTCGATCCCTGGTCTATGGCTAATGGTTTGGCTAACTGGCCAGAAATTCAGAAGGGACGACAGTAGAGGATCAGTGTCAAGCAAATTCGTTGGGGGGAGGTGTTGGGATGGGCCTCTTAGAATGGGTGCGGTGTGTGGTGATGTCGTGTCTCATGTGAATAGTTGAAAAAGGCTCTTCTGGGGAGGAGGCTTTCAAAAGCAAGACGGCTATTCTGACGATGGCTATCAATCACCTCTGCCACCCTACTGGGCTCTC
Organism: Leopardus geoffroyi; assembly: GCF_018350155.1. NCBI lineage: Eukaryota > Metazoa > Chordata > Mammalia > Carnivora > Felidae > Leopardus > Leopardus geoffroyi. Next base: position 15,173,695 of record NC_059331.1, on the reverse strand, counting down.
AGACAAAGGGACCGTATTGGTACCGACACGGATCATACGTGAGCTCGACAACAGAGACTCCTTCTCACCAAGCTAACCTGGCTACCGCCACTACTGTTTCCCCACTTGCCAGCAGCAAAGACCATTGCCGGGCACCTGATATGGCACCTACTCGACCAGAATAGCCAGGTGCCCCGTGGTAGGTTGTTTGCGCTGGCCCCCTTCCATCTTGAAGGGGACAATGATTTGCCCTCAGGTAACAAAAGCCCACTCTGGATTTGAATTTGCCTTCCATGTTTCTTCCAGCGACATCATCAGTAGACTTACTGAATGCCCCCACAACGAGGTGTTCCACACCACACCGCATCCCAGCAAGGAATTTCTTTTAGAGTGAAAGAAATAAGGATGCAAGATGGAAAATACGGCTTTCGCTGGTCTTACAGGTTAAAACGTTTAATAAAGACTCAGTGACAGTGTTGGCTGGAGAAATCCCCTTGCAAGGTTGGGCTGCTGATCTATTGATTGAGTCTATGCTTTGCGCTGGAAACCAGCATACGGGGCTGGGTGTTGCACAAGCAGAATACATGGCTCTAGGCGACCAGGTGGGTAGTTGGATGGCATCTCTTGTTACGACACCTAACCACCCACTTGCAAATGCTTTTATTTCCTACGTATTGGTTGTTCTGTATTTATTTTCCCAGACCACCCTCCCCCTTCCTGCCCCGCTATAGCCCTTCAGACTGTCTCTCTGGGCCTCCCACACTGGATAGTCTCTGGATCAGCCAAGGGACAGCACAAGCAGCTCAGTGGAAGCCAGAGGAAAGAGGGAGCAGCGTACCTCTTCCCCACTCTCTCCAAGCTTTGGTGTTGTATCTGCTCAGGGCTACTTTTCCCCACAATATGGCTGCTGCCTGGTGATCCCACCTCAGCTCCACGCTCCCTGGGCTCAGGTATACCCTTTCCTCCCCTCACCCCTTCAAGCCAAGGGGTGGTACCTGCTTTCTGCTCTGTGTGAGTCTCTGTGTGCCTCGACATCCTGCATCAGGCCCCCTAACCCTACCTTCCTTCTATAACTGGTTCCCCACCAAAGTCTCTTCCCTTTCTAAATCAAGGGAGTTGAACTCAGTTTCCTGCTGGAGTCCTGATGGATCTATTATTTCTGCCACTGCTCTCTGTTGGCTTTGAGGGCTTACGCCCAAGAAGGAAGACGAGAGAATGGTGCCATTGTGTTGAGGACCGCGGCTGCCACCTGTCCATGTCAATGCCTTCGTGCCACTTGGTGAGCAGGCATAAAGAGGGTTGGCAGTAGGCTGCAGTGACAGGTGCCGTTATATAAATAACAGGCCTGGGAGCAATACTGCCTACATGACAGGGAGGGGAACACCTGGTGAAGTCAGGCCCAGTATTTAAAACAAAAAAAGGTAATGGAAGGCTTCGACACCCCCACCCAAGGAAGACCACAAGGACCCCGCTTCCTCAAAAGTCGCGGTTTGGGGCACCTCACTCGCTGGGGTCAAGAACTCTGTCCGGTTGAGATGCCGCTAAAGAGAAAGGGCATCGGCGTGGCATCGGCGCTAGAGGGAGGACGGCCAAGACACCAACGAAGGCGCCTGAACGTGGTCGGCGACAACAAAGGCTGCAGCGGCCACCCACGTTTCCTTCCGTGCGTGTGTCTCACTTCTTTTTTTTTTCCCTTTACCTATTCCGCTACTGTTTCTGTCACTTATTCCGTGGGTAACGGAGGATCAGAATGGCACTCTCAGGGGACTCAGAGGAGGAAGAGGTGTTACCCGGAAGGAATATGGCTTCGGAACCGGATGCAGTGGCTGACGTCGGTTTGAACTGACTGCCTGACCTCTAGATTTCTCGTTCTATAGAGAATGACTCTTCCTTCTTCTTTTTTTAATGTTTATTTATGCTTGAGAGAGAGAAAAGAGCAGGCATGGGGCAGAGAAAGAGGGAGACACGGAATCTGAAGCAGCCTCCAGGCTCTGAGCTGACGGCCCAGAGCCCTACCCGGGGATCGAACTCAAGAGCCCCGAGATCATGACCTGAGCCAAAGGGGGACGCTTAACCCACTGAGCCACCCAGGCGCCCCTAATGCTCCCTTCCTCTTTAAGCTACTTGAAGCTCAGAACGTTGCTGAAGACCAAACCCATTTCGGCTGATACACGTGTGCTCTGCGAAAGGAGTGTTCTTGTACACGTTCTACTTAGCACAGTGCTTGGCAGTGTGCCCTCCCCACTCCCAAACTTCCACCGGGGACCCTAATACAAGGTGGCTTGTGGTCACTGCTGTCAGCTCTGCCATGGACGGGGTCGGCGGGGGCTGCAGTGCAAAGAGGGGCTTCCCAGTGGTGACGGCCAGGGGTGGATGTGTATCCTGGTCACGGGGAAGACTCATGCTGCGGGGCAGACCTCTGGGGCAGCCAAGGTCAACCTGCAGTGTGGACCAAGTGAGCCATCTCGGGCACCAGCCCTGAGAGACGGGGTGTGGATAGTGGCAGCTGAGCAGGTAAGGGGGTAGGGCAGTCACGTTTATGCTTTTACTTCTGTCGTAGGGATGGCCCCATGCACGGAAAATCAGACGCAAAGCCAGATAAAGAGAAACGAGTTGACGCCATTAACTGGCTTCCCCCTGCCCTTGGGGCAGATAGAAAATAATGCTTTGCTAGGAGCCAAGGGCTTGACTTCAAATGCTTTGATCAAATTTGATTTTCAAGGCAGATGAGAAATGGTGCCTCGGTTAGAGGGAGCCCGCGTCCCACCGAGCTGCTCCTTACCTGGCCAGTGCACCTGTCCCCCAGCGCTGTGAGTGGGGGGCGCCTGATGGCTCACAGCCGTTCCCTTCTCCAGAGAGTCATCTCCGACCTGAGGAGCCACCTCCCCCAGGAAAGCCTGGGAGGCTCTGCCCTCCCAGGGGCAGCCCACAGCTAGCGGGGACTAATATGCGTGTGTAGAGGCCAAAGGCCTTAAGGTGGAGAAATTCATGCCTCCAAGTTCTACTGAGACAAGACTTCAGCTGAACCCTCACGTTTGCCCGGCTTCCTCCCTGCCCCATCCTGATTCCCCTGCCCCCTCATGGCCTCCAGTAAACCCCAGTCTAAGGCAATGTCTCTGTGGCTGTCAGATGCAGGGGGCTCTGCAGAACAGAACTTGTGGCTGGAAATAGGCTGCCGCCCTGACCTCTTGTCAACGTTTCTGCCTGGTTGGCTCTGTGGGTGTTTGGGAAGACTGGTAACCTGGTTTGATAACCAGGCCGAAGGCCCAGAGAAAATCCAGCGTAAACCCGCCGGCTGCCAGCCTCGCTCAGACCACTCTCCCGCAAGTCTGGAGAAGCCGGGTGAGCTCATTAGGTCCATCTGCGACACCTTCCAGCACCTTCCAGTGAGTATTTTTAACTACATGGCACCTACCGTCTCCCTGGGTACCTTGAGTGAGGTCTATGAGTCACCTGCAGCATAGGCGAGATGTGCCAAAGGGCATCATCGTTATATTTAGCTGGGAGTTTTTTTTTTAATATTAAGGTGGGCAGAAAAAAAAAGTTCAGTTTCATGGTTACAGCGTGTGCTGTGCAACTCAGAGCCAGGAACCCTGGGGGCCAGAGCGCCCTGGCTGGGGCGGCTCCTGTTGTCGAAGACCAGCAGACCCCGGGGCAGGTGGAGGACAAAAACCAGGTGGCTCCATGAAGTTCTGGGGGAGGGGGGCGGGGGAGGTAGGGGGGTCACCGTGGGCGCTCAAAGTGCAGGGAACGTCTCCAGGGTAAATGCATAGGAGAGCAGAAAGGGCTGGCATCTGGGGGTCTGAAGACCATCATTCAGGTCCTAGCTTTGACCTTTACTCATTACATTTCCTCGAGCCACCTACCCTTCCTCTTCCCACTTGCTTTTCCTTTCCCATAAAATAAAAATAATGCCGGCCCCCCAGGGTCTCTGGAGAGTGTCACGGGAGGGGGGAGTATGCGAAAGGGGCTTTATAAACTGTAAAGTGCTGGGCGGAACAGCAGCCGTGAGGGGGTGACTAAAAGAGGCAGCTGGCAGGCTCCAGGATTCCTTCCCCCACCGAGGCAGGGCTGGATGACCAGCAGGCCAGGGAAAACTCCCTCCACGCTGCCCTGGGAGAGGAAGATCCTGGGGGGGGGGGGGGGGGGGGGAGGAAGGACTTTTGTCATGGCAATTGGTTCTCACGAGCTCCCCCGTGAAGGGGATGTTTAGGGGTGTTTGAGGCTGTTTCGGCGTGGGCAGCTGCCTCAGATGGGCTGGAATCGATCTACGTGCTGATGGTGGAAAAGATGAATTCCGGGCCTGCTCCGCTGTCGAGATCCCACTCTGTGACCGCACAGTTTCAAACACGCTGCCTGCCAGCAAAGCGTGGACGCCGACCGCCTTCGCCTTCGGCAGCGGGAGGGGGGGCGCCGGGGAGCTGCTCCCGGGTGCTCTGGTCTCACACTTCCCTTCTCGAAGCTGGCTGCTGGAGGAGAGAATTTCGCCCGTCTTGCGCACCGTCAGTAAGTGAGAAGGTGTTTGCATTTCTCAAGTCCTGTGAATCACGCCGGGGAGGTGGACCCAAAGCAATCCTTTCTTTCGGTGAGCTCTCAGACACCTGGGTTTCACGTGTAGCCTCCTCCGGGGACCCGGCCTCATGCTAGGGACGTGGGCAGGGTTTCAATAGCACTCTGGTTCTTACTCACAAACCACGAGGCAGAGAGAACTGGCCGGGGAGTTAAAGGGACCCTGGCCAGGTTACTTAACCTGTCTGTGACTGCTTTCTTCATCTCGAAAGTGGGAGTTCCAAAGATCGTTAAAAGGATGAAATGAGAAAACAGGTAAGTAGGTGGTACATTATCAGGCACAGAGAACCATTTATGACAATGTCATTGGGGAATATTGAACCTTTAAATGAGGTAGCTGGTTTCCCCAAAATGTCCCTCCTGCCACCAACGGCCATGCCTCTCAGTGTACATCCCCTTGGATCAGAGGAAGAAGCCTTGAAGCATCCATGACTGCGTCTCTTGGAAAGTTTACCTCGGAGACAGTTGCCCCCAGAACCTGGCTCCCTTGCCACGAGAAGCCCCCGAGTCACGTGGAGAAGCCATGTGTGGGCACGCAGATTGACAGCCGCAGCCGAGCTCCCAGCCAGCAGCCTGAACCAACCACCAGCCATGAGCATGAGCCATCTTGAAGACCCCAGGCACCATCTGACAGCAATGGTTTGAGAGACTCTAAGTAGGAACTGCTCAGCTGAGCCCAATTCAACCCACAGACTAGTGAGTGATAAGAAATCGTCGTTTAAGCCACTGGATTTCACAGCGTTTGGTTATATGGGTAACCCTTGTAGCCCAGCAGCCCTGGCCAGAGGGGACAGGGGCAGAGTGGACACCTGAGTCCATGGTACCCAGCCCACGGGAGGAGAGCTGGGGGCAGGTTTTAGAGAAGGGGGAGAGTAGGGCAAAAAACCCTAAATAATTCCACCATACCCTGAAAATTCTTTGACTGTAAGCGTCTGGTGGGCCAGTATCTTCCACTGCTAACTGGAAAGGTGATCTAGAAGCTGTAATCAGCAAGCATTTTCTTTACTGTTTATTTATTTGAGAGAGAGAGAACTTGCGCATGCAAGCAGGGAGAGGGGCAGAGAGAGAGAGAGAGAGAGACACACACACACACAGAATCTGAAGCAGGCTCCAGGCTCTGAGCACAGAGCCCAACGCAGGGCTCGAGCCCACAAACCACTGTGAGATCACGACCTGAGCCAAAGTCGGATGCTCAACCGACTGAGCCACCCAGGTGCCCCAGCAAGCATTTTGATGGAAAAGTTGAAGTTTTGCTGAAAAGAGCCTGCTTGTTGGGCAGCAGCCCTTTCCTCTGGGCAGAACAAGGAAACTGCCAGTTACCAGCTCAGGGCTTGGCATAGGCTAAGTCATTTCCCCGCATGCCAGGCACATGAGATGGGCATTATTAGCCCATTTCATATATGGTGAGAAGGGCTCAGAATAAGCCACCCGGCTACTCACGGTGCTTTCTTTGCTAAGAAAGAGGCCACAAGAGAACCCGTGAGCAACCAATGCCCAGGCTTAGTTAAAAACAAACAAACAAAAAAACAAGCCTGAATCTCTCCCAATAATTAAATAATACTTTACAGCATCCACAGTTCTGTCCCTAAGACTTGAGCAGAGGAGAACCATGGACTGGAAGACATTGAGGGCAGGATGTTCCTGGCATCTACCTCTTTGATGGAAGCTTCTGGATTGTTGAGTTAACCTCGAGCCACCCAGTGGCCCATAGGAATCATTGGAGTGAATTCGCATAGAATGTGTCCCGATAACAAATCAAGCCGTTCTCTGGGTGCTGAGGAGGGCCAGCTGGGAGCAGATAGGGGGGCACGGGCTGCTCTCACTGGTGACAGTAGGCCAAGAGAAGCAGCTTCCTCCAGACAAACCCACCCCCCCACCCCCCGCGGCCCCCTGCTCTCCAGAGAGGAGTGCATTGGCTTTCCTGCTTGTTACTCTCAAAGAGCAGGTACCTCGTTCAGTCCAAACTCTGCCACATACTGGTGATGTAGCCTTGTGTGACCCTAATGTCCCTGTGCCTCAGTTTCCCTATCTGTAAAGCTTAGTTAGTGCCTGTCCCAAACAGTGGTTATAAAGATACACATAGCAGGCACTCGGTGAAGGTTTACTATAGCCCATAACCCAAAACCTACCCCCAAAAACGTACGAATGAAAAGGGAAGAGGGGTGGTTGCTACCGTAGGAAAGGGTCAGCAAATGACAGTGCAGCACCTCAGAGAACGAGGCCACCATTTAAAAAAATAGGAAGCGATGAAAGCCGTTAGTAACCGAGAAAAATGCGCGGAAGAGTGAGAAACAGGATCCACACTTGTATGTTAGATTTGTACCTGGGACAACAGAAGAGAAGGAAATACATCCCTTGGCCCTAGCGGTGGGAGTAATCACTTCTCGGCCTTTTGGCTAAGATCAAGTGGAGTAGCGGTGGGAGTAGGAAAGTGGGATATGAACTACTGTAACCCTTCTCTGTAATGGGATTTACATTTTTATTTAAAAAAAAATTTTTTTTTTTCATGTTCCCAGGTGTCCCCAAACCAGAGAAACAAGTCAAGGGTCACAGGAGCAGCAATATCGTTCCCTTGGCTTTGGCTCCTACCAGGTGGATGGACTGATGGTGGCGCTCGCACAGCCACGCTGTGACGTATGTTGAAGCGCCACTGACGCCCCAGGCACAGAATGCTGAAATCGATTAATAATGTCTGCCATGGGAGCAGAAGCAGAAGTAACAGTAGGTAGGCTCTGTATCTGTCATCCTCGACCTGGAGACTCCAATTTGCCGATGACTTTGTTTTAACTGAGATGTAATCGGCACACAGCAAGGTGCCATGATCTTAGGTGTTCGGCTCGATAGATTTTGACAGTTGTCTATACTCTTGGAACCGGCACCCAAAACAAGATACAGAACATTTTCATCAGCCCGGCAAGTTCCCTCATGTCCCCCGAGGAACTTTCTCCACCCCCAGCCACATGTCGATTTCCACCCCCACAGATTAGTTTTGGACTGTCCTTGAATTACACAGTGACGACGTGGATTCTTTTGCTTAGCGTAACGCCTGGGAGGTTCATCCTCCCTATCGCATACACCATTTCTTGTAACTTGCTGATGTATTTCATGACACGGAAAATTTCTTTCTCTATAGAGTCTCACGTTGATGGACATTTGAGTTATTTTCAGACTGGGGCTTTATAAATAAAATTGTTTACAAACATTCATACGCAGATCGTTCTGTGGACATGTTTTCTTTCGTGGGGGGGGGGGGGGCGGGGATTGGTAAATGTCTGAGAATGGAACCGTTGGATCACAGGGTAGTTGTAGATACCTTTACCTTTATGAGAACCTGTCAAACCATTTTCCAAAGCGGTGCTACCATTTTGCCTCCCCCCCCCCCCGCCCCCCGCCAGCAGGTGGTACCATTCTGAGGTGAGCCAGCCGGTGGCATGAAATGGTTTCTCTGGGTGGTTTCAGTTTCGTTTCCCTGATGACTCAAAAACTTGAGACCCGTTTCATATGCTTAATGGCCACTTGCACAGCTTCGTTTGTTAAGGGCTCCTGTGTGTCATTTACCAAGTATTAAAACGGTTTCATCCTTAAAAGGAAGTGTATGGGAAGCTCCTCTGTGGGCTAGGATCTATCTGGCTTCTGTATCGAGGATCGTTCATTGTTTGGTTGCTATGGAATTCAGAAATTCCCGTGCCCATCTGGATTTCTCACCTCTAGTAACCCAGTGCTTTTTTTCTTCCTATTTATCTGGCCCACTGAGCTCTCTGTCTCAGGACCTTGCTCTTACCCTGCCTTGAGGGGCTGCCGTTTTGAATTCTGCCTGCCATCCTGCCACATGGCCCTGGGTGCCCTATGGCTTGGTTACCATCTCACAGGTCCAGCCGTGGATGGTCCAGCCCTGCCCCCCCCCCCCCCCAGCATCCCCTGTCTCAGAGCTGGGCATCTGGACGTGTCCAGTCTGGGAAGTCCGGGGGTTCAATGGTATTGATTCAACACCCATGAGTGGCAGCTGCTAAAGAGACAGGGTGACCCAGTTGTCTGGCTGTCAGGCTTGTTTTACCCCTGATTTAAGTACTTTGTGGGTACTTTCTTCCAAAATGAAAAAAAAGAAAAAGAAAACAATTTGTCACTGCTCTCTGTGGGGAAAAAAGAATGCTGGCAACGGTGAGTAGACAGAATTGCCACCCTCTCCTCTTCTCACAAAAGCCTATTGTCTCTACATCCTGTCACTTTTCCCAACACCCTCCCTATGCATTATTTCCTAATTACAACCAATATCTTAGTTGTAAAGGAGCCTTAATCATGGGAATAGAACTTGCATCTCTCTGGCTGCGTTTACCAGGACAAGTTCGTGGCACAATCTCCTGCTGGGTGGTTCATAGGCAAATGAATAAAAGTAAGTTAATAACCAGGGCTTCTCCTACCTTGGCCCCAGCTGCCTGGCACGTCCAGGCTGGAAAGACGATGGACACAGCTGGCAGAGTACCAAGCCCCCAAGCTGTGGGCGGGTCTCCATAAGCCTGCTTGTTGATCTGTTTCTAGGATGCATGAGGTTGGGTGTGATGTAGTGTGGCTTAGACTCAGCTTTGTCAAGAACCTGGCAGTGACTGGGGCTGGCTCTTGCTCTCTTCCACCCAATTTTCACCTCTGTAAAATGGAGATAACAATGCCCGCCTTGTCTATTAAGCATTCAACAAATAACTGAGCCCTGTGCCAGGTGCTGGGGACAGCACTTGAACAGACAGAGGCCATCTCTGGCTTCACGGAGCTGGCACCCTGGTTGGGGAGTCAGACATTAGACTCAGGAAGTTACACGTGATGTGTTCTCTGATGGAGACGTACAGAGAACGACGGGAGCCCCAGAACAGGTGCAGAAGGTCAGGGAGGACCCCACCTAAGCAGCCCCCGAAAGAAAGTGGGAACTGATCAGCCAAGGAGCTATGAGAAGAACATTCGGGGCTGGGAAGCACGTGTGTGGAGGAAGGACCTCGGCAAGAGAAGTGCAGAGTGTGTTAAAGAAGTTAAAAGACTTTCAACCGACTGAGCTTGGAAGGCACAGAGGGCAGAGGAAAAGGGGGTGCTGGAGAGAACTGAGACTTTGAGACCAATGGAGCAGAGGCCACTGCCCTTACTACATCCTGTTCAAATTCCTGACCCAGAGACCCCATGAGCATGATAATAAGTGCTTCTTGTATGTCACCAAGCTTTGGAGCAATACATTATGAAGCAAGGGGAGCAAAGTATGTAGGTTATTTTAAAGAAGTTCAGGGGCGCCTGGGTGGCGCAATCGGTTAAGCGTCCGACTTCAGCCAGGTCACGATCTCGCGGTCCGTGAGTTCGAGCCCCGCGTCGGGCTCTGGGCTGATGGCTCAGAGCCTGGAGCCTGTTTCCGATTCTGTGTCTCCCTCTCTCTCTGCCCCTCCCCCGTTCATGCTCTGTCTCTCTCTGTCCCAAAAATAAATAAAAACGTTGAAAAAAAAAATTAAAAAAAAAAAAAGAAGTTCAGAGGAAAACAAGTTATTCTAACGAAGTTCAGGAAGTTAAAGAGAGCAAAGGACCTGTAATGCTCACAAAGCATTCATCCCGCCTGCCCTGTGTCCCAAGCATTCACGGTGGTGTCCCAAAGGGCCATCAAACTTCAGCTTGGTACAGACACAAAGTCTAATTTTAATGATGTTTCTCTCACAGATACCAGAGAATCCAACGTAGGCCCTGACAACTCATCAAAGTCTCTGCTCTCCACTCTCTAGTACCCTAAAACTCCTGCAACTTTCTCACTCTTCTGCTCCAACAGAACTCTCTCATCCAGGCTACCCTCTCCCGCCATCTTGGTCTCCTGAATTCCTCTCTACGAATGCATTTCCACCCAACATGCTCCTTTTACATTGTGTAGTCCCGTGGTGCCACAGCAGCTTTCGGAATTCTTATGATGCCATGGTTCCTCTTCTGTTGGTAATCGGCCCGTGTATTTTTTATTTTTTTAACGTTTATTTATTTTGGGGAGAGAGAGAGAGATAGAGGGCGAGTGGGGGAGGAGCAGAGAGAGAGGGAGACACAGAATCCGAAGCAGGTGCCAGGCTCCAAGCTGTCAGCACAGAGCCTGACGTGGGGCTCGAACTCATGAGACTTCGAGCTGTGAGATCATGGCCTGAGCCGAAGTCGGATGTTAACCGACTGAGCCACCCAGGTGCCCCGAGCCCGTATATTTTTGCTTTCGATCTTTAAAGCTGGAGAAGGGAAAAAACAACCTAAGAAAAAATGGAATCTGTAGAGTCCTCTATCTATAAGGTCATTGAACTTGTAATTAAAGGGGCAAAAAATGCCTTATTAGGAGAAAACTGCAGGCTTACTGGTGAATTCTAGCAAACATTTAAGGAAGAAATATTAACCTTACATAAAGCCTTTCAAAAAATAGAGGAGGAGAGATTTCAGTTCATGAGGCTAACGTGGTTCTAATATCAAAAGCTGACCAAAGACATTATGAAAGAAATACAGACCAATATCCCTCATGAGCCTAGACACAAAAATCCTTAACAAAATATTGCTAAATGAAATCCAACAAAATATAAAAGGAAAAGATATCACGGCCATGTGGAGTTTATTTAGCCCAGGAATGCAAGATTTATTTCACATTCAAAAAGAAATCAATGCAGGGGCACCTGGGTGGCTCCGTTGGTTAGGCATCCGACTTCGGCTCAGGTCGTGATCTCATGGCTCATGAGTTCGAGCCCCGCGTCAGGCTCTGTGCTGACAGCTCAGAGCCTGGCGCCTGCTTCAGATTCTGTGTCTCCCTCTCGCTCTGCCCCTCCCCTGCTCATGCTCTGTCTCTGTCTCTCAACAATAAATAAAGGTTGAAAAAAAATCAAAAAAATAAGAAGTAATCAATGCATATATTAGTTACTGCTGCTTAAAGAGATCACCCCCCAAATTTGGCAATGAACCTTTATTTTCTCACCGGGTCTCTGACGAGACTACAGTCAAGGGATTAGCCAGGATGGTAGTCTCATCTGAAGATCTGGGAAAGGATTTGCTCCCAAAATCACCCATGTGGTTATTAGCAAGATTCCATTCCTTATGGGCTGTTGGACTCAAGCCCTCAGTTCTTCTCCAGTTATTGGCCTAAGGCCTCCCTCCATTCCATGCCATGTGGACATCTCCACAGTTAGCTCACAATATGGCAGCTGGCTTTCCTCAGAGCGATACGTGAGAGAGGTCCCCCAAGATAGAAGCCCCAGTCTTGGAGAGGGAATTACACAAAGGCATGAGTACCAAGAGGAAGGGGGTTCTGGGGGCCATCTTAGAAGCTACCAATCACATTGTAATTCACCCCATTAACAGAATAAAAGAGAGGAAATACGTGATCGGCTCATTAATGAAGAAAAACTATTTGACAAAATTCAATACCCACTCATAATAAAGACTTTCAGCAAATGATGACTAGAAGGCAACTTGCTCAACTTGATAACGGGCATCCATGCAAAACCTAAAGTTTACATGGTATTTAGTGATGAAAAAGAAATACTTTCCCCCCTAGGAGCAAGAACGAGGCAAGGATATTAACTTTTACCAGTTCTATTCACCATTGCTTTAGAAGTCAGAGCAACTTCAATAAAGCAAGAAAAACCAAAAGGTATAAACACTGGACAGAAAGAAGTAAATCCATCTCTAGGTGTAAACAATAGGATTGTGTATATAGAAAATCCTGAGGGATCTTTGAAAAATTACTAAAATGTATAAGTGAGTTTAGCAAAGCCACAGAATGCAAGGTCAATATATAAGAATCAATTTTATTTGGAGGCGGCTGGGTGGCTCAGTAAGTTAAAACATCCAACTTTGGCTCTGATGGTCATCTCACAATTTGTGAGTTTGAGCCCCACATCAGTCTCTCTGCTTGTCAGCACAGACCCTACCTCGGGTCCTCTGTCTGCCTCTCCTGTGCTCATGCGCCCACCTCTCTCTCTCTCTCTCAAAGATAAACATTAAAAAAAATTGTACTTATATATGCTGTCACAAATAACTGGAAAATAAATAATTTTAGGATACCATTTATAATAGTATCAAAAACACATAAAATATTTAGGAATAAATTTAATGAAAGATGTGAGAGACCTCTGCCAAAAAGCTACAAAAAAAATTCATAGCAAATGAAAGACGACTGGAGAAAATAGGAGAAAAGGAATCACATGCTCATTTCAATAAAGGCAGAAACAAATCACTTAATAAATAAATTTCAACTCCTATTTATGATCAAAAATCTATTTTAGGGGTGCCTGGGTGGCTCAGTCAGTTAAGCATCTGACTTCAGCTCAGGTCATGATCTTGCAGTTCGTGGGTTCAAGCCCCACATCGGGCTCTGTGCTGACAGCTCAGAGCCTGGCCCCTGCTTTGGATTCCGTGTCTCCCTCTCTCTCTGCCCCTCCTGCACTCTCTCTCTCTCTCTCTCTCTCTCTCAAAATAAATAAATGAACTTAAAAAAATTCTTTAAAAAAATCTGTTTTAGAAAATTGGGATAAAAGGGAACCCCCTTACATATAGCTGCCAAAAGCATACGGTAAACGTTCAGTTACGTACTGCTGGATGATAAACTCCCCCAAAGCATCATGGCTTACAACCACAAAGAGGGTAGACTTTTCATGATTCTCTGGGTTCTGTGAATATGTGCAGTGTTCAAAGCCGATCTGTTGTTCTTCTGCTCTGCACTAGATGGGGTCGCTCACGCACCTGCATCCAGATGGTAGCTCGGTGGGGTAGGAAGGTCCCAGAAGGCTTCACTCTGAAGGAGTCTGGTACCTCGGGCTTCTCTGCATGCTTGTCCTTCCCCATGTGGCTTCTCATTCAGTCATCTATCTGGAGCGTCTTTACAGCATGATGCAGCCTCCTAAATACTGGGCCCGGAGCCCGCACAATGTCACTTCTGCCACTTTTCCTTGGTCAAAGCAAGTCCCAGCCTCTCCACGGCGTCAAGTGGAGGGGAAAATAAACCTAGCGCTTGGTGGAAAGGGTGGACGTATGTATGGGGCGGGCAGACGCGATATTGTGATTTATAATAAGAAATATACATGCAGGGGGAGCCAGGGCGGCTCAGTCCATTAAAGCATCCAAACTCGTGATTTCGGCTCAGGTCCTGTTCTCACAGTTCATGAGCTTGAGCCCTGCTTGGAGCTCTGCGATGACAGCACAGAGTCTGCTTAGGAGTCTCTCTCTCCCTCTCTCTCTTTCTGCCCCTCCCCTGTTCACTCTCTCCTTTTCAAAATAAATAAGCATTAAAAGAAAGAAAAAGAAAGAAAGAAGGAAGGAAAGGAAAGAAAGAAAGAAAGAAAGAAAGAAAGAAAGAAAGAAAGAAAGAAAGAAAGAAAAAGAAGGAAAGAAAGAAAGAAAAAGATAGATTTGGTCTTTGTCCTTGTTTCTGGCCCAGAGACCAAAAACTCTTGGAATTTCCTAAGTGCTGAGAGCTACAAAGGTCTCTTTTGTTATATTAATGAGGTGACTTTAGGACCGCACCTAAGAATGGGGGCTGGTTGCCAGGAGAAACAACCGCGCAGGGTTAGAAGGTTGACACTTTCAGCCCCCACCCCCCCCTGACCTCCAGGGAGGGGAGAGACGCTGGAGGCTGAATCAATGGCCAGTGATGTAATCAATCATGCCTATGCAGTGAAGCCTCCATAAAACCCCCCAAAGGACAGGGTTCAGGGAGCTTCCAGGCCGGCGAACCAGAAAAATTGCACTTGCTGTCCTGCTGGGCCCCAAACTCCACAAGGGCAGAAACTGCTTAGTCTGGGACCTCACTCTGATTATCTCTTCATCTGCCTGTTGATTCGTATCCTTTAATGCCCTTTATACTAAGGCAGTAATTTAGTGAGCAGACGGGTCTCCTGAGTTCTGTGAGCTGCCCTAGCAAATTAACCCAAGTCGAGCGAGGAAGGGGCCGTGGGAAACTCCAACCTGGACTTTCTGTCGGCACCTGCAGTGGAGGCAGCCTGGGAGGACCAAACCCTCACCTGTGGAATCTCTGCCTACATAGTGTCAGACCAGACTTGAACTGTGGGACCCCTCGCGGGTGCGGGGGAATTGCTTGTGGGTGTGGGGATCGCCCCCTTTCCCACACGTTGAGATTTCAGAACCCCTCAGCGGCAACTGGTGCTGTCCATCTTTGAAAGTGATCTGCCACAATTAACATGGATGAAAGATGAACGAAAAAATGAGCCGTCCCTTCCCATATCCATCCCATTAAGGCAAGGAGGGAACTGAACCCCGCACTCCTGTCTCCCGTAAGCAGAGCATAACCTGAGACAGGATGTTTACGTATTTTCCGGTCCGAATAAACTCCCGTGTGTGGCATTAGCTTAACGTAAAACGGCTGACCGCCTGTAGCATCTCCCTCTAGGGCCCTCTGGGTTCCTGCCGGCCCCTCCTGCCCTCTTCTCCCACTCAGTTTATTACCCAAACTTGAGGCTAGGCTCCCTCATTTGTGGGCGGGGAGGCTATTTCCAACACGTCCACATTACGGGCCCCCCAGAAATGAGCCAATAGTAGTAAAAAGTCACCAGTCCAAGGGAATTGTTTTTGAGAGCTGGGATGCTTCCCACGGAGCCCTAAAGTTTTATCCCACTGACAGCTCCACATCCCCCATTCAAAAGGCAAGTGCCGGGTTAAATCCAATTATTACGTGGAGCGCGGAGCCTCAAGCTTCAATAGCTGCTCTTTGGTTTGACCTGAATCCCCTGACCATCCTTTTGTAGCTCTGGGGTTAAAAGATAATCGGGGTTTCGTGCCATCTGATACACTTCAAGCCCCTTGCTGATAACAAGCCAGGAGCACACAGTATAAACAGGCTAACAGGAGGTGAGTCTGGAAGCGCCTTCTTTCATATATAAAAGGACAGAGCCTGGTCCAGGAACCCCAGTGACTCAGAGCCATGGCACAAACCGATGCAGGGGGTTCTGTCCACGTATAGGATTTTTCTTCCTTAAAAGGTGGTGGATAAAAAGGAACAAACTAGCAATATTTCCTGGAATTTGGAGCCCAGACAATGCGTCAGTGTTTTTTATCCCGGGCATTCTGGAGAAAGACACAATTAGCGGACTCTCAGTCCTGGATGAGAGGAGGAGCTGCTGTGTGAGTCCTGCCTGCCCACAGCATTTCAGCAGATGTCAGAGACCGGCCACACCAATTTCCATATATTTCGTTGCAGACAATGCGTGTAAGCCTCGGCGCCCACGGCTTTCAGAACGTCCCCATTCCTTCCCTGCTAGAAGAGAGAAACAATGCATCATTTGAGAGCTGAAGAGATGCTTAAGATCAGAGTCCCTCATTAACAAGGGAGCTAATAGAAGCCCAGAGAAGTACAGGGACTCACCTGAGGTCACACAGCTAATTAGAAACAGAGCAACAACTACAAGGCAGGTCTCCAGTCTTCTAGTGACAGAACTTGAGCACCCCTAAATATAAGTGGACGCCCACTAACACATTGCCATGTACGAGGGCGCAGGGAATTTGATAAACATGAGCTTAAGTATACGGGCTCTAGAAATGTGCTGCCCATACGTATGTGCTTGAATCGTGGCTAGTGTGATTAAGGAACTGGGTTTTGAATTTTACTGAACTTGATCCATTTAATCATAAATGTGAAAACTGCTGTTTGATTCTGCTACCGGGAAACTTTCGGTCTATTTGGAACAACCTCGGTATCTATATCTAGGTTTTTCAATGTAAATTTTACGAAATATAAATGCAGATGAAGTATTTCCAAGGAAATCATAGTGATTGAATTGAGACGTGCTGTAAGTATAAAGGTCACCTTGGCTTTCAAAGACTTAGTATTAAAGAATGTAAAAGACCTCATTAGTAATTCATAGACTGAGGGGCGCCTGGTTCTTGATCTCGGGGTTGTAGGTTCAAGCCCCACGTTCGATGCAGAGACTGCTTAAAAATACAAAATCTTAAAAAAAAAAAAAAAAAATTAATCCGTAGATTGATGGCATGTTGAGATAATCTTTGGATACATTGGGTTAAATAAAATATACTAACTTCACCTGCTTTTTCCTTTTTAACTGCAGCGACTAAAACATTAAAACTGCATATGTGGCTTGTATTATACTTCTCCTGGGCAGTCTAGGATCACATTTAAATCCCTGCCCCACTATATCACCAGCTCTGTGGCCTTAGGCAAATTCTTGGGTAGCTTTGAGTGAGAAGAGATTGTCTTCTCTGAACACTGAGAGAGAAAGGTGTGAGGATTTCTGTCCCCTTTCTTCTCCTGTTTCTGTACCTCACTGTGCGAGGACACAGCGTCTGGGGGCGATGACAGCCATTTTTGACAATGGGAAGAAACGTGCTCAATATGCAAAGCATGGTAAGGAACACACAAGGGAAGAAAGGGTCAGGGTCCTTGATGCAGGACGGAATGGTTGAACTGACCCTGGAGTTGCCAACCATGAAGCGTCTCATTAAGCAGGGCAACAAATTCCTTCATTATTTAAGTCACAATTCTTGCAGACGAAAGCACGTGCTACAACAGATGTGTAAAATCACTGTGCAATGAGGCACCTTGGGGATAAGCACGCAGATGCCCCCGTGATGTCCAAAGCAAAGGCGGGTCAATTCCAGCTGGGTTAGAGCAGCTGGAAACCAGAATATTTCAGTGGGGCTGGAGCACGGTACGGCATCTCTCAGCAAAGATGACAGAGGGACGGAAACCAGAGAGACAGGCAGGACCTCAGCATCTGTCCAGGTGAGCTCATGCTTGGTTTCGGCGAGGACAGGACGGCTCTGTCTGCTACAGGGCAGGGACCGTAACTCGCCATTGTCTGACACTTTCTTAGGAGCAAAGACAACTTTCCTGGAGACACCCAGCAAACTTCCTCTCGCTTCCCAATGGCCAAAGGGGGTCATGTGTCTTTAACTAAGCACTCATTGGGAAGGATGCAGGTTATCAAATGAGGATCTATCCTGGAAGCTGGAGACAGGATCATCTTCTTCAGAGTCACGTGAGGCAGAGGTAGATACTAAGAAAAAAATAAAGTTGTGTTGAAAGGGAAGACGGTATCTTCATGTAGCAACGTGGATGGAACTGGAGAGTGTTATGCTAAGTGAAATAAGTCATACAGAGAAAGACAGATACCATATGTTTTCACTTTTATGTGGATCCTGAGAAACTTAACAGAAGACCATGGGGGAGGGGAAGGGAAAAAAAAAAACAAAGTTAGAGAGGGAGGGAGCCAAACCATAAGAGACTCTTAAAAACTGAGAATAAACTGAGGGTTGATGGGGGTGGGAGGGAGGGGAAAGTGGGCGATGGGCATTGAGGAGGGCACCTGTCGGGATGAGCACTGAGTGTTGTATGGAAACCAATTTGACAATAAATTTCATTAAAAAAAAAAAAAAAAAAAAAAAGGAAGAAGGTAGGGGGCGCCTGGGTGGCTCAGTTGGTTAAGCATCCAACTTCATCTCAGGTCATGATCTCGAGGTCCGTGAGTTCGAGCCCCGTGTCAGGCTCTGTGCTGACAGCTTGGAGCCTGGAGCCTGTTTCAGATTCTGTGTCTCCCTCACTCTGACCCTCCCCCATTCATGCTCTGTCTCTGTCTCTGTCAAAAATAAAGATTTTTTAAAATATAAAAAAAAAAAAGATTCTCTCCCTCTCTCTCTTTTTCTCTCTCCCCTTCTGCCCCTCTCCCCTGCTCACCTTCTCTCTCTAAAAATAAAAAAAATAAAAAAGAAGGTAAAAATGAATATATCTTCTACAACACGTCTAATAAATGGAAATAATATTGCCCAGGATATCACAAACAGGGTACTTGTAAATAGCAAAAGAAAGGATTAACTATTCTCTTAAAGCTCTGTAGAACGTAAAAGCTAGAGAATGAACAATGACAGGCCCAGAGGAGACCCTCTGGGGACGTCACCCCCCTAAGATTGGACATTGGCCCAAAGCCTGCCTTTTGGTTGGATTTAAATGTCCCCTTTGTGTCACCGGAATGGAATGTGAGTAGGTGACCTCGAGCTCCCTATTAAACTGTCTCCACCTTGGGTCCACCTTGCCCTGATTTCATTGAAATCCAAGAATATAGAGCCTTGGAGGCTGTGGCTATTTCAATTTTCAGCCGTTGGAAAGTTTTTCTTCTTCTTGAGATTTCACAAAATTCTGGGTTCTGGCTTGAATCCATTACCTTTTCCAGTGTTCTCAGAAGGGAATTACTAATTTTTCTTGAGAAACATTTCTCTGCCTCCAGTTTGCAAGCCTCACGCAGGCCAGAATGAGCCATCGGACGCGTCTCTTGTCTCACTCCATGTTTTAAAGCCGGCCTAGCCCTCGCTTGCAGGGGGTGGTTGCACCTTCCAGACAATCGGTCCCAGCGGTTCATCTTCATGGTTGTGGCCTCTGAAGGTCCCGGACTAGTTTCCAGAAAAGAGAGGCCCAGCTGGCCCATAGAATATTAGATGATGTCACTGTTTTTCTCTGGCCAAGCTCAGATGGGCGCATTTTGACTGACGCTTGTGAAAGTCACATATACTCTTTCCATGGCAGCTTTCAATCATGGTGTTGAAGATGATGTTAAAGAGAAAACCATGGGGCCATGATGGACCCACTTAAGTTAAAGCCCAGTGTCACTAAACCAAGATTTACTACCTAGCCTAACTGCAGTTTCCGTGCCCTCAGGAATGCAACCCTTTACCAGACACCCTGGAATTTCTTGCAGGCAATCGTCTGAGAGACCCCTACTCCCTTAGGAGGTCAACCTTGCCAAAACAATGCATCCTGTGTTGTTGTGGTTTTTTTTAATGGTTTCTCTCTGCCTTAGAAAGATTTTCCTCTCCTGGAGCTCCCCTCTACTTGCTAGATGGGTTGCTGCCCCGTTCATGACTCATTTAATAAAGCCAGTTGGCTCATCAAATGTACTTGGTTGGATTGCTTTTTGTTTTTCATTTTTAACAATGATGACATTTCATTGACCCATCGCCATGTGCCCATTGCGATGTTAAATGGCTTAACTGCCTTATGTTGTTTACTGCTCCCAGGAAACTGGTGGGTTTGGTATTATTAATATTATCTCCCATTTTATAGATCCAAAAAGAGGGTCAGAGATACTAAGCAACTTTCCCCAGGCCACCTGTTTGCCCTCCTTCCCCTCCTCACCCCCACCCCCTGCCATCACAGCAATATTGGTCAAGAGGGGCCTGGGATGTCTCCGGAGGAGATTAGAGAAGTGACCTCTGCCCTGGGTCTGGGCTTAACTCAACATCTTGTAGCAAATGCATCATGTGTTTCCTACGTGGAGTCAGCCAGGACCTTCTCTACCCAGATCCATAACCCACGACTAAGATCATAACCCTTGACCAAATTTTAGTCAGGCTCCTGTGAATCCGCTTCCTAACAAGACCTTGACTTTGGACTTCTTGTGCCCATCATTGCATGACCCAATTTTAGCAAGAATGCAATCAAGTCCTTTTAGCCAGACTCTCCCCCATCCTCAACTCCTGACCGCCCTTGATCCTTGAGCAAATTCCTGGTCTGATAAGGGGTTAGCTGATCGTCCTGACCTGCCTTCAGCAAGGATCATATTAGGCCAGTGTAGCCAGGAATTACCCTACACTTTTAGTATTTTTCCACCCACCGACCCCCTCCAGCTTGCTCCTCGGCTGTAAGTCCCCACCTCTCCTGGTTGTATTCGGAGTGGAGCCCAGTCTCTCTCTCCCCGACTGCCAGAGCCCCTGGCACTGCTCCCTCTGAATAAAGTCTGCCTTACCATCTTCAACAAGTGTCAGAATAATTTTTTCTGTCGCACCACTCTGAGGGCAGAAAAGGCCAAAATGATCTCAACGGAACCATCAGAACCTCTGGGGTGGGACTCCAGCGTCAATATTTTTTAAAGCTCTCCAGGTGGTCCCAATGTGCAGCCAGGGTGGAGAACCTGTAATCTAAGACCAAAGGAAAGGCAAGATGGTCCTGTTTCATCAAAACCTAGGTAGTGATTCCTTCCTAATGCTCTGTCTGTAACATGGGCCATTTTCCAGGACCCTACAGCATTAAGAAACCTTAGCATGCACAAGGCTAAGGGCCAAGGACAATTAATCCAATCACAAAAGACTTCACTGAAAGATTTCCCTAAATTACAAGCATCCCCGACAGTAAGCCTATCCTTTGCTTTACAGGACTCAAGATTATCATCTTCCTTTCAGAATGTACCTGTGGGATTCCTTTCTATCAGGCACAAAAACAAGGCAAAGCGGATCTATGCTGTTACAGGTCTGGAGAAGGCTACTCCAGCTGAGCAGTGATGGGAAGGAGGCAGAAGGGCCCTCTCGGGGGACCTGGTCACATTCTCTTGTCTTCACCTGCGTGTCTTCACCTTGCATGGGCCTGCTCAGCTCTGAGTATGTTCGCTTTGAATTTATTTGTATTTACTTATTTTGGAGGGGGGAGGGGCAGAGAGAGAGAGGGAGCAAGAGAATCCCAAGCAGGCTCCGAGCTGTCAGTGCAGAGCCCGACGCAGGGCTCGAACTCATAAGCCGTGAGATCATGACCTGAGCCGAAGTTGGACGCTTCACCGACTGAGCCAGCCGGGCGCCCCTGGGTATGTTCGCTTTCGTCAAAACTTTACAAGTTGAACAGGTGTGTGCCTAACGCATTTCAAGCTAGGAAGCAGGCAGGAATGTGAACACGCACACGTACGCACACACGCACAGACACGCACACACTCCCACATCTGTGCCTCCACTCTAGGCCCACACCAACAGAATATTCTACTCAACCTATCTTGGTTTGCTGCGTTCTTCAGGGCCCCAGAACACTGCGATAAAAATAATTCCTTTTAGCATGGTAATTTATTGCCACAATCAGCTTCTCAGCATTGTTTGCAAAATTACCCTTTCAGGAACCACTAGCAACGGGAACTGCCAGAACCCGGCCCTCTCTCCCGCTGACTGGGTAGCTTGGAGGCCAGGACAGTCTGTCCTGCACAGTCTGGGTTCAGGCTCTTTTCACCTTCTTGCCAAAGGAAATTAAGTGGCCCCCTAACAAGCCTAAAATACTCCCCCTGACTTCGCCCCGGCAAATTTTCCAAGACAGTGGCGGCATTTTGCTGGGGTGGCGCCTCCTTTAGAAGGCCTGGGGCAGTGGTTGTGGATGTCCAGGGAGGGGCGTTTGGGGTCAGAAGGGCCTGGTAATCCGAGTTCCTTGGCTAATAAATGAGCACCGTGGCCCTGGCCAGGTGTCCCTCTCGGCATCTATGCTTTCTCACCTGCAAACTGGGAATGGAAATAGGTCGTGGGATTGGTGGAGGCAAAGCAGTTGTCGCGTGGGTGTGGCTGGTGTCCCGTTAGTCCTTGTCCCCTCCCATACCCTTCCCCGAGCCTCTACAGTTGCTCCTGGGAGCTCTTCTGTGATGCAATGACTTACACTCAGATGAAACACTTGCTTCTGGAAAGCCTGACCCAAGATGGCGAGAGGCATCCTGCATCTTGGATATGGTCTCTGGAGTCCCCTACAGCTCCTCACACAGGGCATATCCGAGACAGAATTGTCTTCCCCCACGGTCTGGGTCCATCACCCAAGCCCCGGACCTGCTACTCATACAGGCTCGCTCCCCTACCCCCACCCTCCACAACGGACTGGTCACAGAATCCTACCACTTTGGACCCCTATATAATGTACCTGATTATTTCCATCTCCTTGTGTCTCCCAACCACGGCTCAGTCTGAGCTCTCGCACCCGGCCTCTGTGCCCCATCTGGTCTGGCTGCAGTCCACACCCCACACTGCAGTCTGACAGCTTCTTGAAACATCTCTTTTTCTCATTTTTCTCCTGCTTCAACCCTCACTTTTCAGGCTAGACCTCCACCTTCTCAGTGCTGACACCCTTGATGATCCAGCTCCCGAATCTCACCAGCCTCCTCCCTTCGCTCCCCAACCCCACCTCATGCGCGACACCCCCCACCCCCACCCCGTCCGGTGCCACATCATCCGCCCACTGCTGTGGGTGGCCTGTTGCAATCCCCTGGTTCCCTCAGTATCTCCTATTCATCCATCAAATCTCCGCTCGGACATCACTGCTTCCGGGAGGCTTTCTGATGCCCCCGGGCTGATAAGCCAGCCAGCTCTGTGTCCTCCCCAAGCATCCTGTCCACGTCACCATCATTGCCTTTCCAAAGCTTTGCCTTTCCATTGCAAACCCCCTCAGCGTCCTTATTTGTGTCCTGGCTTATCTAGAAGTTCTGGGGGTAGGGGTGCACTGCTCCTCGTTGATCTCACTGTCTCCATCACCATGCCAGGCACACAGCAGCCACTCCAGAAGTGTTAGTTGAGCAGATGACACACATAAGATTTCCCGGCAGGCAGGTGGAGTTGAAGAATTCACCATTCTCCTCTCCGGCTCCTGTGGCCCCGCATCTTGAAGGCACTTCACCAACAAGCCCTACTTGCCGGCTCTAAGCAGATGCAATCCGGGCAGAGTCAACGTGTGTTGTTTGCATATGATTTGCCAAAATTTGCATGTAATTGGCTTATGCCTGCAGAATCTAATCTCTGGCCATTTGAATTTGATGCTGAAGCCAGATCGTGTTGATTCGCAGGAGAATTGTCCCCTCTCTCTCAGATGATCTCTCCACTCTCCCTCCCAGGCCGGCAGCGGTGCCCCTGGCAAGTGGGGCATCAGAGGCCGCTGGGGGGTGAGAAGATGCTAGATGAGAGGCAAAGGGCCAGGAAAAGGATGCATGCTTTGCTTTTATAGCACGGGGAGCAGCGTGTGTATAAAGGATCCCAACCAGGCTGAAGGCAGTGGCATGCTTTCCATGTCTCTGGCCTCTGCTGAACTGGGTCTGGGAGTCAGCTCCACCCAAGCCTTGGGCCCAAGACAGGACTTCGGAGTGAGAAGAGATCGGGTGACTAAACGAGGTGGGGTGACATCCTACAGGAAGAACAATAGCACAGAACAGAGACCTGGGTATCCAACAGGAATCGGGGCCACAGGCAGGCAGGAAAATCGAGTGCCCCCAGAACGCCCAGAGACGCGTCAGAGACGTCAGCTTGCCTCAGGTAAAAGACCAGGTTTTCCAGGTGACTTTAATAAAATCCAAAATGACAAACTGATGACAGCACATTGAAGGATTTGGGGGGGGAGGGGTGGCGGGCCCAGGGTGATCTGGGAGTTATAGAAGGTCTCCAAGCTGTTGATTCTCATGTAGCTGGTGACACTCTCCTCCCTAGCTCTACCCTTTCATTCATTCATCCCTTCCGGGGCCACCCAGTACCTCCCTTTCCCACTGTGGTTGTAGCCAAAGGTCCAGGAGTCAGGCAGAGAATCTGGGGTGGGCGTGTGGTCGACCAGCACACTTAGGACCACACAGCACGAGTGGTCTTGTGGACAAACGGACACAATCGCCCCTTAGCCAGTCGCACCCGGATAGCACGATGTCCTAGGTAGCATTTGCTACACTCCAGATACGAAACCCCCAGAAGCGCTGGCTGCTTCACGCCTGTTTCCCCAGCCTACGAGGTGCCAGACAGACGCTCTCGCGTGACGCCGAAGATGGTCACCACGAGCCCAGACGTTCCCGTGCTTGGCTTACATTTTTCTGTCTGGTGTCTAGGAAATAACGCCTCGCAAACCAGCCCTCTCAAGGAGCTCGTGTTGCTGAAGACCCAAAGGCAACGGTTTGAGGTGGCTGCGCTGGGAAGTAGCTTTGACTATACAAAAAAGAAAAAAAAAAAATTCACGGAAAGTACTTTTGACTCCTGAAGTTCCCAAACACCGGGACTTTAAAGGTTGTGCAACAATTACCTTGAGAGCCGCTTAAAAATATGGAGCCCCAGAGATTCTGGTTCCATATGTCTTGGGCGAGTTCCAACGTCAGCGTGAGTAGGATTCAGATGGGCAGCCAGAAACGAAGCTCGCTGACTCAGACCATGAAGTCCTGCCCTTGAGGCCACTGCGGTACAGATTACAGATCGGTGGGAAGTGGGCAAGGGTCTCTGATAACAAAGTTCCCGGGGAAGGAAGGGTCCTATATCCACCCGAACAATCTTCAAGCTTGTCATGAGGCAGGAGCTCGTGTTAAGCTTTCAGTAAAGTGGGTGGCTAAGGTGGGTATTCCTAAGAGCCCGCCCGTGTGAGACACAAACATTTGTTCTCTTCCTTCCTTTAGGGTTTGGTTGTTTTTTTTTTTTTTTTTTTAATGTTTATTTCTCTTTGAGAGAGCGAGAGAGAGCATGCAAGTGAGAGAGGGAGAGGGATAAAGACAGAGGGGGACAGGGGCGCCTGGGTGGTTCAGTTGGTTAGGGTCTGACTTGGGCTCAGGTCAAGATCTCACGGTTCGTGAGTTCGAGACAGCTCGGAGCCTGCTTCGGATTCTGTGTCTCCCTCTCTCTCTGTTCCTCCCCTGCTTGCAGTCTGTCTCTCTCTCTTTCTCAAAAATAAATAAACATTTAAAAAAAACATTTTTTTTAAAAAAGGAGGGAAGGGGCAGAGGATCTGCAGTGGGCTCCATGCTGACAGCACAGAGCCCAATGTGGGGCTTGAACTCACGAACCCGAGAGATCAAGACCTGAGCCCAAGTCGGATGCTTAGCTGACTGAGCCACCCAGGTGTCCCTATAGGGTTTTTACCGTAAGAAGAGCTGATCTGTGCACTGTATTCCCAGCCATTTAGGCATTTGATTTTCATTAATTTTAATTAGGAAAATTAACAACGAAGGCTGCATCACAGGCAGGTTTATTTACATTTATTGTATACGAACCTTGCCAAAGCAGGCACCAGGCATTCGAAAGAAGACCTCAGATTTAAGGCCAAATTCCTTAATAAAGTAGGGATGGAAGAAAAAGTCTGTACGTTTTGTGTTTTGTCTAAAACTTTCAGGCCCCTCCCCCCTGCCCCCACAGCCTGGTTGTCACCGTGCTCAGATCCAAAGTTACCTAGCCTTGCGGCTGCTCAGCCCAGTTTAATTAACACCTGCCCTTTGGTCCCCAACATCCTTTTAAACTGACTGTTCTCTGCCCAGATAGACTTTTACACCTGTCTTAGCAATTCCGGGAAAGATGCTTTGAAGTGCCTTTTCAAAATCCCCTGTTAATGATCTGGTAATTATTGTGGTGACATTTCAATGGGGTGTGGAGTGCTCAGTTAGCTGTGGCCGGGAGAATCCCAAGGCCCCGGGAAGCAAGACGGAGCAAGGGAGAGAGGGAAACAAATCCTGAGTCTGGGGCTGCCCCAACGTCACAAGGGTGGCCCTATATGGCCAGAGAAGGGGACCAGCCTGAGGTTGGCACAACCAGCCTGTTGGCAGATGAGACCTAAGTCCTGGGACCAGTCCGATTATAGAATGTGGGGCAACCACAGGAATGGCCCCAAACCCCTTATACCACAGCAGGCAAAGCCAAGTCCCCGGGCTGATTCCAGGAGTCATACTCCCACATTGCCCTCCGTGCCCTCCCAGTCAAGAGCCTCCCTTCCTTTCACAATCCACACCCATTTTGTTTTATTTTTCAGTGTGTGTTTATTTTTGAGAGAGACAGCATGAGCGGGGCAGAGGATCCAAAGCAGCCTCTACGCTGAGAGCAGAGAGCCCGAAGCGGGGCTCGAACTCACGAACCGTGAGATCATGGCCTGAGTCCAAGTCAGACGCTCAACCGACGGAGCCCCCCAGGCGCCCCCACAGCCATGCTAAGCAGTCAGGGCTGCGTCCAGAGAGGCCGAGCCAGAACTGTTGGTGCTTTGGTCCCTGTTTCTTCAGATCCACGACGCGCAGCCGCTGGGGCCGAATGAGGCCCAGCTGGGCAGGGCGCCCCCAACTTCTGGGTATGCCACCCCTCTCCACGCCTGTGCTCCCCAACATCCTGCTTCCACCTGTCAGAGTGAAAGGAGCACCCCAGGGGCCAAGACAGGGTGTTGGGTCTCTCACAGTCTGATCACCCTTCATGACCAAGGAGGCTGCAAAAACCAAGGTGTCCCGGCTGGTCCAAGTACTCGCAACATCTGAGCTGGCCCTCTGTCCCTACTTGAAAAAAGAAAACGGGTCTAATGGAGAAGCGAAATGCCAGCCCTAAGGACCCGTTTGCCCAGGGAATCTCACGGAGCAGAGGACGTCTGGTACAGGCCCCTTGTTTACCAAGGAGACACCATAGCACTCAGGAAGGTGCCTTCATGTACTCAAGATCAAAGCCTCATCAGTGGATGCTAGAGCTGGGACTCGAACCAGGTCCTCTGAAGCTTCTCCCCCCGTCACTACCATAGCCTAAGGTCTTCATATTTGCATGTGTCCCCTCTCCTCACCCAACAGAGAGCCAGGGCCCTGGCAGCAGGACCAGCTAGGTCAGCTGTGCCCTTGGCCATCTCTGACATGCCCTCGGCACAGTGGTACCCAATTACAGCTGCCAGGGTATTGACTGATCCTTGACCTGGCTTCTGGGGCCCTGGTTCTCCAGCCCCTGCTGGCTCTACCCTGCCCCCAGTGTTGCTCCCGATGCTGCCACCCTCTCTGGTCCAGAAACCGTGGGAGTTGCGCTGATCAGTTACTGGAAATCATCTTTGCAAGCCACAGGCCCCCATCTTTAGTTAAGCAAGCCCAGCTGATGGGTGGGCTAGGATCCCCTTCTCTGCTCCGCTGGAGAAACCAGGAAGCAGACGCCCCAGGCATAAACCGTTTTATGTAATGTTTTCTACCTCCAATAATGATATAATAATATATGACAAGATGGAGGAAACACTATTCACCAAAATTCCTCTCGGGGAGGATCTTCCGCATGTTCAGAAGAAACGGTCTAGTGTTTCTGAGTGTGGTCCCGGACCGGTGACGTCACCATCATCTGGAAATCACCTGAGACCTCGTTAGAGATGTGGATTGTCAGGTTCCCTCCTTGCTCCCCCACCCCACTGAACAAGAAATGCTAGGATGGGGCCTTCCAGGAGATTCAGGCACAGTTAAGATCTGGGAAGCCATTTGTGGTTGTGGTATGGAAGCTGAGGGACGTGATCCAGTGGCAAAAACCAGGGCTCAACCACCTTATTAAGAGGAAGGGTCTGGGAGTGCCCGGGGTGGCTCAGTCAGTTAGGCATCTGACTTCAGCTCAGGTCATGATCTCACCATTTGCGGGTTCTGTGCTGACAGCTCAGAACCTGGAGCCTGCTTCGCATTCTGTGTCTCCCTCTCTCTCTCTGCCCCTCCCCCACTCACGCTCTGTCTCTCAAAAATAAATAATAAACAGGGGCGCCTGGGTGGCGCAGTCGGTTAAGCGTCCGACTTCAGCCAGGTCACGATCTCGCGGTCCGTGAGTTCGAGCCCCGCGTCGGGCTCTGGGCTGACGGCTCAGAGCCTGGAGCCTGTTTCCGATTCTGTGTCTCCCTCTCTCTCTGCCCCTCCCCCGTTCATGCTCTGTCTCTCTCTGTCCCAAAAATAAATAAAAACGTGGAAAAAAAATTTTTTTTTAAATAAATAAATAATAAACATTTTTTAACAAGAGTCTTTAAAAAAAAAGAGGAAGGGTCTGGTTACCTGTATGGCTCTAGTCAGGGGGGTCCCAGGATGAACTGGGAGGGAGGAGCTGGGAAAGAACTGGGTTGCTCTTCAGGACAGAAGGGAAGGGCTTTTGAGGTTCCCTGAGGACATCTAGAGGGGAGGAGAGTGAAGACAGCAAGGCTTGGCGCCTCATGGGAAAAGCCAAGAGTGAGACCCCCATACCAGGGAGTATATCGAGGGACTGTCCATGGACTCACAAGACCTATGCACTGTGATCTCCCCCACAAGCTGCACAAAGTGTTGGTAAAGGCCTTATGAACAACCATAAGGGC
Organism: Leopardus geoffroyi; assembly: GCF_018350155.1. NCBI lineage: Eukaryota > Metazoa > Chordata > Mammalia > Carnivora > Felidae > Leopardus > Leopardus geoffroyi. The sequence goes on along the minus strand of NC_059331.1, from coordinate 15,145,377 downwards.
TCAGGAGTTCCACACACCTTGGACGCCATGAGAGGTGCCCAGTTCAACATGGCGGTCTCGATGCCATGCTAAGCAGAAGACTCTTCGTAAAAAGAATTGCCATGGCTGCATACCCTTTCATAGTGGTCAACGTTTCTGCATTTCCATAACCATCCCTTATTTGGGGGCATTTGGTGGGTTTCCAGTTTTCCACTCTCATAAACAACAAAAGCAAACAAATGGGCTGAGCCATGCTTGGCTAGGGTGGACAGGGTTGGGGAAAGAGGCCCAGCTCCAGAGTAGCACTGGGGTCCTCTGTGGAGAGGTTCACAGCCCACATCGCCAAAGTGCAAAGCGCAGAGGAAACCCAGGCGCAATCAAGATGGCGACGGCTACCCAGGGGGCCAGCCTGGGTGGTGAGGACAGAGCACGGCCAGCTCGGGGTGGTCCTGGAGCCGCCCAACTTCAAGCAGGTAGTGGCAGGGGGATTCTGATACCGTGTGAGGGTCTGGCCAGCAGCCCAGGTACCAGGAAGCATGACCCAACGGCCCCGATGGCCTTACTTGGACCATGGGCGCCAAGTTCTTGCCTATTCCCACGGACTTCTTCAGGACTCAAGGCTGGAGCAGGTCCAGACTGGGTTTCCAGCTCACACCCAGGTCTCGCGGGGCCTGACCCAGGTCCTAGGCAGAGCTGGAAGGAGCAAAGCTTAATTGCATCAGAACAGAAGCCTGCCGAGCCTGCCGAGGTTCTTAGCCCCCGCAATCAATCTTCCACCCTGTAAATAGAGTTAGAAGTGCGACTCTAGCAATTATCAAGCCCATCATTTTCCTCTTCTTCTCTAAGTAAATTAGAAAGGCTCTCTGCTCTCACTTTGCAACGGGCCCTCATTTGTAAAGCGCGGCTCTAAAAGCATTGCTGAGGGCTGTCCTTCCAGAAAAAGGTGTCATGCCTGATGCCCAGTAGGCCACAAGGCTTGGCTTCCAGCCCTGGTTTTGCGGCCAATCGGTGTGTGATCTTTGGCCAGGCCAGCACCCCACTCTGGGCCTCGGTTTCCCCATCTATGAAGATTTTGGACTAGGTGGCCTCCAGGAGGCCTTCCTGTCCTCGTGGTCACTGGATTACAGCTGTGCTTCATTGCCGGGGACGGTCCACGTAGCCAGAAGCTTAGCTTCTTCTCAGTCTGGACCTGACCCTCCCCCGTCACACACAGTGTGACCCTACGGGTGCAGGCGTACAATTCTCACAGTAGCGTAACAACAGAGGAGGAGCCAAAGCAAAAGTGCTGACCACACTCGCTGCACACCCACCCTGCGCAGGCCCTGATCTGATCATTCTACAACGATGACCACATTTAACCCGCACCAGAGAAAGTCTGATAAATGTGTTCCACTGTGCCTGGCTCTCTCAAAATGGGCTCTTGCTTCCCCCAGCTCCTCCCTACCCCTAGAAATGGAATGTTAATTACTCCACTTGAAGGGAGAGTTTGGCGGTGTTTAGAAGCACGACGTAATCCCAGATGACACCCGCTAGTGGCTGATGACCCAGCTCAGTCCCCCAGGCTTTCCCTACTGAAACCCTCAGAATTCACGACTATCAGGGCTAAATGACATCCCAACTTTTTAGAAGATGGATAAGAGAACCACAAAATGTCACTTGATTTAAGCATTGTCTTCTCCCCGCAAAATTATTTTTATTACCAAAAAATATTTTCTAGAGACAGAGAGAGCATCAGTTAGGTTCCTGTGACAGATACCGATCCCGGAAACTGGGTGTTTTCACGGAAACTACTCCGTCGTTGCCCTCAGTGTGGGTTAGTCCGTATCCCTTGTCTTTTCCATCTTTCTCTTAAATATGTCCCTGAGTCATTCATAAATACACTATTTAAGAATCCATCGAGGTCAAACCCAAAGGCTCCCAGGTAATCTCAGGAGCCCCAGGCTGGACGTCTGCCCAGCTAAGTGGTCCCCGCCGAAGCCCGGGTTCCCGGCCAGCACTCACCGAGCCCTTGCTCCCTACCAGGCACCCTGGAGGTAATGGATTTGGAGAACCATAATCCAGGGCTTCGTCATTAGGGATGCACCAGACTGGGGGGACATCCTCCGGCACCTCAGTGTCGGTGGGATATATGAGCCAGGAGTGAATGCAGGGTAGATGCACTTGGAAGGCTGAAGAGATGTAGATGGGCCAGCCTTTGCCAGCGGTCCAGCCACCCTGCACCTGCTTCTCCATCAGTAAAACACAACGATGCCCTCCAACTCCCGAGGTCGCTGGTGACGGCAGAGGCCATGGAGCAGGGCTGTGATGATGAACGAGGGGTGCCTGGCTGGCTCAGTGGGTAGAGCCTGTGACACTTGATCTTGGGGTCAAGCCCCAAGTTCAAGCCCCACGTTGGGTGCAGAGTTTACTTAAAAAAAAAAAAAAAAAAAAAGAACGAGACGGTCAAAGTTTGAATCTTGTTCCACCACTGTGTGACTCTGTCCAAGTGACTTAATCCCTTGGAGCCTCAGTTTACCTCATCTGGAAAATGGCCATGGCAATGTCTTCCTCGGGGGACTGTGGTGAGGATGCATTTCAAGCACTTGACACGGTGCCTGGCACTCAACAAGTGTCTGTTAAGGGACAATTGTCATCTGGTGAAGGTGCCAATGCGAGGCCAAGCCCAGAAGAGGTGCTCACTCAGCAGGTACATCTTTCCCCTTGGAATCTTTCTATACACGTACTACTTGGGCACTGTTTTCCTCCTCCCGGTGGCTCTTAGACTCTTCATCTTTTTATAACAGCAGAGGCTCCTTCTTTCCTCAAAAAGTCTTTGCTGGAATCTCCCCAGAAACCCAGAATGATGCTCAGGTCCCTGGATAGAAAAGAGATACCAGCAGTGGCCCTGCCCACCATGCACGGAGGGTGCCCACAAGCAAACAACAAATGCACGAGACAGAGTTAAGTCCAACCAACAGCCTGAAGCGGGCTACGGCAGCCGTGTCCCGGGGCCGCCTATGATTAATTGCCAAATGAATTGTGCGGGCTATAATTGCTGCCTGGGCTATGCGGACATAAATCTCCCTTCCGACCACAGAGATCAGGAAGAATAAATGCCCACACCCTGAAGGTCTGGCTCAGGTGCCCAGAAAGATGACGGAGCTGCACGGAAGCAGAGGGCACAGGATGGTCAGGATCTTATCAGCGAACACCAGGGGGTGGGGGGGGGGGCTTCTGGGGCTCCCCCAGGGGGCCCGCGACAGAGGCCCGCTCTTCAGCTGCTCCTGTGACCAGTCCTCGAGTTTCCCATCCGAGGAATGGGATTTCTCAGGGAGGCAGGCATGGAAAATATCCTCCACTCACCACTCGCTGAGTGCCCCCCCCCCCGCCCGGACACACACCAACAAAGTAGCGAGGCCTTCCCCAGTGACTCTGATGTGGCTGAGCCGCTGGTTTCTGAGCCTGTCTCTTCTCTGTCCTATTTTTACGACGCTTTTGTGGTTCTTGCTTATTTCTCAGTCTACAGTGTGTGGGAATAATATCTTAATTCCACCCGCATAATAGGGGAGGACTAACGAATCACTGTACCTGCAACACTCTGAGGTCGTTGGATAAAAGGAATTCAAATAACCCAAAGAGATCTTTTTGTTGAGTCTTACTTCATAGGCGGTACAAGGAAGAATTAGCTAATACCGGGGAGGGGCAGAGGAAACGAAGAGAATGAAATTACCGTGCCGCGTTACTAATTATTTTCTTTGAAGTCCTCGGTGATTGTTTCCTACCAATACGGTCCGTGTGGAAAAACTTGCTCTCGGTATTTTATGAACAAAACAGAGGATGGCTGAAAGTCTTCCGTTTGTTTTCTATAAATTACAGGATCTGGGGGGATGGAAGGAGGCTCATTGGCCTTTCTTCCTTACATCGATAGAAGGAAGGTCTGGGCCCATCTGGAACGTTCCTAGTAATTTGGCTTGCACCAGCTCGTGCCCCTCCTCGGTGCAGCTGGGCGGCCAGGGTTCATGAGATCAGTTTAGCCCTCCACGCCAGACTCTGCCCGGCCGGGTGGTCCCCCGGTGGGGCCCGGTTCCACAGGCAGCCCTGGGCAGGGCCTGGTGGGCGGCCTCCCGCCCGCAGGCTGGTAGGGAAACACCAGTCTTGTTGCTGGGGAACCGGTGTGGCTCTGTCCCTCTCAACGCCCTAGACCGCCACCCACATCCCACCTGCTGGACGGGCAGCCTTTGGAATTCACTCATTCACCAACTATCACCGAACCTCTTACTGTTCCCCCGAACAAAACAGAGACAGCCCTGCTTTTGGGGCGGGGGGTGGGGGTGGGGGTAGACATTCCAATAAAGAGACGTTAAACCGAGAAGAGTATGTCAGCTGGCAGTGAGTACTAGGAAGACGGGGAACAGTACACAGGAAGTGGTGACGGGGACAGTGGCAATGGTGCTGTTTTACAGGAGCCGTCGAGAAGGGCCTCGCCGAGGAACCATCGCAGCAGAGAGCCGAGGGAAACAGGGAGCCGGCAAAGTCAGTGTCACAAAGAACAGCCGCCCAGGCAGAGGGAAGAGCAGGGGCAAAGACCTTGAGTTTGCACGTCCCAGGAACAGCAAGGAAGCCAGTGCGCCTGGAACAGAGCCGGTGAGGGGCACGGAAAGGGGTAGGAGATGGATTGGAGAGCAGGCCGGGAACCACACGGCATATGAGCAGGTCTCTGCCTATAGCTCAGGCAGCGCTCTTAACCCACCAGCTCACTCCGTCAGCAACGGGGTGTTACGCACCCTATGTCCCTGGCTGGCCCTCGGGGTCCCTGCCAGGCTGAAGGAAGAGAGCAAAACGGTAACAGTTGCAAAAGGGGGTGAGGCTTTAATACAATTCTCTCTCTTTTCTTAAATGTTTATTTGCTTATGGGGCGCCTGGGCGGCTCGGTCGGTTAAGCGTCCGACTTCGGCTCAGGTCATGATCTCACAGTACGTGAGTTCGAGCCTCGCGTTGGGCTCTGTGCTGACAGCTCAGAGCCTGGAGCCTGTTTCAGATTCTGTGTCTCCCTCTCTCTCTGCCCCTCCCCTGTTCATGCTCTCTCTCTGTCTCAAAAATAAATAAACGTTAAAAAAAAAAATTAAATGTTTATTTGCTTAGAGAGAGAGAGAGACCATGCACGCACAGGGGATGGGCAGAAAGAAGGAGAGAGAGAATCCCAGGCAGGATCCTCGATAACAGTGCAGAGTCCAACACGGGGCGCAATCCCATGAACCCAGAGATCATGACCTGAGCCGAAATCAAGAGTCAGACACTTAACCCACTGAGCCATTCAGGCACGCCTATAATTCTCTCTCTCTTTTTTTTTTTTTTTTTTTTCAGAAGTAATTGTTGCACGTTTTAGGGAATATGCAAGACGCAGAAAAGAATAACTATGGGGCACCTGGGTGGCTCATGGCTCAGTCAGTTAAGCATCCGACTTTGGCTCAGGTCATGATCTCGTGGTTATGGGTTCAAGCCCTGCATGGGTCTCTGTGCTGACAGCTCAGGGCCTGGATCCTGCTTTGGATTCTGTGTCTCCCTCTCTCTCTGCCCCTCCCCTACTTGTGCTCTGTCTCTCTTTCTCTCTCTCAAAATAAATAAACACTTAGAAGGAGGAGGAGGAGGAGGAGGAGGGGGAGGAGAAGGAGGAGGAGGAGAATTATGCACATACAGAAAAGTAGAGACCAGGTAGCTGGGGTTCTCATTGTTTCCTCTGCTGATTCCCAACCTTTATATAATGCAGTTGTAATGCAATATACTAAATATGTTTATAACATATGATACAATATGTTATATGTTTTTAATGTTTTTAAATATGTAACTCTTTTATTATTCTGTAAAGGCAACAAAACATACAGATGACATTTTCCCTTATTTAATGCCACAAAGTCATATTATTGTTTATATATGTTACATACCCATATTATCACAAATGGTACAAAGTCATATTATCTCATATATAAATACTATATAGCTGATCATGAATTAGGTGTGTAAGCCAAACAATGTATTCCTCTGTTAAGTAAAAAAAAAAATACGCACAGGGGTGCCTGGGTGGCTCAGTCAGTTAAGAGTCCGCCTTCAGCCGTGAGTTCGAGCCCCACATCAGGCTCTGTGCTGATGGCTCAGAGCTTGAAGCCTGCTTCAAATTCTGTCTCCCTCTCTCTCTGCCCCTCCCCTGCTCACACTCTGTCTCTCTCTCTCAAGAATAAAAAACATTAGGGGCGCCTGGGTGGCTCAGTCGGTTGAGCGTCCGACTTCAGCTCAGGTCACGATCTCACGGTTCGTGAGTTCGAGCCCCGCGTCGGGCTCTGGGCTGATGGCTCAGAGCCTGGAGCCTGCTTCCGATTCTGTGTCTCCCTCTCTCTCTGCCCCTCCCCCATTCATACTCTCTCTGTCTCAAAAATAAACATTAAAAAAAATTAAAAAAAAAAGAATAAAAAACATTATATATAATGTATATACATATACATTATATACAATATATATGTGTATATATATATATTATATATAATGATCATAGCAGGATGTTGTGAACTTGAACTGAAGGACTGGAGGAAGGAAATCACTGTGTGTATAAGACAGCACTTTGGACTTGGTTTCCAAAATAATTTTCACCCCCTTAGAAAACATAAATATCCAAAGATGGAATCCTCACAGAAATCAAGAACAAATCAATTTGAGCTAATTTCAAATACAAGAAAGAGTGTGGCACGGAATACAAGCCATGAATATAAGCACAGACTATCCGCCATATTGTAGGCAGGTTATAACATATTCGCATACGTTTATAAAACACGCATCTGACAAAAAGAAACTCAAATGACAATTTTTCTCAAAATAAAAGAGATTTGCACCAGATCCTCTAACTCACGTACAGACTTTGGAACCCAACCTCCGCAAGGTGACATGGCACTAATTCTGAGCCTCTGCCTACCCTCTTAGGTCCTCTTCTCATCACTGGTAACACAGCAGTCAACAGGACAGAAACTAACTTCACTGTTTACCTTTTCTTCCCCAATTCCCACTGTCCAAAAAGAAGGCAGATCAATCTAGAGTTTCAGTCCCTCTGAGTGAGGGTGAGTGTCGGACCTCTGTGCAATGTGCTGGAAACGAGGCCAGGAGGCCGGTGGCCAGAACACGGGGCTACGGTGATAGGACTTTGCAGCAAACTGCTTGCCCTCCCCGCTGCCCCCAAGCAGATCTTTGTCTTCTCCCTCTGCTGCTGCCTTCTCTGCTGCACAGACAAAACCAGGGAGCCCCCACCTCTGGCCGAAACCCTAGAGAGCGTCACCCACTCTTGTACACAGTGGCCAAGCTTAGAACGCACCCCTTGAAGACTGGGCCTCTCTCAGCCCTCACATCACCTGACGTTCTGGGGCTGTTCCCAGGCCTCCCTTGCTCAGTCCCCCAAAGGCAGCCAAAAGAGTTCCTGACATGCAAGGCTTTTAAAGGAAGAGTAATTTTTAATAGAAGCATGAAAATGCACATCATTCTCTCTGGGAGCATCACTTCCCAGCAGAAAAGTGATGAGGGCTTAAACAAAAGGGGAGTCCTAGTCCCTCGGGGAAATGTATCATTTCTATAGAAACCAAGGACCCTTCCAGACAGCCAGTTCTGGCAGGACTAATAGTAAGGACATCACAGCAGCCACCACTGGACACAGAAGCACTTCTGTGGACAGATAGATGGACACTGGGTTGGGTGCATTTATCCTAGCATCCCTGCTGGGCAGGTACCACCGACCTCACTGTTCAGATGGGGAAACCAAGGCCACGTCAGAATAATGACTTGCCCAGCTGGAAAGAGGCCAGGTAGGTTCAGATATTTTGAGGCTGTTTTTACATCTTTCTCAACCTGCTTTTACTCGTTGTTAGAAATAATGCACAGCTTCCAGAAATGTCATCAGCCATGACGCCTAGCAATATAGTTCCGTTCAGGAAACTCACCTCAGTGAGGCCCACTTTGCTGACTGCTTCCTGCCGGTGGGTCCCTCCACGGCTTCCAGCCTCAGAAATAGCTCGTGCTCAGGGAGCACGATGGCTTTAAACCATAGGTCATTCTCTTAGAGGGCATCAGTGATTTTCCCGCCAAGTGTAAGAGGCCAAATTAACTAGGAAAGTGTTCTTAAAATATAACTGGTTGTGGCTCCTTATTCTTGACAGGCCTCTCCCAACCTACTGTCTATCCTAAAAGGGATGAACTGTCCCTTGACACGGATTGTACAAATGCTCCTCTGCCGGCCAGGTGGGGGCCCTGCTCGGGAGCAGCGGCTTCCTGGGAGTGAAACACCCCTTCGGGACCCCTCCCTCGGAGCCGCAAGGCTGCGAGGCTCACATTGCCGCCAGCCCATCCCCACCCAAAACTCTATGGAGTTCCTGGCGTTTTCCTCCGGGTTCTGCCTGCCTTGAGAATACCAAGTGGGTCTAACGTGTCCGAGGCGTATTAAAAAAGAAACTCTGCAGATTTGAGATTGATTTTAAGAGACATCGTGGAAAGGCAGAAAGCCTAGTGGCCCGGAGTCCTGTTCCTGGCTTGTGGGGTGGCCTGGGAGGTGAGGGGAGGAGGGGATGAAGAGGAGGGGGGGGGCGTGTCTCTCGGCCTCAGTTTCCCCTTCTGTAAAACAAGAGGGGTCCAGGTGAGCACTCGCAGGCTCAGCCCTCGGCGTGACCAGGGGATGGTCTCCCAGCGAGGACGCAGTTGTCCCACGGCGCCTCCTCCGCCCGGAGTCGCACGCGTGGGCAAGCTCCCAGCCCCGCGGCCGGGCTAACCGTCCCCGCCCCCTTCCCCACCCCCCACCCCCCACCCCCGTCCCGCGCGGCTCCCGCAACCCTCCGCTCCGCCCCGGGCCGGGCCGCGCGCAGGCGGCAGGGTCCCAGGCCGACACCCCGCGCGCGTCCCGCCCGGCCCGGCGCGTGGAACCCCGCCCTCCCCCGAGTCTCGCAGCCGGGCGGGCGGAGGGCGGGGCGGGGCGGGGCGCGCGGGAGGCGGAGCCGAGCCGGGGAATCCTGCTCCGGGCGAGCGCCGGGCCCTGCAGAGCAGCCCGGCCGTCCGAGGGCCCCCGCGTCGGGGGCGGCGGGGAACCCCAGACGCAGCCGGGCCGGGGAGGGATCCCCGTGCCGAGCGAGCCGCCGCCGCCGCCGCCGTCGCCGCCTCCGCCGCCTCCTCCGCGCCGCCCCCGCGGGCTGCCGGGTGCCGGGCGCGCCCCCACTCCGCCCGGCCGCCAGCTCCCGCGGTCCCGCCGTCCGCTCGCCGGCCAGTCGTCCGTGCGCCATGCAGCCGCCGCCCGCCCCGCGCGCGTAGGCGCCCGCCGCAGGCCATGCTGCTCCCGCTCGCCGCGCTGCTGGCCGCCGCCTGCCCGCTGCCGCCCGCCCGCGGCGGGGCCGCGGACGCGCCGGGCCTCGGTGGGGCGCCCCCCAACGCCTCCGTCAACGCGTCGTCCGCGGGCGAGCCCGCCGCCCCGCGGCTGCTGGCCTCCGCGGCGCCCGGGCCCCCCGAGCGCCCGGGCCCGGAGGAGGCGGCGGCGGCGGCGCCGTGCAACATCAGCGTGCAGCGGCAGATGCTGAGCTCGCTGCTCGTGCGCTGGGGCCGCCCGCGGGGCTTCCAGTGCGACCTGCTGCTCTTCTCCACCAACGCGCACGGCCGCGCCTTCTTCGCCGCCGCCTTCCACCGCGTCGGGCCGCCGCTGCTCATCGAGCACCTGGGGCTGGCGGCCGGCGGCGCGCAGCAGGACCTGCGCCTGTGCGTGGGCTGCGGCTGGGTGCGCGGCCGCCGCCCCGGCCGCCTCCGGCCCGCCGCCGCCGCCGCCACCGCCGCCGCCGCCGCCGCCGGGGCGCCCACCGCGCTGCCCGCCTACCCCGCGGCCGAGCCCCCCGGGCCGCTGTGGCTGCAGGGCGAGCCGCTGCACTTCTGCTGCCTGGACTTCAGCCTGGAGGAGCTGCAGGGCGAGCCGGGCTGGCGGCTGAACCGCAAGCCCATCGAGTCCACGCTGGTGGCCTGCTTCATGACCCTGGTCATCGTCGTGTGGAGCGTGGCCGCCCTCATCTGGCCGGTGCCCATCATCGCCGGCTTCCTGCCCAACGGCATGGAGCAGCGCCGGACCACCGCCAGCGCCTCCGCCGCGGCCGCCGCCGCCCCCGCCGCCGTGCCCGCGGGGACCACCGCCGCCGCCGCGGCCGCCGCGGCCGCCGCCGCCGCCGCCGCCGCGGCCGTCACCTCGGGGGCGGCGGCCAAGTGACCCGCCCCGCTCCTCCCCGCGCCCGCCCTGTGTCCGCGCTCTCGGGTGCCTTTCCCGCCGGGAGGCTCGGCCGGTGTGCTTCGTGCTGTCGTGACCGTTAGTTCTTCTTCCGGGGAGGGGGCCGCCGGAGGGGGCCCAGCGGGGTGGCCCAGCGGGACGCGGGCGGCGCTTCTGGTTCCGAGGGGGCAGCTGCAAGGTGGGAGCCGCGCAGCTCGGAAGACGGAGGAGGGAAATGGGGCCCTTTCCCCTCGGTTGCATCCCCTGCCCTCCCTCCCCGCACCCACGTGCCCTATATTCATGGCAGAAGATGACCAAATCCTGTGTATTTGTTTTATATATTTAATAACTGTTTTAAATGAAAGTTTTAGTAAAAAAACAAAACAAAACAAAATCAAGTTGCTATTGCTGTAGGAAGAGAAGCTCTTTGTATCCAAACCTAGTATTTGAAGTTTCTTGTTTTTTTTAATTTATTTAAAGGTGGGGGAGGGGGGAGGCATGGGAAGGATTTCACACCCACATATTGTTACCGCTGAAAATGAACTTTATGAACCTTTTCCAAGTCGATCTATCCAGTGACGTGGCCTGGTGGGCGTTTCTTGTACTTCTGTGGTTTTTTTTGGCTTTTAATACAGACATTTTCCTCCAGAGATGCGTATGTAGCTTTTTTCTTCATTTGATTTAGGAAGAGGAATCCAAGAATTACAAGATGTTGCCCTGAAATGTGAGGGAGGGACTCTCCAAAGTCAGAGAGGGGCTCCTGCTGCCTGGCTGGCCTGGCTGGGAGAGGCGGGAGATGGAAACTAACCGTGTTACTTACCCTAAGGGCAATTTCACCTTCTACCCCAGCTGCCCGCCAACACCCACCCCCACCCCACCCCTCAGCCTCATTGACGTTTGTCGCGGTGGCACACAGGGTTTTCTGTCATTTGCCTTTTTGTCCCCTGCCTCACCATCTGCGAAACACCCAGTAAAATACCAAAATGGTAAAATCAATCATTCCCCTGAACCAGGTATCTATCCTTCACGGAAATGACTCACTTTAAAAAGCAAGAAGCAGGTAGATAACCTTTTCGTATGTGTAAACCTTAGCATATGAGCACATTCCAAAACCTAGTTTGCAAACCTGAGGCTTTATGTTGGCATTAATAAGATTTTTTTTTCCCCTAAGGTAAGCTCGGTGACTGCCGGACAGTGGTTTCAGATCCTTCCCAGTTTTCAGAAGCAGAATAAATGAAAAGTCCTTAAAGTGGCCTGACGCAAAAACCATTTTAAAAGCCTTTAAAAAAAGATTTCAAAAGCTACTTTCCTTTGCTCTCCTGTCTCCCCATTTTTGAGTGAATACCTTGTACTGGTCCAGAGCTGTAGTTCTCACAGTGGGGTCTCTGGACCGGCATCATGAGTATCAGCTGAGAACTTGTCAGAGATTTAAATCGGGGCTCCATCCAGGACCGACGGAATCAGAAACTCTGGGTGGGGCCCAGCAATCCGTGTTTTAACAAGCACTCCGAAGGGGTCCTGATGTCTTTCGAGTTTGAGAACTGCTGTATGCTAGTGGAAGGGAACCTTCGAAAGATGTAGCCTCCTTTAATCTTGAGATGTATCTATCATATCAAAGAAATGAGACCCCACCCCCTTTTCCACAGGAATCTGAAGGAGAGGATCCAGGCCTATCTCCTGCCGAGGCCAGCCACGAGAGAAGGGGGTGAGGGTGACGGCCTCCCCCTACTCCACATCCAGATGTTGAAGTTCAATGTAATGCAAACCCATCAGCCTCACAAGTCACTGCAGATCTTCTTATGCCCCAAAGTCAAGGGGGTATGTGAGTGGCCCTCTTTTTTCAGCCCTGGGGTATCTAACAGGAGAAAACCAGTAACTGCTAACCTTGGTCAATTTTCATATAATCACGGTGTTTGTAATTCTCGAAGTCACATTAAGGATTCCTGGCAACATACACACACACACACACACACACACACAAACACACACACACACACACACATGCTCTTTCCCTCTCTCTCCCTGCTTTTTCCCAAGATGGAAACTAAGGGTCAAAGAGGTTCAGCATTTTGCCTTCAATCACAACTACATGATTGTGGAGGCAGACCTGAGACTAAACCTTCAGTTAAGTGTCCAGCCCTTGATTTCGGCTTAGGTCATGATGTCACAATTTCGTGAGTTTGAGCCCCGCGTCAGGCTCCGCGATGACAGCACGGAGCCTGCTTGGGACCCTCTGTCTCCCTCCCTCTCTGCCCCTCCTCCACTCACACCGTCTATGTCTCTCTCAAAATAAATAAAAACACGTAAAAGCTATGCATATATGTGTATAATATATGCACACACTCTATATACATACATGCATACATACATAGGATGGGCCCTAATGAATACTTTCTTAGGGCAGGGCTGGAATATTGATATCTATTGCTGCAACAGTAGACCTTCCTAAAGGAAGGTCTGGCAATAGTAATTCTGGCAATTTCCAGAATTGCCCATAGAGCCTGCACGTGCACGTAGACATACGTGTATATTATGCATGTATAAAACCGATGGACTGGGGGCGCCCGGGTGGCTCAGTCGGTTGAGCGTCCGACTTCAGCTCAGGTCACGATCTCGCGGTCCGTGAGTTCGAGCCCCGCGTCAGGCTCTGGGCTGATGGCTCGCTCAGAGCCTGGAGCCTGCTTCCGATTCTGTGTCTCCCTCTCTCTCTGCCCCTCCCCCGTTCATGCTCTGTCTCTCTCTGTCTCAAAAATCAATAAATGTTAAAAAAAAAAAATTTTTTTTTTTTTTTAAAAACCGATGGACTGCTTGGCTCCTTTTCATGCTGACTTTGGCGGCTCTCTGAGAGCCAGAGCCCCAAGCAGGAGGCCACACAGTAAGGATTGTCCCTTTTTAGTGAGGATTGCCCACTGGGCAAAGTAAGTCAGGCCCTGGCAGGCACAGCGGTGGGGTCTGTGGGGGTCGCGCTTGCATAGTCTCAGTAGTGAAACACTTACTTCCACGTATGCGTTTTATTTAAAGGCCAATCAGCGAGTGCGCGTATGCCCACAATCCCCAGATTCCAGCCCATTCTTCAAGCCTCCTGGGGACAGCTTGGGCTGCTAGTGACATAGCGAAGCCCCCAGAATAAATCATCACTCCCAGTTATTTTTGCTTCTCCTGAGAGAGACTTTACCCGTGAAGAGGATGTGTACCCACCGTCCAAACTCCAGCCACTGCTATGGGCTGCCCTACTGAGTTGCCTCACGTTCATCGTGAGAGCCCCCCCTGGCCTGGATCTGAACACCCTTGACTCCCCTAGGGCCTGCCTCAGCTGAAGACAGCCACCCGGCCCAAAGCCACACCCCCTTCCTGGGGCACCACATCCAGGGACCCATCTGATCCACGTGAACATCCAGCCCTCTAGGGGAAGCTCTGAAGTCCTCCCACCTTCAGAACTCCTGGCGGGATTGGCGGAGGAGGCTTCCGCTGAGACTCCACGGAGGCTTGGCCTCTCCCCTCTGGCTGTTCCGGCCTCCTCCCATCCCTTCCCTCCCACAGCTGTTAATCCAAGAGCACTCCCTAACAAACCTCCTGCCCACTGATCTCTAGCTCCCAGCCCGCTTCTCCTGGAACCCAGCCTGTGATGGGCACTGTACCTAACGAGATGTGGAACCGTTCCAGCCACGTGGTCATTACAAACAAGGAACATCCAGGGCGCCTGGGTGGCTCAGTGGGTTAAGCGTCCAACCTCGGCTCAGGTCACGATCTCGCGGTTCCTTGAGTTCCAGCCGCACGTCGGTCTCTGTGCTGACAGCTCGGAGCCCAGAGCCTGCCTCAGATTCTGTGTCTCCCTCTGTCTCTGCCCCTCGTGTGCTCATGCTCTCTCTCTCTCTCTCAAAAATTAACATTAAAAAAGAAACAAGGACCATCTGAGGAACAGATCATTACCATTCTATTCCTTTTACACAGATCACACAGCTGTACTCTTTCTCTTCCGTTTGGGTAGTTCTGTAATATCCACAATCAGTGGTGATATGGGAAATAACCCCTAATTCCAATCAATGCCTGCTTAATCATTGCACCTCCTAGATACAGAAGTCGAAAGAAAGCCTGTTCCTTTTCTCTCTCAAATGATGGTATCCGTCAGGACACACCGGGTTATATTTCAGTAGTATGCAGTCCCGACATCTCATCAGCTTAACACAAGAAAAACGTATTCCTTGCTCATGCCACACGGTCAAAGTGGGCAGGGGTTCTGCCCATTGGAATCACTCAGGGATCCAGGTTGAGGGTGACCCTGACTTGACAATATGGCCCCATCATCTGGTTAGGAGGAAGGAAACTCTGGAGGGTCTCACACAGGCAACTCAATGCTCCATCCAAGAAGTCACATCCTACCCTACTGATTGGAAGGAGTCATCTGGCCCCACCCAATGAGAGGGGAGCCCACGAGATCGTGTTTCCAGTCCCCAGAGGAGAGGAGAATCTGGTACCAGGAACAGCATTGATTCGAGCAACACCCAACACCACTGTGACCTACAGGCCCCCCAGAAGAATTCCGGGACTTCGCTCGGCAGACGAAGAGTTCACCCCAGGAGTGCCATGCTGACTCTCCTCCTGTGGCACCTGGCCACACTGACAGCTAGACTGCCCCCCAGGGATTTTACAGGCGAAGGAGGTCATCAGCTTGGTGGCTGTTCCAATGTTTGGGCAAAGTGGGTCCCCAGAGAATTCAGTCTGGAAGATTTGGACAAAAATACACTCTGGATCCCCGTGATGTAGGAGTCATCTAGGGAGCAGGATGGGAGAAAGGTTAGGATTAAAGTGGGGAGAAAGGAAGGGAGAGGTCAGAGCAGGCACCCCCTCTCTCCTGGCCCCGCCCCTCCCCCACTGCGCAGAAATGGCTAATTCAGTGACATTGGGGGCAAGAAGGGAGTCGGTCTTCACTGTGCCGGTTCTCTCCTGTCACTGGGGAGAAACCATCCATTTCCCAGGTAGGAGAAGAGGTTTAAAGCTGTGAGGACTGGGAGAGTTAAGAACAATTACAGACATTGGGTGCATGGCTGAGCCTTCCCTTGGGAACACTGGGAAGACGCATCCTCTAGAGCGGGCGCCTTGGCCTTTCCTGGCTCTGCTGTGCCTCTTGTGGGGCATCTCTCCCGGGGCATTACTTGGTCCTTCTGGGTGGGAGGACTGCTGGGGAGCACACAGTGTAGCAGAGCACAGGCTCCTCACTACACTCGCCGTGGGCAGGCACTGACCGGGCATGGCCTTCTGTTCCTGGCTCTTCCCTGCTCAGGCTGTGGTCTTAGGGCAAACTGCTCCCTGTAGTCGGCTCGTACTCAGCTCCCCCCAAGGGCAACCAGATCTTCCTTGCAGGGTCTTGGTCTCTGGGACTTACTCTCTCGCTCTCCATCTTCCCTGGGTTCCTACCCCGAGGACACTGGTCCTCTAGCTCTCAGAAATTTTCAGGAGCCCACTCTTCTCTGGGCCTGCACTCCCCCACCCCCATCAGCTCTAACTCCTTCTACTAACGGCATTTCTCCTGCTGCCCCACCTCGCAGGTCCGTCACTGCTGGGCCCCTGCGGTTTTCTCCAAAGCCAAGGGCTCCCCTAACAGCGGACGCCTTACCGTCCTCAGCCTCCTGCTCCTTTATCTGCCTCCTGAGAAGCACCTTCTTCTCTCACCCCCTCTTCCAGCTATCAGCCGAGTCCCGGGGTCCCCACGCAGGTGCTGACACTCGGTGATTTCTGCCACACCCAGGACAGGACAGGGTCTGGGCGCGTTCTGAGGAAGGTGGGGATTCCCTGTGGTCCTCTGAGGACTGGTCACATGCCTGCTACTCCCCCAGGACAATTCAAGGCCTCTCCTGGCTGCGCCCTGAGCATTTTCCTGGTGTTCTCACTGCCTGAGTATTCCCAGAACTATCTCCTAAAGTCCTTGGCTGAACCTCTGTGCCGCTGAGGACACGCGGTCGGTTACGCATCCAACTCTTGATTATTTCGGCCCAGGTCACCATTTCCCGATTCATGAGATCGCTCCCCACATCGGGCTCTGCGCTGACAGTGCGGGGAGCCTGCTTGGGATTCTGTCTCTCTCTCCCTCTCTCTCTCTCTCTCTGCCCCTCCCCCACTCAGGCTCTCTCTCAAAATAAATAGACTTTAAAAAAAAATAAACCCTTTCAAAAAAGGAAAGACGCTTTGCCGCAGAGCATCCTCTTTGCACCCTTGCTTGAACACAGACGATGTATATTCGTCGTAGAAGCATCAGAAAGGTCGATAAGTAAAAAAGAAAGAGAGGAGAGAGTTCGTCTTTCCACCACCCCCAAGAGAAGCCCCGCAAGCATTTTGGGGCACCTACTTCCTGTCTATTTTTGTACACCTGTGTCCATGGCTAACTATTTAATATTAAAAAATGGGATTGTGCCGGACATAACTGTTTTTAAAACTTTTATTCTACAGGTGCTGCACCATAGAAAAATGAGAGACTACCCTTCACAAGAGAAATGACTCTGTATCGGCAATAACACCAGCACCCACCAAGCGACCGTGGTTAATAGTTATTGACAAATGGCCAAATGCATCTGCTATACATATTCTAGCCCTAGGGTGCCTGCTTCTTAGAGCTTTGCTGAGGGGTTCTTTGGTGGTCCCCTGCCTTTGCAGAAGGTAATGGAGGGGCTTCTCAGGGCCAATGAATCATAAAGACTGTGTTCCTAACAGGTGGGTCAGAAATCGGTCGCACAGGATATTGAAACGTATCCAAGGGCCAAAGGCCTGATGGAGATGGGGTGTGGGCATTGTGGTGGGGGAGGCCTGCTTTCTTTCTCATCCCAAATTTATCATCTGCAGACACATGTCAAAGCCAGACCGAACTTCCCACCCCTCGTGGAGAAATGTGTCCGCTTTGTGTCTGAGCTTCCGGATGGGGCTGATAAGGAACACAACTTTAGAGGATGAACAATGTGATTCATCTCCTCGGGTCGTAACCACAGACCCGCCACGTATTGTCTGGGTTTACTTGATGTCTTTGGAGCGAAAACGAATTCCGAGATTCAATAAGCAGGAAGGGTATTGCTCTTGGAGAATGCTGCCCCCCAAAGCTGTCACAGCTCCACATGGCCAAGTAAAGCCATACACAGATGTGCCTCCTGCAGAGATGGGGGCTGAAGACAGAACACCCGGGGAGAGGACCGAGGTGGAATCAGAGGCGGGGGAGGGGGTGGAATCGGCCACGACCAGGAACCATCAATGGGTCAAAATGTTGGGGGGCCTGGGTGGCTCAGTCGGTTGAGCGTCAGACTTCAGTTCAGGTCCTGATCTCTCAGTCCGTGAGTTCAAGCCCCGCATCGGGCTCTGTGCGGACAGCTCAGAGCCTGGAGCCTGCTTCGGATTCTGTGTCTCCCTCTCTCTCTGCCCCTCCCCCACTCCTGCTCTGTCTCTGTCTCTCTCTCTCTCTCTCTCTCTCTGTCTCTCTGTCAAAAATAAATAAACTTTAAAAATAAATAAATAGGTCAAAATGTATTCAGCACCACTCCCAGTGATTGTGTTAAGGTCTTCTGGGATGAATCTTACCTAGGATTGGGCTCCCTAGAGGCAGAGTCTGAGATGGAAAGACTCACACCCAAGATTTATTAAGGGGTGTCCTCCAGAGGAGGGGAGTGAGGGAAGCGGGATGGGGCAGGGGAAGGAGGCAAGCAGGGATGTGGTCTCAGCTGGAGTCCGCTTTGGCCTGATCAGCTCTAGAACCAGCTCTGGACCAGCTCTGGAAGAGGAATCCTTCCACAGTGTTGCCCCACTTGGGGCTGGTCTTCTGTGGTCCCATTTCAGACAATCACTTGGCCAAGGTCCGGGTACAGGGGCTGCATAGCCTCCCTGGCAGCTCCCACTTAGCCGGGCCCAGTTCGCCAGAGAAGGGGAGCAGCTGAGAAGTGTTAGCACCCCACCTTCCCAGCGGCTGGGGGAGAGGGACGAAGGCCTGCAGAGGGAATCTGGGCGGAGGCACCCACAGGATTCACTGCACACCCTACCTGGCCCCTGAGTCCCATCCCAGCCACGGCAGGATGAGCGGGTGAAGCTCAGACCTGCTTGTCAACCTGCAAACTCCTACCCGACTTGTGCACTGACCTCCGGGCCTTTGCCTGTCTCAGCTGAGGGCTGGCTGGCTGGCCTTGCCCCCCGGATGTCCTGCACTTGTGCTAGGGAGGGGCTGTGGGCTCTGTCACACTGGCACTCCCCCACGAAGTGTAAGGTGCCTGCCTTCACCTCTGCGTTCAAGGGTTGTTGGCGTTCAACGCTTGCGTATAAGGGAAGTCCCACAGGCTCAGAGCAACTATAAATCATATGTAAATGGGTAAGTGTGACTACATTCCAGTAAAACTCTATGAACATGGGAATGTTAATTTCGTAGAATTTCGTAGAATTCTTTTTCTTTTTTTTTTTTTTTTTTCATCTGTTAAAAATGCAAAAATTATTCTCAGCTGCCAGGTTGTAAGGAATCTCTACACGCGACGTGGGGCTGGAAACTGCAATCCTGAGATTAAGAGTCACATCGTCTGCTGACTAAGCCAGCCAAGCGCCCCAATCCTACAATACCATCTTTAAACAAATTTTTTTTGGGCGCCTGGGTGGCTCCGTCGGTTAAGCGCCCGACTTCGGCCCAGGTCACGATCCCACGCTTCATGGGTTCAAGCCTCATGTCGGGCTCTGTACGGACAGCTCAGAGCCTGGAGCCTGTTTCAGATTCTGTGTCTCCCTCTCTCTCTGCCCTTCCCTCACTCTGTCTCACTGTCTCCCCAAAATAAATAAACATTAAAAAAATTTAAAAAAAAATTTTTTTGGTGTTTAATATTTATTTTTGACAGAGAGAGACAGAGAAAGAGAGAGTGAGCAGGGGAGGGGAAGAGAGAGACACGCACAGAATCGGAAGCGGGCTCTAGGCTCTGAGCGGCCGGCACGATGCAGGGCTTGAACTCATGAACTGCAGAATCGTGACCTGAGCCGAAGTCAGACGCTTAACCAGCTGAGCCACCCAGGCACCCCTCCTACGATATAATCTTAAAGTTTGGCGAAGCTTTATGCAGCATGTTTAGAAGCTCTGTGTCCTTTTCTCTGTCTACCTGGTAGATTACAAGGAACCCAGCGTGTTGAGCCACACCGAGGGCAGGCAGCACATCTCTTTCAGGTGTGCATGACCCTGAGCATCACCCTCGAGCCTGCTTGCTCAGCGAGCAGCGCAGGCCAACAGAGGCAGAAGCTGGCGGCCAGACACACTGGCACGATGGTATAATGATGCAGCGAATTAGTTCTCAAACCCGTCCACAGAGGCCTCTCGGGCCACAATGGAGAATTCCCCTCCACTCCGGGGCATCTGACGTTACCTAATTACCACCTTTTGCAAGGGGGCAATTTTTTACATATTGTCTTTTATTTTTAAAAATTTATGCAGAATTTGCTTGCTACACCACAGACTGTTTTCATAAAATGCAATTATTTAACTTTATCATCAAAGAGTAAAAGCTATTTTTCCTCCGGGGACACCACCAAGCACCATGGGGTACGTGTGCCCAGCCCCTGCCGTGGGAGCCCAGGAGTGTGGCCCGCATGGGTTATGAAGTCAGACAGACGTGGGTGGGGACTGGAACCAACATTCTGCAAAAGTCACTTAATCTTGGCAAACCCCAGTGGTCTCATCTGTGAAACAGGATTGACAAGAATATCTACAAGACTAAAATGAGCCTTCTCCATCGGGATAGGGTAAGTGATGCTGGGCATCCAATTTAAAGGGGAAAAGGTTTCAAAATGTGTTCTCTTCCTCTCTCTCTTTTATTTCTTACATGTAATTAATTTACTTATGGAAGGCACAGCGGTTTGTATTGTTCTGTTTTGCTTGGGGTATAACGTACATGCAAGAGATCACACGTATACAATCCCTTTTGACAAATGCATCCAACATAACCCAGACCCTATGAAGATTCAGAACAGTTCCATCACCTCAAAAAGTGCCCTCGTGTCTCTAACCTTAACCATACCACCACATGTGCATCCAACACACACACACACACACACACACACACACACACACAGGAACCACTGTTTCCCAACTCTTTTGCCATTGGTTGTTTTTCCCTTTTCTAGAATTTCATATAAATGTATCATACCGTGGACTCTTCTGTGTATGTCTACTTTCGCTCAGCACATCTGTGAGATTCAACTACGTTTCTACACGTTTCACTAGGGTTGTTTCTTTTTATTGTTGAGCAGTATTCCATCCTACCGGAATGGCCGGACCAGTCTCCAGGTGATGGACCCAGGAGCTATTTCTGGTTCTGAGTGACTTTATTAAAGCCGCCATGAAAATTTACGTATGGGACATATGTTTCCCTTTCTCTTGGGTAAATACCTGAGAGTGGAATTGGAAGTCATATTTATGTTTATAAGAATTTCATGTTTTCCAAAGTTTCTGTGTCATTTTTTTAAGTTGATTTATTATTTATTTATTTATTTTTTTAAATTTTTTTTTCAACGTTTATTTATTTTTGGGACAGAGAGAGACAGAGCATGAACGGGGGAGGGGCAGAGAGAGAGGGAGACACAGAATCGGAAACAGGCTCCAGGCTCTGAGCCATCAGCCCAGAGCCGGACGCGGGGCTTGAACTCACGGACCGCGAGATCGTGACCTGGCTGAAGTCGGACGCTTAACCGACTGCGCCACCCAGGCGCCCCTGTTTATTATTTATTTTAAGAGAAAGAGACAGAGAGAATCCCAAGCAGGCTCCGCACTGTCAGCACAGAGGCGCTTAACCGACTGAGTCTCCAAGTGCCCCAATGTTTATATCCTTTTACACTATCATTAGCAATATATGAGTTTGCGTTTTTCCAACATTTGGTGTTGCCAGATGCCAGATAACCATTTGGTGTTATTTTTAGCTGTTCTAATGGATGTATAGCACTTTCTCATCATGGTTTTAATTTGCATTTCTTGGATGACTAATTAGATTGAGCAGTTCTTCATGCGATTGCGGTGCATTCATAGATCTTCCTTTGTGAAGATTCTGGGCCAGTCTTTAGAAATAGCTTTGCCTTGGGGCACCTGGGTGGCTCAGTGGGTTAAGCGTCTGACTTCGGCTCAGGTCATGATGTCTCAGCTTGTGAGTTCGAGCCCCGCTTCGGGCTGTGTGCTGACAGCTCAGAGCCTGGAACCTTCTGTGTCTCCCTCTCTCTCTTCCTCTACCCCCCACTTGTGTTCTGTCTCTCCGTCTCTCTCTAAAATAAATAAGTGCTAAAAAAAAATTTTTTTTTTTAAGAATGAGAGAAATAGCTTTGCCTTCCCCTCGCATTTGAATCCAATCCCAGGGTCTGACATTTTCTCAAGGCAGAGTACCAGGCAAAGCTCAGGTTGGCTCTATGGCCACTAAGCTTGGAGTATCTCTGCAGTACGAGATACCTGCCGGGAGCTTCACGGCCATCCAGTGGGAATTTGATCTGACCTTCAAAATGTAGGGAACCTGGATCTCCCCCAAAGAATAACATTAAAACTAAGCGTGGGGCTCTGGAAACTGAAGCGTCAAAAAAAATTTAGAAGTTCAGCCCCAAAGAAATGAATCTCAAAATCGTCCCTCTGACTCTCTAGGTCAATGATTAAGTGATGCGGTACGAGAAAAGTGCCGGAAGGGAAAAGTGCCGTAGGGACCCGTAGAAGGTATTGCCACATATAAACCTCTCCTGAAAATGGGCCTCTTTGGCTCACATTTGAAATAAGGGAAGCCTCCTCTTGGTCACGGATACCATCCTATCTCCCCAGAGTCTGCCATCCGGGAGGTGGCTCTCCTCTCCATCACTGGAAACACCACAGTGTTTTGGCTGCTCCAGGGAGGGTCCTGTGATGCTGACGCACTGACCCAGCGTCAGAGGGTCCTGTGGGACCACAGCAGACGTGGCCTAGGGCCTGGCCCAGGATAGACACGCACCCTCCACCGCGAGGAGTCATATCCATTACTGGATAAAAGGTGGATACAATGCGGGGTGGGGGTTGGGGCAGAGGAGCCAGAGGGGACACCCGTTCCTGGCAGGCTGTGGGGGCCAGAGTCTGGTGTCTGGGGCAGGAACAGGCAGAGGCCCAGGCAGGAAGGTGGCGGGGCCGTGGAGGTAAGACCAAGGTGGTGGGGACACATGGTAGAAGGTGGGGCACCTGGAGGCTATGGGAGAGGGGCAGCAGGCACACAAGAGGGCCAACTGTAATCGCTTCCCCTCCCCCACGGAAGGAGGACGGGCTTGGCCCCAGAACTTGGCTAGTGGGAGACTCCGGGGAAGGGCCCGGCGGCTGCCTTACACCCTTCCCCCCACAACACGCACCACTAACCTCCATCCCACGGCACCTGCTAGGCCAGGCACCCAGGCTCCCATCTAGCCTCAGGAGAAGCCTCCGAGGAAGTTACTAGTGTTCCCTGGATTTACACATAAGGAACCCAAGGCCCAGAGTAGTCAAGTAACTTGCCCAAGCCCTCCAGTTGCCAGATGTAGCAAATGAACATACAGGGTGCCCAGCTGAATTTGAATTTCAGATAGACAGCAAATAATTTTTTAGTATAAGTATATCCCAGTCGATATTTGGGGCATACTTGCAGTGAAATAATTATTTGTTGTTTATCTGAAATTCAAATTTAACTGGGCGCCCTGTATTTTATCTGACAAGCCCACATTTAACTGCTGTGCCAAATAATTAAAATTAAGGGTAGGAATAACTGCCATGCGTTGAGAACTAAGGAAGTGAGTCCTCTCCCTCCCCAACGATAGCCAGCCTCACCTCCCACCCTGTGATGATGAGGAAGGAGAGGCTCCGAGACTTTACGTCCCTTCCTCAAGGGTACTTAGCTGGTGAGAAACAGAACCAGGACTAAAGCCAAGTGTGTGGCTCCAAAACTCACCGGGGGACAACAGGATGTAACCTCCCTGGATGTAGTAAGAATCCCAGAATTTTGCCATCTTGGTGCCCCAGAGATGTACCCACAGCAAGCTCTCCAGAATGCTCTGGTGGCTCAAATTACAGGCAAGAATCATGTACTCCTGTGGTTTCCTTCCAGGCCCCTTCCAGCCCAGGCTCCGGAGAATATTGTGTGGAACCCCTCTGTGGCCCATATGACCTTCGGGGTTTAAAAGACTATTGGCTCTTGAATTCTTTTCTTTTTAAACTTTAAGTATTTATTTATTTTTTAATGTTTATTTATTTTTGAGAGACAAAGAGTCAAGAGGCAGAGTGTGAGCAGGGGAGGGGCAGAGAGAGACGGAGACACAGAACCCAAAGCAGGCTCCAAGCTGTGAGCTGTCAGCGCAGAGCCTGACCCAGGGCTCGAACTCGTGAAGCTGTGAGATCATGACCTGAGCAGAAACCAAGAGTCGGACGCTTAATCGACTGAGCCTCCCGGGCGCCCGGAGTGGGGTCTATTATCGCTGGTGTTTGAAAATAACCCAGAGCGGTCGTCCCTGACCTTTCGAAAGCACCCTCTCTCCTGCTGCCTGGAGTCTGTCTGGCTCACTCTGGGGGCACTGGGGATGACACGGTCATAAAAGATGAGTTTGTCCTCCGCCTAGCAGAGTGCTACAGAATCCCGCTCCCCGGTGACAGCCTCACCCACCCACCCCGACAGGCACAAATTTGTACCCGCAGGTACGAATACAGCAGGGCAGGGACCCAGGGTTCCTCTTGCTGTCCCCAGCACTGACAAGGGGTTGTAGCTTTCAGAGAGGAGAACGGAGCAGACCCTCCTTTCCTGACCGTGATGCAGACAATGGGCCGCTGGGATTCCGGCTTCTCCTTGCCCCGTGGGCAAGCCGGCTCCCAAGTTCAGTGTAGGCACCACCGTGAGTGAGAGTGGGAAGGAAACCTTCTCCTGTTTCCACCATTTCCCTCTTCTCTTCTCTTCTCTCCTCCCGGGTCTGAATGGTGCAGGAAAAAAGAATGCTAAACCTATTCCCTGGCTCTCCCCCGCAGGAGAATCATTCCTTTTGTTACTTTGTTATGATTCCAAGAGACTCCCAAAGAGTCTTGGGGGCTAGAGGCAGCTGTGGGGCTTGGACGGAGTCCTTTACGGTGCAGACCCAGGGCAGAACAAAAAAGATTCAGCCTTGACATTTCACAGATGGAAACAAATTTCTGCACAGTCACGGCTAGGCTCAGAGAGAAAGCATATTCATTCAGGCACAGGATGAAAACTCTCTCCGATCCTGGCACTAGCAGGGGCCAGCAGTACCCGCCCACGGGAGGCCAAGGCTGGTATCACCTGACCCCTGACCTTAGACTAGCATCCCACACCCTGGGAGCCTCGGTTTCCTTGTCTATAAAATGGGAGACATCGAACACCTGCTCGTAGGGCCTCTGGCACCTAGCCGTCCCCACAGCACACAGTGTATCTGTAGCCCCTTCTGGTTTATCAGCCACGTTGCATTTTGTGGAGAAAGGGGCCACGACTGGACCTCTGATATGTACTCTTATTGTTTTTCACGTTTATTTATTTTGAGAGAGTGAGAGCACCAGCAGGGGAGGGGCAGGGAGAGAGGGAGAGAGAGAATCCCAAACAGGCTCCGCGCTGTCAGCACAGAGCCCAATGCGGGGCTCGAACTTACGAACCGTGAGATCATGACCTGAGCCCAAACCAAGAGTCAGACGCGTAACCGACTGAGCCACCCAGGCGCCCCCTGATGTGTACTATTATTAACAGCGATTGTTTATTGAGATGTTACTAGTGCCCCACTCTGTTCTGAGAACATAAAAATATGCAAGTAGACGAGTTTGGCGGTCCCCCCCACCCGCAGCACTTCTCCATGCGTGTTGGCCCAACTTCCAAATGCTGTCATTTCTGAATCTATCTTAGGACACTCTCAGGCTGCTGGAGCCCAGTGTGTCCGTCCAGCGGATGAGCCGGAGGCGCTGAGGAATTAAGGTTCCCCAGGAGTAGCTCTAAGCAGAGACGGCTGGGACTCGTTGCAGACAAACGCCCAGCTCCTTCCAGGCCACGTCATGCTGAGAAGGACTGAGCGCCCGGTGCCCCAGTGGCGGCACACACGAGCTGGATACGCCACTCCTGCTCTCTCCTCAAGCGGTATTTACTGAGATTCCCTCCCAAATATACTCCTTACATCTGAGTCTCTTGGGATCTGCTTTGGGGAGCCCAAACTCAGTTAACGCATCATCCCATTGACTCTTTACAAAGAACCCAGGGAGGCAGATCCTTTGGTTTCCCTTTACAGGTAAGAAGTTGAGGTTTAGAGACATTTAGTAACTTGTCTTGGGTCCCACGGTGCTGATGCTGGGGCTTGAATTCTAGCATCTGGCTCCGGTGCCCCCAGCCAAGCCCTCAATCACAGCAAGCCAGCACCTGAGCCCAAGGCGGTGGCTTGCCTGGGAAGTCTGGGGCTGCAGAGGGTAAATGTCCAGCCCCCAAGGCCCCCCAACCTCTTTAGCCCCCACCTCCCTGACACCAGCTATGCAAAAGTGAAAGGGAGGAGAGAGAGCTCCCAACGCGTAGAGAACCCACCACCAGGGGGCGCCCTGCCCAGGAGTCTAGCACCCGGAGAATCCAGATGCCAGGGGTGGTGATGAGATCTCACCAACGTGTCCCCCTTCTGCCTTTGCACAGAAGGCAGGACCTGAAGTAGGTTTCTCAGAACTCCCAGGGCTTCTGAGCTGTTTGAGAAGAGCGTGCACTTGCCCACGCATGTATACACACACACACACACACACACACACACACACACACATACACACAGCTGTTAGCACCGGAGGGCAGAGTGTGTTTCTCTCTGAAGCTATCAGGATGGGACAGTGTTCTAGGCACCCTCTCTGTGGTCACGCGGGCCAGCACCAAACCCCATCTCCATCCAACCCCCTGCACGGTGGGACACAGGCACCCCCACCCCGCTTCCTCCTTCCCCTTGGCCTGTGGTGGACCTGGAAGGTGGGCAGCACAGTGATTTCGGTCGAGCCGCCCCCCTTCCAGCCTCTGGTCTCACCTGTTTGCTGGGAGGAGCAGCGGGGAAGCATGGGAAGCCCGTTCTCCATTGTCTGAGATGGTTCCAGCCCCCGAGGAAGTGACCATCCGTGACTTACAGGGACCCCCCACCCCTGTTTCCCTGCTGTTCAAGTTCCAGCGCCCGGCTGATGTGCCAAGGGAAATGAGCCTGGCTTTATTTTTTACTTAATTAGCTGTGCAAACCAACTCAAATCCCTCAAACCAACAGAGCCTGGTATTTTTTCAAATGTATTTTAACATTTAAAAACGTATCACTGGGGCGCCTGGGTGGCGCAGTCGGTTAAGCGTCCGACTTCAGCCAGGTCACGATCTCGCGGTCCGTGAGTTTGAGCCCCGCGTCGGGCTCTGGGCTGATGGCTCGGAGCCTGGAGCCTGTTTCCGATTCTGTGTCTCCCTCTCTCTCTGCCCCTCCCCCGTTCATGCTCTGTCTCTCTCTGTCCCAAAAATAAATAAACGCTGAAAAAAAAAATTTAAAAAAAAAATAAAATAAAATAAAAAAATAAAAACGTATCACTGGCTGTCTTAGGTCAGGCTCCCCGAACAGACGTTGAGATGAGCTTAGCGTGTAAGTGATTTATGAGGGATGTGCCCTCAGGGAAGCCCCTGCCAGGGTGCCATCTCAGGCAGAATCCCGTGGAGGGTGGCTTCAGGGTGGTCCCATCGTGGGCAGTCCAAGTGGCCCCTCGGAACCCCCTCCCACAGCGCACCCTCAGTGCACCTACACAAGACCTGTGCCTTCTCGCACCCCACAAGTCACTGGTTCAGGGTCACCCCAGAGGGGTGTGAATTCTCAGGCAATATCTCCCCTAATAGCCCAAGACTGGGTGTCCAAAGAAGAGGCATAGGGATTGGCTGTTGGAAGTGACAATAGGGACACACACACACACACACACACACACACACACCAGTAAAAGGGGACCGGAGGGATCTGGGCAGAGAGTATCAACATTGTCCTGTGAACCTGTCTTATTCCATAAAGGATTCAAGATGGCTTAACAAAATTATGGACAATACAAAGAAATGAAAATGATGAATTGCTGGAATTGAGGCAAATGAGAAAAAAGGGTCAACAGTAAATATATCCAGAAGGAAACTTAGTATATTAAGGTATTGCTAGACAAAGATTGCAACACGGGGCACCTGGGTGGCTCAGTTGGTTACGCATTTGACTCCGGCTCAGGTCATGATCTCATGGTTCATGAGTTTGAGCCCCGAGTTGGGCTCTGTGCTGACAGCTCAGAGCCCGCTTGGGATCCTCTGTCTCCCTCTCTCTCTGCCCCTCCCCCACTCGCACATGCTCTCTTTCTCTCTCTCAAAAATAAATAAACATTTGTTAAAAATTGCAGTTTTGGCACTGAGCTTCCCAGCAGCCAAAGCAAAGAGGGAAAATCAACTGAACGCAAAGTTTAAGATGCCTAAGGGTTTAGACCCTCTTGCTGGCCCCAAGATTAAGACTTTTCTAAATATCAAGTCCCTACATATAAAAGAGTCTGGATAAGAGTTGCCCAGTGGAAATATAATCCACACCACAAGTGTGATTTTAAGTTTCTAGGGGCGCCTGAGTGGCTCAGTCAGCTAAGCGTCCAAATTCGGCTCAGGTCACGATCTCACGCTTTGTGAGTTCGAGCCCCGCGTCGGGCTCTGTGCTGACAGCTCAGAGCCTGGAGCCTGCTTCAGATTCTGTGTCTCCCTCTGTCTCTGCCTCTTCCCTGCTTGCGCTCTGTCTCTCTGTCTCTGTCTCTGTCTCTCTCTCTCTCTCTCTCTCAAAAATAAACATTAACAAAAAATAAAAAATAAAAATAATTATATACAAAGTATTTACTAATTGGGTAGCTTATATTCTTTTTTTCATATTGAGTCTCTGAAATGCAGTGTATATTCTATACTTCGGCACATCCCAGTTTGAATGCTAAATTTTCTTTGGAAATATTGATCGGTACTTAGTTATGGTTCACAAAATTGATTTAAAAAACAGATTCACATACTGGGGTTGTTCCAAACACACCTAAAAGTTTTTCAATAACTGAATCAAATACCAATTTTTAGGGGCTCCTGGCTGGTTCAGTCAGTAGAGCATGGGACTC
The DNA here is from genome assembly GCF_018350155.1 of Leopardus geoffroyi. NCBI lineage: Eukaryota > Metazoa > Chordata > Mammalia > Carnivora > Felidae > Leopardus > Leopardus geoffroyi. Next base: position 15,117,067 of record NC_059331.1, on the reverse strand, counting down.
TTAATCTCAGGGCTGTGAATTGTTGGTCCCAAATTGGGTGTAGAGATTGCTTAGGGGTTGTGAGTTCGAGCCCCACGTTGGGTGTAGAGATTGCGTAAAAATAAAATCTTTTAAAAAATCCATTTTTAAGTTAACTAAAATTGAAAAAATAAATTTAAAGTTCCATTCCTTAGTCACACTAGCTCAAAAGCCACGTATGACTAGTGGCTGCCATATTGGACAATGGAGGTATGAAGAGCCAATGATAGTATGTTCCAGCTTTTCTGGAACAGTCCTGATTCCAAATATTTTTCCCTCTGTCCCTTAAGGATGCCTGGCCTTGTCAAGCTGGATCGAGATTTTTCATTACCATATGTGAGTGATACGGGTGATATCTGGAACCCTGGCATGGACCGCCCTTCACCAGAACCTTCAGGAGTAACTCTCCCCTCAGCCTGCTCTGTGTCTTTATTCCCCTGGCTCCAAGGAAGATGGCAATGCCTTCTCCTATTCTGTGTGGGACCCACACACGACAATGAGGCCTACAACGCTGTTCTAGAAGGCAATTTGGCATTACATTACAAAAGCCTTGAATATCTTCGTAACCATCGACCACAGAGGTTCCCTTCTATGAGTTTAACCCAAGAAACCAGAAAGGTACACTGAGATTCATGAGCAAGCATTGTTCAAAGGGAGATGAGTTTAATGAAAACCAAATTGAGTTCAATGTAAATGCTCAACAGTTAAAGAAACGGGTTAACTAAATGATGGCACATCCGTCCTGGCAGATGTTATGCAGCCATTAAAATTATGAAATGATATTAGGAGAAAAAAACAAGAATGTCAATATTATATGTCAAATAGTCAATGAGAACGAGAAGCTGTAGTTTCAGTATGACAGATTTTTTTTTAATTTTTTTTACCATTTATTTATTTATTAGAGACAGTACGAGACAGAGCATGAGCAGGGGAGGGGCAGAGAGAGAGGGGGGACACAGAATCCGATGCAGGCTCTAGGCTCTGAGCTTTCAGCACAGACCCTGACGCGGGGCTCAAACTCACGACCTGTTAGATCATGACCGGAGCCCGAGTCGGTCGCCCAACCGACTGAACCACCCAGGCGCTCCCAGTGTGACAGATTTTTATCTAAATCAGGCCAGCAACACCCCCTAGCAACCACCCTTCCCCTGGACAATTGCAAAACAGGATCATAACAGGTCAGGCTACGGAGTGAAAAATACCAGAGCAAGTGCCATTCTGGGGGCAAAGACAAGGTCTACAATAAATCAAACCATAACAGAGCTGTCGGCATCAGTAATCTGAAAAGTTCCTGACCCGTTGTCCTTTGTCCCATCACAGTCACCCAGCTCTGTAGGCTGAGGGAAGGAAAGTTGTGCCCCTGGGGAGAGATAAACACGGGAAGAAGATGATGATGAAGAGAGGCTATAAATCCGTGGTCTTGGCACCTTTGTTAAGTGTGTGAGTATAAGCACCGTTCCATACAGAAATCCTTGTCAAATTGTGGTCATGTTCTGTCCCCATTTTAAGGCACTTAAAAGCACATGAGCTCATTTGATGTATTGGAGATTTGTCATCAAATGTCTAGGGAAGTGTAATTGGTCATACTTCAATGTTTAAGCTTTGGGGGAAATCAAATTTGTTAATTTCTTACATTTTCATTTCAGTGGTAATGACTACTGCCGACATTTGGAATTGTTCATGGTTTGAAGGTTATAAAGTAACAAAGTAGTGGGTATTCCTTCCCACCAGCAAAAGCGCCTCATGCGTTAAAGAATCCTGTCCACATACAAGATATACAAATGTGCAGTCACAATAACACACACACACAACACACATAGAAACCGACAGGAAGGAAATAAACCAAGATAGTAGCAGTGGTTATCTATATTCTGTGAGATGACGGGTTGACATTTATTTTCTTCTTCTTTACAGTGTTGTTCCCCAAACTCTCTAAAATAGGACCCTATCACCATTATAACTGGAAAAGAATGAAGTATCTCACTAAAGAAGTCATGAGTATCTTGTGGAGGTAGAATTTGCCCAAGTGCACATAATGTGACTGCCAACAAAATCCAAATCAGCTCCAGAGGCCCCATATCACCGCAGGCAAAAGACTCTTGTTCTTTTGGTATCTCAGAGTCTCCTGGTGTAAAATCATCTCCTTTTGGATAATTACTTCATCTTTGGGTTTCTCCATAACTACAAAGTTTTTCCTTTCACCATTCCAAGGTGGCGACTTCTTGCAAGGGAAAGTTCCTTATTTTCAGATCTTCTGACTCTGTTATATGATGCTTGCAGGTTGGAGGCTCTGGCCGGCTGCCGTGGTCTTACCTGGTGGTTCTCCCTGAGGCTCCTGCTTCCCCGAGGCCTGATCCCCATTTGATCCCCAGTTTGAGAAGTCCATCCTTCAGCTTTGGTCACTCTGCCATTTGCCATGGTGACAACCTAGTGAACTCACCAGGTGGCACCCCAGCTACTTTTTGGGTCTTCCTGTGGCACACAGGAACTTCTGGACCTCCTCCACATTTCGTGCTGGACCGTATGTCATGAACCAGGGATTCTAATCTCACACCCAGCATTCCAAGCACCTCTCTCAACCATTTCTACTCCATGACTTGGGCGCCATGATGGATTCAATGTCAGGCTGACCCCAGGGCTCCTCTGAAAGAGAAGACTCCTTAGGCTACACTCAGGGACTGGGGAGCACAAGCCCTGATGTTCTCAGAGTGCTTAAAACTACTGGGTGTTTCTACCTTCCCTTCCCTACTGGGGTTTGATCCCAGTGGGTAGAGTGGGGGGAACCAGCACACTCAGAACTTGACCCCGCTTGCCTTTTCTTGCCCTATTTCTCATTTGTTTCCCCAAGTCACAAGATACCTGTTCTTCTTCCTGTGAGGTAGAAACTTCCCTTTTGGCCTATCTGCATTCTGCCCTCCTCTATGATTCACCAAACGATCGCCCAACTTTTCTGAGCTTTGATCTTCTGATGTGTGAAAACTCCAGCCTTGGGAGTTTTAAGAAAACCCTTTCTCTCCCTGAAAAGTCTGACTTGCAAGACCAGCGTCTTGCTATGAGATTTTAAGGCTGCTTCCAAACTCAGAGCAGAGAAATGGCCTCTTTGATTCACACTGTAGCCACCTTCCTCTGCCTTGGAGAGTCTTGCCTCTGCCTCCTGGCCCATGCTGATTGGCACAAGCCTGTAAGAAGGGAAAGAACAGATTATGGAGAAATGAATATATAGTAGGTGATGTTCAAAACATTACCCACTGCATTATTTAAAAACAGAAATACAGGGGCGCCTGGGAGGCTCAGTCGGTTAAGCGTCCGACTTCGGCTCGGGTCATGATCTCACGGGTCATGAGTTCGAGCCCCGCGTCGGGCTCTGTGCTGACAGCTCGGAGCCTGGAGCTTGCTTCGGATTCTGTGTCTCCCTCTCTCTCTCTCTGCCCCTCCCCTGCTCATGTTCTGTCTCCCTCTCAAAAATAAATAAACGTTAAAAATTTTTTTAAATAAAAATAGAAATACAAACACGAACCAACAATAAATATCACTCTGTACCTATCAGATAAGGAAAAGTGTTAAAATCTTCATATCTAACGCCAGTGAGAATGTGCTGCATCGCATTTGGTGAGAGCATTAATCTTTGAAAGCGGTTTGGGATCTAATTTAGCAAACCATAGCCCTCCAAGTTGAACGGATACCCTTTGCAGGAGCGGATATTCCCGGGAGTAGGCCCTCACCCATTTTCAGGGGGAATACTCGTGTGCTAAGTCGTTTCCTACCACCCCATGCACCTGCTGAGTGGACAGGCGTGTAACCAGAGCCTTCAAAACATTTGGGGTTGCAGAGGGAGTATACAGGAGACATAAACCCGCTCACCCCTCCCATGAGAATGGCAGTGGGCACCTTGTGCCCAGCAGAGCCTTGTCTTCTAAGGCTGTCCTTGCGGGGACTTGGGGGACCTGGGAAGCCTCACCTGTCTCTGGAGGCAGGCAGAGTTGCCTCCTGCTTTCTAGAACCATTTCCACGTGTTCCCATAACCGTCATCACTCCAGAGACGTGACTTCCTCCACTGATGTCTGTTGCGTGTTTCCACTGGGCACGTCACATCCTGTGGTGGCACGTCCTCGTGGCTTCTTGACACGGCCTTCCCGGAAAGACTCTCGCAGGGGCTCTTGGAAAGACTGCGCTTCTGCCAACAGTCAGGTCATCAAGACCCACAGCTGTAACCTTGGGGAAATATTGCAAACTAGAGCTGCCTCTGCAATCAAAACGGTTTAGTCCATATTCCCACCAATGCCTGAATTTTTGTCAGCCCCATATTCCCAGAAACGCTTCATCATCGCCATAAGATAAAGCAGCACCTAAGATGATAAATCCTGGGTCGGTGAGTGGATTTCCCGGTATTTCTATGTCACGTTCATTTGAGCTGTTCGTTGAGCCAACGCATATTCATTGAACACCAGCTGGATTCCCTGTCTTAACACTTGTGGATCGGGGAACTCGGGCTGAGGCTGAGCCTGGCTTAACCCCTGACCTGGATGGTCAGAAGGGAAGTGGGCAAAGAGGTGGCCCAACCCGACTCACTCTGTTAAACCTCGAACAAATGCTTCTGCATTCCTGGAGCCAGATGTCTGAATTCACCTTTGGAGGAAGTCTGCTTTTTTGGGGGGAAAAACACTAATGGATGTATGAGTCAGGACTTTTTTGATTGTTGAGGGCATAAAGCTATTTCAAACCAGCCTGGGCCAAAAGGGGGATTTTCTGGATTAAGTAATTCAGGCCCAGGAGGTGGGACCTGCCAGGCCTCGGGGGAAACGGGAGCTAAGACTCATGACTCTCTCCCTCTGTCCCTGTGTTCCTTACCCCTGCTGTTCTCAGCCCCTTGGCTTCCCCCAGAAGGACGGAACCAACTTCACAGCCGTCATCCTCCTCATCCTGGCTCCCCCCACACCTGCCCATTCCACAGCCGTCATCCTCCTCATCCTGGCTCCCCCCACACCTGCCCATTCCAGAAGACATCCAGGGAATGCCTACCTTCAATTCTCTGTGAGGCACAGAGAAGGGGGAAGCAGGCCCAACGGTAACAGTAGGTGAGGGCAGAGGTGAGGTGGGGGCAAATGGAGAGCATGTCTAGGTCTCACAGGCTCCGCAGGACCCCCGGGAAGTGAGATGAGGATCAGGGCTGCCATGGACCGTTGTGTAGGTTATGCACTGCATGACTCTAGGGACACCACATGCTGGTGGGGCTGAACCCATCTCTCCGGAAGAAATTCCAGGGTGTTGCGCATGCTGAGAAAACAGACTACAGGTGACACAAGCCACAGACACTTGAGCAGGGATGCGGTACCAAGAGCCAATACCCAAAGATGGGTCAGATGAGCTGTCCCTCAACGCAGACCAGTGGGAGCCTGCAGAGAGGGACAACCCTACAGAACCCTCCTCGACTGCTCTCATATCGAGAGGAAACACACTACGGAAGATGCCTTCCTGAGGACAAAGGACTTTATTTGGGAGCGTGTGCTCCACATTGGCTGAAGGACATAGCGTATACAAAGCTTTTGGTAAAGTGTTTATTCAAGGATCAGAAAAGGACATAAATCATAGGTGCCCAATTTGGTGCATTTTCATGCTAAAGGAAACACACCCATGTAATCAGCACCCAGATCAAGAATCAGGACTTACCCGCACCCAGTGTCTCCCTAATTCCCCTTGCAGGCTTTACCCCCAAGTCAGTTGTACACATTTTTGTATGTAGGATACAAATGTGTGATATGTATGATATGATATGATATATGATAGCTTCAAACCGCATAGACTGGTTCTGCCCAGTTTTGAAGTTTATACCACAGAAGGTGTGCTTGGTATTCTTTTGTGATTGGCTCCCCTGGCCCACCATCACGTTCGTGGGAGGTGCCCATCGCGTGTGTGGGATCTCACCTGGTGCGGGACGCATCACGCCTCGTGCGTTCCCATTGCCTGTGTGTTGTCTTCTAGTGAAGCGAGTGTGCCTGTCCCAGTCAGCACAGACCAGGGTTGGGGGGTGGGGAGGGGCTTAAACCACAGCCACCTATTCTGGAGGCTGGATGACCGAGATCAAGGTGCCAGCACGGCCGGGTTCTCCTGAGGCCTCTCCTGGCAGCTTGCAAGATGGCCGCTTTCTTGCCCCGGGCTCACAGCCTTTTCTCTGTGCGCCCACACGTCTGCATCTCTGTGTGTCCAGATGTCTTCTCACCAGGACACCAGGCAGACTGGCACGGGGTCCATGCCACCCGTCTCATTTCATTGGAACCGTCTCTTTAAAGGTCCTCTCTTTAAATACAATCACATTCTGAGTTACTGGAGTTAGAACCTTCCATACAGGAATTGGGGGCGGGAGTGGGGGGCACGGATCAGCCCCCAATAGTGTCACTGTAACCACTAAAGCCATGTGGGCAGTTTTTGGTTTCCAGCGATTACAAACAGGGCTACTATGATCATTCTTGTACATTTATTTCCCCAAACATAGGCACCCATGTTGGTTCACCGTATGCCTAGGAGTGGCATTTCTGGGCCAAATGGTCTGTGCACGTTCAGCTACAGCAAACAGTGACAAATAGTTCAGCTGAGCTATCGAACTTCACCCTCCCGGGGGCAAGGCAGGAGACACGCTGATGTTCCAGGTTCTCTCCAACACTCGGGATTGTCGCCTTTTGCCTTAGCCATTCCGGTGGATGTAGGCTGCTATTTCCTTAGAGTTCTCCGTCGAGCCTTGAATGGGGCTGAACTGCGTTCCCTCCAAATGCACACGTCCCTTGACGTTCAGCGTGACGGTATTTGGAGAGAGGGCCCATAAGGAGGTCACTGAGGTTGGTTACATGAGGTCATCAGGATGGGGCCTGGTTGCAATGGCATTCGTGTGTCCTTAGAAGAAGAGACACCGGAGAGGGCCCCTCTCCCTCTCCCTCTCTCTCCCCCTCTGCCGCGTAAAGACACAGCAACAAGATCGCCATCTACAAGCCAGGAAAAGAGCTGGCACCAGAAACCAAATCAGCCGGCGCCCTGATCTCGTATTTCCCAGCCTCGAGAACCGCGACAAAGAAGTTCCTATTGTTTAAGCCACCCAGTCTGCTATGGCAGCCGGAGGAGCTAAGACCAGCCCCCCTTCGTGTACTTACTGAATATTTGAATATTCTCTTTCGTCAGGTGCCAGTTCAAGCCATTTGTCTATTTTTTATTGAGCTGTCAATTTTTTCTATTGACGTACGTGAGTTCTTTATGTACTCTGAATCCTCTGTCGGATATATGTATTACAAATATCCTCCCTTAGCCCGTGACTTCTTTTTCACACCGCAAAGGGCGTCTTTTAATGACCCAAAGTTCTCCGTTTTAGTGCCGTCCAATTTATGCAATTTTTCCCTTCTGGTTAGTGCTTTCTGTGTTATATTTAAGCAACCCTTCCCTATTCCAGAGGCTGTTAGTTTTAAAGGCAATTTTAAGTGAAAAGAAATGAAGCTTCAAAGCAGAATGAATCATTTCGAGAGAAAATTCGCAGTCACATTTGTATGTACATCTGAGTTGTAATGTGAAATTTCGAACTCCACAACATCTATTTTAGACTTTAATTAGATTCCGAAAATGAGGTTCACTGGGTAGGCACTTTTTAAAAATTCATCATGGAATATCAGGGTTGGAAGAATGCTAGAGGTCTTGCCTTGCCTCGCTTTGATTCCGGTCAACAAATACCCAGTGGGCACCGCTCTGGGCCCAGCTCGCCGCTGGGAATTAGGAATGTGAGCAGGAGGGGAGTGGCTGTGTCTGCAGGGCGTGGGGCCCGGCAGAAATCATCAGGGTGTCGATGCCCAGGGGGAGCTTCGGGGTCCCAGGTACCACATAGCCCCAGAGGAGAAACGCATATCTGCCTGAGAAGGGATGCGGAGGGCATTTTTCTCCAGGGACAGGGAGTAAGATGATCTCTGGGGTGTGTTCATAAAGGGCTGGAATTGAGCGGGGCACCTGGAGTCCCCCCTTCAAGGCTTCCGTGGGCCTCGCCGACCGAGACTCCACAGCAAAACTGCCAGACGTCCCTTCCTGAGCCTGTGATGGCAGCAGGTGACCGGCTAGGAAATCTGCGATCCTGGATCCAAAAACCGAAGCCAGGATGCCCTGTGGATTACGTCCCTGACTCGTGGCCTAGATCTGCTCTTTGGGAGAGGAGGTGGAGGTTCAACTCACCAGGGGAAGACCCCCCTTGCAGAAAAGTTGGTTTGGAAAGCCCAAACATAAGAAGACGACTCTGGAAAGGAATCTTCCTTTGCTGAATCCCCCAGAGAGATAATTACCTGGCCCTTATTATAACCATGTAAACACCTTGCTTCTTTCATGCACACCTGGCAAAAGAAATAAGTTCGAGACTATCTGCACAATGAAATAAAGATGCTTGGTGGGTAAATGATGAGGAACCAGGAAGAGAACAGACCTGATTAATCACCAATTGGATCCAAGGCTCTCCCAAATACTTTATTCATATTACCTCCTTTTTTCAAGTTTATTTATTTTTGAGAAAGAGGGCGGGCACAAGCAAGGGAAGGGCAGAGAGAGGGAGAGAGAGAATCCCAAGCACGCTCCATGCTGTCAGCGCAGAGCCCGATGCGGGTTCGAACCCACAAACCGTGAGATCATGACCTGAGCCGAAATCAAGAGTCGGACGCTTAACGGATTGGGCCACCCAGGCGACCCCATATTATCTCGTTTTATCAGAACACAGAGGTAGGTACAACGTTTACCCCTTCACAGTTTCCATGAGCAAACAGAGATGCAGAGAGGTTAAGTGACTTCCCCAACGTCACACGGCTCGGGGGTGACAGAGCCAGAATTCATGCTGGGGTCTGAGTCCCGCCTTCTCTGGCTGCCATTACAAGGAAGTAAAGGGCATGTGGGGTCTTGTAATTTCACTGCCACCTAAAAAAAAAAGATAAATACCCGCAGGGAGGAGAGGGTGGCAGCATAGCGTCACCTTAGGGGACCTAAGTGATTCCATGAACAGGTCTCTCCTGGCCAGAAGCACCTTGCTTGCCCATGAATCCACCCGTCTTAACAGCCACATGGGAACGCCCTTGTCCCTCTGCTGTCCTGCCTCTGAAGGTTCCCATCCCGACCTTCCCTTTTGCATCATTCTCCAGGCTTCTAAACAGGACCTATTTTCTGTTGATAATATAAGAACATTTATTGTAATTATAATAATGATTATTATCAAAGGCTCCGATTCTAGGCCTGTTGCATATTATTATCCTTAACCGGGCTGCGTGACAACTGGCACTGATTCCCTTACAGGCGACCTGGGACGGTCCTGACATGCCTGCGGGCTTGGAAAACATAGCCTGAGAGCCTTTGCTGGTCTCCAAGTCGTTTTTATCTCCCTGGGTTCGCCCCCAGCTTTCCACTCTCCCTGTCCTCCTCCCCGTCTGCTCAGCCCCCGTGTAATTAAGTATCTCACTGGTGTGTGCAATGCTCAGATCAAAGAACGCAGGATGTTCCCATCAGCCAAGTGTCCCCGGGGCCGCCCTGCATCCCCGTCAGCGTTCTGATGGATTTCTGCACTGCCTTCCTTCTTGAGAACTGTTAGCTCAACCCCTTTTTGGGAAAAGGCTCACCCAGCAGGAAAGCTGGAGAGCTAGAGAGCTTTTCCGTCTGAGGTGCTGCATATTAAACAGGGTTCAGGAAGAAATGAGCCCGGGGGAGGAGCGGAGATTCAAGCAGGTAGGAAAGGTGGCTGAATGCTGATCAGGAAGGAGCATAGTCACCGACTGAGGCTGTCTTAAAAGAGGCCTTGGAGGAAGGCTCAGAAGAAGATTTCGCCCCGCGCGGAAGACGCGGTGGTGGCTGTGTTTTCCAAAGATGGCTGCAACAACGTCTCCCGCCCCTGCCCGCCCCCCACGTGCTTCTAGAATCTTGTCCCCCGCCGCCATCGAGAGGTGGGGTCTAATTCCCCTTCCCTTGACATGAGGTGAGCTTTTGTGACTGGTTCAGTGAATGGTGTGCTTCCTTGAAGTGATGCTACGTGAGACTTCCCAGGCTGGGCCGTAAGAGATGATCCACATTCTACCGTGTTCCATCTGCTGTCCTCGCTGCGAAGCCTCCAACCAACTCCAAGCGTTTTGACTGCCCTGAGACCACCATGCTGTGAGGAAGCCGAAACTAGACGACAGGGAGAGGCCGCATGAAGGGACGGAGGTGGCCGGCCAGCCACCCGTGGCTTCAGCCCTGGTGTACCAAGTTCCAGCCACTGTCCCACAGCCACCACGTAAGAGACGAGGCGTCCCGTGGGGGTGCCCTCCGGGCCTGCTAACATGCTGTGACTTCTCCCCTCCCCTCCCCACTTCTGGGGGCCTCCCCACTGCCACTGCCCCATATCAGACACCAAGGTGCAGGCCACGGGCGGGCCATCAGTGGTTCGGAGCAGAGGCCAGCCAGGGCCCTTTCCCCCCTGGCCCCGAGACAGTTGTGTTTAGATCCAAGGCCTCAAATACTCCCCCTTGAACGGCTTCAGTCTCGAATCCCTTTCTCTCTCCCGGGTCAAAGAACAAGTTCCCTAGCATCCCTCCCAACGTCATGTGTCTCCTCCAGCCCATCCCCCAAACAAAACTCATCCCTTCCCCCGCTCCGTACAGATCCGAGCTCCCACGTATCCAAGAGATGCTGGGTGGGAGCAGACTGTCTTTTTGAGCATCCAGGCCCTGCACAGCCGCCAACGCTCTCTCTTAACCAGACCCGTCTCGACCAATGGCATCGACTCCACGGTGTCCATCAGACCTCGAGGAACCAGAAACTGAGAAAAGCACGGTTCAAATTGCATTCAGTGAAACGAGGGTGAAGGAATGGAGACACAAAGGCTGGTGGCTTCCTGTTCCGGGAAGCTTACCTGGTGGGTGCTCTGGAAGCATTGTGGCAAGTTTCATTCGAGACTCGCGCGGACACCCGCGCCATGGCCGGAACGTAGAACAACAGGGTTATTTCTGGGGCGCCTGGGTGGCTCAGCCGATTAAGCGTCCGACTCTTCATCTCAGCTCAGGTCATGATCTCACGGTTTGTGAGATCGAGCCCCACGTCAGGCTCTGTGCTGTCAGAATGGAGCCTGCTTGGGATCTCTCCCTCTGCCCCTCTCTCTGCCCTTCCCCTGTGCGTGCCCCCTCTCTCTCAAAATAAATGAATAAACATTAAAAAAAAAAAAAACCACAATGGGTTATCTGCAATACCGCTTGGTTTTGAAATGCGTGTTAGGGGCGCCTGGGTGGCTCAGTCGGTTAAGCGTCCGACTCCGGCTCGGGTCATGATCTCGCGGTCCGTGAGTTCGAGCCCCGCGTCGGGCTCTGTGCTGACCGACCGCTCAGAGCCTGGAGCCTGTTTCAGATTCTGTGTCTCCCTCTCTCTCTGACCCTCCCCCATTCATGCTCTGTCTCTCTCTGTCTCAAAAATAAATAAACGTTAAAAAAAAATTTTTTTTTAAATAAAATGCGTGTTAGGGGCGCCTGGGTGGTGCAGTCGGTTAAGCGTCCGACTTCAGCCAGGTCACGATCTCGCGGTCCGTGAGTTCGAGCCCCGCGTCAGGCTCTGGGCTGATGGCTCAGAGCCTGGAGCCTGTTTCCGATTCTGTGTCTCCCTCTCTCTCTGCCCCTCCCCCGTTCATGCTCTGTCTCTCTCTGTCCCAAAAATAAATGTTGAAAAAAAAAAATTAAATAAAATGCGTGTTAAAGGAGGCCCTGCAGACAGAGATGACTCCCAGCCATGGACTGGTGGTTGGCTACTGACTGTTTATCCGAGTCAAGGTCTACGTGACGGGGGTCACATACATTAGTAGAAAGGTATCTCCTTTCTTTCAGGGCAGCAGAGGCGACTGCTGTAACTAGACCAGACATTTTGATACCCACGCAGGACAGAATCTGAGCCGAAATCTACACCCGTTTCCCACTCGGAATGTCTAGACAAGACACTAAAGATGAGGACACTATTTCTTTGAGACCTTAAGAAAGTTGAAGACATGGTAAAGAGGTGCAAAGCAAAGAGAGCTTTAAAGAGCCCGAGACAAGGAAGGACACGGTCAGTCTCAGGAAGTCGATGGCTCGCGAATTGCAATGGAAATGTTGAAGCCAAGCCCGGCCGTGATCAGACTGCCAACGAGATCTCATCCGAGAGTCTCCCCGGGTGGGAAGCGGCCAAACGCAACACAGTTTATGCTCAGCGGCTCAGATATCATCCTCCGCAGCCTCGCCCTGCCCTGGGGTTTGTAAGGAAATAACCAGAACCTCCTAAGAGCAGGGAGAGCTGTCTGGCCCACCATCTCGCTCCTCCCCTTCCTTGGCCACGCCCTCCATGCCCCCATCTTTCACCCACCACCCAAAGACCAGTAATCGAGTCTCTCTGTGGCCCCCCCCCCCCCCGGGGCCGCCTGCCCAGTCACTCCTCCCAGGAAACCCAGTTCGGTGCCGGTAACCACCTCCCTCCGTGGGAGTTACCTGATCCGTGAGACTCAGCCAATGTTGGCAGCTCTGTTCCCCTCGCCTGTGACTGGTTTAGGCGGCACCACGCAAGGTGATTCCATCCAGCGAGAAACGAGTGAAGGGTTCTGGGGAGCTTCGGGGCGGTGTTTCACTGCTGTTATCACCGGTTGCTGCCGGGTCCCCCGCTGCCACTGGAACTGAGGCAGCCGTCCTGGGGGCGAAGCGGGGCTGAGGACGGAAAGGAGCCGGGGTCTTCCGTAGTATCGCTGAGCTGCTGACTTTTCACCCTTGGAGACATCCGAGCTTGGCTACTTTTATTGCTTAATGCACTTCTAGTTGGTGTTTCTGTTGCTCGTATTTGGAAATTGACTCGGTGACCTAGCCATCTCCCTTCCGTCCCTTCCCGTTCCTCCAGCTGGCGCCTGGTTGTCTTGGGGAAAGGGGGGTACAGGTGCTCTGCGTCCACCTTTTTCCTTTTTGGTTCCTTTTGTGAACCCAAAGAGGGCCCTATTAATTGCTGGTGAGTTTAGGTGACAGCTCAACCTTGCACCTCTTTCATAGAAATAGGGAATGTAAGTTTTAAATGGTTATTTCTTTCGGGGGGGGGGGGGGGGGAGGGGCAGAGAAAGAGGGAGAGAGAGAATGAATCCCAAGCAGGCGGTTCCTGCTGTCAGTACTGAGCCCGACGCCGGGCTCGATGCTCCGAACCGTGAGAGGATGACCCGAGCCGAAATCAAGAGTCAGGCACTCAACCAACTGAGCCACCCAGGTGCCCCAAGAATTTAGGCTTTAAAGTAAAATGGGACATCAAACTCCAAAGCCTGGGCTCTCATTTCAGAGGTCACAAACACCTTTGAAAATCTGGTAAGAGCTAAGGAGTAGCGCCTTAGGAAAATACGTGCACCCACACAACGTGCCCGTTAGGAGAAAGCTTTCAAAGAGGCTCAGAAATCACTACTGAGAGTCCCTACAGCTGCAAGGATGATCATGGTGCTGTGTGCCCGATCTATTCTAGATGCTTTCATTCAAGAAATGGGATGGTGGGGGGTGGGGCAGGGAGGCCCCAGTGGTACCAAGATCACACACAGCCTTGAGTTCAACAATGTGCCCAGAGGGACACGGTTCACAAGTGATGAGCTGGGGTCCCGAGTCATTCTCAGATCCATCAAAGGAAAGAAAGAGGTTTTCAACGTTTTCTTTTTTTTTTTTTTTCCCTTCACTACTGGTATCTGGTATTTCCACAATATTATCTTCTGGGGTTTTTCTTAATGTTTATTTATTTATTTTGAGAGGAGAGAGAGAGAGAGAGAGAGAGAATGGGGGAGGGGCACAGAGCAGGGAGAGAAAATCCCAAGCAGGTTCTGCATGGTCAGCACAGAGTCCGACAAGGGGCTCGATCCCATGAACCGTGAGATCATGAACCTGAGCTGAGATCAAGAGTCGGACGCTTAACCGACTGAGCCACCCAGGCGCCCCTTCCCTTCTGGTTTTTATCGTCCCTGTGCAATAATTCAGCGACGTGCGTTAAGCTTGCGCCCACATCAATCAAAAGTCTATCATTTGTGTAAGGTATTCAAGGTTGGGTTTTGCTTTTCAGATCCTGACGTCGCTTGCTTCCCCTTCTGGGATCTCTCACCAAGGGAGCTGTGCTCCCCAGAAAGGAGAGCCAACCGGGAAATCGGGTACTGCTGGGTGAACACGGAGCTTGAGCCCTGGTTTGCCCGGAAGGTGCCCAGTGTGTATGTATTTTCCTGGGGTCAGTATGATAAGTTCCCTTTCTCTCTCAAAACGCCTGATTCGGGTGATGAATCCTCTGAGGCTCGGCCGAGGCTCCCAGGGCGGAGTTCTGGCACCAGCTGGTTTGGAGGGAGGCGGTTCAAGTTAGCAAACCTACCTGGACGCTTGGTCCTCGCCTCTCAACACACGGGAACCTGCGGCCTTCACCCTTGGCAGAAAGCAGACCAGAAAGAGAGGCCACTTTGCCAGGCGTGAGTCCTGCGCGGAACAGAAAGTGGAAGACAATGGCTGAGACTACCCTGGGGTAGGGGTGGGGGGGGGACAGACAGGTTTTGCTTTGTCATACTTACCACGTGGGGATGGAAAGGGCAGGAGGAGATTCACTAAAGCGCCCTCACCTCTGATGGCACGTCTTCCCAGGAGTCACAGTTCTTTGTTGTGCCTATCCGATTTCCTAACCCTCCAGTAGGAACAGTAAAAGGCCAAGTGAACGGAAGAAGAGAGGAGGGCAGGCCCAGAGGGAGGGAGTGCCCCCTCCCGGGGTCGAGATGTCTAGCTCCTCCTGTTATGGTCCCCAGAGGTATTTATATGGCTTCTGGCCTCGGGGGACCCAATTTCATGGTTTTCCCAGAACCACGTGGGTTTCCCTGGCTTCCCGAGTGGGCGATTCCTTGCAGTAACTATAGTCTGTCTTAGTTAAGGGAATCTGAGGGCGTTTGTTTTTCTCGGGATCAGGGGCGCCCCCTCCCCTGCCCCCACGCTGTGACGCAGTAGAGCCCCGAAGAAGGACGAGCAGCGCTGGCATGGTTACGAGCTCCTGAGGGGACCCAGGCAGGCCCCTTCCCCTCTCTCTGCCTGGTTTTCAGTAGCTGCGTGAAGGCTGACGTCTGTGAGCGGTAACCCGGTTGGGACGCAGGTAGAGACGCTTGAAAGACCTGACCTCTGATTCTCTGGAAACCCCTGTACCTGCCAGAGTGACTCCTTAGAGGAAGCTCCTCCCCTCGGGGGGGTCCCTGTCCCTGACCCTCCAGGGTTTGGACAGTGGGCTCGGGAACAAGTATCCACGTGGCAGAAATGGGGTCTACGCATGGCCTTCCGCTTCCCAAAGGTCATCTGGCTCTTGCCACTGCTGAGCTGTGCCTGCCAGCGACAGACACCGAGACCCCAACACAGTATTAGCCCTGCAGGAGGGCAAGCAGCCACTTGGTGGGAAGCTAATCAGCCTACAGGGGGCAGTGAACCACCTTGTCCAGGGTGGACACGTATCCCAGCTGTGTGTCTACCCTGCCTGCCTGACAGGTGCCACCGAGCACCACGGCCACGCGTAGCCCTTGAAAATGCCCATCACATGGGGCGCCTGGGTGGCTCAGTCAGTTGGGCGTCCAACTTCAGCTCAGGTCATGATCTCAACAGCTCGTGAGTTCGAGCCCCGCGTCGGGCTCTGTGCGGACAGCTCGGAGCCTGGAGCCTGCTTCGGATTCTGTGTCTCCCTCTCTCTCTCTCTCTCTCTCTCTGTCTGCCTCTCCCCTGCTCACAGTTTGTCTCTCTCTGTCTCTCAAAAATAAATAAAAATGTTTAAACATTTTTTGGTGAAAGAAAATGTCCATTACAGGAAGCCCAGAAAGGTTCTAACCCAGTTTCGAGGATTAGTCTCAGGGGTAAAGGAGACAGGAGGTAAAGGAAGGCGAGAGTTGAGATCCCAGGAGACCTTAGAACTGACTCCAGAGTCCCTTAAAAGATATGAGCTCTGGCAGAAGGTTTGGGTGGCTTGTTCGACCCTTCCTGGGGTTCACGCCAAGACCACATCAGCTGAGTAAATGGAAGACGCTCCTTATTGTCAACTCTTGTGAGGGAAGGCAGAGGTTGACCTGTTTTCTTTCAACATTTCAGGCCAAAACGTTTTGTGGATGTGAATTATCCCAGTATCCATGCCTATGCTCCATTTCAACTCGCTGGAGAAGACCTGGTCTTTGTGCAGCAAGCAATTAAGAAAGAAGGGATGGGGGGGTGCGCCTGGGTGGCTCAGTCAGCTGGGTGTCCGACTTCGGCTCAGGCCATGATCTCGCGGTTGGTGAGTTCGAGCCCCGCCTTGGGCTCTGTGCTGACGGCTCTGAGCCTGGAGCCTGCTTCACGTTCTGTGTCTCCCTCTCATTCTATGCCTCTCTCTCTCTCTTTCCAAAATGAATAAACATTAAAAAAAAATTTTTTAAATATCAAAATTTGCAGATGGTTATTATTAAAGTAAGGGAGTCTTTCTGGTGGGTGGGTGGAGCCATACCCCTGCTGAGGATTTCTTTCTATATATGACAGGTATTGGCTCTTGCTCATGGCATTTAGAGCCGTCTTATATATATACGTATATATATACATATACAGGTACATACATATACATATACATACATAAGTATATGCATATACTTATACATATATAATAAATGAATACATATATGTATATGTATATATACATATATGTATATGTATATACATATGTATATGTATATACATATGTATATGTATATACATATGTGTATGTATATACATGTGTATATGTATATACATATGTATATGTATATACATGTATATATGTATATGTATATGTGTATATATATGTCCATGTATATATATGTATATATACATGTATATATGTATATGTATATGTACTCATTTATTTTTGAGAGACAGAGAGCAGGAGAGGGACAGAGAGAGGGAGAGAATCCCAAGCACGTTCCGCACCATCAGCGCGGAGTCCAACTCGGGGCTCAGACTCACAAACCGTGAGATCATGACCCAAGCGGAAACCAAGAGTCGGATGCTCAACTGGCCACAGGCGCCCCTAGAGCTGTCTTTCCTTCATGCAAATCTGACCACATTAACTCCTCGCTTTAAAACCTTCCATGGCTCCCCAGTGTCCTCAGGATAAGACGATATGCTTTTGGCCTGGCAAAGGCAGCCTTCAGCGATGGCCCCCTGACCTCAGGAATGCCACCTCTCACCATGCTGCCACATGTACCACATGTTCCCCGAGTGTGCTGTGGCTTGCCTCCGGGACCGGCCGGTGCTTCTTCCCCCAACCGGTCTCGCAATCATCACCCGAACTTCTCTCTTCACTCTTCAGCTTAGACATCCCCTCCTCCAGGAAGCCTTCCCGGATAGCTTTTTGGTTGCTCATCTGACCACCCAGCTTCCACTCCCTCTCCCTCGGGAGACAGCCCCCTACATCCTCCAGAGAAGGACGCACTCCCCAGTTCTGGTGCGTCTGCCAGAACCTGCCGAGACCAGCCCCACTGTGGGACTGCAGTGGGGGGGTGGGGGCACTGCACACCCTTGGCCACCAGGATGGCCTCCGGCACTGCCCCCGCGCACAGTGAGACTCCGGGCAGCTTTGGCTGAGTCAGAAAGAGCTGGGAGACCTGGGTCTGAGAGACGCCGGAGGCGGGTGCAGCCTTCTCAAGGTCCCCAGCGAGGGGGGGCGGGGGGGAGGGCTTCTCAAGGTCCCGGGAGGTGGAGGGAGCTTCTCAAGGTCCGGGGCATGGGGGAGGGGGGAGGGGGAGCCTTCTCAAGGTCCAGGGAGGGGGCCCGTGAGAGAATCCAGCAAATGTGCAGGGAAAGTAAAACAACAGAATAGGTCTGGGGTGGGGGAGGAGGGAGCATTCCAGCCGTGAGGAACGTGCAAGCCAGTTACCCCCTGTGCTCGTGCCCGCATCCACCTTTGCTGTAAACCAGTTTACTCGAGTTTTCTGTCACTTGCCCTCATCCGCCCCGCCTGCCTCCCTACAGACGGCGGTTCCCAGGGCACTCTGCGTGGGTCCCTAGACCCGGCACCACACTTCCGTGTTTTCCTAAGTCAGCTCTTTCCCTGGACGATGTCCCGGATCACTCATCTCCACACCTCCTTTGGGTTCTATCAAAATTCCAAGGAGTGTATAATCCCAGGAAAATGGGGAGGCCGGTCTTGGTCCCTGGGGACACCCACAGTACTGTGACACCCGCTCCCCGGAGCTACTGCTCCTCCCCAGCCCCAAACCCATGACCAGAGTCGCCTATCACAGGAGGGTCCCCTGGGGAACCCTGCCTGGGAAGCCTCCCTATGTTCAAGCCCTCAACACTTAACGCCCTGCCTCCAGCCGCCCCACAACCTGCTCCCCTCGCCTGACAAGGGAGCTTCCACAGACTCAGGCCCCCCGAGACACCGCCACACGCGTTCCTTGGAAGGAAAAAAGGCCTCAGTGAGCCTCCTTGCCCCCGGTGCCTCCCTGAACCAGAGAAAGTTTACTAATGGTGTGTGTGTGTGTGTGTGTGTGTGTGTAGATGGAGGCAGATGGTCCTTGGGTTTTTGGTTTTGAGGTTTTTCTGAGATGAAAATTACATGATAGAAAATAAACCATTTTTAACTGAACATCTCAGGGGCATTTAGTACATTCACAGTGTTGTACAACCATCACCTCTACCTAGCTCCAGAACCTTCCCCAAACCCCAAAATAAAACCTGGACCCATGAAGCACTCCCTCCCCATCCTCCCTCTCACAGCCCCTGGCAAGCATCTGCGTTCTGTCTCTATGGATTTGCCTGCTCTGGACGTGTCACCTACGTGGAATCACACACTATGGGGCCTTTTGTGACTGGCTTGTTTTGCTCTGCACGATGTTCTCAAGGTTCATCCACCTTGTGGCGTGAGTCAGTGCTTCGTTCCTTTTTATGGCGCAGTGCCACATGGCTGTTGTCGGGATATGCCACTTTGCTACCCATTTATCCGCTGATGGACACAGATGGGTTTTTGGGGGGGTCAGAAACTGTCTTGACAATTATTTGGTTTTAAGTCTGTTTATTTTTGGAAGAGAGAGAGCACGCGCAGGAGAGGGGCAGAGAGAGAGAATCCCAAGCAGGCTCTGAGCTGTCAGCACAGGGCCCGACGCGGGGCTCTAACCCACGAACAGCGAGATCATGACCTGAGCCGAAGTCGGATGCTTAACGGATTGAGCCACCCAGGCGCCCGTCTGTAATTACTTTCAATGAGCTAACAGCATTTGCACGAGTTCATGTAGATGTCCAGCTACGCCTGGAAAATCAGACCTTGAAACCTGCGGCCCAACCGACCGCCGGGACAATCCTAGGGGGTCCGAGAAGCACTCTCCCAGCCCCTCCCTGCCAGTGCCCTCCCTTCCTGGCTCCCATTCTCAGTCCCCGGCCTGCCCCCCACCCCCCAGGCTCCCTCCAATCTGGCCTCACCCTTAGAGCACAAACCCAGGCTTCTGGGGAGAGAGCAAAAGGGAAGGGGCCTTTTCCTTCTTCTCTCTTTTTGAGGACGAGACATCACTGCCATCTCTGTGGAAGGGGGCCCAGCCTCCAAGCCACCAAAGCCACCTGCAGTGGGGGCCCCAGCCCAGTCACCAGCCTCTCTTCCCCGAGACAGGGGCTCTGTGGGGGCACAGACTGTCCTGGTGAGGCCCGGCCAGGGGGTCGGCCAGGTCCACACCCGTCCTGCCGACTGCGTCTCATCCCCACAGCAGCTGTCACCCACGTGTGGCCACGCACCAGCTTCCACGGACCCCCACCACCCCCGGCACATCATGATGCCGCACACCTGCTCGAGTCGGAGGAACGAGATAGAAAGGTCACCTCATGGGTGGGGGCCTTGCCCACCCCACCCTGCCCTTCCTTGGGGCCTCTCCTTTCATGCTTTTCATGGGCCTTCCTCCCCGCACCGGCTGTGGCCTCACATTTTCCCAGCTGGGGGGGCTGGGAGGGAAGTACATACCCATATTATTAAGGTTGTTGAGTGCGCTCACCTGAGAGGGAAGAAGGGCTAGAAGGACCTGGAAATGGGAGTCCCCCACCCCCACCCCATCCCCCCTCCCCCCCCCCACGAACACCAGGCCAGCCCCTCCCCCACGAGCTGGGCTTCCCTGGGGGCTCTCTCCCTCTGCAGGCCAGCCCCGTCCCCCTCCCCTCCCTCCCCTCCCCTGTACAACTGAGGACCACACTTAGCAGCCCCCATGGGCATCAGGCATCAGCTATTTAATGTTTACAGTCGGGTCATCACAGCCTGGGGGCTGTTTCTGCAGGAGCCCATTGGGAGCAGCTTGTAAATCAGAGCGGGAAAGAGCCGTGCCTGGAAAAATACCAGCTTGTAGAATTCGGGGCCCTTTCATTCTGTCATGTTGGGAAATGGTACCTTTGGAGGGCTTGTGTGTCTATGACTTAATTTCCCCAAATGCGCCCAGCAGGGCCCCCGATAGCTCTTTCTGCCCCTCCAGAATCGAGTCCCAAGATCCTCATCTCACCTTCCTGGAGGCAGAGTGAGAGCCCCAGGACGTGGTAGCCGGGACACTCACCCCTGTACCGCCTGAGCCCTTGGGACAACTTTACAGAAGACAGAATTTCCCTCTATTATTGGGGGGCTTTGGGGCTCCGAGCTCGCCAGCAGCTTGCGCAGGGTCTTCCGGCTGCCACGAGTGGGCATCTGCCCCATCTGCCCCACGGTCTGGGCTTGCCATTGTCAGCAGAAGCCCCCAGCCACTTTTGGGTTTGGGCATAAAAGCTCATCTGTTGTGTTTCATCTGGGAGCCTAGGGTTGGGCTCGTTTCTTTTTCTTTCAGCAGGTGGATCCCCATGTGAAGCCCTCTGGCAGATGGACCCCATGAAGCTGCTCAAGAGCCCCATTTAATCTTTAGTGTCGGTGGCGGGGGGGAGGGGTACAGAGGATCTGAAGCGGCTCTGCACGGACAGCAGAGAAGCCCGATGTGGGGCTCGAACTCACGAACCACGAGCTCGTGACCTGAGCTAAAGTCGGACGCTTAATCAGCTGAGCCCCCCAGGTGCCCTTGGAGCTCCATTTAAAAGAAAAATTCCCAGGGTGCCTGACCAGCTCTGTCGGTGGAGCATGCGATTCTCAATCTCAGGGGCCGTGAGTTCAAGCCCCGCCCCCCCCCCACCGTTGGATGTAGTGGCTACTTAAAACCTTTTTAAAAAGGAAGAAAAGAAAAAGTGTATGTCCATAGGGCTGGTGAGAACAGCTTTTTACAGACCACCATAATGAAGGGCAGGGGTCCTGATAGGACACAGACACTTCTGGCTCCTGGGCAGGGAGGATCACTCTGGCCCCAGCCGCCAGCCCGTTAACCTATTGCGGGGGTGGCTTAGAGCCAGCAGCCTGGGGCTAAGCGCATGGAGAGACGCCTGGACCCCCCACCCCACCCCAGGCTTCCATCAGTACACCCAGCCAGCACACTGCCAGGACACACAAGAGGGAAGACACCGGGGCTCGGAGCCCCCGGCCCTCCACCGCCACCCCATGCACCCATTCTCCAGATAGAGCTCTCCCCTGCCCCATGTCACCTAGCCGGATGGCCCCAAATGCAGTCCCTCGTGCAGGTTGGCACTTCCTAGGTCCTCTGTAAGTGGTGGGTGGTGTTATCAGAAGGCGAGAGGCCTTGACCGCTTGTGGCGGGGACGCCTGTTCCCCCCTGGCTTCATATTAAGCGCTATTGTCCGTTTTTATCTCTCCAGATTCCCCAGCCCGCACGGACAGCCCTCCACCCTAAGAGAAAGCAAGACTTGGATGAGTCAGGACGTTCCTCCCCTGCCGACTCGCCCAGCCCGGGATCAGAATCAGCCAACACCCACTCCGAACCCACTGGTTACACCGCCCACTGCCATCGTCCCACGCCGATCCCCACCCAGCTCTGCCTTTCAGGGTGCCACCCGCCTTGCCATGCTCTCTCTGTGGCTTTACGGTGTCCACTGTAACCCTCCCACAGAAGCACAGAAGAGATTATCCTGGCCCCCGGGAAGCACCTGCAGTTCTCAGGAGGCAGGTAAGTGAGGACTGGTTTCTACTCCACAGACCTCTAAAAGGACCAAAGTCTGCTGTTTACAATAAGAAACAAAGAGACAAGCCCCTATTAAGGCCAGGAATGAAATAGCACTAACAATGTCATGAAGTGTTTGCTTGGCAGAAGGCAGGCATTTCTTGTATCAGAAATCCTGATTTAGAAAAAGCACTGCAATGTACAGAAAAAAAAAAAAAAATCTTGCTCTGAGCCTCCTAGCAGGCAAGGCAAAAGTGATTTGTGTTGCTCTCGTTATCAAATTAAAAAAAAAAAAAGGGGGCGCCTGGGTGGCTCAGTCGGTTAAGCGTCCGACTTCGGCTCAGGTCATGATCTCACAGTCTGTGAGTTCGAGCCCCGCGTCGGGCTCTGGGCTGACAGCTCAGAGCCTGGAGCCTGTTTCCGATTCTGTGTCTCCCTCTCTCTCTGCCCCTCCCCCGTTCATGCTCTGTCTCTCTCTGTCTCAAAAATAAATAAACGTTAAAAAAAAAAAATTTAAAAAAAAAAAAAAAGTATGCCATATCTTCCCAAGGACCCAAATTCCTAGCAAATTTTTCTAACACAGAAAGAGGCTTCAAAAAAATAAGTGTGTGGAGGGGAAGAAAGGAATGCAAACCCAGTCCTAGTTTTGACACCCTGACTGCTAAATTAATTATCACCCGGAGAGAGCCCTGAATAAGCATGGGCAGGAGCATTCATGGGAAGTTTTACAAAATAGGCTGAGTTATTTTCCCTCAGCAGTTTCCAAATCGAGTGTGGAGCCTGTGAAAATGCAAACTGCTGACCCCTGACCCTAGATCGCTAGAATTGGGAGATCTGGAGGGAGGGGACCTAAGAACCTACATTTTACCTCCTATTCCCCATGCAAAACTTGGGCACCCTAAAATTACAGAACTGATTTAGAATTTCCCTGCACTTAGAACCTGCCTTCCAAGTCAGACTCAGGGAGAGGAGCCCCCCATCCCCCTGCAACTGTGGCTTTGAGCACCAAAAGAGGACCCCACTCCCAGGATCATGCCCCTGATGTAAAGAAACTAGTTTGTAAGTCAAGACTGCCGACATTTCGCTCCCGTTCCCGGCCCAGCCCTGCTGGGTTAGTCCGGGCCCTCTGGGAAGTCGATGCCAAGGAGGGATTAAACATGCAAAGATTTTATTAGAGGAACTGCATGTGGGACAGAAAACTGAGAACAGAGGAATCTGCAAGGTGAGTCAGACCCCAGTAGGGTCACCAGATTTAGCAAATAGCCTGCACACACAGGTAAATGTGAATTTTAGATAAACGGCCAACGATTTTTTAGAATAAGCCTACCCCATGCGGTATTTGGGACAGACTTATACTAATGGCTTGTGTTCATCGGAAACTCACATTTAGCCGAGTATCCTGCATTGTTTCTGGCCACCCTAACTCCGAGTGAGGGAGAAACATAGGTTGAGTATCTTAGACTCCTGCGCCGTCTAAGGGAGTTTCAGGAAAGCCATCGGGGTGTCCTTGAGCCAAAGTTAAGGGACATCCCAGGAATCGATGGGCTGGCCTTAGTATCCCTTTTGCACTCAGTACTGATGGGTACTTGGCAAGCCTCGTGGCCTCAGCACCAATGGGAGGGTGGATTCAAGACCCAGGAGGTGGGGCCCTTGGTCGAGTTAACCTCCTGGGGTTGGAGGTCTTCAAGGTGCACGCTCACAGCCGCCCGGCACAAAGGCCAGAACAGAGGTTGGCAGGGGCTGCACTTTATATGTACGTCTCCCAGCCTCACTCGGCCTCCCTGGGGGCCCCCCCTCACAAGCACGCTCGCCAGAGAGTGGGGAATGTGGTTGAGTACTTCATCACCCTCGGCTCAAAGAGTAGGTGTGTGCTGAGTGGATCGGCCTTGCCCAGAATCAAGTCTCGCATGGGGACGGGACCTTCTGCGCAGGGGCGCCGCCTCAGCCCTTCAGAGACCTCCCGCGGCATCCTTGGCGGATGTGACCATGCTGAACCCCTTTCCCACAAAGGTGAAACCCTGAGTCTCTGAGCTTTCGCATCTGTCTCTGGGAACAAAGAGAAGGGAAGCAGAGAGGAGGAAAGCAGAGAGGAGGTCCGGAGGGCAGGGCTGGCCGGGCCTGGGGGAGGGTGGGTCCAGCAACAGGTGCAACAGCTCCCTCCCTCCACCGGGTGGCAGAATGACACGGGAGGGGACCTTAGCCAGGGAGTCCAGGGAAAGAGCTCCTCAAACACACTTGCAAGGTGGGAACAAAGCTGTACCACATTCTGGTGGCTTTAAAAACACGTCCCTAAGGGCGCCTGGGTGGCTCAGTAGGTTAAGCATCTGACTTCGGCTCAGGTCATGATCTCACAGCTCGAAGGCTCATGAGCTCGAGCCCCGCGTCGGGCTCTGTGTTGACAGCTCAGAGCCTGGAGCCTTCAGATTTTGTGTCTCCCTCTCGCTCTGCCCCTCCCCCACTTGCTGTCTCCGTCTCTCTCTCTCTCTCTCCCCCTCTCTCTCTGTCTCTGTCTCTCTCTCTCTCAAATATAAATACACATTAAAAAATAATAAAAATAAAACACATCCCTAAATTATTTGATATGTCTCCCTTTTATGTATTTTTTTACATGTTTATTTATTTTTGAGACAGAGACAGAGACAGAGAGCAAGCAGGGGAGGGGCAGAGAGAGAGGGAGACACAGAATCCGAAGCAGGCTCCAGGCTCTGAGCTGTCAGCCCAGAGCCCGACGTGGAGCTCGAACTCACGAACTGTGAGATCACGACCGGAGCCGAGGTCGGACGCTTAACCGGCTGAGCCACCCAGGCGCCCTGAAATATTTCTGCCTTTTAAAGCTACTCCCCCTTCCCTGAAGCGTGGGGTACCAAGTAACTGGCTCCTAGTAAGATGTGGCAGAAGTGACAGCGTGTGATGCCCAAGATCGGGAACAAAAGGCATTACGGCTTCCTCCCTGCTTTGTCTCCTGGACCGCTTGCCCGGCTGCCATATGAGGGGCATACCCCAGCAGCCCTGTGAAAAGCCCAGTGGTAGGGAACTGAGGCCTCCAGTCACCCCTGGCCTGAGTGAGCCTGCTTAGTATTGGCTCCTCCAGCCCCAGTCAAGCCTTCGGATGACTGCGGCCCAGCGATCAGCATGAGCCCAACCTTGAGGGAGTCAATACCACCCAGGGAGGCTGCTCTCAGATTCCTGGCCCGCAGAAACCGTCCTAATAAATTGTTGTTTTGGGGCGCCTAGCTGGTTCGGTTGGTGGAGCGTGTGACTCTTGACCTCAGGGTGGTAAGTTCAAGCCCCCCTCTGGGTGTAGAGATTACTTTGAGTGAATTTCCCCCCACCATCCCCCGCCCTCCCGGCCACCTGCGGCCAATCACTGACTGATGTGAAGGACGGGTGCCAGCTCCTTCACCCCCAGCAAAACGAGCCCAGAACTCCCCAAAGGATCAGGCCAAGGTTGCCGCTCCACCTGAGCTCTCCCCCCTTGCGGGGCTCCCTCACCTGCCGTTCCCGTTCCCTTCCCGGTTGGCACACAAACCCTTAGCCCAGGTTCTGGAAGAATCTGGCCTGAAAGTGTGACGACGCACTGGTCAGTACCTCCCAGGCGCCACGCCAAGGGTTACCATGATCGGACACTTGCTTCTGAGTTGGGCGCGCTTAGAGCCGGACGCCAACGGGAGTATTCAGGGATGGCACGTCACATCTGGAGACACCACGCACTTCAGAGCTTAAGAGACCAGCCCAGGCCCCGCAGCAAAGGGAAGTGCCAGGACTCTGTCTCGGATCCGTTCCCCCAAAGCCACCCTCCTGGCCGCCCCTCCCCGCCTCCCCCATCCGGGCTGGTTGGGACGTATTTCCACTTGTTTGCTTTTTTTTTAGTGGCCCAGGTACACGGTTGCCACTAAGACCACATATGTTCCAAGGAAGAGGCAGCCCCTCAAAGCTCAGCCCGTTCCCGGCGGTGCTGGGGTCCCGGGGGGGTCAGTTCCATCCCTGGCAGAGCTTAGAGGCGATGTTGCCACCCGCTCCGACCGCCGTGGGGCTTGGTGTTAAACGTGGCTGCTGGTGATGGCCGACGCCAGAAAACGGTGCCCCAAAGGCCCTAGCAGGGCAGAGAAGTGTGCTTTCCAAACAAGCAACAAATCCCAGCTCCAGACGGTCTAGAGAGATGTCCTCGGCTGGAGGCTGTGCCCAGCAGGCCCTGGAAACGTCCCTGGGGGAAGAGCTGAGCCTTCTCTGCTTCCCTGAGTTTCCTCAGGTAATCTCAGCCCCCTCGTGGTCATCTCCATGAACTTTCTCTCACTTTGTCCTCCAGTGACCCCGAGGACACACACAGCTGCTTCCCCACTCTGGGCCTTCGGTTGGGCTGTTCCCCTGGCCTGCACCGCCCTCCCCACGCTTCCTGACTCCGCACACCCTCTCCTGGGCTGTTCATTCCGCGGATGGCAGGGTGACGTCGTGGTTAAAGGCTTGGGATCAGGCTCTGAAATCCTGTGGCCCGGGCTCCCTTCCAGGCTCTGTTGCCGAAAACTGTGTGACCCCGGTTAAGTTCTTCAGTTCGCATGCAGCTCTCGTGGTAGAGTCCTACAGGCCAGGCGCTGTCCTGGGGTAGGCACGATGTAGGCCCGACGCTTGAGACACAAGGCAGGCCCTTAACGTTTAACTGTAATTGACAGGAACTGACTCGCTCGCGCCTCACCTCGAGCTGCGGAGTGTGGTTTGTTAGACCAATGGACAACCAACAGTATGTTGGAGCTAACAACTCAGACTTCCTGCGGCTGGGTGAGAACCTCTCCGGGGGGAGTGTTCCCTTCAAACCCCAGCTCCTCCCTTTCCAACTGAGTGACTCGGGACAAATGTCTGATTTACCTCCCCAGGCTGTGGGAAGGACCGATACTGCTCGGGGAAACAGAAAGCAAGTGCCATACCCTTGGGAAATGTGAGTGGCAAACAGCGGCTTCCCGGAGATGAAAAAGAAACAAAGATATAGCTTTCTAATGGTGAAATTCCAGGCACAGGCAGGCCAGAAGAAGAGCTGCTTTTGGAAGTAGGGACCTTCCCAGTGAGCTGGAAAATCAAGTCCTGGATGACTCAACGCTGAACAGTCTCGCGTAAAGCGGATTCCGGGCTCAGCCGAAGCTCCACCAGGCCATCGGCAAAGAACTCCGTGAAACCCGGGCATTCAGAGTGAAGAAGTCTTGAGAACATAAAGCTTCCGTTCAGGAAACTCTGTATGTGGAACTATGCCAGGCACGTCTATCTCGTAGAGCGGCCTGATTACGCTTCACGACAACTCTGCAAACCAGATGCCGTCATCCCCATTTTACAGATGAGGAAACTGAAGCTCAGAGGCTCGGTCACCTGCCCAAGGATATGCACTCCGTTCACGGCAGATTCCAACCAGGATTCCAACCCAGAGTGGATGTTTCCAGGGTGAAAGATAACAACCGTGACTTACTGTGTGTTACAAATCGTGGGAGCTCACATGAAGGAAAAGGCCAAATCAAGCCCCTGAAAGTGGCCGCCTCTCACATCACATCCCAAGAATACAAAGATGGCGGTCCCCTCCAAAAGCCAGATGGACCCTAGAATACAACAGTGAACTTCCTCAAATCTAGCCAAATAGCAGCCCCAAATAGCAGTTGCCAAATGCAGATTAAGAAGACATGAGTTGCTGGGGTGCCTGGGTAGCTCAGTCGGTTAAGCATCCAGCTCTTGGGTTCAGCTCAGGTCATGATCTCAGGGTTCATGAGATCGAGCCCTGCATTGGGCTCCGCACTGACAGTGAGGAGCCTGCTTGGGATTCTCTCTCTCTCTCTCTCTCTCTGCCCCTTCCCTGCTCACACACTCTCTTTCTCTCTCAAAATAAATCAATAAACTTAAAAAAATAAAATTTGCTTTAAAATTAAAAGGAGACATGATATACAGGCATTAATCTGGCAAGGGCATTTTCTTTTTCTTCCCCCCATCCTTATCAGAAACAACTCTCTTTCACTTAGACAGCAGCACGCACTGATGATCCTTCCCAAGGATCATGTTACCTCTCCCACCTTCTGTCGTAACGGAGTCCAAAGGGACCTGCCCCACTGCATATCCCTCGGGACACCATCAGTCCATTACATTGACGAGATCGTGTCATAGAAACAGACTCGGGCACCCACCAGACGTTCCAGCCAACAGCCCCCGTTGGGGTCTTACCCAACAGCCAGTGTCAGCCATCAGCCGTGTGAGTGAGCGAGCGATCTTTCGGATAGTTCCTGCCCCGGCTTCCGGCTGCCCCAGCTGTCGCCATAAAGGTGAGCAAAATAAAGGTGGCGGTGGTTTTCCCCTCTAGGCCCTGGGACCGTTTGCTCTGCAGTAATGGTTAACCGGGCACAAATCCACAGCCCCGGTTCTGGAAGATAGACTGACCCGCCTCCTGACAACATGCGGCCAAGTACAGAGTCTGGCACAGCCTAGATGCTGCCTACCTGTCAGATGCTTACGCTGCTCGGTTTCAGGTGGAACACGTCAGGTCCGAACCCGTTTCAAGCTCCGAGCTGTGGACACACAGAGCCCAGGCAGGGCAGCAAAGGGAGGCTTCACGGATGCGGAGGCACTTGGGTGGGGAGATGAGGAGGAGAATTTCAAGCGCAAAGGGCAGCACAGATCACAGGCACTGGGAGCCCGAAGGAGCCTCAGAGCCCTCTGGTCAATCCCAGCATCCTTGGTTAAGGTTGGCAGCGTGAGCCCCAGAACCCAGGTCTCTGGGGTCCTATCCTGGGCACCCCCCTTTTCTGGCTGCCTGGATGCTGTCCTCAGGCGTCTACACCCGCAGCCCTCCTCTCCCAGGCGGGTAGGAGGGATTTGACGTTTGTCCCCGGGAACTCATCTACTGGCTGATTTTAACTGTGTGCTCTGGCTGCACTCCTTACCTCTCCATTCCCCACCTTGACCCCTGCAGGGCCCGGCAATTTCTCTTTACCTACTCAGTGCAGAATCGAGAATCCGCCGCGCGGTTAGCTGCTCAGATGTCGTCAGGCTTTCATGGACGAACACTTCCCCTCTCGCTCCCCCTCCAACGTTCCAGCCTTCCCTGGGGACTGTGGCTTAGGAGGTAGGTGGTTTAGAACCAGCTTCCCAGATGAACAGCTAGTTCGCATGGCTTTTGAAGTTATAAAAGCGAGATACGCACATTACAGAAAATGTTGGAAAATCAAGAAAAGCAATCACCCACACTCCCACCTCCCCGCTGTGCGAGCCCGTTCTGCTCATCTTTGTCTATTTTTCCCAAAACCTACAGCGTTTTTTAAAAACCTGTTGTAGTCCTACTTTCCATTTCGGTGTGAACCCTGAGCCTTCCATTTAAAGCTGTGGTACACGCTCTTGTCATTGTTTTCTTTCTTAATGAATACATAGCGGCATCGAGCGGCTGAACCACACTGTCTGTAAGGTGGTTCCGCCCCCGTTTGGCAATTCGGGTGTTTGCCAGTTTCTACCTGCAGCGAACGTCCTGCCTAGAACTTTTTCCGAAAGCAAAAAGGACTTCCTCGGACCAGATTCCTGGAAGAGAAATGACCGATCGGAAGTTGTGGGTATCTTCTCGGCTCTGGATATACATCCCTTGTCAGATGGTCACAGAGACTTTATTTTGAATTATGATTGTCATAGCCGATGCCATTATTGTTATGAAAGTATAGAGCGAATAAAAATCACCCATCCCCCCCCTTCTAAAGATAATCATCATCAGTAACACGTTGGTGTATTCTTTTCCCGTGTTTATTTTTCTTTATGTAAGTTTCAGGGTTTTGTGCTTGTTCTCGTGCCTGTGTGAATTCACATTTAATTGTGGTGATACGCTAGATAAATGGGAGATCACAATTTTCCTTAAGCGTTATAGCTAAGCATTTTCCATTTATTGCAAACTCTTCGTCAATACCTAGTTTAAGAAATGCATAATTCCCCACTGGGGAGACAAATCCTCATTTACTTGACAATTTGGGGCCCTTAAACTGATACCAAATTTTTGCTCTTAAAACCGTTTTCTGGGGCGCCTGGGTGGCGCAGTCGGTTAAGCGTCCGACTTCAGCCAGGTCACGATCTCGCGGTCCGTGAGTTCGAGCCCCGCGTCGGGCTCTGGGCTGATGGCTCAGAGCCTGGAGCCTGCTTCCGATTCTGTGTCTCCCTCTCTCTCTGCCCCTCCCCTGTTCATGCTCTGTCTCTCTCTGTCCCAAAAATAAATAAACGTTGAAAAAAAAAAAATTAAAAAAAAACCGTTTTCTATGAATACATTTACAAGTTGCGGCTTACAAAGCCATTTGTAAGTTGGGTAAATAGAGAAATTATGGAAGTGCACAATAGGAGAGTCCACTAATTGGTCTTGATTGTGGAAAAGATTAATTCAAAACCTCTTTCCTTAGACTCATGAATGGAATTTAAATAACCAAGGGTGGTTTTGTCTTATTTCATTTTTTTGATACTCAAAGCAAACCACTGATCGGAAGTCAGGAAACCGAGTCTCCCGATGGCTTCGCCTCCCGCTGCATGACCTTGGGCAAGTCCCAAGGCCCCTAGTGACCTGATAAGATGAGCAGAGGAGAGGGTGCTGGCCCTGGCCACAGCATACTCCCTAGCAGGTCCCTTTGCTGCGACCACACCTTTGTAGACCGCACCTTCTTCAAGCTCTCCTGGATTGCCGCCTTCGAGTTGCCACCCACTTCCGGCCCCCTCCGACTCACACATGGCAGCCTGGGGACACAAGTGTCACAGTCTGCGGGCTTGGGGCCAGATGGCGGCAGCGCCCCAGAACAGAAAGTGCGCTTGGTGCACAAGTCATTACAAATGATTGATGTTGCTTCCTCTGTGCAGACGTGGAAAGATAAGGGAGAGTCTTGTTAACACTGAAAGAAGGAAAGGAAAAAAACCCTGAGGGACAGAGCAGGTGAACAGTATGCTACGGTTTGCATAAAAATAAAATGCAGCCAGACACACACCACACATATTTTTTGAAATGTGGAGCTCGGGACCGGGCAGGCAGCGAAGTGCTATGTGGTCAAGGCCGACAATCACGAGAAGCGTGGACACTTGGGCCCCAGGTCATCGCTTTATTTTTTTCCACGTGGAGAAATGTGCTCGCTTGAAGGGCTCCCCTGGGAAATAACACAGGCGTAGTTGGACAAAGCAAAGCCAGTTTCCCCCAAATGCTTCCTGGGTCCCCCTCCCCTCCGGGGGCTGCCCTGCGGCTGAGACCCCACCCCCACCCCATCACCCCTCACCCCTGCCCAGCCCCATCAACAGGCCCACATGCAGAGCCCTTAGAAATGATAGCCAAAAAGAGTCAGAAGGAGACAAAGAGAGGGACAGGGATGGGGAGAGAAGGGGGGGCTTATAGGGAGGGAAGGGAGTGAGAAAAAGAGACACTGGCCATCTTCTGAACAACCAGAAAGATCCTGGCGAAGCTTCAGTGATGTTTCATTTAGGATGAGCTTGTTAACGTTATAGTCTTTAATTTTTTTTGAACATTTAGTCATTTTTGAGAAACAGAGAGAGACAGAGCACGAGCAGGGGAGGGGCAGAGAGAGAAGGAGACACAGAATCCAAAGCGGGCTCCAGGCTCCGAGCTGTCAGCACAGAGCCCGACACGGGGCTCGAACTTGTGATCCGTGAGATCATGACCTGAGCCAAAGTCGGATGCTTAACCGACTGAGCCTCCCAGATACCCCTAAAGTTACATTCTTTAAAGGCCAACTGCCTCTCAGGATGTCTTTCTAGCTCTTAGCAGCTCAGACAGGCGGGGACATTTCCTGGGACCTGGGCCTCCAGGACCAGCCCTGTCCCTCAGACACAGCTACAGGTGACCAGGCCCTGCTAGCATCCAGCCTTGGGGAGAGCTCAACACCAGACCCCCATTAGCTCACCTACTAAAAGGAGCCTCTCCAACAACCTAACAAAGCTTTGGAACAAAGCCACTAAAAATGCTAAGGCCCCGAGAGGGAAGATAAGAAGTGACAGAGTCAATATTCTCCAGATGTCCTTTTTCTTATCTGTCGGGATTAATCTTTGGCAACAGAGCAGCAATTCAGTTGGACAGAACACGTGAGGCAATGAATTATAAAGCAGCCGTCCAGAATCTTAGGGGGAGGAGGCGGGAACTGAGGGGGGAGCATGGACAGACAGAGTCCATGGACTCCTCCATGGGAGGGGACCCTGAAGAAAACCATTCTCCTGGGGCCCGAAAGCCACTGTTTTTGACTCTTTTGGCTGCCATTTTGACAGCCTCTTCCATTCAAGGGGCTGGGCTGGGCTGGCTGCAGGAGAATCAGTTTCTTGCTTTCTCCCTTCACTTTCTGGCTGAGGTCAAGTCCGGTGGGGGGTCCAGTGGGCCCACGGTGAGAACCCAGAGTGAGGAAACGTGGCGTATTTCCCAGCTTGCTCCAGAGTTGCCCCAATTGGCCGTCGTGTTCCTGAGTCTCTGCAGTTCAGAGTCAGAAGCATCCAGCGTGCCCTCAGGTGTCTGTTGCAGACTTTTCATGCCCTTGGGAGATGCCCCCTCCATTCTTGGCTACCTCTCTTGACAGACAGCTCTTTCTTGAACCAAACTAAAAGCCTCCTTCCTACTACATCCAAACCAAGCCCAGAGCTCTGCTCGGTAGAGGTACAAACAAGAATTCCAGCCTCACCTCAAGAAAACAGACACCTTCAGACATTAAAACCAATCCTCACATGCCCTAAACCTGCTCTCATCTGGGCTAAAGCCCCTCGTGTCCCCAAGTGCTGCCTATGTCGCCTGTTCCAGCCTCTCATTCCCCTTTTTGGGGTTCCTCCATGGACGATTATTAGGCCGCCAGGTACCAGAGTGATAGCCTTGTGTCCACCGGCCCTGAGTTCTGTCTCTACCCGATAATTATTCTCTCAAATCCTCACCATAACGCTGAAAAACAGACATTGCGACGAGCCCTTTATATATAAGGAAGCTGAAGCTCAGAGCTGTGAAATAACTTGTCCAGGGCCACACAGCAGGGCGTTGGTGGAACTGGGCTTCAGACCCAGGCCTGCCTGACCCTAGGACTCAGGCTCATCTCACCAAGCCTCCCCTGCCAGTCCTTCCTGGGGGCTTCCCGGACAGCAGAGACTCTGGCCCAGAAGCAGCGGAACCTCCCTTGGCCTAGAGACCCTCCTCACCTAAGATTGGCTTAATCACTTCCAAGATGGCGGACCCCGTGAAACCCCAGAAGGCCCCATCAGATAAACGCTCCCAGCTGCCACTGATCCCCCCATCTCCCTCACTCCACTTTGGGGGTCGTGAGGATTGTCTGCGTTTTCTTCCCACACACTTTGCTGTTTTTGCCACTTCTTTTTCTCCCCACCCCCGCACACGCACTGTCCTTGGAACTGGCCTCGGGTCCTTCACGTTTATGTTATTGTTTGCAAAATGTGAACCACAGCCCTGGAAATAAAAACCACAGCAGCCCACAGAGGGATGAAAATGTTCAGGAATTAGATGGTGGTAACTGACGCACAACATCGTGAAAACAGAAAACGAACACACAACAAGAGACCACGGAGTTGTACATTTCAAAAGGACATTACAAAGGGCCGCACATTTTCAATTACACTTATGTGAATCATGTCTCATACCCTATGGTATATGAACCGTATCTCAAAAGAGCCATTAGCTTATTGGTTTTTATTGAATAGCCCATAAGGCACATGGTCGAAGGGACTAGAGTGAATTTGGAAAGGTCTGGAAAGAATGAAGGAATACAAACCTCGTGAAATCCCTTAAATACCATCATCCTGTGGACATGTTCCATTTGTACAGGTTGACCCTGCAAAGCTGGCCATCATCTTTAGCATTCTCTCGTTACAGAGAGGAATGTTCGTTTCGGTCACTGTGGAAAGTAGAGTAGGCTGGGCAACGTGCTCTGTGAATCCGGGCTCGGTATTAAACTGAGGAAGGCCGGAAGCCAAGGAGGCGGGGCCTCCCACTAGGGAGAGGTGGGGTCTGACCACCTGGCAGACTCAGTTTCTTAACACGGTTTCCACTTTTTACTGGTTCTGAAGAAGGACCCACAGATGTGCCGTGAACACTGCATCTCCTCAAATCTCAAATACCATCGAAGTATCTGATGCCGGGACGGCAGGAACTTCCAAGAAACAAAAAAACATACTGGTTTCTTACCCAATCAGCTGTAAGATGTAGCTCAGTTTCAGAAATGGTTAACATGTGGGGGGAAAAACACGTGCATCTCTGAATCAGTGGAATATGGTAAAAAGGCTTCAAGGCAAAATACATTTGGGAAACCTTTGAGTTAAACGGGCCTCCTTATTGCGGGACCTGTCAGAGCCTTTAACGTGCTCCCGCACCATGAGTCTCTACGGAGGGGTAAGGAATGAGCTAGTTTCTGCACGCGCTGGTCCGTAGAACCCTTTCCGCCAGAGCATCCCAGAGAAGGGACGTTCTACAGGGTCAACTCAGAAAAAATACAGCTTTAAGGAAAAGAGGAGCATACGGGGACTGAGCCTAAAACCTGGGAGTACTTATATCTAAAGAGGAAAAAAAAACCCAAACATATGTTGGAAGAGAGACACCAGAAAAAAGACTTTGGGAGGGCAAGGGAAGGAAGAAAAGATGGAGGGAAACACAGGAAGCTGACACTGAAAAAGAAATCCAAGCTCCACCCTAAATGAGAGGGAACACAACTCCCCATTCACTAAGTGTGGTCTGAGCACCGTGACTCAGTTCCAAAGAGCATTACACGGGAAGGGTGGAGGCAGGGAGGGAAACCTGACGAATACCACCTCAGCCAGGCACTCAAGATGAATATGAACAGTGCTAAGTCATGTGGGTCATTTAGACCCTTGACAAGACGTGATGAAAATGTCCTCGGTGATCTTCCTGCCCAAAACTCACAAAGCCGGTCTAATCCCGAGGGGGCGGGGGGAAGTCAGAGGAATCCCAAGAGAGGGGCATCTTACTGCACAACTGACCAGTACTCCCCAAAACCATGAAGTTCATCAAAAACAAGGAAAGTAGGGCGCCTGGGTGGCTCAAAGCGTCTGACTCTTGATTGCGGCTCAGGCCATGATCTCATGGTTCGTGGGATCGAACCCCGCATCAGGCTCTGCACTGACAGCTGGGAACCTCCTTGGGATCCGCTCTCCCTCTCTCTCTCTGCCCCTTCCCCACTCTCTTAAAGATAAGTAAATAAAACTTTAAACAAAAGAAAGTAAACAAAATTACACAGCCAAGAGGAGTCTGAGGAGACATAAGAACTGTGATGTGGTGTCCCGAACGGGATCCTGGAACAGAAACGGGATATTAGGTTAAAAACTAAGGAACTCTGAATATGGACATTAGTTAACAATAATATGCTAATGTTGGCTCCTTAATTGTGAGAAATGTAACAGAGTCACATAAGATATTAACAAGGGAAACGGGGCGGGCGGGGGGACTCCTGAGGGGGGCACCCAGGGGGACTTCTCCAAACTATCTGCTCAATTTTTCTGTAAACCTAAAACTGTTCTAAAACATAACATCTATTAATAATAAGAAAGAAGGCAGGAAGGAAGGAATCCAGGGAGACGATTATCTGCCCTGTGGGAAGGAAAAGAAATGATAGGGCTGCTTGCATATAACTGGAAATCACACACTCTGGTGTGGATTTTTTTAAAGATTTTATTAATTTTGAGAAAGGGAGAGAGAGAGTGAGTAGGGGAAGGACAAAGAGAGGGGGACAGAGCATCTGAAGCAGGCTCTGCGCTGAGAGCAGAGAGCCTGATGTGGGGCTCGAACTCACAAACCGCGAGATCATAACCTGAGCCGAAGTCGGACACTCAACTGAGTGAGCCACCCAGACGCCCCTAGCATGGATCTTTTGTGGTTCAGGCACATCTCCTGGCTGAGCCATCAGAAGTCCATGCAGGAAAAGGAACCAGAGGGTTGAAATACCATGAGCATGCCTTCTGATCCCCAAATCCGTTCGGAGGCGCCCTGAAAACAGGAATATTTTAAAATCAGGACTCTTGGGGCGCCTGGGTGGCGCAGTCGGTTAAGCGTCCGATTTCAGCCAGGTCACGATCTCGCGGTCCGTGAGTTCGAGCCCCGCGTCAGGCTCTGGGCTGATAGCTCAGAGCCTGGACCCTGTTTCCGATTCTGTGTCTCCCTCTCTCTCTGCCCCTCCCCCATTCATGCTCTGTCTCTCTCTGTCCCAAAAATAAATAAACATTGAAAAAAAAAATTTTTTTTTTAAAAATAAATAAAATCAGGACTCTTGTAGAAAATCTAAGGTGGGCAGTTGGGGGTATGTATTACTCAAGTGGAAAAGAAAGAGAGAGGCCACCGGTATAGCCACGGGAGGCTTCAGCTTGGCCGGGAGCAGCTGCAGGAATGTGACAAGAATCAGAGAATCAGGACGAGCAAATTAACATGCTGAGAAAGGGAACCGGTTTGGGTTTTCAAACATTTATCGTGACGAGACCTCATCCCCAGGAAATGCTCTGTAAATATATATTGATTGACTGTTGGCTTCATTCCTCTGATAAATATTTTTGGAATAGTCGTAAGCACTGAGCTAAGTTCTATGAGGAGGTTACCCAGATAAATGAAATGAGATTCATGCCAGACACACAGCCAGAACTCTGCATTTCACCGATTTCAAGACACGTATTTTGAAAATTTCTAGTATCTCTGAAATGGGGAGGCGGGGGAGGGGGCATCCCGTTGCCCACC
Organism: Leopardus geoffroyi; assembly: GCF_018350155.1. Lineage (NCBI taxonomy): Eukaryota > Metazoa > Chordata > Mammalia > Carnivora > Felidae > Leopardus > Leopardus geoffroyi. Next base: position 15,080,345 of record NC_059331.1, on the reverse strand, counting down.
AATGGCGGCCTCGGCATGGCCGTGACCATACATTTGGCCATAAGTGTTCATGTTGTGTGTGTCACCTTTGAATGAATGACAGGCATGGTTGGTTAGAGTTTACCTACCATTTAAAATAACATCTAGAGCGCCTGGGTGGCCCAGTCGGTTAACCATCCAATTTGGGGGAGGTTACGATCTCGCGGTTTGTGAGTTCGAGCCCCACGTCAGGCTCTGTGCCGACGGCTCAGAGCCTGGAGCCTGCTTCGGATTCTGTGTCTCCCTTTCTCTCTGCCCCTCCCCTGCTTGCTCTCTCTCTCTCTCTCTCTCAAAAAAAAATATTAAAAAAATTTTTTTAATAACATCCAAAAGATAGCAACATGATTCAGTATGGACACAAAAAGCTGGTGTAGGCACAGAAAAGCATGGAAATAGGACAGTGGGGCACAAATTAAACAGTGGAGTAGCAAATACTTGCCCTTACGATTCCCCAGGTTCTTGCAAAGCTACAACCAAGTGCTGTGGGTCTTACGAAATGTACCCAGAAGAAACAGAATTAGATTAGCCTGTGTTGTCACCAAGAAGTGTGCAAACGGACGGGCTCGGCACCTGCACCGGCAAAGCCTGCTTGGGATTCTCTCTCTCCTTCTCTCTCTCTCTGCCCCTCCCCCACTCGCTCACTCGCACGGGCCCGCTCTCTCCAAATAAATTAATACACCTAAAAAATATTGTTTAAAATAATAAATAAATAAATAAATAAATAAATAAAAGAAGTGTGCAAATGGAGAGCAGAATGCCACAAAGACCTGGGGAGTGTTAAGCACATTCGACATGCAGCCGTCAGAGGCGTCCCGCCGACTTTGACTGAAGTCCCTGCAAATGCAAGTCAACGGAGGAAACAATAATCCTCTGGGTTAGTGAAAAAGAAAAACGCTCACTCGACCCTGGTATCGTACTGACAGTGGAGAAGTTCCAAGTGGTAAGAAGCAAGGTGCCATAGCCACGGGGGGCGTCTTTGATTTGCTGGAATCTACTATGTGTGATGGGGGTGGAAAGTGAGCTGTCTTCGTTTAGGAAATACCTTTGCCTTGATAAGGGAAGTCCTGAGAATCAGGAGGCGTTAGAACGGAGGTAACACACTGGGCGCCAACAGCCTCTCACGTCACAAAAAGGAGACAACCGGTACCTCCTGACCGAAGTCCCCATCCCCACCTGTGAGGCGGTCCTGCTGACAAAACCAGCCGTGAATCGGATCGGGCCCCTCGATCCAAATATCCATTTACAGCAACTATCAAAAGCAAAGGAACATGTTACGACCCGAGAAATACCACTGGACAAAGACTGGGTTTCTTCAGAAATAACTTTTGAGAAAAAAACCAAGAACGATGGGGGGACCTGTTGACTTAAAAGACATATCATGACATACCAAGACTTTAAAAGACATATCGTGGACTTAGTGATTTGCTTTCAAGGAACGGAGCAGGGAAAGGGGAAAGATGGTAACTTTATGGCAGAGAAGCCTGGAGACATCGTGTGACCTCCCTGGGAGGTCCTGGATGAGACAGCGGGACCCTCAGAGCCTCAGCCCACAACCCTTCCCCACCCCCACCTCCTTCTAAAGCCATCTCCCTGTCCTCAGACCTGGGAGCGCCAAGAGGAGGGGCTTTGGCCCTTCTGGGGAGAAAAGCGGCTGCAGAGTAGTGGGGGTGGAAGCCGAGGCAAAAGGCTGAGGGTCAGGGGCAGGTGACAGCATGCTGATGGGACAGAGGGCAGGACTCATGTGCTCCTGGGTAGACATCTGGCTTCTGCTCTGAAGGTCACTTGCTGGGTGACTTGACTTGTGTCACATCCCCTCTCTTGAGACTCTATCCAGCGGGAGGGGACAACCAGATGTGCTCCAAGGGCTCCAGCTCAATGAGTACATGACTCAATTCCCCTTCCAAGGGCAAGAAGATTCCTGAAAGCATTAGAGAGGCCCTTCCCTTCTGAAACTCCAAGCGGAAACGTAGAAAAGAAAGAAGCAAGGCCGGCAGGCACGGGCTCGACGTGGGTATGGGTCATATCCGAGGGCGGTGCTCTCCGAGGAAGGGCAGGGTGCCTTTCTTCGCCCTGCAGGGCAAGTGACTTACAGGGACCCACTTTCACAAGCTTTGAGAAGGGCGGAGAAGAGAGCAGCGTCTCCGGTCCACCTTCCTCTCTTTTTGCCACCTGTCGTTTACCTCGACCTTCTAGGCGGCTTGGCTGGGGAGGTGACAGAATCATGTATCCCTGGGCTTCGGGGAACTCTGGGGTGACCATCGAAGAGCTGGCCGGTGCCTGAGTCACGCAGACCCGAGATCACCCAGCCCCCCCGTCGGTCCCCAGCAGCCGACCTGCTCCGGCAAGATCTTCCTTCTTTGTCTTACTCATCCCAGGACTGCAATTGTACCACGTGGTTACCCTGAGGCAAATTACTTGGCCGGCTAAGTCATGCCCCACCCCCACCCCCCCAACCCCAACCCTAACCCCAACCACCCATCTCATCCCAAGACCACAGCGAGCTCCTCTGTTTCAAGGCTCACAAAGGGTCTTCTGCCCCAAACTGGGCCTGGACGGTTTTCTCCCCGGAAACAGTAGTTGGTATCGCAGTGACACTAAGGGCCATTGGTGCCCCGAAAGAATCTCCACTTTTGTGAACTTGCTTCGTGGCCTGGAAAGCAAAGTCTCAGAGAAACGGCCTGCCTGATTCAGACGGATGTTCCTCCCACCCTGTGTTCAGAGCAGATAAAGTCCTGGCTCACCAGACACTGGTCAATCCCACAAGGCTGCCGGACACCTGGCGGGAGCCACAGTGGCCTCATTCTGGAAGCCGGGGGCCCCGCCCCTTTTTCAAATGAACTGTGCATTCACCCTCTCAGGGTCCCGGTCTCCAGGAGCTCCCCAGGCTCTGCCGGCTGTGCCGGCGGTGCAATCCACGCATTGGCCGGCTTGACGAGTCCGGTCATCTCCCCGGCTATTTGCTGAACGCCGACTAGATGCCAAGCACTCTTTTGGGCACCAGGCACATCCAGATCAATAAAGCCGAGACCGCCCCCTCCCTTGGGGGAGCTGACACTTTCATGCTTGAATGAGACCGTGAAGATGTCTGTCTCCAGACCTCTCTTTCCAGAGCATTCTCTTCCACCTCCATGGCTTCCACTCCCGCCAAGCAGATACCTCTCTCCTGGCAACCTCCGGGCTAGATGCATCACACGCTCTATCTCACGAATCTTTACAACGCCCTAGGAGGGTGCCCTCTCCTAGCCCCAGTGTATGGATGAGGAAACTGAGGCACATATAGACTTGCACATGCTGGTAACTGGCAGGGTCATATCTGAACCCGTCCGACTGGAGAATCCACACTGGCAGTCGCGGGGATATTGAACTTCACCCATTTAGGTCAGGTTCCTTTTTGGAGTGAATCACTTGGGTCTGCTCTCCCTTAAACATGCCAGAGCACCAGAAAAATCTATGATGCCTGCCTCAGGACGAGGTTCGGTTACAAGAGACCGGAAGCCCAGAGTCACAGAAGCTTTAGGAAGAGAAGTTTGCAATCCCTATCAAAATAACACCAGCATTCTTCACAGAGCTAGAGCAAACAATCCCAAAATGTGTCTGGAACCAGAAAAGACCCCGAATAGCCAAAGCAATCTTGAAAAAGAAAACCAAAGCAGGAGGCATCACAATCCCGGACTTCAAGCTATACTACAAAGTTGTAATCATCAAGACAGTATGGTATTGGCACAAAAACAGACACTCAGATCCATGGAACAGAATAGAGAACCCAGAAATGGACCCACAAACGTATGGCCAACTAATCTTTCACAAAGCAGGAAAGAAGATCCAATGGAATAAACACAGTCTCTTCAGCAAGTGGTGCTGGGAAAACTGGACAGCGACATGCAGAACAATGAACCTGGACCACTTTCTTACACCAGACACAAAAATAAACTCAAAATGGATGAAAGACCTCAATGTAAGACAGGAAGCCATCAAAATCCTCGAGGAGAAAGCAGGCAAAAACCTCTTTGATCTTGCCCGCAGCAATTTCTTACTCAACACGTCTCCGGAGGCAAGGGAAACAAAAGCAAAAATGCACTACTGGGACCAAAATAAAAAGCTTCTGCACAGCGAAGGAAACAATCAGTAAAACTAAAAGGCAACCGACAGAATGGGAGAAGATATTTGCAAACGACATGTCAGAAATAAGGGTTAGTATCCAAACTCTATAAAGAACTTACCAAAGTCAACACCCAAAAAACAAATAAGGCAGTGAAGAAATGGCCAAAAGACATGAATAGACACTTCTCCAAAGAAGACATCCAGATGGCCAACCAACACATGAGAAAATGCTCAATATCGCTCATCATCGGGCAAATACAAATCAAAACCACAGTGAGATACCACCTCCCACCTGTCAGAATGGCTAACATCAGCAACTCAGGCAACAACGAGATGTTGGCGAGGATGTGGAGAAAGAGGATCCCTTTTGCATTGTTGGTGGGAATTCAAGCTGGCGCAGCCACTCCGGAAAACTGTATGGAGATTCCTCAAACAATTAAAAATAGAATTAGCCTATGACTCCGCAATAGCACTACTAGGCATTTATCCACGGGATACAGGTGTGCTGTTTCGAAGGGACACATGCACCCCCATGTTTATAGCAGCACCATCAACAGTAGCCAAAGTATGGAAAGAGCCCACATGTCCATCGATGGATGAATGGATAAAGAAGATGTGGGATACATATACAATGGAGTATTACTCGGTGATCAAAAAGAATCAAATCTTGCCGTTTGCATCTACGTGGATGGAACTGGAGGGTATTATGCTAAGCGAAATTAGTCAGTCAGAGAAAGACAAATATCATATGACTTCACTCATATGAGGACTTTAAGACACAGAACAGATGAACACAAGGGAAGGGAAGCAAAAGTAATATAAAAACAAGGAGGGGGACAAAACGTAAGAGACTCTTAAACATGGAGAACAAACAGAGGGCTGCTGGAGGGGTTGTGGGAGGGGGGATGGGCTAAGTGGGGGAGGGGCACTAAGGAATCTACTCCTGAAGTCATTGTTGCACGATATGCTAACTAACCTGGATGTAAATTTTAAAAATAAATAAATAATTTTTTAAGAAAAAGAAAGAGAACTTTATTCCTCTCTCGTGTCAAAAATCCAGGTCAGTGTCCCGGGCCGGTGTGCCACTCCATGGTGCTGGCTCCTTGTCTCTCACTGTGCAGCTGTATGTGGCTTAGGTGCATCTAGAAAGCATGGGTATGCTGACGTACGAGGGGTATGCATCTCAGGCAAACACCGGTTTTAAAAATATGTATTTATTTTTGAGGGTGGAGCAGAGAAAGGAAGACAGAGGATTGGAAGCAGGCTCTGTGCTGACAGCGGACAGCGGAGAGCCCGACGCGGGGCTCAAACTCACGAACCGTGAGATCACGACCTGAGCCGAAGTCGGACTCTTAACCAACTGAGCCACGCAGGTGCCCCAGTGGCCAACCACCATTATTATTCGAGGATCTCATCCATAAAAGTAACACGCCATTTGACTTCACCCTGTCCGTCTATTCCCTTGAGAGGGACCCCCACCATCCTTGGCCATACGTTTTACAACCTGACTCAGGCTAGACTCAACTCTGTTGAGCTCCGTAAGCCTCGTGCACATCTGCCTGGGAATTTCTTGCCTCTCCCGCCAGCTGGATCTTGTGTTTTCTGTGTCCATTGGCTAATATACCACAGGAGCTTAGAAAGCTCGAAGGTCACTGTGCAGCCCCTTCCAAGGGCATGTGTGTACTCGCCCGGCCATATGTTTTTCTTGAACCATTTGCAAAGGCACATATGTCAACCGCAGAAAAAGTTCTCGCCCACGTCCCCTTCATCACGCTTCCCCTTAGGCAATGCAGCGCTGAGTAGCTGTGGACATTTTGGGATCTCGGTAAAGAAAAGTTGAATTGGAGATACATTTAATTGGGGTTTGATGAAAGGCACGTAACTAATTCACAGTCACTTCCCCATACAGTTAAGTCATGACTTACTCTCATGCAGCAGGGGCTTCTAGGAATATGCCCACCCACTTGGCTGACTCAAGGGGTGAGGTGACCAGAAGGGGTAAGGTCAGAGGTGGTGTCCTATTACTCACTTGTCCTACGGTGCCCAACCAGCAGTACGTGGATGGTGCAGGAGGAGCCAAGTTTGACACGTACACAGCCAGAAACCCCTCTGCAGAACACTCTTCCAATTCCCAAAACCACAATTTTAAGCAGAATATTCAGTTCTTATCATCTTATCAAAAAACTAAAAGTTTTTCTTTCGGTCAGAAATAAATGGATTACAGCAGCACTTACAACAATAAGTGCACCATACTACTTTGTTCTCTGTATTTAACAGAAGTCACACAAACATAATTTGTAAGAATTCCTGTATTCGTAGGGCACAGCAGTGTAGGGTTTCTATGAACAGTGAGTATTTCTATGTGAATTCAACCCAATAAATCAAGATGGCATCTTAGCTCATCTGATGTATCTTTTTTTTTTTTTTAATTTTTTTTTTCAACGTTTATTTATTTTTGGGACAGAGAGAGACAGAGCATGAACGGGGGAAGGGCAGAGAGAGAGGGAGACACAGAATCGGAAACAGGCTCCAGGCTCTGAGCCATCAGCCCAGAGCCCGACGCAGGGCTCGAACTCACGGACCGCGAGATCGTGACCTGGCTGAAGTCGGACGCTTAACCGACTGCGCCACCCAGGTGCCCCGCTCATCTGATGTATCTTGTCATGAAGTCTGGCAGTTCCTGAAGAAATTGCACACACATCAAGGAAGCAAAATCATTTGAAGAAACAAATGATATTGAGCTGTACCGATGAGTTAATAATAAAGATACCATATTTTGCCAGATCTTGTTCCCATTTTTTTTCAAGTTTGTAGTTTGTGGGTATTTCTTTCTTTGTTCTAAATAATGGTCATTTGTCACACCTGATTTTGTTTGTAACTCTGTATTTTTTTTCTTAAGGTTATTAAGTTCAGCCCACAAACCTGTATTGATTCATCTGATTTATGCACTTTTTAATTAAAACAATTTTTTTTAATGTTTAGTTTTGAGAGAGACAGAGATAGAACATGATCAGGGGAGGGGCAGAGAGAGGGGGAGACACAGAATCCGAAGCAGATTCCAGGCTCTGAGCTGTCAACACAGTGCCTGATGTGGGGCTTGAACTCACAAACCCCAAGATCGTGATCTGAGCCAAAGTCAGATGCTTAGCCAACTGAGCCACCCAGGTGCCCCTGCATTTCTTCTTTTAATGGAACACATCCTCCAGTATTTTCCTGGCAATAGGTGTGTGGGAGGGGATGCCTGGCTGGCTCGGTTGGTAAAGTGTGAGACTCTTGATCTCAGGGTTGTGAGTTGGAGCCCCACATTGGATATAGAGATTACTTAAAAATAACAATTTTTTTTAATTTTTTTAATGTTTATTTTTGAGAGAGAGAGAGAAACAGAGTATGAGCATGGGAGGGGCAGAGAGAGAGGGAGACACAGAATCTGAAGCAGACTCCAGGCTCTGAGCTGTTAGCATAGAGCCTGACACAGGGCTCAAACTCACGAACCGCAAGATCATGACCTGAGCCCAAGTCAGAGGCTTAACCGACTAAGCCACCCAGGTGCCCCCCAAAATAACAAAATCTTTAAAAAAAAAGTGTGGGAGTTTGATGTTTGGAATTATTTGTTTGTTTGTTTGTTTGTTTTACTTGTCTTGGATCTTGGATATCTAAAAGTGCCCCTTTTCTACCTTATACTCAATTGGTAGTGTAGCTGGGTATAGAATTCTTGATTGGAAGTTATTAAGCCTTCAGCATTTGGAAGGTATTGCTTCACTATCTTCTAGCTTCCAGGGCTGTTGTTGAGAAATCCAAACCCATTTTGATTTCTGTTCCTTTGCATGAGACCAATTTCTTGCCTCCGGAAACTATAGACTCTTCTTTGTTCATAGGTTTCTATGCCTTGATGTGACCTATTTTATCCATTGTGCTGGACACTCCATGAGTCTTTAAATCTGGAAACTCATATCATACAGGTTGGGGGGATTTCTTGAATCTGTTTCATTTGCTTTCTCTGTTTCATTTGCTCTCTCTCTGAGAAGAGAGGGCATTATTATTATTTGAGAAATTATTCAGATGTTGCATCTCCTATACTGGATCTCTAATTTCTCAACTTTTCTATTTTTTCTCTTTGTCCTTTTGCTTTACTTTCTGGGAAGTCTTCCAACCCTTCTATTTATTTGTTAATATCAACTATCTTTTTTTTTTTTAATTTCCAAGAACTCTTTTGTGGCTCCCTGAATCTTCATGTTTTATAACATCCCGTTCCTGTTTCATAGACATAATGTTGTCTGCTATCTCTTTAAGGAATTTAGTAATTGTTTTTGTTCTGCTTTGTTTTGCTTTCTTCTCCTTATATAGTCTCTTTCCTCCAAGTTGTTTTTTCGTGTTTAGCTAGCTGGTTGATTCTGCGTCTATCATGTTAGAAGCTCTCCTCAGATGTCTTGAAATCCTAATTGTCTAGTCATATTTAAAAGAGATTAAAAAGCTGAGTTGGTGGAGGTTATCAACTGGGAGCCTCATAATCGTGCTCTGGTTATTCTGTTGATAGGGATGAATGTCCCCATCTTTAGCTCTTTCCTCTTGGGCTGGTCAGATTGCAGGGAAGGGGCAGAGAAAGAGGGAGACACAGAATCCGAAGCAGGCTCCGGGCTCTGAGCTGTCAGCACAGAGCCCCATGTGGGGCTTGAACCCATGAACCGTGAGATCATGACCTGAGCTGGAGTCGGACGCTTAACCAACTGAGCCACCCAGGCGCCCCGGGAACAGTCTATTTTATTTATTTTTTATTTTTTATTTTTTAAAAAAATTTTTAACGTTTATTTTAGTTTTGAGACAGAGAGAGACAAAGCATGAATGGGGGAAGGTCAGAGAGAGAGGGAGACACAGAATCTGAAACAGGCTCCAGGCTCCGAGCGGTCAGCACAGAGCCCGACGCGGGGCTCGAACTCATGGACCATGAGATCATGACCTGAGCCGAAGTTGGACGCTTAACCAGCCACCAGGCGCCCCTAGGAACAGTCTATTTTAAAACTCACCCTTCCATCTGTCATTTTTCTCTGGCAATAGACAGTAACCGCCTGCATTTCTTTCCAGCTCAGAAATAACAACAGACTCCTTCCATCCAGCACATTTGTAAGACAAAACATTTCCATACCTTGACAATGCTTTGCTCACCTTCCGCTCCAAGAACCAACACACGACATCAGGACATCTTGACTTCCACTATGTAGTTAGGTTGTCACGCAAAGGATACAGAAATGCCTCCCTACTTTCCTCATCTCTGTCTCCTTGCTGCCGCCGCTGCCTCTGTCTGGGACCGTCACCGATCCTTCACATCTGAGAATTTCTGACATCATTTACAGAAAGTCAGTGTCACTATCCCAGGGAAGACAGTTCAACAAACTTTAGAGAAAGAAGACAGTAACGACATAACTTGTTCCTTAGGCTTAAACTTGTCGAGCAGCAATTCTGATATTTTGAGTTCAACACACTGCCATTCCAACATTTATTATTATTATTATTATTATTATTATCATTATTATATATGGGAAACAATGGTGCTATGGATGCTAGGAAAAGATGTTGGGGTATACATCCCTGCTTAGAATCAGGACACCAGACAAAATCTGCTTTCACTCTCTGGGTCAGCGTAAACATTTTAAAAGGTTGCTGAGATTTTTCTCAAGATTTCTTTCTCTTGATGGAGTGCCCTCACTCATTCAGTGGGGGAGAACCAAGAGCCTCCCTACTTTTCTCGTCTTCCTCCCTCCCTCTAAGCCTCAGTTTCCCCACCTGTCTGCCTGATGAGGGAAGTGAACCAGAGGATAAGCTCTGAGGTCCCCACGAGCTCACAGTCCAGGCCCTTCTAGGGAGGGGAAAGGTTGGGTCATGCCCTCAGTCTGGACGTCTCTGCCTCCCCCGTGGACTGTGGGCTCCCGAGGGTTCCTATGGGCTCTTGTCGTCCGTGAAGACACAGAAAAGGAAGGGCAGGAAGCTCCTAAGAGATGACTTCTCAGCCCGTCCACAAGGAGAGTAGAGGCTGCAGTCGGAGAGGTTCAGTGCCCCCCAAGAATTAGACAGAAGTTGGGGCCAGACAGCGGGGTGCTGCTTTCGCATGTAATCGGGTTTCTGACCCAGCCCTCCATAGCTGTTCTGGGTGACCTTGGCCCAGCCTCCGGCAGCCCACAGGCACAGGTAGCCCATGGAGTCATTTTGGTGAACCCCTAGTCTGCCAGCTGAGAGCCTCTGAACTGTCTACTGCTTTTCTCTGTGGCCCTAGACTTGGTGTGTAGCCTACAGGGTGGAAGGGGGAAGCTACAGGACCTCGGAAGCCCCACACAGGACGCACACAGGCAGCTGGGAGGAGGCAAGGAGCCCAGCGCCATCGACTTTTACTGCCCAAAGACTGGCTTGAATGCTTCATGCCCAGGTCACACATTTACTGCTCCACACTGTCTCCTCTTGGCCCTTTCCAGCCTCATGCATTCATGCACCCATTCATGCATTCTTCAAGGCAGCTCCGTTTGTAGAAAACCCTTCCTGTGCTGTCGAATCCTGCCTCTGTAGATGACTAACTGCCTTTGGGCAGGTAGCAGAACTCAGCAGTCTGCCTCATGTGCAACGAGGACTGGGGTGCTGCGAGCATTAGACCCTGTGCAGGTGAAGAGCCCGAGGCTGCAGGCTCGCAGTTCTGCAAACAGGAACGGCGGCCCGGCTTTAAAGTCTTGCGAGCCCAAAGCAGGTAGGAGAGGAGCGAGCCCACGAGAAACCAGGGCTTGGGTGACGCACAAATAGGATTCCCGTGCAAAACAGGGCTCACAAGGGCCTCCCTGTCGCCTGGACAGTGAAAGGAAAGCGGATCGGCTTCTCGAAAGGCGACCTTTGAGCCTGTAGGCACAAAGACTTGAGCACTCTCGGCCTTGGGAGGAAAGACTAGCGCGGGAAAGTGGCAACAAGTCCCGGCACCCTGGGAGGGAGAGGCGGGCGCTGAGGCAGGAAGGGGAGGAGGAGGAGACAGAGGAGGGGACAGGCCGGCCCAACTCGTGCTCCCCCGCGCAGGGCGGAGCCCGGGCCCGCCCGCCCGCCCGCAGGTGAGCTAGCCGGGGAGGAGCTGGTGCCAGGCTCAGGCGCCCGCGGCCGCCGCTCCGAGCCACTGGCCACAGCCGCTTTCCCCGCCGAGGCCGAGGCGCCCCGGAGCCATGGCCGGCCAGACCCGCGGGGCCACAATCGCACTGCTGGGGGTCCTGCTGCTCGGCGCCGTGTGCCCGGGAGCTGGTGAGTGCGGTGCGGCGGTAGCGGGTGACGCTGGGCGGTGGAAGCGGCCGGGGAGCGGGCGCCCGGCGGAGGGTGCGGGGGCGCAGAAGGAAGCAAGGTGCGGGGGATGCTGAGCCGGGGTGGGGGCGACACAGTCGGAATGCATGGACGGCGCGGGGTCCCCGGGACCGCCCGGCGCCTGGGCGCGCCGCGTCGGGCAAAGTGGCCGTGCCCTCCTGGATTCCGAGCGACCTCGCCCTGGGCGCAGGCCGCGGCACATGGGAGTGTCCCCGAGCGGGGAGCCCGGCGGTCGCGGGGATGAGCCCGGCGCCGACGGCTCAGGAAGAGAAAAGCGCGCGCCCCAGCTGAGGCCCGGGAACCTGCCGCGCATCGGGGGCTTTACCTGAGTGCTTGGGGGGCGTCGGGGCTGGCCGTGGGGAGGGAGCTTTCCTCTCTCGGCCCACTCTCTACCTTCTCACCTGGGGCTGGAAGAGGGGCAAGAAAACAGCGGTTTGGCCCCGGTAGCGCACGGGACCACCCTTTCCCTAGCTCTCTCGAAGTTCCGGAAAATTAATTTGAAAATGGAAGCGCCAGGCTGGAGAAGGGTCCCGGCGTTCTTGCCACGGGGGCGGTGAGCTCCCGCCCCTCGTGCCTCGGGGTAGTGTTTGTACTTTGACCCCGCGAGGGGGTCGGCGAGGCGACGTTCCGGAGAGGTGTGTGAATTTCCAGTTGATTCCGTTGTGCGCCGGGACCGCCGCCTCCCCGCTGCGGGTGCGCGCTCCTGTGCCTGCGGGCTCTGGAAGTAGATCGAAACGTAGAAATAACCGGGGTTCTTCGTGTAAGAACTTGATTCGAAGGCTTTCCTGAGGCTAGCCCAGGTTTTGTGATTTCTAAAGAGTTATCCGGGAGGCGAGTGGGGTCCTGGGTTATTCTTCCGTGCCCCTAAGGGGGCGTTTGTATTCGGCGGGTAGGTAGATTAGGGTAAATTAAGTTAAGGAATAAAACGAAGCGGGTGTGGTGGACTTTGGCGTTCTGGCAACTGCCGTCATTGCAAACCTACAGGAAAGCTTCCTGGTTCCTTTCTCCAACGGCATCAGGTGACATATTACTTACTGTACATTCCCTAGACCATTTTAAGACCACATTTAAAGCCTTGTGCCCGTATGCATATCTCTTGTAATACAAATGTACCGGAAGACTGCATTTTCAAGATTTCCTTTGAAGAAAAAAAAAAAAATCCGTCTAAGAATAAAGAGTGATTTCGCGGGTGAAAATGCGTGTAAATGTGTGTGAGAGAAAAATGTGTGCCCATCACACTTGGGAGCTGTACTGAAACTCGGAATTGTCTGAGGTGTTTCCGGTTGTCTGTGATAACCAGGAGTCCCCCAGTAATGAATATGGTGTAAATCAAGGCATTACCAATGCCAAGGATGACAGGCTGGCCTGAACGGGCCTCTGTTAACTAACTGATTTCTCCCTTTGGCCTGGAGAGGCTGCCATTTTGGCCTACAGCATAGTCGCTTTCTCCTAGGAAGTTGTTGACTGTCGGAGCGAGCTCTCATGGTTCAGGTATCAATACAGGGAAGCCTAGGGACTTCCCACCTCACTTTCCAAAATCTTCCTGTGGTCTCCGAAATTGGCTGTGCGTGGCCACCTCACTGGCCTGCGTCTTGGAGGTTGGAGCCGTTTCAGAGGACAGCCGCTTTGCCTGACGTCTTGGGGTTGGCCTAACAGGTAGGGGTCTTTGAGAAGTTCCTGGAGTCTGTCCAGAGAAGATGGGAAAAGCCGGAGAGCCCGGCACAGTGGATTTGTTTTTTAAATCCCTGAGCTCTCTTAATGAAGATGGCCTAGTGAACGTGAAGTTGGTGTCCCTGCAAAGGGAAAGTCAATGTCTTGGTGTGATGTGTTGGGGTGAGTGTGGTATAACCCCCCGCTCCCCCACTTCCAAGAGTGAAGGACTGGTTATGTTGGAATCAGAACCGTGGTAAAACCTCGACTTACTGGCTTTTTAAGAATTGCTGAGTGGGGCTCCTGGGCGGCTCGGTTTTTTTGAGCCTCCGACTCCGGCTCAGGTCATGATCTCGCGGTTCACGAGTTCAAGGCCCCCGCGTCGGGCTCTGCACTGACAGCTCGGAGCCTGGAGCCTGCTTCGGATTCTGTCTCCTTCTCTCTCTGCCCCTCCCCCACTTGCATTCCGTCTCTCTGAAACAGAAACAAACATTTCAAAAAAAATTTTTTTTTTAAAAGAGAGAATTGCTGAGACACCAGAGTCTGGGTTCGGTGACCCCATTCTTGCCGCCATCGTGTTTCACCAGAAATGTGAGCATCAAATGATGTGTTCGCTGACCCCGGATGAGTCTGCGTCTTTGTCATTCTTTGGATTCAAATGAACAGCTGATAGCTGTTGTCTGGAATGTGTAACTGGTAGGAGTGATGAGTCTCCCTCACCCCCACAGATTTTCGTGGTTCAGGGTCAGAGAGGGCCACTCTGCTGACCCGGAGGATGTGCTCTGATGCTGGCCCGTCAGCCTCAGGGTTCATCTCAGATGCTGCCATTTTGTCTGTGAAGGATGAACCCTGCCCCCCTCCACGCTCTTCTGGGGGGTTCTCCCGGGCTGTCAACGTAGGAGAAGAAGGTCGAAAGCAACAATTAAAATATCTCACGTAGTATATAGTTACTGTAGAAAAATTGGTAATAAATATAACCAAAATGAAAAAAAAAAATAATCTGTAAGCAAAGCACATTGGTCACTTTGGTACAGTCTCATCGTGTGCGTGTGTGCGCCCAAAACCAGACCCGGGACCATCCATCGTATGGCTTTAACCAGCCCCCCACAGGTGGACATTTGGGCGGCTTCCCACTTTTCCTGCTAAAAAAACCAGAATGTGTCCAACAGTAGGGGACCGACCGCCTGTGTCCATTTTGATAGGTCTGTTCAGTGAAAAGACATCGAAAGTGACGTGGTGCAGATTCTCTAATGACATCGGATGATGTCGTCTCTGTGTTGCCGAGGTTGTAAGATAGAAGCTGGATTGTCCCATTTTGATGTATCCGAGCATGAGTTCTTGTCGGCTATATCGCTCTGCACACTTCCTTGACGATCCTGTCCGACTGAAACTCTGGGAATAGAATTGCTGGCATGGAGAGTAGAGAAAATGCTCAGGCTTTGGAGACATCCCGCCTTGTGACCCTCTGGAGAGCTCGTCCTGTGGTCCTGGCGTACGTTCGGGCCAGCGTGTGCCGGTCCCTGGTTCCCACACTATCAGGCTGTCCTCATAGATGTCAGTGACATCTATGGAAGAAGAAGCCTTTTCCTCCCTCTAGTGCAGCAAGCTGGGTCTGAACGGTGTTGGTGGATGTTCGAGAATCTTAGGAGCACCCCAGCTAAGCGATTATTTTGCTGAAACACACACACACACACACACACACACACACACACACATACACACACGCAACAGAATGGAGCCCCTTGACTTATAACACAAGCCTCACCTGCAGGTTTGGACGGGAGCGAGGGTGGGGTGTGCTGGTCAGGATTCATGATTGCGGTCAAGGTGGGTGGGGCAGCGGGGGAGGTCAGGACCCCTGCTAGGGAAGACCCATGGCTAAGGCTGTCCACCTGAGTGATGAAGAACAGTTCATACCCTTTAATTATCATTCTAAGTGATAAAAATTCTCCCACAAATTATTTCAAACCACTTCCTACAGCCTTGTAATTAGCCCGTCACCTTCTCCCAGGCAGCTGGCAACGTTCTAGACAATCGGGCCGGGAGAGCCAGGTTTCCTACCTCACCCCTTTGTAGCCTTGGGTTTGTATTTCAGGACATCATTTTTAAAAATCACTAACCACTGCTTGTAATAGCGAACACGTACTGCTCTGCGGCAGCCGCCCTTCTGAGTGTTTTATGTGCCAGCATCTCCCATTTACCGTCAGTGATGTTTTCTTTAAAACCACACATGCTGCATAAACACACTAACTGATGCCCTGCATCTCACGATTTCCTACGGGAGACATGCTAACAACCCCCACTCCCATTTGGAAATATGGCATTTCCAAAAGCCATATATATACAGGGGAACCTGGGGGGCTCAGTCAGTTAAGCGTCCGGCTTCGGCTCAGGTCATGATCTCGCAGTTCATGAGTTCGAGCCCCCCCATCGGGCTCTGTGCTGACAGCTCAGAGCCTGGAACCTGCTTTGGGTTCTGTGTCTTCCTTGCTCTCTGCCCCTCCCCTGCTCACACACACTCTCTCTCTCTCTCAAAAAATAAACATGAAAAAAGATTTTTTTAATGTTTAAAACAAAACACGGAGTGTTGTGTTCATATTTGTTCTGCGGATGTGTATGTGCTTTTAATACTCAAACAGTTTAAAGACTGTGCTTCGAAATACCTGTACATGGTAACAAAAATTCCAGTTGTACAAAAGGGTACGTGGGAAGAAGTATGTCCCCTTCCACCTCTGACCCCGGGCTTTCGCCCAGAAGCAGCCACGGTTTCTTGTGCATTGTTCCTGAGCAATTCTACGCAAGCACAACCTCATAAATGTGCGTACGTCCCTTCTTTACACAGCCAGACCATAACCATGGTATGTGGTATGGGATGTGTCTCATATGCTTCTGGAGTTTGCTCACTTAGCAACCCATCTTGTTGCTTGCTCCATATCAGAACATATGGGGGCTGCCGTTCTTTTCGACGGCCACATAATATTCCTGGCCGTGGGCACGCCGTGTGGCGTCACCAGCCTCTTACTGCTGGGTTGTTTCCAGTCTTTTGTTTTTAAATTTTTTTTTTAATGTTTATTTATTTTTGAGAGAGAGAGAGAGACAGAGCATGAGTCAGGGAGGGGCAGAGAGAGAGGGAGACCCAGAAGCCGAAGCAGGCTCCAGGCTCCGAGCTGTCAGCACAGAGCCCGACGCGGGGCTCGAACTCACGGACCGTGAGATCATGACCTGAGCCGAAGTTGGACGCTCAACCGACTGAGCCACCCAGGCGCCCCCAGTCTTTTGTGTTTATAGAGAGTTTCAGTTGCCATATTTGCAGTTGTCTTTTTTAGGAATATAGACCAGTGTGTCTGTGGGTGCACTCCCCGGAGGAGGGAATTACTGGGTCAAAGAGTTTGTACAGAAAGTGTCAGGGAACAAATGGAGGAAAGTGAGTCACAGAAGTGAGGCAACTCCCCCAAGTTCACAGCTAATAAGCAGGGGTGCCATCCGTGAACCTGGGCAGACTTGTTTCAGAGCCCAGGCTCTGTCCCTCCCCGCACTGCCGTTTTCTCCTTCCTTCCTTCCTTCCCTCCTTCCTTCCTTTCCTTCCTTCCTTCCTTCCTTCCTTCCTTCCTTCCTTCCTTCCTTCCAGGTGAAACTAACCCTAAGTTTTAGTCAGAGAAACGGTTTGAACTTCCTTTTAAATATTGACTTTTGATGACGTGCTCAAGAAGACTTGAGGACAGGCATGGGCCCTGGGAGCTCCTCCCGGGTCTACGTCGAGTTGCACTGTGTCACGTTCGTTCTTGCTGACTTTGACATTGGCGAGTCTAGCGGTGTCAGGTGTAAGACTAAGCCGCAAACCCAACCGTGTGCGATGGCTCACACACGACAGGTGTCTATTTCTTGCTCAGATGAGACCCCAAACAGGGGATCTCCTCCAAGCAGTGATGAGGACCCAGGGTCCTTTGACTTCCTGGCTCTGCTGTCTTCAGCATGTGTCCTGTCCTCCGTGCTCATCCATGTCACGCTGACAGAAGGAAGAAGAGTGCAGAGGGGCTCCCCTGGGAGTCTTGACGCCTGAGCACGGAAGCCGTTTCACATCCTCTGTGTGGCCGTTCTCTTGGCTCCAGATCAGTGGCCTGGCCCCATGCCAGTGGAAGGGAGACTGGAATGTGGTCTAGATGGGACCCCGGAAGAAGTTAGCATTGTCCAGTTGGCAAGACCGTGGGCAAAGTGGGGAGAGCACCCCACTTAAGAGTGAGGACGCCTGGGGCGCCTGGGTGGCGCAGTCGGTTAAGCGTCCGACTTCAGCCAGGTCACGATCTCGCGGTCCGTGAGTTCGAGCCCCACGTCGGGCTCTGGGCTGATGGCTCGGAGCCTGGAGCCTGTTTCCGATTCTGTGTCTCCCTCTCTCTCTGCCCCTCCCCCGTTCATGCTCTGTCTCTCTCTGTCCCAAAAATAAATAAACGTTGAAAAAAAAAATTAAAAAAAAAAAAAAAGAGTGAGGACGCGTGGCTGTAACCTCAAGTCTTACCGACAGCGAGCTTTAAGACTTGGGAGAGTCGCCTCGCCTCTCTGGGCCTCACTTTTCCGGTCTTTGACATAGGGGCTTGGACCATGCAGAGGAAGTACCAGCCCTAATCTTTTCTGCCAAAGCTGATCTGTGGACCTGCTGGAGACCCCTGAGCTGAGGGAACAGCTCAGGCAGGTTCGTATCCAACCCCCGTGAAGTTTCTGGCTAGAACTGTGCCTGGCACATAGCTAGCATTGAATAAATTGCGTGTGGAATGAACAGATAGGTACTCCGGGTCAACCATCAAAGCGAGTCTTTTTAGGAGGGAATGAGCACAGAGGAGTTAGAGGACTTCTGGGGCACCCGGGTGGCCCGGTCGGTTGGGTGTCCCACGTCGGCTCGGGTCATGATCTCACGGTTCGTGAGATCAAGCCCCGCATCGGGCTCTGTGCTGACAGACATAATCTCTGCTTCAGGTTCTGTGTCTCCCTCTCTCTCTGCCCTTCCCCCGCCCACTCTGTCTCTCTCGCGCGCTCTCTCAAAAATAAATAAAAAACATTAAAAAATTTTTTTAAAGAAGTGAGATGACTTCTTTAAGTCGCACTGTTGGAAGGGGCTGAGGACCAGAAGTGCTAACTCCCAGATCTTCTGGCTCCAACTCTGATGCAAATCAGACAGAAGAAGGGGAGGGAAGCTGGGTCCTGGAAAGTAGAAAAAAGAGAATGTGGATGGGCAGAGGGAACCACAGCTCTCTGTGTCCCTGCAGGGGGTGGGGGAGACCTCCCTGGTATCCGGCCGGGGTCTCTACCTCAGGCCAGGACCTGGGGTCTTCACTAAGTCTCTGCTGGTCCCCCAAAAACCTGTGCTCAGGAGGCAGCGGATGGGGGTGTGGGTGGGTCTGCAGGAATGCAATCCCGCTTCTGGAAACCTTCAAGGGAATCGCCAGGAAACGACGAGGACTTGCTTGTGATACAATGAAGGAAGCAGGGAGTAAAGTCATGTGTGTGCAGGGCGACTCGTGTCAGCTTGCTGTCCTTCTGTCTGTATCTCATAGGAGCTCAGGAAAAAAGACAGGAAGGACGCCCCACCAAAAGGGTCTGGACTCTTGGGGTGGCTCAGCAGAGTCCTCTTGTACAAAGGATAGTTCGTCGGTAGCAGTAAGGACGGTGACAAGGACTCTACGTTATCCCACGTGTTCTCCCCATTTGACTCACCATTGCCCCACCGTCTCCTAACCGGGTTGGTTTTGTTTGATTTTCTCTACATAGTGATGCTGAATTTGCAAGAGGAGACAATAGAATATTAGAATTGGCCGTCACTTCACAAACTTGTAGGAAATTAGAGGTTCTTTCTTCGGGTACTGGACTTAAAAAATAATATGCACGTCTCAGTTCTCTCCCGAGTGGAGCCCAAGACAAGGGCACCACTGGAAACCTCGCTGGTCTGACTTTGCCAGGGAGGGGCCGCCCTCTTGGACCAGCTGCCCATCCTGCCAGATGGACACACAGCTCACGACCCTGAGGCCATTAAACACCTCACTGCAGGGTGTGAACGTGTGTAAGTAATAAATTTGGAAACATCTTGCCAGAATAAATTGAAACTGTCCCATAAGCACAGATGATATAGCTTTCTTTTTTTTTTTAATTTGCTTTTTTAATGATTTTTTTTTTTAATTTTTTTTTTTCAACGTTTATTTATTTTTGGGACAGAGAGAGACAGAGCATGAACGGGGGAGGGGCAGAGAGAGAGGGAGACACAGAATCGGAAACAGGCTCCAGGCTCTGAGCCATCAGCCCAGAGCCCGACGCGGGGCTCGAACTCACGGACCGCGAGATCGTGACCTGGCTGAAGTCGGACGCTTAACCGACTGCGCCACCCAGGCGCCCCTTAATGATTATTTTTGAGAAGGAGAGAGACAGCCAGAGCGCAAGCAAGAGGAGGGGCAGAGAGAGAGGGAGACACAGAATGGGAAGCAGGCTCCAGGCTCCGAGCTGTCAGCACAGAGCCCAACGTGGGGCTCGAACTCACGAACCGCGAGATCGTGACCTGAGCCGAAGTCAGACGTTCGACCGACGGAGCCACCCAGACGCCCCAGCGTAGCTTTCTTGAAGTTTTTTTTTTTTTTTTTTTTTTTAATTTTTTTTCAACGTTTATTTATTTTTGGGACAGAGAGAGACAGAGCATGAACGGGGGAGGGGCAGAGAGAGAGGGAGACACAGAATCGGAAACAGGCTCCAGGCTCTGAGCCATCAGCCCAGAGCCTGACGCGGGGCTCGAACTCCCGGACCGCGAGATCGTGACCTGGCTGAAGTCGGACGCTTAACCGACTGCGCCACCCAGGCTCCCCAACTTTCTTGAAGTTTTAAGTGAAGTGCGGATACTTCTGACCCTCGGTGACAGAAGATCAGAGGCTTCGGGGTGTCCTGATTCCACCACCTGCTAACTAGACAACTTGCGCTGGTCACTTAGCCTCCCTAGGACTATGTCCTCAGTTCCAAACGAGGACACCGCAGCACCTCGTGGGTGGGTCGAATGGAATCACGGCTGTAAACCACTCAGCACTAAGGTCGGGCCTGAAACGCATTCCTCGGTGAATGAGAATTGCCATTTTCTTCGATAACTTGAGTTGAGCCCAGGAAGAACTTGGAGATTTGCAGCAGCAGGCAGTCTGGACCAAACTGCCAGGGCAGAGTCTGCCCTGGGTCGCTCGTGGGAGACAATTGACATTGTTCTCGGGCTTCTGCCACCACACAGTGCTTTGGATACTCTCCCGGTGCAGTTGACTTTGGGCACGTGTGAAGACATCTTGGGAGAAGTTCCTAGAAGAGAAGCTCCTGGATTAAAAACTGGAAGAAGTTGGGGCACCAGGGTGGCTTACTTGGGGAAGCATCCAACTCCTGATTTCGGCTCAGGTTGTAAGCCAGTTGTGAGATCGAGCCCGATGTCGAGTGTGAAGCCTGCTTGGGATTCTCTCTCTCTCTCTCTCTCTCTCTGTCTCTCAAAATAAATAAGCATTTTTTTTTAAACTGCAAGAAGTTGTCCTCAATGATACTAGCACAAGTTTTTAAAAACTGTTTGCAGGTGAACACAGACACGCATGCACACACACACACACACACACACACACACTTCCCATTAACCAGGGAACTGACCAGACCAGTTTTCTATGACTTCAATGCCAGGCCCAATTATTCTGAGACATGAATGTGAACACCCCAGGAGGCTTCTGAGGATTACAGCTGTTCTCGTGAGCAGGTGTCATACTCCGAGACTGGGCTGGAGGGTGCCAGGCCGCGAAAGCCGAGTTGGACCCCTGCCTTTAATCCTCTCCGAGAGATGGAAGATTGCTCAACTGGCCCAGAAGTTGCTGACAATCTTATCAGGCACTTCAGCCTTGGGCTAAACCTGTCGGGAGCAAGTTCTCAACTTGTCAGAACACAGAAGATGTTTTTCAAATGGTGAACGGTGCTGGGTCGTCTTGCAGAAGCCCGTCACAACCCAGTGTAGCCGAACCCCTGGCATTAACATCTCCCAGCCTCCCTGGTCTCTCCCCGTGTGGGGAGTACAGCCCGAGTCGTGACCAGGAACCTGGGACCCGGGGAAGGCATACCCCACCAGCGCCTTGAAACCCTAGATAAGCATGGTTTGCTCCTTGTGCTGGTGGTTGGAGACTGGAAACAACGCAAACATCCATCATTAGAAGCCTGGTTAAATAAATGATGGCACATCCCAGCAGTGGATGCTCTGCAGCCATATAAGGCCACTGGGTAGCTCTCGGTGTACTGATGTGGAGTGACCCCCAGGATATATTATGGAGAGGAAAACATGGTTCAGAACAGTGAATAAAGCATGTGGCCTTTTGGCAAAAGGAAATGAAATAAAATAAAATAGGGGTGGCATATAGATATACACTTGCGTATTCACAGATTTCCTGTACAAGGACACGCAAACCGGTGTCAGGGGTTGCCCCTGGCAAGAGCACCAGGTTCAAGGTAAGAGTGAGACTTTTTACCGGTCAAAACTCATTTTTGCTTTTTTGTTCTTTTTGTTGTTTTACCTTGTGCTTCGTGTATTATTTAATTTCAATGTAAACCATATTTTTCAGCTTTACGAAGATGCACAGAGGCACCTGAGTGGCTCAGTCAGCTAAGGGTCCAACTCTCTGTTTAGGCTCAGGTTGTGATCTCACCGTTCATGAGTTCGAGCCCTGCATCAGGCTCTGGGCTGACAGCTCAGGGGCTGGAGCCTGCTTCGGATTCTGTATCTCCCTCTCTCTGCTTCCCTCCCCCCCGCCCCCCGCCGCCGCCGGCCACCGCAGCCCTGCTCATGCTCTGTCTCTCTCTGTCTCTCAAAAATAAACATTAAAAAAATTGAAATTTGGGGCGCCTGGGTGGCGCAGTCGGTTAAGCGTCCAACTTCAGCCAGGTCACGATCTCGCGGTCTGTGAGTTCAAGCCCTGCGTCGGGCTCTGGGCTGATGGCTCAGAGCCTGGAGCCTGTTTCCGATTCTGTGTCTCCCTCTCTCTCTGTCCCTCCCCCGTTCATGCTCTGTCTCTCTCTGTCCCAAAAATAAATAAACGTCGAAAAAAAAAAAAATTAAAAAAAAATTGAAATTAAAAAAATAGTTTTAAATTAAAAAAACATCCAAAGGCGGGTATGGGTAGAACAATCAATAGTAATGCTTTGTGAAAACACAGGTATCACGAATGTAGATACTGTCTTCAAAAGGTCTGCAGTTGCTTCCTGCAGGAATTGGGTTGTGGAGAAATATTAAGTCACTAGGAATTGGGGAACTGATGACCAAAGCTGCCTTCTCCACTTGGAGCAACATTTCTAGAAGAGGAAATTGCTACGCTTCCCTCCTGTCTGCTTTTAGAGCATAGCACTGAGCAGGCCTAGAGAATTTGATTTCTGCCTAGAAAATCTTTGAAAGTTCCAGTCTAATCTTAAGCCATTTGGTAATAAACCCCATCCATCCACAGATCTTGGAAGCTCCCTATGCCAGACGGTGGACATTCAGAGGTAGGAACCACCAGTCCCTTGCTCTCCAGGGACTCATCATGCAGAAGGGATTCAAACCTGGGAACTAGGGGCTACAAATTGGTGGCCTAGAGGTCTTGGCCCAGTTCTGTGGGATGTGTTTTGGAAAAAAAGCTGACTTACAAAGTATTCAGTAAAGCATGCACCCTCTGTTTCAGCAAAGACACTGTGTTGGCTTTTCTTGTTTACGTGGCTTGCCTGGGTCCCCGAAAGCAGGAGTCTGAGACACTGTCCAATGTGATAACTACTCTTCAAAGATATATATGTATCAAAACCACAGTAAAGGTACGGGATGGAGAATAGCTTTCATAGACAGGAAAAGAGAAGGCAGAAGACAAGGTGTTCTCCTGGTGTCTGAGGTCTGTGGGCCATCACAGGAAACCATGAGGCTGGCCCTGGAGTGAAAGTGTGGCTCTGTCATTCGTTACCAGTAATCCCACTGTGTTGTCAAGCAATGGACATTAAGGAGTGCACTTGTGGGGCGCCTGGGTGGCTCAGTCGGTTGAGCGTCCGACTTCAGCTCAGGTCATGATCTCGCCGTCCATGAGTTCGAGCCCCGCGTCGGGCTCTGTGCTGACAGCTCGGAGCCTGGAGCCTGCTTCGGCTTCTGTGTCTCCCTCTCTCTCTGCCCCTCCCCTGCTCATGCTCTGTCTCTCTCTGTCTCAAAAATAAATAAAACATTTTTAAAAAAGGAGTGCACTTGCTGTGATGAGCACCCGCTGTTGTATAGAATTGTTGAATCACTACGTTGTACACCTGAAACTAATATTACACTGTATGTTAACTCACTGGAATTTATTTATTTTTTTCGGTTTATTTATTTATTTATTTTGAGGGGGGAGCGGGAGGGGCAGAGAGAGGTGGGAGAGAGAGAGAGAATCCCAAGCAGGCTCCGCTCTGTCAGTGCAGAGTCCGCGGACGCGGGGCTTGACGTCACGACCGTGAAATCGTGACCTGAGCTGAAATCAAGAGTCAGACACTTAACCAACTGAGCCACCCAGGCACCCCTGGGATTTATTTTTTTTTAATGTTTGTGTATTTTTGAGAGAGAGAGAATGCACGCATGCAGGCTGGGGAGAGACAGACAATCCAAAGCAGGCTCCGTGCTGTCAGCACAGAGCCTGAATGCGGGGCTCAGACTCACGATCTCACGGGTCTCACCTGAGCCGAAATCAAATGCTTAACCGGCCGAGCCACCCAGGCGGCCCGGTTAACTAACTGGAATTTAAATTAAAACTTTAAAAAAAGAGTGATCCTTCAAAGTGTGATTTACAACTGGAGACCAGCTATAGGAGCAAAACCGAATGCAGTTAAATGAAGATTAAATGCCTCATCGCTCTGGGATTTTATCTGGATTTGTTCCCATCTCCCCCTGCCCCTTCCTTCCTTGGAAATAGCACTTAGCAGTAGGACCAACTCCAGATGTAAGGAATATGGTTCACGAAAAGGGAAGTGCTCTGAACCACAGTCTCTCCCTCCCTTTCAGTGCTAACCATCTGCCTCTTTTCTTCCACCTGCCGACACGATGTGCTTGGGAACCAGGCTCCTCAAAAGCCTCATCTCAACATTCATGGTCCTTCAACCTTGTTTTTCACGTGCCTGAATTTTTAGCGTAATTATCTTTTTTTTTTTTTAATTTTTTTTTTTCAACGTTTATTTATTTTTGGGACAGAGAGAGACAGAGCATGAACGGGGGAGGGGCAGAGAGAGAGGGAGACACAGAATCGGAAACAGGCTCCAGGCTCTGAGCCGTCAGCCCAGAGCCCGACGCGGGGCTCGAACTCCCGGACCGCGAGATCGTGACCTGGCTGAAGTCGGACGCTTAACCGACTGGGCCACCCAGGCGCCCCTAGCGTAATTATCTTAAGATCGCTGGCTAGTCCCCTACTGGCCAGTATGACCATCCTTGTTGATGTAACTCTTTGCGTGATGGCGGGGCCCCTATAATATCCATTCTTACTGATTCAAGACCTTCCGTGCCAATATCGTCCATACCATCCATCCTCATGGACATAACACCTTCCGTAGCAACAGTTCGTGTTGGTATAGTACCTTCCGTAACGACCTTCCTCGTTGGTGAGACACCTTCGGTGGTGGTTGCCCTTGTTGACATAACACCTTCCATAATCACCATCCTCTGATGTAACGTATTCCAGAACGGTCCTCCCTGTGGACGTAACACCTCCTGCACCAGCCCCCGTTGGGGAGGAAAGCACGCGTCTGTCTGGCCCCAAAGATTTCCTGCAGCGTGCAGCCTTTCTTTGCTGGCCAGTTTTACTCTGGCCCTGCCCGGCCTACCAGAGGAAGCACTTCATTGACCTGGCCTGTAGTCGTTTGAGAGAGCTTCATTCAGAGACTTATTCTCCAAGTCAGGCTGTGTGGATTGCTCTGCACTAGGGCAGAGGGCAGGGTGGATATTCAGAGCGGGCGTCGGGAAAGCAAACACGCACACTTCTCTCTGTGTTGGTGGTGTTGAGTGCTACAGACGGAAGCAGGTCCCTCTGACTGCTGCCCCCTCTCTCACGGGGGTGGGGGTGGGGGCAAACGCTTGGGCCCAGGCTGCCCAGCAGCCCGTGACCTTGAGGGTGGACGTCTTGAAGTAGCAGCCATGCGTGGGCTTTGCCGTCAGGCAGTCCCGGGTTTGGATCTCAGGCATGCATCTTCCCAGCCGTGAATGTGAGTAGTTTACCTACAGGAAGTACCTGGCACATAGCAGGTGCCGAACAGATGGGGTGGTAAATTACTGCCGTCATTCCCAGAAGCTACCTCCGTTTGGCCGGCCCTACACAGCCTAACGCCTCTGGGCTCTTGGGGTATGAAGGCCAGGCTTCCCACCGGATCTGTCCCTGATTTCTGGTTGGCATCTGAGGACCCTCTTCTTGCTCTGGCTCTGCCCACAAGACCAGGTGAGATGAGCAGCCGCGAGCCCTCTTGACCACAGCGCCCCCTTGCCTCTGACCCACCCTCCCTGTCACCTTCTAGCATCTGGATGCTAACGTTTTACGGTGAATACAATGTGTTTAGACATCCTCACTGATGTACCCTTCCATCAAAGCCGTCCACTTGGCATCACATCATAACGGCAGCTCAGCTCAGAAGGGAAGGTTCCGCGCCCTAGACAGTACCGTATACTTATCCAAACCCCTTCCCTTGAGCAGCTCAGCATGTCCTGCCTGGTACCCTATCTGGTTACAAGTTCTACACGGGTTTTCTACTGCCACATAACAAATTGTCACAAACTTAGTGGCCTATGACAAAGTCCAGATCAGATGTGGGCGGCTTCTTGGCTCAGTGTCACCAGGCTAAAATCAAGATGTGGGCCAGGCTGTGTGCTCATCTAGAGCCCGGCTCCCCTTCTGCGTTCACACGGTTGTAGCAGAATTCAGCGCTTTGTGGCGGGTAAGTCCAAGGAACTCCCGCTCGCAGCAATTAGAGGCCACTCAAACTTCCCACCATGTGGCCCCGTCCGTCTTCAAAACCAGCTACAGAGAATCTACCTCTAGGCGAATTCCTTTTTCTCCAGGAAAAGCCCAAACTCTTCTAGGGGTTCAACTGATTAGGTCAGGCCCACCAGGATAAAGTTGACCTGGCCCTACAACATCAGTTAATCACATGAGTGATATGCCTTGATATTTGGAGTCCTTTCCACACTCAAGGGGAGGAGTACCTACAGGGCACGGGGTCTCTGGGGTCACCTTGAGATTCTGCCTACCACAAGGTTCAGAGGCTCAGGGGCTTGGTCCCGTCTGTGTGGATGGAAGTGATGGTAGCCATTACCGGATGAGGGCCTACCACCAGCCCAGCCCTATTCTTTGCACACACATGTGGTCTCACTGCGGTACTTGTAGAAGTCCCGTGTGGTTCGTGTTTGTGGCCAAATATTACAGATGAGAAATCTGCAGTTTAATGAGGTAAGATGGGGGGCGCCCGGGTGGCTCAGTCAGTTAAGCAAGACTTTGGCTCAGGTCATGATTTCACAGCTCGTGAGTTCAGGCCCCACGTCGGGCTCTGTGCTGACAGCTCAGAGCCTGAAGCCTGCTTCGGATTCTGTCTCTCCCTCTCTCTCTGCCCCTCCCCTGCTTGCACTCTGTCTCTCTCTCAAAAATGAAATAAAATAAAATAAAATAAAATAAAATAAAATAAAATAAGGAGGTAAGGTGGCTTGTCCAAAGCGGCCCAGCCAAGCGTGGCCCCAGCGGTGACCGCAGAGACTGGGCTAATGAGGCAGGGAGGGTTACTCACATCAGACTGAGTGACAGAGGTCAAGACTCTAGTGGCCCCCAGCACAGGTCAGGCCCAAATAGAACCTTCTCTCCTGCCGCCCCTCCCTGCTCCCTCATGACGGACCTGCAAAGCTGCAGGCCAACCTAAATCAAAGACGGATTTTTTTTTTAAGTTTATTTATTTATTTCTGAGAGAGAGAATCCCAAGCAGACTCCACTAGCATGCAGCCCGATGCGGGGCTCAAACCCACAAACCCTGAGTCATGACCTGAGCCGAAACCAAGAGCCCGAGGCTCAACCCACTGAGCCCCCCAGGCGTCCCTCAAAGGTGGATGTTTCCATAATGAGGCATTTCCCTGCTGCCTCCCTACCCCCATCTCTTCACGTTATCTTTGAGGGACAGTGAATAATAAGATGGAAAGAGGCGGCTATAACCTTCTGGAAAAGCCCATTTTAAACGAAACTTACTTGAAGATTAACCAGCCCGTGGCTTCTGTTCGGACAAGTAAGAGCGTCTTCATGGATATTGTTGCTAATCGCCGAGGAATGCGGGCCTGTCAGAACACTGGTCACCGTAGCCCGTTGTTGGGCCTGCGGCACCGGGAAGGTCAGGGTCGCTGAGTGCGGGTGGCTAGCAGGCTGAGGGACGCTCTGACCGGCCGCGTTTCAGAGAAATGCTCCTGCTTCTTTTTTTCATAACCTTTTCCCATCTTCTGAGTCTCCTAGTTTATTGACACCGTTTTTCGGTTCAGAGAAAACTTCCTCCCCCTTCTCGCAAAGCGAATATCGTGTGTAGCTATGAGTTTGAGCCTGTGTCCTTTTGCTCACTCTTGGGTTGTTACTCAAATCAGCAGTCAGCGATGCTCAGGTTGAAAAGCAAAGCCCGCCTACCACGTGACGCTCGGTGAGATGAGCGAGACGCAAAAGGACAAATAGTGAGTGTCCCCCTCCCACTTATGCGAGGTCCTCAGAGGAGTCAAATCCATAGAGACAGAAAGATCAGTGGGCGCCAGGGGCTGGGGGAGGGGAACGGGGAGTTAGTGTCCAATGGGGACAGAGTTTCAGTTTGGGAAGATGGAAATATTCTGGAGATGGATGGCGGGGGTGGTTTCACAATAACGTGAATATATAGACTTAATGCCACTGAATTGTACCCTTTAATGTGATTAATCAGGGGCGCCTGGGTGGCTCGGTCGGTGAAGCGTCCGACTTCGGCTCAGGTCGTGATCTCGCGGTTCGTGGGTTCGAGCCCCACGTCGGGCTCTGTGCTGACAGCTCAGAGCCTGGAACCTGCTTCCGATTCTGTGTCTCCCTCTTTCTCTGCCCCTCCCCTGCTCACACTCTGTCTCTCTGTCTCTCTCTCTGAAAAATAAGTAAACATTAAAATTTTTTTTAAATGGCTACCATGGTAAAGTTTCTGTTATGCTTACTTTACCACAATTTTAAAAAGGGGGGAAAAAACTGTGTGGGGTTTATTCATGGGTAGTAGAAGGATGAATACTCTTTTCCCCAAATTTTCAAAGTTTATTTATTCTGAGAGACAGGAGAGAGAGAGAGAGAGAGCACGAGCAGGGGAGGTGCAGAGGGAGAGGGACAGAGAGAGAATCCTAAACAGGCTTGGCATTGTTAGCGCAGAGCCCGACGTGGGGCTCGAACCCTCAAACCGCGAGATCCCAACCTGAGCTGAACCCAGGAGTCGGACACTGAACTGACTGCACCACCCAGGCGCCCCGTTTTCCATTTTCTTTCTTATTTATTTTTTTACCACAATGAAGAAAAAAGAGTGGAGCACACGTTACGATCCCCAGGCTTGCTTGGTAAATGTACCGATGTATCTGCTTCTAACAGTGGCCTTAGAGGACATCTTGGACACACCCCACAGCGTCTCCCCTTCCACAAGCCTAACTCGCTACGCTCCTGGTTGTGTGGACAAGACCCCGAGCCCAGCACCCTGCGGTCACAAAGAGGGACTCAGGAGGGTTTAGTGCACCCCTGGAAGGATGGGAGCGGTGGGGGGGGGGGGGGGGTTTGAGTCTGTCATCAGAGCACGTTGCAAACAGTTAGCTATTGTTTCTCTGAATTGTCAAAACTGTTTTATTGAGGCACACACGAGGATACGTAAATCTTAAGTATACAGCTTGATACATTTTCCAGATGTATATACACTTATACATACACATTTATACGTGTGTGTATGCCCTTCCAGCACCCCAGAATTTTCCTCTTCCCCCTTCCTAGTTAATATCTGTCCCCCGGGCATTCGCTGTTCTGACTTATGCCAGCATAGGTTGGCTTTGTCTTCTGGAACTTGATATGACCCGAATCCTATACTATGTAGTCTTTTGTGTGTGGATTCTTGTTTAACCATCTTGCTGCTCACTTTGTGTTTTGTTTTGTTTTGTTACTGTTTATTTATCTTTGGGAGAGAAAGAGACAGAGCACCAGCAGGGGAGGGGCAGAGAGATCATGACCTGAGCCGAAGTCGTACGCTTAACCGCTTAACCGCTTAACCGACTGAGCCACCCAGGTGCCCCTGGTTTGTTTTGTTTTGTTTTGTTGTTTTAATTGTTTAATGTTTATTTATTTTTGAGAGAGAGAGCATGAGCGGGGGAGGGCAGAGAGAGAGAGACACACACACACACACACACACACACACACACACAGAATTCAAAGCAGGCTCCAGGCTCTGAGCTGTCCACACAGGGTCCGATGCAGGGCTCGAACTCGTGAACCGCGAGATTGTTTGGGTTTAAAGTCTATTTATTTATTTTGAGATAGAGAGACTGGGAGTTGGGAGGGGCAGAGAGAGGCAGAGAGAATCCCAAACAGGCTCCACAGTGCCAGCACAGAGCCCGACGTGGGGCTCGAACTCACAAACCGTGAGATGGTGACCAGAGCCGACACCAAGAGTCGGCCGCTCAACCCGAACAGCTAATCCCTGGTGGTTAGGTGGGGCCAGTGGAACAAAGTACTTTAGGGCGGGAACACCGAAGAAATTGGAGATTCAACAACTTGTAAACATTTAGCAGTTGGGAAAAGGGAACGATGGGCCTCCTGTCCTGAATATGTCTGTGAGCAGACATACAGACGCGTTTTAGAATCTGCTTCCTTGATTCTTCCCCATCCATCCTTGTGATCCTTACTGACTTTCACAGTCGTGCTAGCTCACACTTCAGGGCCTGACAGAAGGAATCTTTTTAACATTTCATAAAATGGAAATGCGGTTCAAACTGGCCTTATGGCATTGGAACATACCATCATGAATTATTTACAGTGGTTATAAGCTGAGTTATGTGTGTTACTTAATTCTGCAATTCCCATGTTCAAAGTCTGTTATTATTTTCCTCCCTCTGTGGCCCTCTTTGAAATCATTCCTTCACCCAGTGCACTTTGACTCAATCTGGAGTTAAATGTGAAAGTCCATGTTTTGGGTTGGCAGGAAGCCTTAAAATGGCCATGGCCCTAGAGCGATTTATACATAGATGTGTGCATTTGCTCCAGACCGGGGCCCAGACCGTCCACAGCCTGGTTGTGCATCTCTAACATGCATCTCTAATATGATGTGTATCTTTGATCATAAAAGGGAAGGGATACAGGGCCACCTGGGAGGCTCAGGCTGTTGAGCATCCCGCTTCGGCTCAGGTCACGATCTCACGGTTGGTGAGTTCAAGCCCCACATCGGGCTCTCTGCTGTCAGCGTGGGGCTCGCTTCGGAGCCTCTGTTTCCCTCTCTCTGTCCCTTCTCCACTTGCACTCTCTGTCTCTCTCTCAAAAATAAATAAACATTGGGGCGCCTGGGTGGCGCAGTCGGTTAAGCGTCCGACTTCAGCCAGGTCACGATCTCGCGGTCCGTGAGTTCGAGCCCCGCGTCGGGCTCCGGGCTGATGGCTCAGAGCCTGGAGCCTGTTTCCGATTCTGTGTCTCCCTCTCTCTCTGCCCCTCCCCCGTTCATGCTCTGTCTCTCTCTGTCCCAAAAATAAATAAACGTTGAAAAAAAAATAATAAAAAAAATAAATAAATAAACATTAAAAAGAGAGAGAGAGACAGAAGGATACAGCAGAAGGGTTTGGATATGCACACTGATCACCACGTTAGAAAAATAATTCAAAACACAAGCCCCGAAGATTGTCGATGGCTAGCATCCCCTTTAGAGGATCATTCAGGTACTTTAGAAAATAGACAACTTGCATCGGTGCATATAAATTTCTTTCCTGAAGAGTTTAGGAATTAAGACTAGGAAATGGATGGGTGGACACAACAGCCCCCTGTTTTGATAGACTGTTGCCCAAGTCGAGTTGACTCGAAGTACACATAGGTTCCCTGTAACATTGTTCTTTGAACTTCAGTTTACTGTGTCCTCTAGGATTGCTCTAAGAGCCATGGAAACGGTAAACTTTTTTTTATTATTTTTTTTTAATGTTTATTTATTTTTGAGAGAGAGAGAGAGAGAGAACATGAGCGGGGGAAGGGCAGAGAGAGAAGGAGACACAGAATCGGAAGCAGGCTCCAGGCTCTGAGCTGTCAGCACAGAACCCAGCGTGGGGCTCGAACCCACGAACCGTGAGATCATGACGTGAGCCAAAGTCAGACGCTTAAACTGACAGAGCCACCCAGGCACCCCAAAACTATTTTTTAATGTTTATTTATTTATTTTTGAGAGAGAGAGAGAGGGAGAGAGAGAATCCCAAGCAGGCTCCGAGCTGTCTGAGCAGAGCCTGACGTGGGACTCGATCTCACGAATCGTGAGAGCGTGACCTGAACTGAAATCAAGAGTTGGACGCTTAACGGACTGAGCCACCCAGGCGCCCTGGGGAACTTTAAATCTGAAGTTTAGGGGCGCCTGGGTGGCGCAGTCGGTTAAGCGTCCGACTTCAGCCAGGTCACGATCTCACGGTCCGTGAGTTCGAGCCCCGCGTCAGGCTCTGGGCTGGTGGCTCAGAGCCTGGAGCCTGTTTCCGATTCTGTGTCTCCCTCTCTCTCTGCCCCTCCCCTGTTCATGGTCTGTCTCTCTCTGTCCCAAAAATAAATAAACGTTGAAAAAAAAAAATTAAAAAAAAAAAAAAATCTGAAGTTTAAATTCAGACTACAGTTTCAAAGTACTTTGACATGACGAATGATTTCTAATAATGCAGGGTGCCTATTTAGCCGTTTTAAACAAACACCTTTCCCTTCTGACATCCTGGAGATCGCCCCCCCCCCAACCCGGACAGACGGCAGCTGGGACATGTTCTACTCCGTCCTGACTTTGTCGGTGAGAACAAGCCATTGTCATCACCAGGTTCCTGGCCGTGTGTGGAACTCCCTGGGCAGGACGAGGTTTGCAGAGTACTCATCTGGCAAGTGCTGGGCTCCAGGGTCATACCACGTGGCCACAAAACCCGGCCCCACCCCTCCCTGGACAAATCCCTTAATCCCTCAGAGCCTCAGTTTCTTCATTTGGAGAATGGGGGATGATGTTAGCACCCACTCTGTGGGGTGGTTGCAGAGATTTTTTTTTTTTTTTTAATTTTTTTTTCAACGTTTTATTTATTTTTGGGACAGAGAGAGACAGAGCATGAACGGGGGAGGGGCAGAGAGAGAGGGAGACACAGAATCAGAAACAGGCTCCAGGCTCTGAGCCATCAGCCCAGAGCCCGACGCGGGGCTCGAACTCACGGACCGCGAGATCGTGACCTGGCTGAAATCGGACGCTTAACCGACTGCACCACCCAGGCGCCCTGTTGCAGAGATTTTTAAACACCGAATATGAGCACGAAGGCTGCCCGTACTAATCAGTCGCTGAATATTCATTGTAATCATCACCTGGGCAAGCCAGGTGCCTAGATTCCAGAGGCTTCTCACTCAGGAGAGACTGATTAGTTCCTTGGGTTGTGTCCTGTTTTATGTGGATGTGAGAGACTCGCTCTTTCCAGGTAAGCAGGTGGGTGACTTCCTGCCATTGGGAAGGCAGTCCCTTCAGTTCACCAGTATGTAAACAGACCTGGCCAGGTCGCTGCCAGATGGACATAGGGGGCTCTAAACCAGTTATCCCCTCCACTGCCTGCAGGGCCTCACTGCCCCGGGTCCACCGATCAGTAAGACTCTGAATTTGATGGTATGACAGCCTGGCACCCCCTCCCTACAGCGGACCCCACTAAATAGGTTATGTTGGTGGTGATGCCCAGCTCCTTGGTGTCGATCAGCAACTCCCTGCACGTTGTAAGAAACAGCAGCTCCTGGGCACCTGGGGGGCTTAGTCGATTAAGCGTCCGACTTCGGCTCAGGTCATGATCTCACGGTTTGTGAGTTCGAGCCCCGCATCGGGCTCTGTGCTGACGCCTCGGAGCCTGGAGCCTGCTTCCGATTCTGTGTCTCCCTCTCTCTCTGCCCCTCCCCTGCTCATGCTCTGTCTCTGTCTCTCTCTCTCTGTCTCTCAAAAATAAATGAAGAAAGGAAGGAAAGAGAAGAGAGGACAGGAGGGGAGGAGAGGAAAACAGCAGTTCCTCCTCCCTTCCGTTGGTTGACTTGACCAACCTTGACAGCCTCCAGGAGGGCAGCTCGGTGTGGTAGAATGGACGGGGCAGGGGTGCTGGGGTCCAACCAGCATGTCCCAGCTGCCTCCCGTGTCTGGGAAACATGGGGAAGTGAAAGTCACTTCTCTGAGCTGCAAAGTGTTGCAGAAATCTAATGAGTCAACACCTACAGAAAGGCTTTGATAAGCAGTGAATAGGGCCAGGCCAGGGCAGGGAAGGCGTGGAAAATCTAAGGAGGCCTCCGGGCTTGCGCAGCCCTGAGAGCGAATGCCTCCTTCAGGTTTGCCCCAAGGTGCCTTACCGGCCTCACCCTCGCCCCCGCCCAGCCCTGGGCTTTAGACTGTCAACAGCAATAGCAGCTAACCTTGATCGACTACCTGGCACATTAATACCTCTTTTCATCCTTACCACGGCTCTTGTATTATCCTCCTTGGCAGATGAGGAAAGCGAGGCACAGAGAAGCTAAGGAATTTGTCCAAGGACACACAGCCGGTAGAGCCAGGAATCCATCCCACGCAGGGAGATTCTAGAATCTAAGCTCTTAACCATTGTGCAAAGCTGCTAAGTTATGCTGGTCCACTGGGGGAAGCCCAAATTCCCTGGCCACAACCACGCCCCTTCCCAGCCTGTCCCCTGCCTCTGTCTTCTCTGCCTCTTCTACCCACATTTCCCTGGGCCTCCTGCCAAAACAAGCTCCATGGAGTGGCCCCAAGGGAGCCACGTTCTTCATACCTCTGTTTTCGCACCTGCTGTTGGCCTCCCCCGATCCTTCCCGACACCCATCTCGCTGTCCCTGACTGGCAAACTCCTATTTATTTTTCAAGACCCATCTTAAGTCGTGCCTCCTCTGTGAAGCCTTCCCGGACCACCACCCCTAGGCAGTTAATAGCTGACCCTCAGTGTCCCCAGAGTACCTTGACTTTCCTTGGTGCCTAAGGTTACTGACTATCAGGTAGGGTCTGGTGGGGCAGACAAGCAAATGTATATTCAACGTACACGAATTCAGCTACTGCTTCCTGCAGGGAATAAAAGCAGGAGAGATTGTATAAATGGTGTGAGCGTCCCCACAGGGTGGATGCGAGGTGTCCCTTCTGCTGGCGTCACTTCCTCAGGCTCCCATGATCCCATGCCCCGAGGGATCACCCACAATTTAACAAAATGTGTTTTGCAAACCTGGCCCCTAAGACCAAATCGCTGCTTTGTCTGGTGCTCGACCTGAGGGGCAGGGATCCACGCCACGGATGAGCAAACGCCGGCCACAGCCAGCAGACTTGAGGGAGGGATGTTGACGTGCAATGTGACACCTTCCTCAGAGAGGACACGGCTGTGGTGGCCGGAAGTGCTTTTCCCCTTATGGGCTTGCTTGGGAATCGGACTCCCACGCAGGCTGTGACTGATCAGCCATGCTGATTCACGATTATGCCACTTGGCTTCTGTGTTCTGTCTCCCTCGACATCCCAGGCTCTCCTGCAGGGCATCATAGGTGTCTCCTGGTGCCCAGGCTGGGCCCGGGCCCTGCTGGGAGCTGCTTGGTGTCGGGGGCGGACAGAGAGTGAGTGGAAGTCAAGCCCCCCCTGGGAACCACACCCAGAATTGAGGCAGCTGGTTATGACCCATCAAAAACGTTTTAAATCACATTCGTCAGTCTTTTAAACTGTAATTTCAGGGACGCCTGGATGGCTCAGTCAGTTGAGCATCCGACTTCGGCTCACAGTTGGTGAGTTCGAGCCCCACGTCAGGCTCTGTGCTAATAGCTCAGAGCCTGGAACCTGCTTCAGATTCTGTATCTCCCTGTCTCTCTCTGCCCCTTCCCCACTCACACTCTCTCTCTCTCTCTCAAAAATAAATAAACATTAAAAAAAATTTTTTTAAACAAAAAAACCCTGTATTGGACAAATCTGGGAGCAGATAAGTCCCCTGATGTGTATCTGGTGGAATCCCCTTCTTTGGGTTTATTTTCCTTGCCTTGTCTTTCCCTTGCAAAGAGATAGGATGGCAGGGAGAAGAAAGAACAGGGGTGTTTGTATAATATCCTGTGATACGGTGATTAATGAATGGTGATTAAAACAATTGGAAATTCCCGCCTGAGATGCTGCTGGTGAGGCAGAAACTAGCGAAGTTATCCTAATAAGGAGTGGCCGGAAGGCAGGAGAGTGAGGAGAGGTGTGATTCATGACCCCAAGCCCGTCGCCTGCAAGCTTTCCCGAATGCCCGGAGCCCGCGAGCCCGCTCGCTGCTTTCCACGAGGCTGGGCTTGACTTGGCTTGGATTTCTTTCCACTCGGAAGACCTGGAAATCACGCCAGAATCTGGAGCTTTGTCTGAGTTTCTGTGAACCTGGGTAATAGATCTTCCAAAATTACTACACCAGCGAGATACCAAGTTCCTGGGGAGGCGAAAGAAAGAGATGGTGAAGAAGAAAAAGCCCAACCACTTTCTTTAAATGTGTATTTATTTTTGAGACAGAGAGAGACAGAGTGGGAGTGGGAGAGGGGCAGAGAGAGAGTGAGACACAGAATCCGAAGCAGGGTCCAGGCTCTGAGCTGTCAGCACAGAGCCCAATGAGGGGCTCGAACTCACGGACCGTGAGATCATGACCGGAGCCGAAGTCGGACGCTCACCTGACTGAGCCACCCAGGCGCCCCCACCCCCACCCCCACCCCACCCAACCACTTTCTGTAAATTACAGCACGTCTGTCAAACACTCAGATGTGCTGACCCGGTGGGCGGTGGCCGGGGTGGGAGGCTGAGATTTATTCCGCGGTGTTGGAATTTCCGATTTCATGGTATGATTAATGGTGGGGAATGCAGAAGACAGAAATGTGCACGCACCATGACGTTCTCAAACTCCGAGCATCTGTGATGAGTTTTAAGTGATTTCACTCGAGCAATGAGGGGTCTCTCTGCCACTGAATGGAAGGGCTGGGGGCGGGGGAGGCGGAGAAGGGGGGGATTCTGGATTCCAAGTGGGTACAAAGTTGGGTTCATCAGCCTCTCGCTCCCCATCTCCCCCTTCTGCTAATATATTCATCACTGAAGATGAGGAGGGCTGTCCTGTGGGTAATGTGTCCTTGGCTGTGACCTTAGGAAACAGCCTGTCATGTAAATCGTCCCCTCCTGCTGCAAAGGGCCTTGGCTTTCTTGCACGTGTTTCCTGTGGGCGAGGAAGCCAGGTGGAGATTCTCTGGTCTGGGGTACTAAAGGAGAGCTATGAACCACTGCTGGGCAGTAGAATGTGCTGGGGGGGGCGGGGGGCGGGGTCACCTGGGAGGCAGAACAAAGAAACATTGTGAGATGATAAAGTACAACTGAAGTGAGTCATTTAACCCTTTCAAAGCTTCATCTTCTTTGTTTGCAGAATGAGTTAGAATGTAAATCTACGTTATTTTGACCCAAAATAAAAAATATAGGGGCGCCTGGGTGGCTCAGTCGGTTAAGCGTCCGACTTCGGCTCGGGTCATGATCTCACGGTCCGTGGGTTCGAGCCCCGTGTCGGGCTCTGTGCTGACAGCTCAGGGCCTGGAGCCTGCTTCCGATTCTGTGCCTCCCTCTCTCTCTGACCCTCCTCTTCTCGCACTCTGTCTCTCTCTCTCTCTCAAAAATAAATAAACATCATATGTACATGTAACAGAGGTAGCATTAGCGATTTGTGAAGGAAGGATTGGTGTATTCAATAATTAGAGCTGGCTTTCCATATGGAAAAAAAATAGTAGAAGTGAATCCCAGCAGAGACAGAAAAAAAGTGTTTCCAGTAGAAATTCCTAGGTCCGATTGGGACTTCATCATTCTTAAAGCCCTCCAGAGGCCTTTTAGAAACCCTCAGTCTGGACTGTTAACTCCCTGGGGGCCGGAACTCCAGCAATTTTTGTCATGAAATCATGTGTACCACGTATGGTTTCCTAGAACATACTATTAACCCAGACGATGTTTGTTGAATAAATACGTGATTTCCTAGAGTCTGAAAGAAAAAAACTTTGCTAAAAAAGAGTGTCCGCTTTTCCCGGACTGTCACTAATAGTAAAACAGATTGTTGTATACCCAGAATTAGTTGGGGGTACTGACCTGCCTGGAAGCAGGAGAGAAAAGCTGATGGGGTGCCTGGGTGGTTCAGTCATTTAAGCATCCAACTTCAGCGCAGGTCATGATCTTGCCGTCCGTGGGTTCGAGCCCCTTGTCCGGCTCTGTGCTGACAGCTGGAGCCTGGAGCCTGCTTCGGATTCTGTGTCTCCCTCTCTGCCCCTCCCCACGCACACTCTGTCTGTCTCTGTCTTCAAAAATAAATAAATATTTTTTTAAAAAATTTTTTAAAGAAAAAGAAAAGCTGAGTGGAGGCATTGTAGTGAGATCAGCTTTGTTCTCCAAATCTAATTTAGGGATATTTTAAAATATTACACATGCCACGAGAGAAACAAGGCCCACCCCCAAGATTTTATTAAGCAATATTTTAACTGCGGTCACGACTACTCCTTTAGTCATTTATTAAGTGCTTACTTTATGTAGTAACACAATCTTTCTAACACACGTTTTTTCCTCTTTTTAGTTTATTAAGGCATAAGTTCCATGTAATAAATTTCACCAGTTTTAAGTGTACAGTTTGATGAGTTGTGGCATTTGTGTGCAATGCGCAGTCACCTCCATGGTCAAGACACAGAATGGTCCTCCCATCCTGCAAAGACTCCTCTGCCCCCTGGGACCCCAGCCCCTACCCCCACCTCCAGCATTAGGCAACTGCTGGGCTGCTTAGGGTCTAACACTTAATTAAAATAACCGTAATAATTGTAGAGTCAGGATTTGTTTTTTTACTGCTTGTTTGTTTTTGAGAGAGAAAGAGCAGGAGCAGGGGAGGGGCAGAGAGAGAGAGAGAGAGAGAGAGAGGGAAACAGGGGATCCAAAGCAGACTCCGAGCTCACAGCACAGAGCCCGACGTGGCCCTCGAACCCACAAACTTCGAGATCGTGACCTGAGCCGAAATCAGGTGTTTAACCAACTGAGCCAGCCCGGTGCCCCTGGAGTCAGGAATTTTGAAATAATGCTGTGGCCAAAGGGTGTAAACAGAGACAGAAGAGAAGTGAGAATGGGGAGGAAGGTGATAACCTGGCTAAGCTGGGCTGCAGTCCAGACACTGGGTGCAATGAATTAGCCCCACCAGAGACCCGGGGTCGGGGGCCATAGAGAGCATGCCATGCCTCCCGGGACTGGGTGTTCCAGGAATTTTTTTTTACCAATAACGTGGTAAGACGTTTTTACGACTACAGAAAAAGAACACAAGGTTGACATATACACTTGCATGGAAGTCTGGCAACTGGGTTTCCAAACACGCATCTGGATTCATTTTAAGTTTTTATTTAGTTTTGAGAGAGAGAGAGAACGCACAGGTGCACACAAGCGGGGGAGGGGCAGAGAGAGAGGGAGAGGATCTGAAGAGGGCTCTGCACACACAGCAGAGAGCCTGATGCAGGGCTCAAACTCACGAACCGCGAGATCATGACCTGAGCCGAAGGCAGCCGCTTAACCGACTGAGCCTCCCAGGTGCCCCTGGATTCATTTTAACCTGATGTCTTAGAGAGCCCCCGAGCCTTCAGATCCGTCCCTGAAGATTTTACATGTCCCTTCAGCCTCCATGGGGACAGCAGGCACTGTCTGGATCCCGAGGCCACCACCGAAAAGGACAGGGAAATTCCTGCTGCCTTCCAGTAGGAAGGTGCTCCCGTTCTGATCATAGGAGGCGAAAACAAATGAACACTCCCCAAGACTAGAGCAGGGAGGGACATAAAAGCAGGAAGACTGGGGGGTGGGGGAGGAGGGGAGCACTGGAGGAGGCTGGTCAGGGAAGGTCACTCTGAGGACATGACCTTTGAGCTGAGACTGGAAGGACCAAAAGGACCCAGCTCTTGCTAGAGAAACAGCTTCATAGAAACCAGGACCAGTACGTGCAAAGGCCCTGGCGATGGGAAAGAGGTTCGTGTGGTCAAGAAAGAAGGCAAAGGTGGTCACTGAGCACGGTGACCAAAGCAGAGAGGGGTACAAGCTGAAGTTGGAGAGATGAAGACGTTTTGCTCCAAAAATGCAAACCGAGGCCGTCTTGAAAGCAAAGTCAGGAAGGCAGCTGAGCTGGTGTCCTGGCGCCCTGAGGCATGTGTCGCTGCCGGGCAGTAGCTGGGAATGCGTACAGTTGCAAGGTCACTTCTTTCTCAGGTACTGATCACAGACTGGGAGCTGGCAGGAAATGGTAGATTTTTTCTGGCCTAGCCCCCTCCTTTTATAAATGGAGGAACGGGGGCGCCTGGGTGGCGCAGTCGGTTGAGCGTCCGACTTCAGCCAGGTCACGATCTTGTGGTCCGTGAGTTCGAGCCCCGCGTCGGGCTCTGGGCTGACGGCTCAGAGCCTGGAGCCTGTTTCGGATTCTGTGTCTCCCTCTCTCTCTGCCCCTCCCCCGTTCATGCTCTGTCTCTCTCTGTCCCAAAAATAAATAGACGTTGAAAAGAAAAATATATATATATAAATGGAGGAACGGAGGCCCAAAGAGGGTAAGGTTCTTACCGATAAAAATGGACAAGATATTTGCAGTTCACTATCACAGACCGAGGGATCAACTTCCACACTACGTCAAGAGCGGCTGGCTGGTCAGGCCAGAGCAGAGCAAACAAGGGGGAGAGAGGTTCAAGAAGAGGCTGACGGAAGTCCCAACATTTTATCACGTAGCTGCTGGCCTGGGGAATGCAAATGGGTTCATACCTTCCCATGGGAGGAAAGTGCATGTAGCCCTCATGCAGGCTAGCAGTTTTGATCCAAATGAAGCAAGGAAGGAACTTGCTTCAAAAAACTGGAAGGAACTCACTTGTCACCCAACAGGTGCGTGGAAATAAATACACCGTGGTCTATACAGATAATACAACACTACTTAGGAATAAGAAGAAACAAAGTAGGGAACAGTGGACTGATCTCACAAACGTGCTAAGCAAAGAAACCAGGTACCAAAGAGAATATACTGTAGCATTCTGTTTATACGAAGGTCTGGATCGGGCAAAACCCAACCGATAAGTTTTCTGGGACCAGAAGCCGAAGTTGACTGCAAAGGGACATTAAAGGAACGTTTAGGGACCATGAACATTTTTTAGATCTTGATTGTGATAGTGGTCATGTGTATATACATCTGTTAAAACTCTTAAAATGAATGGGTGCTTTTTAATGTACGTAAACTACAGCTCAATAAAGTTGATTTTATTTATTTTTTATTTTGAGAGAGAGAGTGCCCGAGAGAGACACAGCACGTGCTCACGTGAGCAGGGGAGGGGCAGAGAGAGGGGGAGAGAGAGAATCCCAAGCAGGCTTCACGTTCAGCACCAAGCCCTGGGTGGGGGCTTGAACCCACGAACCGTGAGGTCATGACCTGAACTGAAAACAAGAGTTGGACGCTTAACCAACTGAGCCACCCAGGCGCCCCTTAATAAATTTGCTCTTAAAAAGTTTTTTTTTTTAACATTTATTCATGTTTGAGAGACAGAGAGAGACAGAGTGAGAGCAGGGGAGGGGCAGAGAGAGAGGGAGACACAGAATCCGAAGCAAGCTCCACGCTCTGAGGTGTCAGTACAGAGCCTGACACAGGGCTCGAACTCATGGACCATGAGATCATGACCTGAGCTGAAGTCAGATGCGTAAATGACTGAGCCACCCAGGTGCCCCAAAATAAATTTTTTAAAAAGGTGGAAAGGGGCGCCTGGGTGGCGCAGTCGGTTAAGCGTCCGACTTCAGCCAGGTCACGATCTCGCGGTCCGTGAGTTCGAGCCCCGCGTCAGGCTCTGGGCTGACGGCTCAGAGCCTGGAGCCTGTTTCTGATTCTGTGTCTCCCTCTCTCTCTGCCCCTCCCCCGTTCATGCTCTGTCTCTGTCTGTCCCAAAAATAAATAAACGTTGAAAAATAAAAAAAATTTAAAAAAAAAATAAATAAATAAATAAAAATAAAAAGGTGGGAAAAGCATAGCTGGTTAGATTGCTATTGATTCATTGGCTGAAGACTTACTGGGCACCTTCCATGAGCAGGTGCCATAACAGGTACTAACCGTCCTTTGTGCCAAAACGTGGTGGAACAGAACACCCACATCAGCCCCGCGCGTCTCCATGAGCCCCTGGGTTCCCTCCACGGGACTCCCCTACACGTGACTGCCCCATCATCCACTGCCCCCAGGCCGTCAGCTACTCAGAGACCCCCAAATCAGGACCCAAGTCACAGAAGGGGCCGAGATGGCACTTGTTCATGAATCAGGGCCCCGTCCTGACCGGTACGTACCCCTCTGTTCAATGATCAACCGCCGTCTCACCGGCTTGGTGTTGTCCATTCAGATCATTTTGCAGAACCCCAGTCTACGGTATTAGCGCTCTTCAGCTCTTTCAAAGTTCGTTGACACAACATGTTTGTATCTAATTTCTGCAAACATTTTCCTAGCCTCCACTACTGAATATAGGCATATCCTGGGCATGTGAAGCCCTCAGGGCAGGAGACAGCGGCTCGTTGCAAACAAATATGTCCCTGTGTACATAGACTGTACGTGGACTTTCGTCTCTGGTCATATTGAGAAGAGGT
Source organism: Leopardus geoffroyi (assembly GCF_018350155.1). Taxonomy (NCBI): domain Eukaryota; kingdom Metazoa; phylum Chordata; class Mammalia; order Carnivora; family Felidae; genus Leopardus; species Leopardus geoffroyi. The sequence goes on along the minus strand of NC_059331.1, from coordinate 15,038,414 downwards.
GTGACAGTGTCTCTGATTGCTGTTTAATGCTGCACGGATGGGGTATGTGGATATATACTGCTCAAGGCATCTAGGATGTGGTACAGTGTTTTTAATTTTTTTTTTCAACGTTTTTATTTATTTTTGGGACAGAGAGAGACAGAGCATGAACAGGGGAGGGGCAGAGAGAGAGGGAGACACAGAGTCGGAAACAGGCTCCAGGCTCTGAGCCATCAGCCCAGAGCCCGACGCGGGGCTCGAACTCACGGACCGCGAGATCGTGACCTGGCCGAAGTCGGACGCTTAACCGACTGCGCCACCCAGGCGCCCCCGGTGTTTTTAATTTTTACAAACATTAATAAAGCAAACAAGAGGGGTACCTGGGTGGCGCAGTCGGTTAAGCATCCGACTTCGGCTCAGGTCATGATCTCACAGTTCGTGAGTTCAGACCCCGCATTGGGCTCTGCGCTGACAGCTCGGAGCCTGGAGCCCGTTTCAGATTCCGTGTCTCCCTCTCTCTCTGTCCCTCCCCCACTCATGCTCTGTCTCTCAAAAATGAATAAACTTAAAAAAATTTTTTTTTCAATAAAGCAAACGAGATACTTGTCAGCACCCCATCGGCCATAGCCTGGCACTTTCCCATCGGTAAGGACAGCACTGACATTTTATTTTACATCACTCTTCTTCTCAGACCAGGAGGGAGGGAACAAAGGTGTCAAAGTGGGGGGCTCCCTGGACCAGCGGGGGGATGGGGGAGGGCAGCACGTTTGGAGATCTAAAGCCTCCTGCTCACTCCCATTTTTCTTCCTTCTTCCAGAAGCTTCCGAGATTGCTCTGCCACACGGAAGTGGCATTACGGTTCTCATAAAACCTGGGACCCCCACGCTGCCGGTGAAACCCTGTTACATCATCAGTACTAAAGGACACTTAACCACATTGACCATCAAATCCGGAGAAAAGGCGGTCTTTTCCTTTAACTGCCGGGACCCAGAGAAGCACTTTGTCATCGAGATCCAGAAGAATATTGGTAAGTACACACTCGTGACCTGTTTGGCCTCCCTGCCTCTCTTTCCGGTGCTGAGCCGGTCTCTAACACTAGGGAGGTAAGAGCTGTTCTGAAACTCCACACTCTGTTTAGCTGTTATGTGGCCACGTATGGTTCCGAGTGCTTTACACAGGTTAAGGTCTTGAATCTCCAAAACAGCCCTGTGAGAAACTCACCAAGACGGTAACTTGCCTAAAATGACATAGCGACTAAAGCAGCAGGACAAGCACTGAGGTATTCTGGCCCCAGGATTTGCCTGCCACCACTGTGCTGCATGGTTTCTTTTCATTCATTCATTCATTCATTCATTTAGAGCATGCACTCGAGTGCACAAGAAGGGGAGGGGCAGACAGGGGGGAGGGAGGAGACAGAGAATTCCAAGCAGGCTCCCCTTGGTCAGGGCAGAGCCCAAGGCGGGTCTCAGTCTCACAAACCATGAGATTGTAACCTGAGCCAAAATCAAGAGTCAGACGCCGAACAGACTGAGCCTCCCCCAACCCCTGCGGGCTCCCCACCACACTGTTTCTTGATAGAACTTCAGATCTTCAGGTCTGGGATGCTCCAGCTGATGTGCTAAAGTGTTTTTCAACTGAGGTTTTAAAGTTTTTAAACGAAAACCTTAAAGCTAATTTAACTCAAATTTCAACTAATTTATTATTTTTTAATTTTTTTAACATTTATTCATTTTGGAGAGACAGAGAGAGACAGAGCGTGAGCTGGGAAGGGGCAGAGAGAGGAGTTACAGAATCTGAAGCAGGCTCTAGGCTCCGAGCTGTCAGCACAGAGCCTGACACGGGGCTCGAACTCATGAACTGTGAGATCATGACCTGAGCCGAAGTCGGACGCTCAACCGGCTGAGCCACCCAGGCACCCCTCAAATTTAAACTAATTTAATTGTAGGCTAAAATTTTGCCGACAAGGAGCAAAAAGCAAGGAGTTGGAAGGCAAAGAAATTGGAGGGGCGCCTGGCTGGCCTAGTCGGGTGGAACATGCAACTCTTGATCTCAGGGTTGTAGGTTTGAGTCCCATGTTGGATGTAGAGATGACTTAAAAATAAAATCTTTTAAAAAAAAGAAAAGGAATTGGAGGGTTGAGCAGATAAGGGTGGAGAGGTGGGTCCGCGAAGCACGATGGGGGAAAAACAGAATTTTTGAGGCTGAGGGATCTGGTCTGGCTTCAAGCTTCAGGCTCCTGGTCATGTGAGCTCATCACATGGCTTTGTATAAGTCACTTAACTGCTTTGTGACTTAGTTTTTTAGTCTGTGAAATAAGAGTCATTGTACCAACCAGTAGGGTTCTCATGAGGGTGAAATAAACTAATACACTGATGATGTTTGACACACAAGGATTCAACAAACTATGACTCTGACATTATTACTATTACTCACAACTTGAACTTGGGATGAGAGATTAACATAAGATATAATAACCAGGCAGAAAGAATTAAATGTGTAATTTCCTAATCGTTTTAAGGTGGGCATGCCAGCTAGGAACATAGATGTCATAACAACAAGGAGAGCACTATTTGGGATCCAATCAAAGCCATACTCAAAAAATGTCTTTGCTGGAGCATCTGGGTGGCTCAGTGGGTTGAGCGTCCGACTTCGGCTCAGGTCACGATCTCACGGTTTCTGAGTTCGAGCCCCGCATTGCTGAGCTGTCAGCACAGAGCCCGGAGCCTGCTTCAGATTCTATGTCTCTCTCACTCTCTGCCTCTCCCCTGCTCACGCTCCGTCTCCCTCTCTCTGTCTCAAAAATAAACATTAAGTTTTTTTTAATTTCTTTGCTTTCCGTTGAAAATAAATGAATCAGGCAATAGATAAGCAAGGAAAGGGGTAAAATAAACCTTAGGAAGAAGGCATTCAGAAAAAGAAAAGAAATTAAAGTGCTTACCAGCAGCTTTTGAAACTCCATCTGGTAACTAAAGCTAAGGTGTGGTTCTCTATAAAGACTAATTAAATAGATCTCTGACTAGTCTGCTGGAAAAAAGACAGAGAAAATACAAATGTACAGCTTTGAAAGGCTAAATGTTGCTTTCGTGACATTTACAGAGGCGATTTCTAAAATAGACTGTGTACAGCATTATGGTAGAAATGTGAAAATCTGAATAAAAGGAATAATTTTCAGGGAAAATTCAGTGAGCCAGATTGACTCATAGAAAGGTAGGAAACCCAGGGGCGCCTGGGTGGCGCAGTCGGTTAAGCGTCCGACTTCAGCCAGGTCACGATCTTGCAGTCCGTGAGTTCGAGCCCCGTGTCAGGCTCTGGGCTGATGGCTCAGAGCCTGGAGCCTGTTTCCGATTCTGTGTCTCCCTCTCTCTCTGACCCTCCCCTGTTCATGCTCTGTCTCTCTCTGTCCCAAAAATAAATAAACGTTGAAAAAAAAAAATTAAAAAAATAAAAAATAAAAAAATAAAAAAAAAGAAAGGTAGGAAACCCAAATCAATAAATAACCGAGGAGGAGGTTGGAAAAAAATGTGCAAGATGGAGGAAAGTGGGGTTTGGGTTATTAGAGATGGTTTCATAGAGGATCCTATAATACATCGAGGAGAAGATCATTTCTATAATATTTAAACCGTTCTAGGGGCACCTGGGTGGCTCAGTCAGTTGAGTACCCGACTCTTGATTTTGGATTTTGTTTGGGATTCTCTCTCTCTCCGTGTCCTCTTCAAATTAAAAAAAAAAAGAACATTCTAGGAGAGGGTTGGCAAGCCTTTTCTGTAAAAGACGGGATGGTAAATATCTCAGGGCATCTCCGCCCAACCACTGAGCTCCGCGCTGGGACAGCACGAAGTCAGCCACGGATAATAGCTAAGCGTATGGGCAGCGCCGTCCCACATGTCTCTTCTCAGTAGCAGGTATTGGGCTGGACTGAGCCCACGAGCTGTGATTTGCTGACCCCCTCCCTGTTCTAGAGCACAGAAAGAGGTGGCATTTCCCGATTCATGGAATAAAGCTCTTCCAACCCTCATATCAAAATGTGCCAGAGCCTAAAAAAGAAAACCACTGTCTAAATAGGGTGAAGGGATCCCACAGGAGCCCAGCAGGAGCCACTCCATGGGGCCCTGGGCACACTGGAGGCGTGGCTGCAAAGCCCAGAAAGAAATGGCTTCACGGAGTGGAGTTTCCCCGAGCTCCTAAAAACAGGTACTATCCTTACCCACACACAAAATCTGATTTTAGCCAACTCCATCACCTTGTTACCTAACCCTGTTTCGTAGGTCAGGCAGCACACTGTGCTGGCATGAACTCGGGCGGACCAGCCACAGCCCGGGCTTTCCTCCTGGGGGGCTGTGCGTTGCAAACACACTTGTCACCGAGGTTCCAGGACTGCTTTGCAAAAATGAGTGTTTGGGCGTGAACGACCTCGGTGGTCCTCAGACAGCTCTGAAAGACTCCCATGATCCCGCTTCACGTTGCCGGTACCTTCGACACCCCACTGGAGCAGCAGTAAGGGTTCGAAGGGTCCCCTTAGAGTGGCCGGAAGCCAAGGCACCGTTCAGATTCCCTGCACGGGAGACGACGGAAGCCTTACTATTCTGTGTCTGCTCTCTGTCCCTTCTTCCACATGCTTCCTTCCTCCTCGAGAACAGCGTTCTTGCTTTGTTTTAAGAGTCTTGGGAGGGGCGCCTGGGTGGCGCAGTCGGTTAAGCGTCCGACTTCAGCCAGGTCACGATCTCGCGGTCCGTGAGTTCGAGCCCCGCGTCAGGCTCTGGGCTGATGGCTCAGAGCCTGGAGCCTGTTTCCGATTCAGTGTTTCCCTCTCTCTCTGCCCCTCCCCCGTTCATGCTCCATGCTCTGTCTCTCTCTGTCCCGAAAATAAATAAACGTTGAAAAAAAAAAAAAAAAAAAAAGAGTCTTGGGAAACAAACGTACATCAAAGGATGTCATCAGCTGCTAGCCTTTAAAAAAAAAGGCGCGGGGGGTGGGGGGGGGCGCCTGGGTGGCTCAGTCCGTTAAGCCTCTGACTTCGGCTCAGGTCATGATCTTGCAGTTTGTGGGTTCGAGCCCCGCATCGGGCCCTGTGCAGACAGCTCAGAGCCTGGAGCCCGCTGTAGATTTTGTGTCTCCCTCTCTCTCTGCCCCTCCCCTGCTCGTGCTCTGTCTCTCAAAAAATAAAACGTTAAAAAAATTTTTTAATTATTTTTAATGTTTGTTTATTTTTGAGAAAGAGGGAGAATGAGCAAGAAAGGGGGAAAGACAAGGGGACAGAGGATCCGAAGCGTGTTCTGTCCGTGCCGACAGCCGAGAGCCCAACATGGGGCTCAAACTCATGAACCGTGAGATCATGACCTGAGCCGAAGTCAGAAGCTTAACCGACTGAGCCACCCAGGCACCCCGAGATGGGGATTTTTTTTTTTTTTCAACGTTTATTTATTTTTGGGACAGAGAGAGACAGAGCATGAACGGGGGAGGGGCAGAGAGAGAGGGAGACACAGAATCGGAAACAGGCTCCAGGCTCTGAGCCATCAGCCCAGAGCCTGACACGGGGCTCGAACTCACGGACTGCGAGATCGTGACCTGGCTGAAGTCGGACGTTTAACCGACTGCGCCACCCAGGCGCCCCCGATGGGGATTTTTTTAAGTCATTTGTCGAGAGAGTACCCTTGGAGGACACTTACAAAGCAGTGAGAAAAGCAGGGTAGAGCCAAGGGAAGAAGGAAGCAAAGGTGTGGTTTTAGCTAGTGGAACCACAGGCTGGTGCTGGTGTCAGAGGGCAGCCCCAGGCTGTCACATGAGACAGGGAGGTCAGGCTTGTTCCCCCCAGCCTTGGGCAGCGATCGGCTGTGGGCTGCTACCCACCTTGGGGGGCAGGGGTAGGTGCAGGACAACTCTCAGGCTTTCTGGCCAAAGGGGGCTCCCCGGCCTAGGTGACTCCCCAGAGAAGAGTGAGCTGTTGGCCACCAACACTCACGCAGCCAGGAGATCACGCCTCTGCCTGGCGGTGCCCCCCGGCTTCTCCCACAGAGGTCGAGAGGCACAGTGCATGGCCTGGTAGCATCTGTGACCAAGCTTGCTCTTGTGGCTGTGTTTCAGACTGCATGTCAGGCCCGTGTCCTTTCGGGGAGGTCCAGCTTCAGCCGTCAACATCGGTGCTGCCCGCTGTCAACAGAACTTTCATCTGGGACGTCAAGGCTCACAAGAGCATTGGTCTAGAGCTGCAGTTCTCGGTCCCTCGCCTGAGGCAGGTCGGGCCGGGGGTGAGCTGCCCAGACGGAGTCACTTACAACATCAGCGGCCGCATCGATGCCACCGTGGTGAGAATCGGAACCTTCTGCAGCAACGGCACTGTGTCCCGAATCAAAATGCAAGAAGGGGTGAAAATGGCCTTACACTTGCCGTGGTTCCATAGGAGAAACGTCTCTGGCTTCAGCATCGCAAACCGGTCTTCTATAAAACGTGAGCACACCTCCCCTCCTCCGTCCCCACCGTTTGCTGAGGCTGAAACGTACCAAAACAAAAAATGCCCGTTGCTCTAGACGGTCAGGTGTCGGGCAGTATGGTATGAATATCTTGAAGGAAGATCTCACTCTTCTGTAAGTGGTGCGGATCTCCTGGTGCGAAGTCACCCTTCTCTATTTAAAAAAAAAAAAAAATTTTTAACGTTTAGTCATTTTTTTTTAATTTTTTTTTTAACATTTTATTTATTTTTGAGACAGAGCATGAACAGGGGAGGGTCAGAGCGAGGGAGACACAGAATTGGAAACAGGCTCCAGGCTCTAAGCTGTCATCCCAGAGCCCGACGCGGGGCTCAAACTCACGGACCGCGAGATCATGGCCTGAGCCGAAGTCAGATGCTTAACCGACTGAGCCACCCAGGCGCCCCACGTTTAGTCATTTTTGAAAGAGAGACAGTGTGTGAGCAGGGGAGGGGCAGAGAGAGAGAGAGAGACATAGACTCGGACCAGTTTCCAGGCTCCGGGCGGTCAGCACAGAGCCTGCCTCGGGGCTCGAACTCACAAACCGTGAGATCATGATCCGAGCCAAAGTCGGATGCTTAACCGACTGAGCCACCCAGGCGCCCCGTCACCCTTCCCTCATAAACAAACCGTGATGCCACTCTCTTTTCTTGGTCCTTTGTTGCCTGTGAGGTTTGTTTGCACAACACGAAGTGGGATTGGCTCCACAGACCTCTCTTGATGACCCCGTCCCTCATTTCTTTGTCCTGTCTTCTAACCCCGTCACGTTTTCTGTAATTGTGTCGGTGGCTTGCCAGAGGGGGGTGCTAAACTGCTCGGGAATTTTGTGAGCTGAGGCTTAAACGGAGCTGCTGATGAAGATAAAACCACGCAAACTCACAGTTAAATTAGAAACAAAGGTAATATGCGCTCAGAACTCGTCACTTCCTAATGATTTCACCACATTCGACGGTTCTCTGTGCTCCTGAGGTTATTTACGCTGACTGTGCCTCTACGGTGGCGACATCATACGGCGACAAGCTACTGCGCGTCTGCCCCCGACTCCACATTCATGCTTGAAATCAGCCACAGTGCGAGGAAATGGACAGGCGCCCCACGTTAGGGTGCTTTTCTCCCCCTGCCGGGTTGGTAAACACCTCCTCACCCGCCACTGATGTATCCTTAGCGAGGATGAGACCAGACCCAGAGCTCGGGAGCTGAGAGCCGCCCTCCCCTCTTCCTGACCCCGTTGCCCACCGGCCACCGACAGCCAGGACAGGGGTCTCATCGCCTCCCGTTCTTTCTCGTTTGGGCCCCGCTCCCTATAGGGCTGTGCATCATCGAATCCGTGTTCGAAGGTGAAGGTTCCGCCACCCTGATGTCTGCCAACTACCCGGATGGCTTCCCTGAGGACGAGCTCATGACCTGGCAGTTCGTCGTTCCCCCGCACCTGCGGGCCAGCGTCTCCTTCCTTCACTTCAACGTCTCCAACTGCGAGAAGAAAGAGGAACGGGTTGAATACTATATCCCGGGCTCCACCACCAACCCCGAGGTGTTCAAGCTGGGGGACAAGCAGCCCGGGAACATGGCTGGGAACTTCAACCTGTCTCTCCAGGGCTGCGACCAAGACGCCCAAAACCCAGGGATCCTCCGGCTGCAATTTCAAGTTTTGGTCCAACATCCACAGAATGAAAGCAGTAAGTGAGCCCCGCTTTCCTTTCCCTCCTCCTCCAGCTCTTTCTTTCCCTCCTGGATAGTCCGCTTGGCGTGAGGTTCCCTTTCTGTTTCTCACCTGTGGCTTCTGGAACACCTGAACTCTGGACCCTGTAAGAGTTTCAGGACGTGCGTTGCCAGGCAGTAAGACGGGCTCGCTGGTGAACGCCCACTGCGAGAAGCAAATGCAAACTTGCATTCGGGCCAAGTTATTTGTTTTTTTAAGTGTATTTATTTTGAGAAAGAGAGAGAGAGAGAAGGTGGGAGGGCCAGAGAGAGATGGGGAGAGAGAGAGGCCCAACCAGGTTCTCCACTGTCAGCGCAGAGTCCGATGTGGGGCTGGAACTCAAGAACTGCGAGATCTCGACCGGAGCTGAAACCGAGTCGGACGCTTAACCGACTGAGCCACCCAGGTGGCCCCAGGCTAAGCTGTTGTTGTTGTTTTCACTTTTTTTAATGTTTATTTATTTTTGAGAGAGAGAAAGAGAGAGCACGAGTGGGGGAGGGGCAGAGAGAGGGGGAGACACAGAACCCGAAGCAGGCTCCAGGCTCCGAGCTGTCAGCACAGAGCCCGATGCGGGGCTCGAACCCACAAACCATGAGATCACGACTTGAGTCAAAGTTGGACACTTCACCCGCTGAGCCACCCAGGCGCCCCTAGGCTAAGTTGTTTTTAATGAAAGTTTTGGGAGGTTACTTTCTGCATCACATGTCTTGACCCTCGATGTGAATCAGGATTCACATTGCACGGCCACCGTCAGCATTAACGAACCCAGTTTTATTGGCTGAGTGCCCCATCCGTACTGTGGGCACACACTCCATGCCAAGCCCTGACCTAAGCAACCACTTACACTGCCTCAGCTAATCCTTATTACAACCCCAGAGGGGAGGCGGGAATTACCCTCAATTACTGCTGGAAAACCAAGAGGCCCAGATTGCTTATAGAACTAGCCCAACGTCACGTAGCTTGTCTGGAGCAGAGCAAGCCCAGAACCCAGAGCCTGTGCTCTGGATCATTCTGAACCCCGAGTGGGGGGTTTACATCACTCTACACACAGTTACTGAGATGCCACGAACCTAGAAAAGGGGAGTCGGGGCCGGAAGTAGGGGGAGGCCAGGTGCCCAGGTAGCGACATTGAAGGAAGCACCTGCTCTGCGGCACTTACTTGCCCTTCTGGAGGTGCTCACCCTCAGGGTCACGTAAGTACAAGGTCAGCCCCTGAGAGCAAGCGCCTCCTTCAACTTTGCTCTGTGGGGAGGGGCGCAGCTGTTGAAATAAAAGGAGCCTGGGTGGCTCAGTCGGTTAAGCCTCTCACCTCAGCTCGGGGCATGATCTCACAGTTCATGGGTTCAAGCCCACATCAGGCTCTGCGCTGACCGTGTAGAGCCTGCCTGGGATTCTCTCTCTCCCTTATCTCTCTGCCCCTCCCCAACTTGTGCTTTTTCTCTCTCAAAATAAATAAATAAACTTAAAAAAAAAAAAAAAAAAAGGTACAACATGAGTTCAGAGTGGAATTAAATGGGACCATGGTGTTTATTTTAGTAGAGCTGATAAATGTCTGGAAAGTGACAGTGTGGGACCTGCCCGAGGGGCTGCCTCTGGGCATCTCTGGAAGATGCAACACCACCACATCCATTTTTGTTTTTAAGTTTTTGTATTTATTTTGAGAGAGAGAGTGAGAGAGCAAGCAGGGAAGGGACAGAGAGAGAGAGAGGGAGAGAGAGAATCCCAAGCAAGCTCTGTGCTGTCATCACAGAGCCGATGCAGGGGCTCGAACTCATGAACCGTGAGGTCATAACCTGAGCCAAAACCAAGAGTTGGACACTTAACTGGCTGAGCCACCCAGGTGCCCCAGCCCCACCGTGTCCTGACCCAAGATGACTTCTGATTTATAATAACCGTGTAGAAGGTGTAGCTGTGTGTGTGTGTGTGTGTGTGTGTGTGTGTCCGTGTCCACCGACGTATTTCCATGATCCCACTGTCACAATTTTATCATCAGAATGTTAAAAACCACCACCCTTGGGGCGCCTGGGTGGCGCAGTCGGTTAAGCGTCCGACTTCAGCCAGGTCACGATCTCGCGGTCCGTGAGTTCGAGCCCCGCGTCGGGCTCTGGGCTGATGGCTCAGAGCCTGGAGCCTGTTTCCGATTCTGTGTCTCCCTCTCTCTCTGCCCCTCCCCCGTTCATGCTCTGTCTCTCTCTGTCCCAAAAATAAAAATAAACGTTGGGAAAAAAAAAAAAAAAACCACCACCCAAGAACGGTGTGGGTTTGAGTTTAGGAGACAGAGAGATTTACCATCTCAGCTATGGTAAGTGCTGTCGATTTCTTGTATTTCCTGGAACGTCAGCTGAGTTGATCTCTACAACGAATCAGACTGTTAAACAGGCTTTCTTCACCCGCATCAAGAAGGGTCTGGCTTTAGTTTCGAGGTAAGTAAAGAGTCGCTAGCTGCGGTTTAAAGCTGTTTAGCGGTGTCCCGGCTTCACGTAAAGTGGGATCTGCCTGCGTGGATTTGAATCCCACTTTCCCTACGTGCCGTGGGACTGTGGACAGAGCACCTCACCTTTGTGTGACTCAGTTCCTCAACTTAAAATAGAGAGGGTGGGCCCGCCCTCGTGGAGATGTTTTAAGGATGAAATGAGGTAGCACAGTGCCTGGCAGGTGGTCAGCGCCCTTACGTGTTCTAGATCAAAGACCCAGCGCTTGACCTCAGAGACAGCCTGTAACCCAGAAGAGACATGACTTGCAGGATGCAGGAGGTCACGTCCCAGGAGTTTTCGGGGGTGTGTGTGCCATGGGGCTCAAGGCGGGGAGTGCAGAGCAGGCTGGCAGGATTTCTGGGGGGAGACTCAAGGCAGAGCCTGGCGTTTCCCGTCTACGCAGGAGGCCCCCGGACGGTTGCTGCCTCTCGTTGCCACTGGAAGGGAGTCTAGTCTGTGTGCTGTTTGTTTCTGCTCTTTCTTGGCCTTGGAAATGAGAAGGAAGAAGCTGTGGGGTTGCTTCAAGACACGGAGTCCCTCGGTAGGAGCCTCTGCCCTTCACTTGACCGCCCTTTGCCCCCGTAGAAGAAACAACTGCCCAGAGCAGAGCCCGCGCCCCAAGCACACACGTGGGGGGGGGTTGCATTCATCACAATGTTGTATTTATCCGTCCGCACAGCTGTGTCCCGCTAACCTCTTCCCAATCAGGAATCTTGTCTCATTCCTCTGTCTTCCTACACCCACCACAGTTTCTGGCACATTCCAGGCCCTTTTGTTTTTGTTTTTGTTTTTGTTTTTTAAGTAGGCTTCATGCCCAGCATGGAGCCCAATGCGGGGTTTGATCCCACAACTCTGAGCTCAAGACCTAAGCTGAGATCAAGAGCTGAATGCCCAGGGGCGCCTGGGTGGCTCAGGGAGCTGAGCGTCCAACTTGGGCTCAGGTCATGATCTCATGGTTCAAGCCCCGCGTCGGGCTCTGTGCTGACAGTACGGAGCCTGCTTGGGATTCTCTCTCCCTCTCTCTCTGCCCCTCCCCCACTCTCTCAACATACGTGCATAAACTTAAAAAAAAAAGTCTCTACAGATTCCACAAAAATGATGAGGGGCCCTTATGAAACTTCAGTCAATAAGCTCATCCCTTCAGGGGTTTCCACGGTGTCCGTAAGTAGCAGGTAGTGAAAGGTTGTCTTTTTTCTTAAGGGGGAGGTGTCTTTCCAAATCTCCAGCTCCGGTGTTCTTTACCGAGAGGAAGCACCTGCTGATTCTCTTGCGGTAGGAAACCTTCCATCAGGGTGGAGCCTTGAGCAAATCAGAGGTCTCTTTCAGCTGTAAGTTGGCCAAGGTCACACCTATCCCTCCTCCTCCTGGGGAGGGTGGGGTGAGGCAAGAATTACGAATGTAAATAGTGACATTTCCATTTCTCCCCTCTGTGAGAGGTGAGGGGTGCGCACGTCCATCTTGCTCTGACAGCTGAGGCCCCCTGGGAGCACGTGCCTGAGGCAGCACGTGAATTTACTGTGTCTGCCCTTCGAGTCATTGAGAAAAGATTTTTTAATGTTTATTTTTGAGAGCGAGAGACCGAGAGACAGAGCGCGAGCAGGGGAGGGGCAGAGAGCGAGGGAGACACAGAATCCGAAGCAGGCTCCGGGCTCCAAATTGTCGGCACAGAGCCCAATGCGGGGCTTGAACCCGTGAACCCCGAGATCATGACCTGAGCTGAAGCCGGACGCTCGACTGACCGAGCCACCCAGGCACCCCAACCCCTCAACATACTTTGAGAGCCAACCAGACTCAGTGTGGAAAGAAGGCACGTCAGAGGACTAATGAATGAAAGGCATACGCAGAACCAGAGAACCGGCTGCATGCAGCGTGTTAGCACGGAGGCCGGAGGTCTCCTGACGCTCCCCAGGATGCAAGGTCTGTCTTGCCCCGGAATCAGGATTTTTCTCCCCAACAAACTCCGCTCTCTGTTTTGGCTTAACCGCTGGGTGTCTCAGTATACAGTGGGTGTCCCTTCCTCAAAGAAAAGAGGAGCTGTGCCACTGTGGCAGCAGCAAGGGCCCACGAGCACGAGGGGCACTGGAAGCCTCACACGCTGCTGGCAGGAGGGGTAAGAGGGTGCGATCGTTTAGGAGAACAATCTGGCAGTTTCTCACAAACTTATACCTACCTATGACCCAGAAATTTCACTCCAGGGTAATTAGCCCAGAGAAACAAAACCGTAAGTCTGCTCAAAGATCTATAAAAGAATATGTAACAGGGGCGCCTGGGTGGCTCAGTCAGTTAACCGTCTGATTCTTGATTTCAGCTCAGGTCATGATCTCGCGGTTAGTGGGTTCGAGCCCCATGTGGGGCTCGAACTCACAAACCGCGAGATCATGACCTGAGCTGAAGTCGGTCGCTCAACCCACTGAGCCACCCAGGCTCCCCTTAATCCTTTTTTTTTTTTTAAGTTTATTTATTTATTTTTAGATCGAGAGAGACATATAGACGGTGAGTGGAGGAGGGGCAAAAGGGAGACAGAAAATCGCAAGCAGGCTCCGTGCTGTCAGCACAGAGCCCGACATGGGCCTCGAACCCACGAACCGTGAGATCATGACCGAAACCAAAAGGACTCTTAACCGACAGAGTCACCCAGGCCTCTCTGAAAATTACTTAACCTTTCTCAGCTTCAAAGTTGTAGTTTATAAAGTGGAGATAATAGGGGCACCTGGGTGGCTCAGTCCCACTGAGCGGCCGACTTTAGCTCAGGTCATGATCTCCCGGTTCACAGGTTCAAGCCCTGAGTCGGGCGCTGTGCTGACAGCTCAGAGCCTGGAGCCTGCTTCAGATTCGGTGTCTCCCTCTCTCTCTGCTTCTCCCCCACTCACACTCTGTCACTCTCTCTCTCTCAAGAATAAATACACATTAAAACATTTTTTCAACGTTTATTTATTTTTGGGACAGAGAGAGACAGAGCATGAACGGGGGAGGGTCAGAGAGAGAGGGAGACACAGAATCGGAAACAGGCTCCAGGCTCTGAGCCATCAGCCCAGAGCCCGACGCGGGGCTCGAACTCACGGACCGCGAGATCGTGACCTGGCTGAAGTCGGACGCTTAACCGACTGCGCCACCCAGGCGCCCCTAAAACATTTTTTAAATAAAAAATAAAATGGAGGTAATAAAAGCAGTATTACCTTAAACACATCTCAACTTTGAACTTCCCAAAGGGAAGGTCCTTTTTTTTTTTAATTTTTTTTTTTTTTAGTGTTTATTTATTTTTGAGAGAGAGAGAGCATGAGCAGGGGAGGGGCAGAGAGGGAGGGAGACACAGAATCCAAAACAGGCTCCAGGCTCTGAGCTGTCAGCACAGAGCCCGACGCGGGGCTCGATCCCACGAACCCCGAGGCCATGACCTGAGCAGAAACCAAGAGTCCTGATGCTCAACTGACTGAGCCACCCAGGCGTCCCCCCCATTGGCTACAGGCTTGGCCACGTGAGTTTGCTTCAACCAATGAGATGTGAGGGGAAATGCGGGTACCACTTCCAAGCAGAAGCTTCAGCACATGTCCTGTGGTTCACCTTTCAAACACCATCATAAGACCGGGGTGTCGCAGAGGCCTCTCCTTCAGCCTGGATCTCAGAATTAAAAAGACATGCCCCAGCGGGGTGCCTGGGTGGCTCAGTCGGTTAAGCCTCTGACACTTGGTTTCAGCTCGTCATGATTTCACGATTCATGAGGTGGATCTCCGCATAGAGCTCCGAGCTGGCAGCAGAGCCTGCTTGGGATTCTCTCTCACCCTCTCTCTCTACCCCTCCCCCTCACGGGCTCTCTAAATAAATAAAAAAATAATAAAAGACAGGCACCAGAACTGCAGCTAACTCACAATGGATGTATACATTGAATGCAGAATAAATCTTTGGTATTCTAACCCTTTGGATTTCGGGACCACTTGTTACCGCAGCATAACGTAGCCCGAGCTGACCGACACACTCCCTCTCAAGGATATCATGAGGCTTAACCTAACACATCAGGGACTCTCTGCCATGTGGCAGATATGCAGGTCATGGAGATCCATGAAGTTCACTCTCTGACGGGAAGAACAGGCAAGCAATTGGAAAATGAGGACTTCCCATTAAAGAGAGATTCGCTTCCTTCTTCAGCCACCCTGTCACGGCATTTAAAACATTTCTAAAAGCATAAATCCCAAGGGAAATGACAAATGGAAAGGAAACAATATGCTCACATTTCCCAAAGTGGGACGTAGACGGGTAACTGATTCAGCAGACCCGAAAGTGCAGAATCTAATCCCACAGTGGGGAAACTTCCAGAAGAAACTTTCAAAGGCCCAGGAATTGGCAGCAAGTTACCTCCAGAACTAGGGCTAAAAGCTGGAGTAGCCACTCCAGCCCCAGACCAACAGAAGATAGGAATTTCTTCCCTGGTAAAGGGAAGGTTTTGAACCAGAGATCCTATTTGCACAAATAGGGAGGTGCTAAGCTGAACACAGGGAGCTTGAATAAAAAATTGATGTGCTGCCTTTTTTTGTTTTAAGTTTATTTATTATTTATTCCGAGAGAGAGAAAGGGGGGCAGGGCACAGAGAGAGAGACTCCCAAGCAGGCAGCTCGGCACCCAATGCGGGGCCGGACTCACGAGCCGTGAGATCACGGAAGTTGGGCGCTTAACCAACTGAGCCACCCAGGTGCCCCTAAACGTTTCTTTTTTCTTTTATAATTTGTGTTTGCTCCACATCTATAAGGATATTCTCTTTGCTTTGAAGTACCAGTCTAATTTGATTCTTTTACTAATGGGAGACACTGTTCTCCTGGCCCAGCCAGGAGTGGTTCATCTTTTTCTCACTTGTTGGAAATAATAGCATTTATTAGAGACCACATTATAATATCAATGGGTATAAAATCTATGAATAATGATAATATCTATGAAGAAATATTATATGTATTAATCTTCTATCCCTGAACTAATGGCACACTGCTGCTAATTACTACACATGAGAATATTTATACAGGAGGGGCGCCTGAGTGGCTCAGTCAGTTAAGCATTTCCGCTCAGGTCATGATCTCACAGTTCGTGGGTCCGAACCCCCCATCGGGCTTTGCACTGACAGTGCAGGGCTTGCCTGGGATTCTCTCTCTCCCTCTCTCTCTCTCTGCCCTTCTCCCTCCTCTCTCTCTCTCTCTCAAAATAAATAAACTTAAAAAAAAAAAGAGAATATTTACGCAGGAAAATATTTAAATAAATGATGGCGAATATCACTTGTTCATTATCAAGCAGCCACTAAATGACCGAATATTTTCAAAGCTTCGTGAATATGAAAACTACCTGGAAACATAATCAAAGCCGTGTAAAGTAATAAAGGAAAAGCCGAGTATACAATTTTATGTATACTGTACTTTTCCGTAGGCGAAAACGTTCATATGTGTGCGTGTGACCCAGGACCAAGATGAACTTGAAGGAGTAACAGCAGTTAAGCAGTGGTAGAAACTCAGTCCATTATTTTTCTTTTTCAGTTTCTCCTAGAGTTCTTGTATGTTCTCTCTCTTTTTTTTTTTTAAAGTTTATTTTATTGGAGAGAGAGAGAGCACAAAACGAGGGGGTGGGGCAGAGAGAGGGAGAGAGAATCCCAAGCAGGCTCCACACCAGCAGCGTGGAGCCCGACGCGGGGCTCAGACTCCTGAACCAGGAGATCATGACCTGAGCCGAAGCCAGACGCTTGACCGGCTGAGCCACCCAGGCGCCCCTTTGTGTATTCTCTTAATAAAACATGTTTCCAATGCTTCCCAGCCAGGAGAGGTTTGGTGCTAATTTTCGCCCTGTCCGCCGGGTGGCCGCTGACCCGTGCCTCAGACCTGTTTTCTCTTTGCGGTTTCAGATAAAATCTACGTGGTCGACTTGAGCAACGAGCAAGCCATGTCGCTCACCATCGAGCCGCGGCCCGTCAAGTTCAGCCGCAGGTTTGTCCCCGGCTGCTTCGTGTGTCTGGAGTCTCGGACCTGTAGCACCAACCTCACCCTGACCTCCGGCTCCAAACACAAGATCTCCTTCCTTTGTGATGACCTGACTCGCCTGTGGGCGAACGCCGAGAAGACCATAAGTACGTCCCCTTGGTTGGCGCTCCTCTGGGGCCGTGGGTGGCTCTCCCTGCCCCTCCCCATCTTCTCCATGGGGTCCACTGGGTAGGCTATAGACAATCTGATCAGAAATGTCCCCTGCAGTACAGAATAGGCAGGGGCGACCAGGAGAGGTAGAGATGTGCCCCTCTCGGACCAGAGCCTCTGCTGCATCGGGTCCTTCAGAAGTACATTACGTCCCCACGTCCCTGCTTGTCTCCTCTGCCCAGCCTTCCAGAATCCCTCGTGAGATCCTCTCCTCTCTGTAGCCTTCCCCAGTCTCTCCCACCCCCATGTCCCCACCTCCACGCTCACTGTGCACTTAGCACCCCTTGCATGAGACCGAGCGTCTGGAGGTCAAGAACTGTGGCTTATTCCGTTGTTTCGGTCCCTTGAGCCCCTCATGGTGCTGCACACGTATTAGTCACCTAATAAATGTTTGACGGTTGGAGGGCAGCGAAACACATAGTCCCCTCCCCCTGCTGGGCCACCATGACCTTCGACGTGGATGCTCTCCGAGTTTCCGCAGATGCAGCAGCCGAGGCCACAGGACGCAAAGCAGCCTGCCCACTAGGAGGCGGCCGAGCTGGGACGCGGGCTAACGTCTCCCCAGTTCCAGCCCTGCTCTGACCACTGCACAAAACTACCTGCCCACGGTCATGGACGCTGGGACGAAGGACTGGGTGGAGGGAGAACCTATATGCCCTGCCCATACTTAGCATCTGAGACTCAGATCCACAAAAGAGACGCTGGCAAACAAGAACAGAACATTTCCGCCCCAAATACTCCCCAGAAGTGGGTCTGCCGGTTTAGGGAAGAGTAAGAATCTGGGGCGCCTGGGTGGCTCCGTCGGTTAAGCGTCCAACTTCAGCTCGGGTCATGATCTCGTGGTTCACGAGTTCGAGCCCCACGTCGGGCTCTGTGGCGACAGCTCAGAGCCTGGAGCCTGCTTCGGATTCTGTGTCTCCCTCTCTCTCTGCCCCTCCCCTGCTCTCTCTCTCTCAAAAAATAAACATGAAAAAAAATGTTAAAAAGAATGTGAGGGGGCGAGAGGGGCAGCTGGAACAGGAGCATCAGGGAGCCAGGAGTGGAGGACAGAGCACGAGAGGAGAGACCAAAGGGAAAAACAAGAGAGCCTGGGCGGCCTTGAGGGCAGGGCAGGATGCACCTGCTGGTCTCCTCCCTGCCTGGTGCCACGAGCTCTTCTCTTCCAGGCTGCATGGACCACCGGTACTGCCCCAGGAGGCCCTACTCCCTCCAGGTGCCCAGGGACATCCTCCAGCTGCCCGTGCAACTGCACGACTTCTCCTGGAAACTGCTGGTACCCAAGGACAGGCTCAGCCTGGCATTGGTGCCAGCCCAGAAGCTGCAGCAACACACCCCCGAGAAGGTCTGCAACACCAGCTACAGCTACCTGGTGGCCAGCACGGTCCCCGGCCAGGACCTCTACTTCGGCTCCTTCTGCCCCGGAGGCTCCATCCAGCAGATCCAGGTGAAGCAGAACGTCTCCGTGACCCTCCGCACCTTCGCCCCCAGCTTCCAACAAGAGGCCTCCAGGCAGGGCCTGACCGTGTCCTTTATCCCCTACTTCAAAGGTGAGGACGTCTCCCTCTGTGTCCCCATCTCCCTGCCCCTTGCTTGTCTGGGCATCCCTCTTCTGTTGGGTGGGCGATCGCCTTCATTAAGTTGTCAACTCAAAGGGAAGGGGCAGCCGAGTGGCCAGGTCCTGGCGCAAGAAATGTGACAGACTGGGGAGCCCTCCTCCTGACTCTACCGTTGGCCTCGTGTGGAAAATTCCGGGAGGGAGAAATAAGTCTCTGACAGTGGGAGGTGACGGGTGGCGGGCAGAAGAACAAATCATCAGGTTCAAGTCTGAAAGGTTATTTATTTTGAGAGAGAGAGGGAGAGAGTGCAGGCAGGGGAGGGGCAGAGAGAAAGGGAGAGAATCCCAAGCAGGCTCTGCACTTGGAAGGCTCAGTCTCCTGAACCTTGAGATCACGACCTGAGCCAAGGTCAAGAGGCAGATGGACACTTAACCAACTGAACTACTCGGGTGCCCCAACCAAGACTTTTATCTGAAGTTCACTTCGTACTTTGTTCCCAGAGGCCTGAGTGGGGAGGGAGAAGAATCTTTGGCCATAAGATTGAGGTCAGCCTTAGGGACCTGAGTGGCTTATAAGTGGCTTATCCAAAGTTGGCTAAGCATCCGACTTTGGCTCAGGTCCTGGTCTGCAAGTTCGAGCCCCGCATTGGGCTCTGTGCTGACAGCTCAGAGCCCGGAGCCTGTTTCAGATTCTGTGTCTCCCTCTCTCTCTGCCCCTCCCCCACTTTTGTGCACTCTCTCTCTCTCTCTTTCTCCATCTCTCTGTCTCAAAAAACAAATAAACCTTTTTAAAAATTAAAAAAAAAAAAAAAGATTAACGTCAGCCCAGGCTGCCAGATCTCTCCAAGGCTACCCGAGAAACCCCTTCTGGGGGCTCTTTGAAAACAAGACATACTCCGTGCAGTGTGAATGCTGGGGTTTTATCTCACTTGAAGGCCAAGAATGAATCCAGTTATGTGTCGGAGGCTCTTCAGCTTTGCAATTCTCCCATTCTTCCCAGAACCCCAAGTGGGTTTTTCTTTTAATGTTTATTTATTTATTTATTTATTTTAAAATTTTTTTTTCAACGTTTATTTATTTTTGGGACAGAGAGAGACAGAGCATGAACGGGGGAGGGGCAGAGAGAGAGGGAGACACAGAATCGGAAACAGGCTCCAGGCTCTGAGCCATCAGCCCAGAGCCTGACGCGGGGCTCGAACTCATGGACCGCGAGATCGTGACCTGGCCGAAGTCGGACGCTTAACCGACTGCGCCACCCAGGCGCCCCTATTTATTTATTTTTGAGAGAGACAGAGAGGGCACAGGCGAGGGAGGGGGAGAGAGCAAGGGAGACACAGAATCCCAAGCAGGCTCCGGGCTCTGAGCTGTCAGCACAGAGCCCGATGCGGGGCTCGAACCATGATATCGCGACCTGAGCCAAAGTTGGACGCTTAACCACCCAGGCGCCCCAGAACCTGAAGCGTTTTCGTCTCTGAAACAAAAATCACTGTTTACCAGTACTGCTGGGAGCAGCGCATCGGTGGGGGGATGTTAGCTAGCTGGAGGGCGTTTCTGAAAGGAAGCTTCCAGAGACAACCAGCAGTTTGGCAAAGGAGCCTCTTTTTTTGTTGTTTGGTTGGTTGGTTGGTTGGTTGGTTTTGTTCAAGATCTGAGCACCTGACCTGAGACTCTAACCTTGTGCTGACCAATACTCGCTGGCCATGTGTGGCAATTTATATTTAAATTAATAACAAAATTAAAAATGTAGGTCCTGTCACATCAAGCACTTTTCAGGCCGTCCACAACACACATGGCTGTGGCTCTGCCCCCAGATGGTATAGATAGAGGCACCCAGGAAATATTGTAGGTTCGGTTCCAGTCAACTGCGATAAAGCAAGTGAAATGAGTTTGGTTTCCCAGCGCGTGTAAAAGTTATATTTACACCATACTGTGGTCTAAGATAAATAAAAATAAGATTTTTGTAAGCAAAAAAAAAAAAAAAAAAAAGTTATTGCTTAAAAAACGCTAACCATTGGAGCGCCCGGGTGGCTTACTCGGTTAAGCACCCGACTTCGGCTCAGGTCACGATCTCACAGTTTGTGAGTTCGAGCTCCGTGTCGGGCTCTGTGCTGACAGCTCAGAGCCCGGAGCCTGCTTGGGATTCTGTGTCTCCCTCTCTCTCTGCCCCTCCCCAGCTAGCACTCTGTCTCTATCTCTTTCAAACGTAAATAAACATTAAAAAAACATTTAAAAAAATGCTAACCATCGTCTGAGCTTCCCGCAAGTTGTAATCGCTGATCACAAGATCGCCGTAACAAACACAATAATGAAAAAGTTTGAAACGTCGCGGGAATCACCAAAAGGTGACACAGAGACACAGAGTGAGCACATGCTGTTGGAAAAATGGCGCCACAGATTTGCTGGACGCAGGGTTGCCACGTTTTTCAATCTGTAAAACACGCAGGATCCGCAAAGTGTAGCAAAATGAGGTGAGCCTGTGAGAAACTTTAACGTCACCGCAGAAAGCTCTGTTGGACGACGTTAGTCCAGGCACTTGAACGTCCTCTCCTCCGTCGTTTTCCCCTCTATTTGGGTTCAGTGACACATCTGTGTGGATTCTCTCCCCTTTCCTGCAGAGGAAGGCGTTTTCACGGTGACCCCAGACACAAAAAGCAAGGTCTACCTGAGGAGCCCTAACTGGGACCGGGGCCTGCCGTCGCTCACCTCAGTGTCCTGGAACATCAGTGTGCCCAGCGGCCAGGTGGCCTGCCTGACCTTCCTCAAGGAGCGGACCGGCGTGGTCTGCCAGACGGGGCGTGCATTCATGATCATCCAGGAGCAGCGGACCAAGGCCGAGGAGATCTTCAGCCTGGAGGACGAGGTCCTCCCCAAGCCAAGCTTCCACCACCACAGCTTCTGGGTCAACATCTCCAACTGCAGCCCTGTGAGTGGCAAGCAGCTGGACCTGTTCTTCTGGGTGTTGCTTACCCCAAGGACTATGGGTAAGGGCCTGCAAGGTCTTGTGCGGGTGGCGGTGGACGGCAAATGGGCAGCCGAAGCCTGGGGGGCAAGCCTGGGAGGGAGTCAGAAGACATGGATTTGAGTGCAGGCTGTCCATGTCTCTGTCAGCTTTTGCATCAGCAGTGCTGCGTAACAAACGGCCCCGGCACTCAGCGGCTTAAAAACAGCCGTTTGTTATTGCTCACGCGTTGGCTGGGCGGTTCTGGTCTGAGCTGGGCTTATCCGGGTTCACTCACTCATGCACCCGTGGGCAGCTGCACGGAGCTAGAGGACTTTGCCGAGCTTGGCCGCACACTCTCACAAGTCTGGGGCCCAGCTGCAATTAGCTGGGACACTTGGGTTCCTTGGCTCTCCTCCCCACTGTCCCTTTCACTCCAGCCTGGGCCTTGTTCTCACGGCAGAAGCAGAGAGATCCAAGAGAGTCTGGGGGAAGCCTACAAGGTCTCTTGATGCTTGGGTTAGGAACTCATACACCATCCCTCCTGGAATTCTTTTGCCCTGCCCAAAGTCAAGGGGTGGACAAAATGACTCCACTTCTCGGTGGGAGGAGCCTCAAGGGTCACATAGTAAAAGACATGGCTCAGGGAGTGGGGAGAACTAGTACATTTTTATTGTCCGTCTGTCACGGTCATTTACCATTAATCTCTCTCTGACAACTGGGGAAGTTTCTTCACTCCCCTGACCTTCCTGGTCTGTAGAGGGTGGATGGTAATAACTACCTCAGAGAAATATCAGTGGGAATTTCACGCTGGGGATTCACATGCGGGGACCTGGAAAGTGCGACACAGATGTTTGCTGTTGGCATTTTTTTCCAAGTCCGGGGAAGCCCTGGAAAATGCCCCTGGGGGCAGGTCTCGCGCTCAGAGTTGCAGAATCCGCTGAAGGGCTCCCAGCGAGGAAACGCATGTGCGGCACGGCCACCGTGATGGGGCCACGTTTGCCTTTATTCCAAGATAGTCACCGAGCACCACAGAGTGTTGGAACCAGAAGGGACCGTGGAGGTGGTTTCTCCCGGCCCCTTCCTTCCCTCTCTGGAGGTCAGAGAGACTGCGTGTCTGCCCAAGCCACACGGCTGATCAGCAGCAGGAGAACTGGGGGGAACCAAAAGCCACAAGTGAGAAGCTGTGTCATACTCTCAGCTCAGCTCCCGGGTTTGCTGACTCTCTCGCATTCATTTTCTGTCATTAACTTCTATTTCTTTCTTTTTTTTTAAGTTTATTTATTTAAGCCATCTCTACACCCGATGGGGGGCTCAAACTCACGACCCCAAGATCCAGAGCTACACGCTCCTCTGACCGAGCCCGCCAGACGCCCCATTTTTTCCTGTTTCTCTCTTAACCTCACCTTTCGTTTTCTTGGTAAACAAGCAAGAAATGCTAAATCCCTGCTAAGCGTGGGTCTCCCTGTCTGATTTATTTCCTTTCTTCTTATACAACTGTAGGAAAAGAATAGCGTAGGTGAAACAACCCTGTCCTGAACACCTTCACTGCTGACTTTTGACTCCCTGCTTTCCCTCCACCCCTCTGCTCTCCTCTCTCACATAGGCTGTGGCGACCCGGTAGAGACACCCAGGGGTAGGCCCAGCGTAGCCTTTGGAGTGGATCTGGTAGGGCCCCCAGTTTGTTTTAGTTACCTATCACCGTGTAACAAACAGCCCCGAGATTTAGTAGCTGAGACAATGCACCATTTTGCTTGCCCTCAATCTTGTGGGTCAGGAATTTGGACAGGACACGGCAGTGTGGCTCTTCTCTGCTCTTGGCTGGGATGGTTCACCTGGGGACAGATGTCTGGAGCCTTAGTAGTCACCTTCGGCCACGTTCCCTGGTGTATGTTCCTCACGGAGTCTCCACATGGTGGCTTGGGCTTCCTCACAACATGGTGGCCTCCGCGTCATCAGACTTCTTCTGTGGCGTCTGACTGGCTTGCCCTCAGACAGGAAGTGCAAGATGTTGTCAGGCCTCTAGAAGGCCCCCGGAACCGGCGAGTCAAGAAGAGTCGAGAAGGGGGGGAAATAGGGTCCTCTCACTGTGAGGAGCAGCGTGTGTGTATGGGGGGCGGGGGGAAGGAAGGGATGGCGGCCATCTCTGGAGACTGTCTCCTCCGGTTGATCGTCGGCCCGACGCCCCCACGTCTCCTCATCCCCCTCCCTCGTGTCTCTGTTCACAGACCTGACTGTCATCGTCACGGCGATCGTGGGAGGTGGCGCCTTGCTGCTGTTTGCCCTCGGACTCATCGTTTGCTTCGTGAGAAGGAAGTAGGTGGAATTTCTCAAAACTGTCTTCAGCTGCCCTGACGCCTCCTTAGATCCCACAGACCAGAGCTGTCATGAATTACGGATTTCTTTCCTTACTCCCGGTTTCTCTCCTGAGGATCGGTGTTAGATAATATTGTTTGGAGGGGACGGGGCGGAAAAAAACAGAAAACACGGCTGGTGACACTTTGGCCTGCAGTTTTTTACACAGCTGCCTCAGCACCAGTCAGCTGTGAATCATGTACTGTCTGCTCATCACACGGTGGCCATCACCGGGGTGACCTTAGCAGGAAAACCATCACGTCGGCCCCACCAGACCGGGACTCTGAGCCTGTGTCCTCTGTCCCCTTGAGAGCAAACGTACGCTGCCCCCCACCCCCCACCCCCCACCCCGGCGTGTTCTCCTCCGGTTTCTTAAACTATTTTATGTCTGTTTATTGGACTCCAGACAGGCACCAAAAAGCTAGCCCTGTGGGCGAGAGGAAGGAAGACCCAGTTATCTGACTCAGTTTCCCCTCCCTCCCCCTCAGGGTGACGGCTGCTGTTTCACGAAAGGGAAGCGTTCACCTTTTTAGACCTAATATACGCTGCTACCAGATTTGATCAGTTCTGCTCGTATTTCTGACGAAAGCCGTGAGGGAGGGGGGGAAATTGCTTTCCTTAGCACGACTCAACCTTCTACCAAGCCAAAATGAAATTTATTTTTATTAACTGGGGCCATGAGCACACAACCGAAATTCCTGACCAACAGTGAGACTGTCCAGAAATGTCTCTGCTGATGAGGAGGGGGCTGCCCACGGCCGATCCGGGGAAACACCTCTTCTCCATGAGATGGGATTGTATATATGTCGCACGGGGAGAAAGGACTTCTTTTTGTGAATCATCGATTTATGGTTTCTCTAGGAAGCTTCCTTGTCTGGGGTGCAGTCTCTTCCACCCAGACCAGAAAGCTCCGTGTTAACACTGGGCCCCTGCCCATCAGGAGGGAACCGGGCGACGGGAGGGTCCGGCTTCTGGCCTGAGAATCGCCAGCCCCGGCCTTGCGGTGGGGGAGGCCACCAGCTGTAGGAGGGCAGGGAGGTTCTGCAGTGAGAATGACGGCCTCCTGGACATTGGGGACCGTGCACGGTGCTGGGGATGCAACAGTGAGCAGGACAGAGTCTCTCCCACTGCCCGGTGTGGGGGCAGAGGGACGACATGAAGGCCCAGCTTCAGAACTGCCTGAAAAGAGCGTTCGTGGAGAGCATCGAGGCTCTGCGAAGCACGAATGAGGGGCGTCCGTCTCAGGGCTTCAGGCTGGAGCCTTCGGAACCCATCAGTCCAGCCAGACACGCGGTGTTACAAGCTAAACGTACTAGATTATTTTTTTTATCTCAGAAAAGGACAGAGAGCCCGTCCACAGTTAGTGAGCCGCCAGCCTGTGCGTTATACAGTCCATTATGTTAATCGGGCTAATGGCCTCCATTTGAATCACTGGTCAGCTAAAAAGCCAGCGTCCCCTGCTTTTGGCTCGTGGCGATGGAGGGCGAAGCTTTGTTTTCCGTGGCGGCGAGTGCTAATGCCCGTCCACGCCCCAGGACCAAAGAACATTACAAACCAAAGGTTAATGGTGTTACCGAGGAACTCTGGCGTCCCGGCCTAAATGCTGTTTTCTTTTGAGCTCTTTCCCCTTATGCAGCTTCCTGCATAAGGAAGGGGCTGGATCCCTCTGCTAATACTGACTTCCATTGTCCCCGGCTCCAGCTAAAAACTAAGATACAGCCTTCCATCCTGAGTCTCCTATGTCCTATCCTTGAGAATGCAGACGGCCAGAGTTCTACCCATGCAAAGGAGGGGTGAAGCCTTAAGCTACGGGAAGGACTGAGTCGTAGAGGGTTGGCCTGGGCATGACCGCACCTGATGTGGTCGGGGTGGGGCACGACCCTTTCTCGTAGGACAGAGGGGAGCTGGTTGTCAGATGTTTCCACCCCGGGCTACTGCGCGTTCGCCGAAGCACATCCAAGCGCAGACAGTGTTAAAATGTGCACTGTCGAGGCGCCTGGGTGGCTTAGTCCGTTAAGCGGCCGACTTCAGCTCAGGTCATGATCTCACGGTCCGTGAGTTCGAGCCCCGCGTCGGGCTCTGTGCTGACAGCTCGGAGCCTGGGGCCCGTTTCAGATTCTGTGTCTCCCTCTCTCTGACCCTCCCCGTTCATGCTGTCTCTCTCTGTCTCAAAAATAAATAAACGTTTAAAAAAAAAATTTTTTTTAAATAAATAAATAAAAAAAATGTGCACTGTCTCCGCCACCCTGTTCCCACTGTGAAGACTGGAGACAAAAGCTGGTCCCCTTTTTTGTTTTTTTTAGTGTTTATGTATTTTGAGAGAGAGAGCATGTGAGCAGGGGGAGGGGCAGAGAGAGGTGAAGACAGAATCCCAAGTGGGCTCCACACTGTTAGCACAGAGCCCAGCGCGGGGCTCGATCTCACAGACGGTGAGATCATGACCTGAGCCGATATCAAGAGTCAGATGCTTAGCCGACTGAGCCACCCAGGCGGCCCAGAAGCTGGTCCCCTCTAAATTCTAAGGACAGGAGTTTCCACTTCAAGGACCGAGGGATTTGAGAGACTTGGGGGAGACGTGTGGGAACCCCAAAGTGCCCGAGTTCCGGTAGGGGCTCTACAAATGGAACACAGCTAAGGTCGTTTCCTTCCTGTCCTGTTCCCTTTCTGCCGGTAGGAAAAAGAAGACAAGCAAAGGCCCATCTGTAGGCATCTACAACGGCAACATCAACACCCAGATGCCGATGCAGCCAAAAAAGTTTCAGAAGGGACGAAAGGACAGTGACTCCCACGTGTATGCAGTCATCGATGACACCATGGTTTATGGCCATCTGTTGCAAGACTCCAACGGCTCCTTCCTGCTGCCAGAGGTGGACACCTACCGACCGTTCCAGGGTCCCACGGGGGACTGCCCTCCCTCCCCACCCCTCACAGGCTCCAGGGCCCCGACTGCAAAGCTGACCGTAGACGAGCCATCCCCCAGCTTCCCTGCTGAGTCTGAGAGTGAACCATATACCTTCTCCCACCCCAACAACGGGAACACAGACATTCCCTTGCTGGACACCCATGAGCCCACGGAGCCTGGGGAGTAACCTGGACCCATCCCAAAGACTTTTGCTGAAAGCGGGGCACTGAGACACCCTTTAGGGGCCTCCAGCAGAAACCCTAAAGAGGAGTTTTATGGAAGGAACAGCAGGAGGTTTTACTGGACGCCACCAACCCCTGATTTCCAAGCGGGCTTGTTCCGACAATGGGACGTTGAAAGTGATGAACGCCTACCTGCATACAGTCGTCCCAGTCCGTATCCTTCTGAAGCCAGGTTGGGTTGTAAACCAGCCGTAAGGAGAGGGGAGGGCTGTGAGTCACCCCGTACGAGGTGGTAATGAGCTCTGGATCTGGATTTGGAACTCTTCGGGGCGACAATATTGATCCCTAGGAGCCCATCCAAGGTCCCTGCTCCCCCTGAGCCCCCTGGATGAAAAGGACGATGTGCCTTATTATTATTATTTATTTGGGGGTCCTGTGTATTTAAGAAGTCGAAGGTATGACCACGCAGCTCTTTTCACCTGACGTAGTGACAGCTCACGCTCACTGGTTGGATGGCTGGGTTTTCACTTCTCCCGACCACTAGATAAACATGTGCCTGTTCCCTGGAAGATGGGAATGATTTGCGATCTGTCCAGCCAGGAAAGGGTGTGCATGTTTGAGGGCATTGACACTTACCTGCTTTGACAAGAGGCTTCATGGTTCTCTTGCTCTGCTCGTGGTCATCCTCACTGTCCTTCAGTCCCAGAAGGAAGAGAAATTTCCTTGAGTTGCCGTGGGTGGCTGTCCCAGCTCCAGCCGTACTTCGGTATTTAAACAGAAATGTAGAAAGGATTTGCATCCCCTAAAAGTGTTTGATGACACAGGGGAGACTGGCCACTGGGTTCCTTTCCTATCGCTACCGTAACCAATTATCTCCAACCCGGTGGCTTAAAACAACGCAAATTTCTTAGCTTCCGGTTCTGGAGATGAGACGGGCATAGATGGGTTTCACGGGGCCAGCTAGCATCAGGGTGTTAGCCCCTTCTGGAGGCTCTAGGGGAGAGTCGGTTGCCTTGGGAGAGGTTGCCTGGGGAGAGTTGCCTTGGGAGAGCCCTTTTCAAGCTTCTAGAGGCTGCTCACACTCCTTGCCTCCGATGGGGCTGGGCACACCGTGGCACCCGCATTGTCACTGGCAGGGCGACCCTGATGCCCCTCTTTCCTTCTTTCGTTTAGAAAGCCCACCCACCCAGATAATCCGGGACCATCTCCCCGTGTCGAGCTCTTTAATTTAATCACACTGAAAAGTCCCCTTTTGCCGTGTGAGGTGCCATATCCACAGGTTCCTGGGAATTAGGCACATCTCTGGGGAAATCATCGTTCTGCCCATCACACCCCCCTGCCAGTGCAGGACAGACTATGAAATGACCCAGCCCGCCAGTGTGCTTGGTTTGGCCTGAGAATCTTTTTTATTTTTTATTTTTTTAAGAATTAGCCACTAACATTTAAGATTCTAAAACGTTTGCATAAACATCCGGATCGGGACGTGCGGCTGGCCTGGGGGGCTCACGCTGTCACCCAGCAGCCGCTGTCTGGAGCTGGTAAAGCAGGTCCAGTTTTAGGTGGGACACCTGATGTCCTGGTTCAACCCAGCTTCCCCCCCCCACCCCCCCCACCCCTGCCACCACATTTCTTCTCGCCTCCCACACTGATGCTGAGTCTGTGGCTAAAGATCAGTGCGCGTCCCCCCACCCCGCTGCAGGGTTGCTCTGTTTATAATGAAATGGAAGGTTTGGGCCCTAGATCTCTCATCAAATGAGAAGACAGGCCTCGAGGCTGGTGTGTGTTTCAGGAAAGGTTTTTCCCACACACAGCCCCGCGTCCCTCGTTCATACTAATGACCAGCCGAGCTCCTGTGGGCGTTTGCCTCTGCGGCCCCTGCTGTCCTCTGGGAGGAGAGGGATGGTGTTCCGGCTTGGTAACACCATCCAGAGGTCAGTGTTTCTGTGGCCAGACCTCCTTTAAAGGTAAACCGGCTTCATCGTGTTCGGTGAATTCACCTGGGAAACACCCGGCCTAGACTTTGCTACTTTGCCTCCGTGAGGACTTGTGCAGTCTCCGGACTGGTGTATCTTCCGAGGCCTCTTGGACTCTTTCCAGAAGGAAGTCTGTTGTTTTAGTGATGACCTTGGTGGTGCCCCCGGCACCTTTCCCTTCTGAAAGGCGGCCCCCTGCCCAGTTACCCTCGGCCTCTCGGCCTGAGATGCGGGCGACCTCCCCCATGAGGGGCCAGCGGAGGGCTGGGGCTTCCTGCCCACAACTGAAATTGGATCGTTGCTTCCAGTCCCTGTAGGAGCCCCAGCCTCCACCTGCCGCCCTCCCCGACCTCCTGGGCTCTGCGGAAGCCCCCTCCACCCATGCCCTGCATCTTGTAGCCACGAAGCGTGGCTGGCCACCCTTGGGCCCCATGTGGCCATTTTTTAACCGAGAGCTCAAAGCCCCACACCCAGTTGCCTTCTTCCTGAGACCGCAGGTGAATTGAACCATTTTCTGAAGCTTTGCCTCCCTGCAGGTACCAGCCCAACATACCCCTGGCCCTTTTCTTGAAAGCCCAGACCCCCACTTACGTAAAGTACTTCGGGGTCACTGGAAACCAGTCGGACACGTTTGCTGATGCCTTCTGTGCTGGCACGGTGCCCTCCCTGCTGGGACTGCCTGCACCGGGGCCGCCCCCACACCCGTCTGCTGGGCTGGTGAAGAAGCCCGGCTCGTCCAGGCCTGGGCTGTAGCGCTGGGGTCATTTTGCCCAGGAGGAGAAAGGCCCAGGAAGAGTCAAGGGGGAAAAGCATATGTCCGGGGGGGGGCGGGATGTAACCTTGGTCACGGTTAGAGAACTGGTGTGTGTGGATCTGTAATCCTTCGCTGGAAATAATTTATTTTGTTGTAGATACTTTTTAGGTGCCGTTTTCTTCATTTCCTACACTTTTTGTTTTTGTTTTTGTTTTTTTTAATAAACAAACGTACAGGAAAGAAAAACGGGCGTTGAGTTGTTTACATGCTTTGGTCCTTTGCCCCCCGGGTCGGCTGAGGGCCAGATTCCCCAGTTCACTGTGACGGGCTCAGCACAAGGTCAGCAGATGCCGTGTCTTCTGTGAGCTTATGGCACGGGATGCCAGGCTTTGGGCTGACAGTGGGTACCTCGGACGCCAGAGCGCGCTCTGCTCTGTCTTTGTTGAGACAACACGCGCCTCCCTGTGTGACCGCTCGTGATTTGCTCCTGCCACTGTTCTTGGACCACTCTCTACCAAAAGCTGTGCCACCTACCTCCCCTCCTGGCGAAAAGCCTACCAGCGCTTCAGAATCCACCATAGCCCACTTCCTCCAAGAAGCCCTCCAGCCCCCCTCCCCAGGCTCTCCCTCTGAATGGCAATAGTCTGCACGGAGGGACATTACTTTTATTACTTAGAAGTTTGTACTTGCGGGGGCCCCTGGGTGGCCCAGTCGGTTAAGTGTCCGACGCGTGATCTCAGCTCAGGTCGTGATCTCATGGCTCGTGGGTTCAAGCCCCGCATCAGGCCTTGCACTAACAGTGCAGAGCCTGCTTGGGATTCTGTCTCTCTCTCTCTCTGCTGTCTCTCGAAATAAATTAAAAAAAAAAAAAATCAAATGTACACTTCAAAAAAGGGAGTTTGGGGGCACCTGGGTGGTTCAGTCGGTTGAGCCTCCGACTGCGGCTCAGGTCATGATCTCGCGCTTCGTGAGTTCAAGCCCTGCGTCGGGCTCTGGGCTGACAGCTCAGAACCCGGAGCCGGCTTCGGATCCTGTGTCTCCCTCTCTCTCTGCCCCTCTCCTGCTCACGCTCACGTGTTCTCTCTCTCTCTCTCTCTCTCTCTCAAAAATAAATAAAAACATTTTTAAAAATGGAAAAAAAAAAGGTTATACTTACTTGTGTTTTGCTCAGTACGATTGTATTTTTCTTGGAGGGAGGAGTCTGTATTTTGTACTTGGTTCGGCTTCCTCATACTGCCCAACACAGCAGGTGCCCAGAAACAACATCTGGGACGTTAACTGTCACAACAGAGACATGTTGTGCTTCCGCAGTGACATCAGGCAGGTATCCTACTCGAGGCTACCAGATGGAGGGCGGGGATTAGATGCCAGGCAAAGACCGTGCTAGAAGCTTTCAAGCCTTCCCTCCCGGCAGCCGCTGCCGACTCCCAACAGCAGTGCTTCATCCCGTTTACTGGTGAGGAAAGGAGGCCCGGAAAGATGGGGTCACTTGCCCAGGGACACAAACCCAGAAGAGGCGGAGCAACAAATGTATAGCAGCCTTTCCACCTTGCTCCCCTGCTCAGTTCAGCCCAGGAGGGCCCAGTTCTGGGATCCGGGATCAGGTGAGGGGCTGCCAGAGGTGGCCCAGGACGCCCGTGGGATCCTTTTCTCCGCCATCTTTTTCCCCTTCCTACAGGAGGCCGTGAACTTCGGAGGAAGGAAGCCTCGGGGACGCCGTAGCCGCCACAGGCCCTCTCTGGACTTTGTGCTAGCGGCCCCTCCCCCTTGTCGGGGATGCCTGGGAATCTGGTGTCAGCCACAGAGCCAAGGGCCTGCAGCCCTCCAGGCCCTGCCAAGTCCAGCTCCCCACACTCACCCCTGCCGGCAGCCACATCTCTGAAGGATTCCTGCTCCTGAGGGGAAGGGGGGAGTCATGCTTCACACCTGTGTGGCCTCCCAGGTTGCTGCCAGAAAGTGCCACCTCCAGGCACTGATGTGACCTCAGCCCAGGCTCTCCTCCGGAGGTAAGCAAACAGTTCCCTACCCCAGGGCTCACTGTCCTCTGTTTGGGGGTTGATGGGGCTGCTTTTTGGCTTTAAAGGTGCTTATTGGTGGGGGGGGGGGGGGGGCAGGGGGCGCCGAGGTGGCTTAGTCAGGTAAGCTCCCGACTCTTGGTTTCCCCTCAGGTCACGATCTCACAGTTCATGGGTTCAAGCCCCGTATCAGGCTCTGTGCTGCCGGCATGGAGTTAGGATTCTCTCTCTCTCTTTCTCTCTGTCCTTCCCCTGCTCGTTCTCTCTCTCTCCCTCTCTCTCTCTCTCAAAATAAATAAGCTTAAAAAAAAAAAAAGATTAAAAACTAGAGCACCTGGGTGACTCAGTTAAGCATCCGACTTTGGCTCCGGTCATGATCTCATGTTCATGAGTTCAAGCCCCGCGTCAGGCTCTATGCTGGCAGCTCGGAGCCTGGAGGCTGCTCTCTCTCTCTCTCTGCCCCGTCCCCTACTCATACTTGCTCACTCTCTCTGTCTCAAAAATATATAAACATTTTTGGGACAGAGAGAGACAGAGCCTGAACGGGGGAGGGGCAGAGAGAGAGGGAGACACAGAATCGGAAACAGGCTCCAGGCTCTGAGCCATCAGCCGAGAGCCCGACGCGGGGCTCGAACTCACGGACCGCGAGATCGTGACCTGGCTGAAGTCGGACGCCTAACCGACTGCGCCACCCAGGCTCCCCATAAACATTTTAAAAGTAAAAAAAAAATTAAAAACTAAAGAAAGGTGCTTATGAGGAAACAGGGAGACATGAAACTCAATCTAACTCCCACCCCCGCCCATCCCCTCCTTTCCTCTGCTGATCCGTGACTCACAGAGCTGAGCTGTAACGGCCTCTTGGCCAGTCTTTGCTGAAGGTAATTGCCAGAAGCTAGACTGTGGTCGTTTCAGACCCAGACGACAAATAGGCCTAGAAAAAGATTTGCTGCAAAGTAGTCTAAGGATGTGGAAAGAGGAAAGACCCAGAACAGATGCCAGGAAAGATCTCCCACCCCAGCCTTCAGCCCCAGGCCAGTGCGGCAGCCGCAACAAACCCCCTGAGCCCACTCTTTTCACCACTTAGACCACCCAGCAGCCCCTCTCAGACCCCAGAGGCAGCTTCACGTGTGGGCCCCCTTGCAGCCACACAAGCCACGTGTTCAACAGGACCTACGCATAGTTCAGCGCTCCACTGTGGCCAGTTCGAAATTCTTTTTTTTTTTTTTTTTGGGGGGGGGGGCGGGGGGAAGGTGCAACTTAGCCAGAGGCAGAAAGCGGGTGGGGAGAGAGGCAGAGAGAGAAGAGCAGGGCTCCTCCGAAGCAGAGCTCCTGTTTGACCAGAAGCGGGGCTCGTGTTCACCCCACTCAGGGCTCGAGCTCACCCGGAGCAGGGCTCGTGTTTTACCCAAAGCGGGACTTGTGCTCACCGGATGTGGGACTCGAACTCATAAACCATGAGATCGTGACCTGGGCGGAAATCGGAATGCTTAACAACTGAGCCACCCAGGCGGCCCGCCAGGTTGAAATAACTGTTGCACGAGGGGCCTCACGTTTTTCTTCTGCACGGGACCCCACCAATGACGTGACCACCTCTGCCTGGAGGTCAGGGCTGTTACGACCCCTCATCTCAGAGGATGGGGCTGGCTTGGAGACGTCCAGTAACTCGTCAGGGCCCCGCAGCCAAGGGACAGAGGCAAGAGTCGAGTCCTCAAGCGTCTTCAATTCTATCCCTCTTTCTTCAGGTTTTTTGCCCTCCCGTGCACCTGACTTTTGAAACGCTACCGAAGGGCTTTTCTATACCACTCACTTATTAACCGGTTAAAACACGTAATTAATGGGCTAATAATCTGAAGAGAAATTTATAATAGGTCACGGGATAGACCACAGAACCATTCTGTCCGATACAGGAAGGAGCCACATGCGGCTGTTTAAATTTTAAGATTAAATGAATCCTAATGTAGTTAAAGTTTAAGCAAGTTGGGCGCTAATTAGTACATCAACATATATTGGGGCTTTCTTTTTCAAATTAAGTGTACGTGGCTGTGTATGGAGGGGACCCCAAGGTCCCAGGGTGGGAGGACTATGAAAACGGGCCTGGGGCTCACACTTGGCTTGAATGTTCAGCTAAGGGTGTTTGCCTGGATAAGGTACACTTTGGCATCTTATTGTGTTGGAATTGAATTTCACGAGACTGCCGTGTGTCAGCCCCTCCCATAATGTAGTTTCTCAATTGCACTAGACACATGTTCAAGTGCTAAGTAGCCACCTGTGGTTAAGTGCTAAGTATGGGACTGCACATCACAGAAAATTCTGCTATGAGGCACTAATAGTGTGTGCGTGCGTGCGTGCGTGTGTGTGTGTGATATGTAAAGTACCACCTTCCTCGCACAGAATGCTTCCTATGTACCAAGGACTCTTCTGAAGGGTTTATGTGGCCAGCTTGACAAGCAGTGAATACCATCTCTCACTCTTTCCCCGTGAAATATTTTTTTCTCTTGGCTGTGATGGCCCCAGGCTTCCTGGTTTTCCTCCTTCCCCTCTGGTTTCTTGTCAACCTTCTTCACTGATGCCAGCTTGCCTCCAAATCTCTAAACATCAGAGGGGCCTGTGGTTCAGGATTCAGATCCTTTTTTCTCCTCCACCCTCACTCGCTTGGTGACGTCCCGCAGTCACGTGACGTTGAAAACCGTCTACATCCTGATGGCTCCCGAGCCGGATCTCTCCCCTGAACTCCGAGCTGTGTGTTCATCTCTACTCAGCATCTCCACCTGGCATCTGATGGGCATCTCAAATTCAAAACATCCAAAGCCGACCTCCTGCTATTCCCCCTCCAAATCTGCTCCTCCCATTGAGGGTAAGAGTAGAGGAAACAGTTTGCTCTAACTCTGTTGATGGCGATCCCAACCCTCTGGTTGCTCAGTCCAAAACCTTTGGAGTCCTCCTTGACTCTCTCTCTTACATGCATGTTTGGTCCACCAGCAATCCTGTTTTGTTTTGTTTTTTTCCAGTATGCTTTACTCCCAACGTGGGGCTCGAACTCGTGACCTTGAGATCAAGAGTCATATGCTCTCCTGACTGGCCCATCCAGGCCCCCCCGGGGCCACCACTCATCTTAATGGCTCTTCCTTGTATCCAGGATCTCCTATCTTCCTATCCCTCACCTCGACAATGCCGTCACCTCCTCATCAGTCTCTGTGCCTTTGTCCTCTGCTCCCTCATCTCAAGACAATGACCACAGTGATTCTGCTCATATATAAGGCAGATCTCGTGACTCCCTTGCTCAGAACCTTCCCCATCGCTCCATCTCATTCAGAGTAGAAGCCGAAATCCTTCCAATGGCCCGTGAAGCCCTGCTGGACCCTGCCCCTATCACTTCTTTTTTTTTTTTTTTTTTTTTTAATGTTTATTTTTGAGAGAGAGAGAGACCGAGTGTGAGCGGGTGAGGCACAGAGGGAGAAGGAGACACAGAATCCAAAGCAGGCTCCAGGCTCCGAGCTGTCAGCACAGAGCCTGACGCGGGGCTCGAACTCACGAACCACAAGCTCATGACCTGAGCCGAAGTTGGACACTTAACCAACTGAGCCACCCAGGCGCCCCATGGCCCTATCACTTCTTTGAACGTCAGCTCCTAATACCTAATCCCTCAATCATCCAGCTCCACTCACGCAAAACCCTTGTTCGTTCTTGAACATTCTGGCCTCACAGCCTTTGTGTTTGCTGTTCTCTCCAACTAGAATGTTCTTCTACCAGAAATCCCTCTGTTCTCACCCTTACTTCGGCCTATTTTCTCACATATGTGACGTTCAGAGGTGGGACCCAGGTTCCTATCTTTCTCCTTCACCATCCTGGCTGTGGCTTCTACTGTCAAGTTTACCTCATGGTCTCACTATGGCTGCTGGAGGTCCAGAAGCCACATACACATTCCAGGCAGGAAGAAGAGAGGTAGGGAGTAAACACCTTTCCTGGGAACTCCGCTTAACTTTTTATTGCATTCCCACCTCTATCTTCAAGGATGACTGGAAAGTTAGCTAGGCACATCGGCGACTCTAGCAAGGTAAAACTCTGTTAGAGGGGGGGAAATGAGAACATGAATACTGATTAGGCACCTTGGCATTTTCGCTTCGTTTCTGGTTTTTTGTGTAATTGTTTGCATTTGAATATGATTGTAAATCTCAAAAATGTTCAGTGTTTGTTTCAGCATAAAGTAGCGGGCATATCCGATTAGATGGCCAGATTGGCTAGATTCTTTTCCCTCAGACATTTATGCACCTAGGTGTTCTTTTATTTCCTGCCTTATTGGGGCGCCCGGGTGGCTCAGTTGGTTGAGCATTCGGCTCAGGTCATGATCTCGCGGTCCGTGAGTTCGAGCCCCACGTCAGGCTCTGTGCTGACAGCTCAGAGCCTGGAGCCTGCTTCGGATTCTGTGTCCCCCACCCGCCATTCTCTCTGCCCCACCCCTGCTTGTGCTCTGTCTCTTTCTGTCTTTCAAAAGTGAATTAACATTAAAAAAAAAAATTATTTCCTGCCTTATCCATTTAAGAACCTCTAAGGAGATTCCGCCTTATCCTATCCCTATCCCTAGCTTATTAGAGACCATGCTAAAAGTCACCATGTGTTTTAAATAGGTCGATCCTGCCCTTATGGAGTAGTGAAATGTCTCCATTTATAACAATGTGTCAGAGCACCTGGGTGGCTCAGTCGGCTAAGCGTCTGACTCTTGATTTCAGCTCAGGTCATGATCTCACGGTTCGTGAGTTCAAGCCCCACATCAGGCTCTGTGCTGACAGCATGGAGCCTGCTTGGGATTCTCTCTCTCTTCTCTCTCTGCCCCTACCCCCTTCTCTCTCTCTCTCAAAATAAATAAAATAAACTTAAGTAGGTTCTGTCACAAGAGCAGGGCTTTAAAAAACTATTGGGGGGGGGGGCGCCTGGGTGGCGCAGTCGGTTAAGCGTCCGACTTCAGCCAGGTCACGATCTCGCGGTCCGTGAGTTCGAGCCCCGCGTCAGGCTCTGGGCTGATGGCTCAGAGCCTGGAGCCTGTTTCCGATTCTGCGTCTCCCTCTCTCTCTGCCCCTCCCCCGTTCATGCTCTGTCTCTCTCTGTCCCAAAAATAAATAAACGTTGAAAAAAAATTAAAAAAAAAAATATTGGGTCGTTTGGCATTCAAATTTTTTTCAAAAATGAAAATGAGCCTGTTTTCGGCAGGCTTCAAATGAGTGCCGTCCTGTAATACAAACACAGCCCATTATAACGCCGTAGAACCATCTTGAGCCTAGCTGTAACATGATGATGTTTTGTTCTGTTTCGTTTTGTTTCCATAATGGACATTAACTAACCTCAAAGTGCAATCTGCCACTGAAATTCTCTGCATGTGACATAGAGCACTGGGCACCAAAGAGGCCCAAGTGGGCAGATCCCGATCAAGAACAAGCTAATTGGAGCTGTCCATCCACTTAGGAGCTTTAATTATATAATAGTTCATCTTTATTTTCCCCAGTTCCAAGTAGGGCCTGAGTCTGTTCACACTCAAGGCCTCTTTAAGACTTGCTTGGGTATGATATTTGCCCTTGTGGCCTCAATGGAAAAGCTTCTAGATGTTTTCTGCTCCACCCCAGCTGATTTCCCATTCCAGGGCCCAGGAGTGTCTCAGTGTGATTTCTCGAACCCGTGTCCAAATTGCCTGGAGTCCGTAAATCAAATGCGAATTTCTGGCCCCAGCTGTGACCGCACTAGTCAGGATCTCCCGGACTGGAGTTGCCACGTTCTCAACAGGCTTCCTGGGCTTGGGCCAACCGACCAAGACGTTCTTCAGAAAGGGGACTCACAGGTGACGAGATGGGGGCTCACTTTCTGGCCCGCCTGTGTCACCATCACCTGTTTGCTGCTCCTTGGAGCACCAGTTGGGGAGTGGGCTCGCCTTTGAGGGAGTCACTGCTATTGTGACCGCCCGCTGAAGAGTGTCCCACAGAGGACGCCATAGGCCACTCACCCTCCATGTGTCAGGGAAATGGTGCAGGTCTATCAATTTGTGTTCGCGGGTATGTATGTCAAACCCAGCCTGTCTTGTTTTTTTGGTTTTTTTTTCAACGTTTATTTATTTTTGGGACAGAGAGAGACAGCATGAACGGGGGAGGGGCAGAGGGAGAGGGAGACACAGAATCGGAAACAGGCTCCAGGCTCTGAGCCATCAGCCCAGAGCCTGACGTGGGGCTTGAACTCACGGACCGCAAGATCGTGACCTGGCTGAAGTCGGACGCTTAACCGACTGTGCCACCCAGGCGCCCCCAGCCTGTCTTGTTTTGAGGGAACGTTTGTCCCCAGATCGACAAAGACCTCAGAATTGCTGAAAGGCGGCTGTGAAGTCCAGCTGTTTCATCCGAGCGCCTTCGCTTTTCTGAGCCAAAATATCCTCGACTACAAAATACGAATCCTAACGCCTACCTAACAAGGTGATTGCGAGGGTGGGGAGAGGTGACGTATATGACAACGTCTGAATTTTAGTGGCCAATCTTCATTAAATCCGCGTCCGAAAGGAAAACCATCGCCGGTAGCCGGCTTATTCTGGCTCGGGCTCGTCTTCGGCAAGCTGGTTGCCTTTTCCTGTGAGTTGACCGTTCTCCAGCTAGCTGCGTCACATTTGAAGATGCCGTTCTCCTGATCTTCTCCAAACCCACTTAGCTGTCAGCTCCAGCAAGCTGGCATGTGATCGCACAGCTTTTACGCAGCCTTAGAGAGAGCCGTTCCTGGAAGGAGCGTCACAGCGTGAGCCGTGGGAGCTCAACCGCCAGGGAAGAGGGAAGTTCAGGGTCTCATCTTGTAACACTATAGCGGTGAGCTGAGATTTGGCGGCCCGTGTCTGAGGCAGTCCTGTGTGTTTGGGTCTGCCTGCTGAGCAGTGGACACCAATGGAGAGACATGGCGGGGTGGGGGGTGCGGGGGGAGGCAGCATTCCCAGCACTGCGGCTTATAGTAACCATAACAACAGTCTTTTCTCCCTGCCCCATCTCACTTGCCAAAGGACAACTTTCCTCACTGACAAGGGGATGGACAAACACCACCATTCCTTTAAAGATGGTACTGGGGAGGGGCTCCTGGGTGGCTCAGTCGGTTAAGATCTCAGCTTAGGTCACGATCTCTCCGTCCGTGAGTTTGAGCCCCACATTAGGTGCCATGCTGACAGCTCAGAGCCTGGAACCTACTTCGGATTCTGTGTCTCTCCCTCTCCCTGCCCCTCCCCAACTCGCGCTCTGTCTCTCTCTGTCTCTCAAAAATGAATAAACGTTACAGTAAATAAATAAATATAAATATAAATATAAAGATGGTGCTGGGGAGGAAAAATTTTTCTCTGTCCTTCAAGATTCTTCTAGCTGGTCTAGGAATTAAATTGACACGAGATAGATTAACAGGGCAAAATCTCATTTAAACTTGTACATATGGGGAATCTACACACACAGGAGATTCCAAAGACAGTTGGGCAAAATGAGGTACATATGTCATCCTGAACTAGAAAGAGGGGGGAGAGGGTCTGGGACTTCAAAGGGAAGGAAAGCAATTCACGGGAAGGTGAAAAAAAAGTAAAGGTTTGGTAAACACGTGTTTGCCGGGGCCTCAGAAACAATGGGACAGAGGGAGGAATTTTAACAAACAGACTTGCCAAATCCTTTTCTGTCTGTGCTCTGGTTCATACGATCAGGTAGTTATCTAATGTAGCAAAAATCTCCTTCAGGCAGGTTCTTCATCTACATCCTTTCAGACGGTTAGGGGGAAGGTCAAAGTTTCTTCCTCAGTCTTTGGGCCATGATTATTTTGCAACTCTGAACCCCTGCCATGGTCAGAAACCACCTCGATTCTTCTCCCGTGTAGAGTTCAGCCAGTGCCTTGAAATAGCCTCTAAGCATCTGAGAAGTTTTAAAAGCAATTTTTTTTTTTTTCAACGTTTTTTTTTATTTCTTTTTGGGACAGAGAGAGAGCATGAACGGGGGAGGGGCAGAGAGAGAGGGAGACACAGAATCGGAAACAGGCTCCAGGCTCTGAGCCATCAGCCCAGAGCCTGACGCGGGGCTCGAACTCACGGACCGCGAGATCGTGACCTGGCTGAAGTCGGACGCTTAACCGACTGCGCCACCCAGGCGCCCCTTAAAAGCAATTTTTAAAAAATCTTGTTAAACAGAAACTGTGAAGCGTTTGCCTTCATGGAAGGAAACTGTGAGATTGGGAATCTTGTCGCCATATACCCTTCCGTAACTTTTGAATCTGAACCTGGAGAATGCACCTCATATTTTAAAACGTAGTAAGGGGTACCTGGGTGACTCAGTCGGTTGAGCGTCCGGCTCTTGATTTTGGCTCAGGTCATGATCTCATGGTTCATGGGTTCAAGCCCCACCTAGGGCTCTGCGATGAATATGGAGCCTACTTGAGATTCTCTCTCGCCCCCTCTCTGTCCCTCCCCTCTCTCTCTCCTCTCTAAAATAATAAAAAGTTTAAAAAATAAAACATTTTTTTAAAATATACAATAAAATTGGGCACCTGGGTGGCTCAGTCAGTTAAGCGTCTGACTTTGGCTCATGTGATGATCTCACAGCTCGTGGGTTCGAGCCCCGCGTCGGGCTCTGTGCTGACAGCTCGGAGCCTGGAGCCTGCTTCGGATCCTGTGTCTCTCCCTCTCTCTTTGCCCCTCCCCTGGTCATGCTCTGTCTCTCTCTCTCCCTCAAAAATAAAGATTTTGAAAAAATATTTTTAATACAATAAAATGAAGATGAAAACTTCCGTGTTAAAACGCAAGATTCTGCGGTTGTTAAATGTCTCAGAAAAGTATGGCAGTCTTGCCAGCCTCCATTAAGTCCAGTTTTTCAGACTTTGAGCCTCTCTTCTCCCCTCCCCACCCCCAGGTGCTGCGACCGGTTTGGCCAGATTTCACCCCCACCCTCTGGTCAGAGATCCGAGGTTACTCCCTGAGAGGCTAATGGCTGGAAAAGACTGGAAGGTGTGGCGGCAGAAATGCCGCTCACACCCTGCCAGAAGCTTCTTCTACACACCTCTGGTGACTCGGAACCCCATCGCCCCGCACGCTCCTCAACTGTTGATTCTCCCAAGCCAAGATGTCTCCAGAGGGCTGGCAACCAGCCCTGGGGGAGGGGGTGTTGGGCTCCCACCTGGAAAGAAGAGTCCCAGCACCAGCTAGTGAAGGGACTTCAGAGCCCTTCGCGGGTTCCTCGTGTCACCCAGGACGTTGAGATCTGACCTGTCAGAGGCCCGGGCTCCAATGACTAAAATCCGCTCAGACCTTAACCTTGGGACTCGGGCTGTGAGGGGGCCAGGGCGCTCCTCAAAGTTCAGGGAAAGCAGCCTGCCATACGAAAAGGGCTACTCAGAAGCTCGTTTGGGGGGCGCCTGGGTGGCTCAGCCGGTTAAGCGTCTGACTCTTGGTGTCGGCTGGGGTCATGATCTCGTGGTTCGTGATTTCAAGCTCCGTATCAGGCCCCTCGCTGACAGCGCAGAGCCTGCTTGGGATTCTCTCTCCCTCTCTCTCTCTCTGCCCCTCCTCCACTTGCACTGTCCCTGTCGCTCTCAAAATAAATAAATAAACCTAAGAAAAAAGAAAAAGAAACTTGTTTCGTGGCTGTTCTGTAATTTTAGGAGAGACTATATTTTTACCCAAGATCCAGGTCTGCAGGCCTGCGGGAGGGAATGGAAGAGCCTCCTGCTCTGCCTCAGACTTGGGACTCAAGTGTGTCCTTTGGACCCCACGTGGGCTCACTCGGGCTCAGGAGCTGAGTAGCCACCAATTCCATTCTGGATCCCTTTCTTTTCACAAGACACCAGTCGCTTGGCTGCTGGCCACCCGCTGTGTGGTCTGAACTTGTTTGCAGGCTGAACACCAGCAGGATCGTCAGACGCTCCTGAGTTAAATCTCTTTTCCCACCATCACCACCCCCCACTCTGGTCCCTGCAGCCACCCAGGAGACCCAGCCTGCAGGCTGTCATGGGTCTTTGATAGCAACTAATTACACCTTCTCTTTTGGTTTCCAAAACGCCCTCACAAACCTTATTACAGGTTTATCCCACTGGGCCCTGTGTACCTGTGTACCTTAACAACTCAATAAACTCTGGAATTCGTTCTTATAACCACCCTGTGAGTCCTGCAGGCTAATTGTCTTCTTCCTCTTCTCTTTCTTTCTTTCTTCTTTCTTTCTTCTTTTGTTTTAATTTAAATGAAGAAATACAAGGAATGTGTGGGTTTTGCCTAAGGCCACCAGCAGGAGAGGCGCAGACCTGTGGATGTACTCCAGCCTCCTTGTTTGCGGACTAGGGGAGGCGCAAGGGAGGGCTACCCAGACACCATGTGGCACTCCAAAATGCAATTGATATTCACAACGACACGGATGGGCCTAGAGGGTACTATGCTAAGTGAAATAAGTCAGACAGAGAAAGACAGATATCATAGAATTTCACTTAGAGGTGGAATCTAAAAACCAAATCAGAACAACAACAAAACCCAGAAACACATTCATAAATAGAACAAACTGGTGGTTGCCGGAGGGTCCGGAGGGCGGTGGGAGGATGGGCAAAACAGGTGAATGGGATCAAAAAGTACAAACTCCCAGTTATACAATAGATAAGTCACAGGGATGAGAAATACAGCATAGGGAATACAGTCGATAATACTGTAATAACTTTGTATGGTGACTGCACTCGTCATGGTATTTCATAATGTATGTAATTGTCGAATTGGTATATTGTGCATCCAAAACTCATATAATATTGCACGTCAACCATACTTTAATTTTTTTAAATATATATATATATATATATATATATATATATTTATTTATTTATAAAACTGTCTAGTGGCTGCTGATCTCTTTACTCAGTCAGCATTTTGGTTGTCCCAATGGCACGGACCCTACAGAGCTTCAGGGCAGGCATTCTCCAAAGGCCTTCTTCAACATAGGGATTACTATGACTCCGAATCAGGCCCATTTCCTTTCTTTTGCTTAGATGTCTTTGTATAAGTAAAGTCACAAATGGGCCAAAAAGCTCAATTTAAAGTTGCCAGGGAAGAATGAATCAATCTTTTTACTCACAGTCCCAATTTCCAGGAAAGCCAAACGTTCTTGAGCAATGGTCTTTCCCATTCCAGGAAGACACCAACCAGGAAGCTGCAAGAAATAACTCATTCATCAGATTGTACTGAGACATCGCCATTTCCCCCAGAGGACAGAGGAAGAATCTGGGGAGAAAGACATCTGATATGGTAGTGATGAGGTTTGGAGAAGTAGGGATCTGGAGCTTATGGCCAAGAAAGAATTCTTGGGATGTCTTTGATGCAAAAAGGTGATATTGTTAAAACAAGGGGACAAGACCCCTGGACAGAAAGTGCGGCACTGGGGTTGTAGAGTGACTAGTTATATACTAAGGAGGTGGGGAAAGTTAAAGGCAAAAGGGAGGCCTCCAGAAGGACTTCCATATGCTAAGGAAGGCTCATAAGATACTGGAGGCCTAGCTATTGTCAAGCTAAGGTTGTTTCGCTTAGTAAGGTATTCAAGTTAGGACAGGAGGGAGTTCCTGGAAGAATGTTATACTCTGTATTTGCTTCAAGTATTTGTCAATGGGCTGCGGGTTATCAGGAAATTTAATTTTACCTACCGTTTCCTTTTTGCCTTTGTTCCCCACATCACTATAGTGGGGAGGGTGATGTTGGGTCTTCAGGAAACTGAGTCTATAGGTTTCTGGAGATTAGGCTATTGATAAGATTGCCTTTTTCTCACAATTTACTAGAACACTTGTAAACTGATGGGACAGTGATCTCTATCAGTTAACCGTTTGTTTTTCCCTTTCCTTTGTTCTTGGGCAGCCAGGAGTGCCTGAGGAATGCCAGACCTATCCACATATCCCCCGGGGCAGGAGGGGGGGGTGCAGGTTGCAGGGGAGGGGGAGAAGGGGGAGGTGTCAGCTTGCCTGATGCTCCCTCATCAGTAGCTCGAGCTGCAGCAGCTCCACAGGCCACGGAAGAGGCACTTGTCCCTTTGATCTAATGACGCTTGGTTATTATTTTGCAGGGGTGTGGGCCATCATGTGAAGAGAGACAATCCAAAACTTGAAACTTACACAAAATAATGGACTGAATGTCATTTCCAAGTCTCCCGGAGCATTGTCTAAGTTCACCTAAGGATCATTCAGTGCTCTAGGGAAATGAAATTGTGGGTTAACTCACTATTGATTGGGACCTAGACCCTGCTAAGAGTATATGTTTATTTGTAGAAAACTGATAAGTTGCAAATGATTTTTGTCAGGTAGAGAATGCAAATGAACTCCGTCCAGTAGAACAGATAACCTTAAAGGTTATGGTTTCATTGCCCTGTAGGACATTAACCAGTCTTGTATCTAACTTTGCCTTCTTGTTCTACATTA
Source organism: Leopardus geoffroyi (assembly GCF_018350155.1). Taxonomy (NCBI): domain Eukaryota; kingdom Metazoa; phylum Chordata; class Mammalia; order Carnivora; family Felidae; genus Leopardus; species Leopardus geoffroyi. The sequence goes on along the minus strand of NC_059331.1, from coordinate 14,994,555 downwards.
TTTATCCCACTGAGTAAACATTTACTATGCATCATGATTCTTCAGAAATATAAATAATTCTTAGGGGCTGTTTTTCTAAAACAAGCTACCAGCTTCAAGAGAAGAACAAAACCCATCTGAAAAGCCCGGCAATTCTGCTCCCTGCTGTTATCCACTCGGAGCCTTTGGGGTTGGCTACCCCAGCTGTTGCAAAAAGAAAAAAGAATAGAAGGGAAGACTCCACTGGTATTCAGCTGCAGGAGATACTTTAAGAATATCCTCATCCTGTGAGAAAAAGCTATTTGTTTCAAGGCGGTGGGGGCGAGAGGGGTGGAGCCCCCATGTGGGGCATCCTCCAAAGGTCTAAACAGAATCTTATCTCTTTATCCAGTAACAAGAGGCTGACGTAGTTAAACTGGGGCTCAGGCTAGCTACAGAACTGCTCACTCTACAGCGTTAGGGTATAAGCCCCCTGAGCACAGAGAGTGGGCCTTTGTTCACCTCTGTGTCCCGAGGAAAGTCAAAAAATGGGATGCAAAGGGAAGATGTATGTATCTGCACTGAAGATCCAGTCTGATGATGACCCGCTACAAAAGGAAATGAGGGAACTTTGGGGGGTGATGGGGATGGTGGTTTGTCTGGAGGCAAATATTTGTCGAAAGTGATCAGCAGTACACTTCAAATGTGTGCATTTTAGTGTAGGTAAATAACACCTCAATAAAATTGATTTAAAAAGAAAAAAGCACTAATTGAGATTTCCAGTATCTTTGGGGTGCCTGGGTGGCTCAGTCGGTTAAGCGTCTGACTTCAGCTCACGTCATGATCTCACAGTTTGTGAGTTCGAGCCCCACATCGGGCTCTGTGCTGACAGCTCGGAGCCCGCAGGGAGCCTGCTTAGGATTCTGTGTTTCACTTTCTCTCTGCCCCTTCCCCACTCGCGCTCTATCTCTCTCAAAAATAAACATTAAAAAAAATTTTTTTTTTTTAATTTTTTTTTTCAACGTTTATTTATTTTTGAGACAGAGAGAGACAGAGCATGAACGGGGGAGGGGCAAAAAGAGAGGAAGACACAGAATCGGAAACAGGCTCCAGGCTCTGAGCCATCAGCCCAGAGCCCGACGCGGGGCTCGAACTCACGGACCGCGAGATCTCACGTGACCTGGCTGAAGTCGGACGCTTAACCGACTGCGCCACCCAGGCGCCCCAAAAAAAATTTTTTAATTAAAAAAAAAAAAAAGATTTCCAGTATTTTTAAGATAGTCTGTGACTCATTCCAAGCGATGCCTGGTTTACAGAGGGCAGACTTCACTCTCCTGCTATTTTCAGAGTTTCTATTTGAAATGCAAACACTTACCAATAAACACAAATACTTTGGGAGACCTAGTGAAAGCAGAAGTCTTTTCTTACGGAATCACATTTAAGAACAAAAAAAAACTAAGATTCATCATTTGGTATTAGTTGACCAATTGACCAATTGCCCTTCATTTCGGCCAGCAAAAAAAAAACAAAAAACAAAACAAAACAAACAAAAAAAAAAACACTAAATAATTGTGAAAATTCTAATTAGAAAGAATGTTAACAATTATCTAGTGACCAGCCCATTCATTTAACAGATGTGGAAACTGAGGCCCAGCTAAGAAAGGACAATTGGGAAATGTGTTCTTCAGAGGTGATCCTTCCAGTCAGGGGTTAGATCTTTCCAGAAATCTTCCTCACTTCCTCTTGAATGGCAACCCAGTGATATTTCTGCAGATAGTCTCTTTGAGAAGCACTGGCAACAGAGAGAGTTCCAATAATGAAGATAAAATGTCCTACACCTTTTAAAAAATGTCTAATGTCGGGGCGCCTGGGTGGCGCAGTCGGTTAAGCGTCCGACTTCAGCCAGGTCACGATCTCGCGGTCTGTGAGTTCGAGCCCCGCGTCGGGCTCTGGGCTGATGGCTCAGAGCCTGGAGCCTGTTTCCGATTCTGTGTCTCCCTCTCTCTCTGACCCTCCCCTGTTCATGCTCTGTCTCTCTCTGTCCCAAAAATAAATAAACATTGAAAAAAAAAAAAATTAAAAAAAAAAAATGTCTAATGTCAAATTGGTCCAGGATACCCAGGATGAAGTTGTATTTTCAGTTATATTTTCCTTAAATAAAATGGATTAGGGGCGCCTGGGTGGCTCAGTCAGTTGAGCGTCCGACTTCGACTTCAGCACAGGTCATGATCTCGCGGTCCGTGAGTTCGAGCCCCGTGTCGGGCTCTGTGCTGACAGCTCGGAGCCTGGAGCCTGCTTCTGATTCTGTGTCTCCCTCTCTCTCTGCACCCCCACTCGTGCTCTGTCTCTGTCACTCTCAAAAATGAATAAATGTTAAAAAAAAATTTTTTTAATGGATTCAAAGCCCTTTTTGAGATAATAAAGTCTCTGTCTTCGGCATTAAAAAAAATTAATCTAGTTTATTTTCTTCCACCGATTTTTTGTTTATTTTTTAATTTTTTTTCACGTTTATTTACTTTTTTTTTTTTTTTAATTTTTTTTTCAACGTTTATTTATTTTTGGGACAGAGAGAGACAGAGCATGAACGGGGGAGGGTCAGAGAGAGAGAGGGAGACACAGAATCTGAAACAGGCTCCAGGCTCTGAGCCATCAGCCCAGAGCCCGACGCGGGGCTCGAACTCACGAACTACGAGATCATGACCTGAGCGGAAGTCGGCCGCTTAACCGACTGAGCCACCCAGGCGCCCCTCTTCCACCGATTTTTAAGATAAAAATTTACACTTGCAACAGACGTTGCAGGGGTAGACTTCTTGCACAGATAGATCAAGACGTTTGTTTGTCTCCAGACCCTTGCCAAGAGTTAAGCAATCATTGAACATGGCATCACATCCACTTTGGTCCCCATGAAGAGTTTTAGCACACTCCTATCAAATACATACGATGTGAAAGACGTGGTGCTAAGCTAAGTGTGGGTGGAGAAGCCCCTGCAAGTGCTAGAAGGAAGGCGGACGGCAGGGGGTGAGGTGAGGGGTGGATTACAAACCTTAGGTGGTAGCGTTCATTCATTCATTCAACAAGTCTGGCTACCACCGCGTGCTCTCCTGAGCTGTTAAGACACTTCTAAACCACCAGAGGGGATGACTGTGGGGCCAAGACTGGAGCTGCAGTAAGAAAGTGTGATGAGGGCTCTTTGCCAATTTCCATTCCGTTTTCCCAATTCAGAGGGAAATTTCCCATTGTTTCTCACCTGCTCCCAAGGCAACAGACGAGTTGCGAGCTGTTTACACTAGCAAGCAAGCTGTATTGATCTATAAACTGAGTAAAGCATATTAAAATGATTTCTTAGCAATAATCCTTTAACTAAGAACTTACATTTTGGATGCTGTAAGGGAAAATCATGCACTCCATCACGGCCCCCAGCAATGCCGAAGGCCAGAGCAGCGAGACAGGCTCACCTCAAGATTTAATCTTGATTCCAAACCTTTGCAGAGAGAACTGTTTCTTTCATAGCAACCTGGTATTTTCTCTCACCTGCAGGGGAGAGGAAACCCATATTCAGGCGACCCAGAAAAAAAAATAAATAAAATAAATAAACAGGCTCAGCTGGAAAAGGGTGGCCCTCTGGGGTATTCTTGACCCATCGCATCATACCCAGGCTTGGGGGTGGAGAGGGCAGATGCTTCTAGAATGCTTTAGCCCCATCTCAAGTTTCTGAATTAACATTCTTCAGGGCCTCTTTCCCCAGATCTTTAAGTACCCAAACAATCGGGAAGAAAGTGTTTTTTTTTTTTTTAATGTTTATTTATTTTTGAGAGACAGAGAAAGACAGAGTGTGAGCCAGAGCGAAGAAGAGAGAGAGGACAACACAGAATCTGAAGCAGGCTCCAGGCTCTGAGCTGTCAGCACAGAGCCCAACGTGGGGCTCAAACTCATGAACCGTGAGAACATGACCTGAGCTGAAACCAAGAGTCAGACGCTCAACCCACTGAGCCACACAGGTGCCCCAGGAAGGGTTTTTTTTTTTTTTTTTTTTTGCTTTTTAAATGTTTATTTTTGAGAGAGAGAGAGAGAGAGAGCGTGAACGGGGAGAGGCAGAGAGACAGAGCATCTGAAGCAGGCTCTGTGCTGACACAGAGCCCAACATGGGGCTCGACCCCACAAACTGAAATCATGACCTGAGCGGAAGTCGGATGCTCAACTGACTAAGCCACGCAGGTGCCCCAGGAAGGTTTTGAAGATAATGGCTACATTAGGGATGAGCTTCTGCAGAATAAACACCATTCGCGACCATTCTCTGAACAGATGCCCCAAGATGCTGAATAAGCAATATGACGTGAGGACAGGGGAAGGGAATCATGAGCCTTGTCTCCTTGGTTAGTCAAATTCTTCCAGCAAATCCCAATGAAAGAGCTCTTGCCACTGAGGACCATTCAATACAGGACTGCTGGTGCACAGGGGACAGCTTCCTCCCCAAGATCTCAAAGAGCTGCCCCCAAATGCCAACTAAAACAAAAAGCCCCATCCGAAGATCTTGGTTGACTTCAGGCCCTAATCCTTCCACATCTTTCTACGTAATAAGGTAGAACTCTCATCCTGGGACTGCGGGGCGAGAGCGCCTAGGTCAGACATCCAGACCCTTCCTGCCGCTTCATCTCTCAGGGAAGAATGACGCAGGTCTTGAGATGTATGCCCAAACCAGCTACTGTCCCTGCTCTCCAACCTGCCTCCCACTTCCAAGCCACGATTTTAAACTATGTTTAAAACGGACCATGGTGCAAAATACGCCTGGGCCTCACAGGTTCAGCGGGTGAGAAAGACCCTTGAGGCCTGGAGGAGGAGACTCCGTGGGCGATGCCTAAGAAAGGGGCGGGGCCCGAGGCCAAGGCGGACTGAGGGCGTGGTGGACATGGTGGGGGCGTGGCGTCTACGAGGACTTGCTGGGCGTGGCAGGGTGAGGTGGGCGGGGCTGCGGGTGTGGGGCGTGGCTGGAGGACGCGGCGGTGACTTGCTGGGGCGTGGTGGGGCGTGGTAAGGTGGGGTGGGCGGGGCTGCGGGTGTGGGACAGGGGCGTGGCGGACGCGGCGGGGCGTGACGTCGGTAGGGACTTGTAGGGAGGGCGTGGGTGTAGCGGAGAAGCTGGGCAGGGCCGGGCGGGGCCGGAGCTGGGCCGGGCGAGGGGGGCGGGGCCGGAGCTAGGCGGGGCTGGAAGGGGCGGGGCCCAACGGCCTTTGGCTGGATCTCACCCGGCGGTTGGCGCCGTTAGTCTCGCGGAGTCGAGCCTGTCGGTGTTCCTTGTTCTGAACGCCCGCCCTATCGCCATACAGTGGATAAACCGCTCTCTGGTTAGGGTGGGACAGACTGCAAGGAGGCCCCGCCTGGCCCGGCCTCCGGGTAGAGGGCACTGCTCAGGGCGCAGAAACCTGTTGAAGCCAAGGCAGCAAGCCAGTGAGGAAACTGCTAGGACCCCCAGGCGAGGATGTAGGCAGGTGGAGAACGAGCCGGTTCATCCATGAAACTGTCCCAAGGGCTTACCGAGTGAGTTTCTGGTGAACGTTTTCACCGCTGAAGGCAGAAGAGGTTTGCCCTAGAAGACACCCCTCTTGGTTTGGGCCCACGTTTTTTTGGGGGGGGGCGGAGCATGCATCTATCTCCCCACCTGGGGCCCCACAGCCCTCCCTCAGTGAAAGAAAGCAGGCAACTCGAGAGGGTGGCAGTGTGCAGGGGTTGGCGAGGCTTGGAGGCCCCGACCCCGGGCCCTGGGCAGCCCGCACACCGCCCGCTGCCCCGGCCCGGTGGGCCGGGTGGGACGCGCGGAACCCCTTCCAGGCACCCTTTTCCTCGTCTGGGCCCTCCCAGGACCCTTTGTTTTCCAAACTGGAGCACTCTGCAGCCTCTACACTCCTTATTTGGCCTCTGAAGTCTCTGGAAGCCACCCTCATTATTGATCTGTTGTTTCTCCTGACAGGCCTGTGCACTTCTAAATTGCACAGCGAACCCAAGGTGGAGACTTGGGGAGAGTACCATACAAGCTGCCAGGAGGCTGGGACCTGGCGCCTGCTCTGGAGGCTAGCTTCCTTCTGAAATATCCAGTAAGGTAATAAGGGGATCCCGTGCCCATCCGCGGCTCCTCCTTCAGCTCACACTCAGAGGTGGACTTTGAACCCCATTCCCCAGGCGTGGATGTCCCCCCTCCTCTTCTCCCTGACCCTTCCCTTGGTGCCCATTTGCCCAATCTTGCCAGCCCCCCCCACCACCATTTCTCTGGTGCGGTTCTCCGTGCCTCCCCAGATCCCTTCCTTTGGCTGAGGGAGACTTCCAAGGGCAGGGGGTTCCCAGTCGGGATGGACTTGGTCTCCCCTTTTCTCTGTCTCCTACAGTTCTATTTACAGCTTTTTCCCCCCAGATGTTCTTGGCTCTTCTCTCTCCCTAAGATGATCCTACTTTCATCATCTCTTGGTTCACCTCCTCATGTTCCCTGTACCTTCCGTCTTTCCCTCAACCTTCCGGCTCCTCCTAGCCGTGAACAAGCGGGTTTTGTGTGCCGGCCATTGGGCACAGCTTGTTGTCATCCCTGATGTGTCTAAAACTCACTTTGCAGGTCTGCGAAGGATAAATAGTTCTCCACTTTTGTCTGAATTGTTCAAGGCCACGGAGCCACAGTCAGGAGATCCATCTACACCTCAGCTGCTGTATGGATGAAACCTCTTTTCTTGTCGTCGTCTTGCCTACAGTTCTTTTTCTCTCCTAGGATGGTTGTGGCACCTTGGGGACAGACCCAGGAGCCAAAGTCATAGAACAGACCAGGATCTGGCCACCTGTGGACCTCCTGTCCATGCCCATAACCAAAGACCACCAGGAACAAAGTTGGATTTTCTGATTTGTTGCCGACGACGTACGGGTATAGCCGAGGAGTCCTGGGGCGTCTCAGTACGAAGGTGTTACAAGGGACTTATAACAGAACTTGTGTTAAAAACCGTAGGGGGGGGGTGGAGTTTCAAGGAAGCGGGGGTTCATTCTGGGCTGCATGCTTTCAGGAAGCAAGATCCATTCTGTGATTGAGCATCTCAATTTTCACAGAGAAGCTGAGACAAAGGCAGAGCTAAAACTGCGGTTGGTAACCAGACAGCCATCGCTGGGGGGCGGGGGATGTTGGGTGGTTTTTGTGGTTCGCACAGTGGCCTCCATTTTGTCTGTGCTTGGACACAAGCGTGGAATAGCCCTGTTTGGTCAGGCCTTGTCTGATGGTGGCTCTCCAAGAGACTGGCTCTGTTCAGGCCTAGCTGTAAGCACCTGGCTGATCAGAGCTAGCTGCCAGGGACTACTTTTCTCTTTCTCACCGCAAAGGCAAAGCCTTGACCTTCAAGGGCCAGCCTTCTGTCCATCCTAGTCTCATATCGTCATGTTGGGATAAGGATCATCACACTGGAAAAGGAAGAGGGATGGACAAGAACAGGGAGGGGGAGTTTCCTGGGGGTGGGGGTGAAACAGCAGCCTAGCTTAGGGTGTTCATGGCTCTGTGACTTGAACGGATCCAGGGTTCCCTTCCTCTATTGGAGGAAGCTCTGATAAAGAGGTGGGGGGAGGGCAGTAAATGGCCATTCTTAGTACAGATAATCCTCACTTAGAAACACGATCCATTGTTTTAGGAAACCTAGGTGGAATGATCATACGTCCCAATTTTCTGGTACATTCCTGCTCTCAAGTGTTACAACTACTCGATTACTGTGGATATGGTTTTGCTACATATTTTATAGAATTCAGACTAATTTTTAGTGAAGGGAATCCATTACTTGTCTGACCCTATGAGGAGGAGCAGACAGCAAAATGGAATTAGAAAGTGCAAGAGATTTATTAGGGGGAACACCTGTGAGGGATCAAGGGTTTGAGGGAGCGGGAGCCGGCAGGGGGAGCCCTCTGCAGTTCGGCGGGGGGAGGGGGGGGGAGGGGACGCTTGTGCGGGCTGACCCGGGAGAGAGGGACTGGGTAGGGAGAACCACTGGCCGCAGTGCACTTCTGAGAAAATCTTGGCCAAGCCGCTGGGGACTCCCTATGTTTACCTGCCTCATCAGAGGAGTCCCCTTATTTAGCAGGACAGTGTGGCCTCGATGCCCCTGTCCTGCTCAGTCATTGCCCAGAGGCAGCGAGGGAAAGACTGGCCTCCTGTCCCTGGGGGGCAGCAGCCGAGGCTGGGGCTCTCTTGTAGACATCTGGGCCACCCCCCCCCCCGGGGGCCATCCATTTCTTCAGTGGACAGTTCGCTTATTTTGAGCCATTGAACAAGTTTCAGTGCCCCAGAAGCGGGCACCAGGATGGGATTAGACATGCAAGCGATTTATTGAGGGGAATGGCCGGCAGGATGAAGGGGGGAAAGAGAAGAGAGGGGAAAAAAAACCACAAAACCCTACACAAATGTGATACAACCTGTGTACTACTGGTGAAGAAATAAATTCACAGAAGAGGGTTGTTTGTTTTTTAAGCCTCTGTTAAGTCACGTGTGCTGAACTTTGGCGTGGGAAATACGGTTTCTTCGTAAGCCATGGAATCTGATACCTCAAACAAGGTCTGCCTCAATTATTTTTTGCACGGCTCTTTTTTGTGAGGGCTTCTCAGGTATCTACGGCTCCCCAACTTCTCAGTGGGGGGCAAGGGGTGATTTTTGCCTTCCCCCAGGGGACATGTGGCAATGTCTGCAGACATTTGGGCTGTCACAGTGGAGTGGCTGGTGGGCAGATGTCAGGGAGCTGCTTAAACATCCTGCCGTGTGCACACAGCAGCGCCTGTATAGCAAAGGCTCATCTGGCCTCAAATGTCAGTACCGAAGGTGAAGAAGGTGAAGAACTCTCCCTTGCCGATCCTCTTTACCCTCTTGCAAAGAAACTAGGCACGTGGGCCTAGTGGGGAGACCCCCAGAGCCTGGGACCTCCTGGATAGAGATGCAGCCCCGAATCAGCTCAGAGCAAGGGAGCTGCGGGCAGCAAAAGACCTAACACAAGACCGTGCGAGAGAGACCCAGCATCCTGCAGAAGGCTAGACTGCTTTTCTATTTAAATAGCAACTTTTTGTTTAATGAATGCCGCAGACCCCCCAGTAGATTTCCAAAGCTGTAACTAAAACGCATGAAATGCCTTATGTAAGTTACAGCAACTCATGTCGGAGAGTAAAATGCTTGCAAACCTGATCCACCCCCCCCACCCCAGCACTATGCTTTATATGCAGTAACCTCTGAGAGCTGTACCCACGCCTGCCTGCCCTGACATTCTGTCAGTTGTATTTAGAAGGTAATTCGAAACTTTCCCAGCCTGTCTCGCTTAACATCTGCGTTTGGGGGACTCTCAACAGAAATGGTTCTTCTAAACACTGGCTGAAAAACACGGACTTTGCTTTTTCTCCTTCCCGTTGACCCTGAGTGTTTTCTGTTTTACGTCCCAGCCAGTGTGACCAGCAGCCTCGAGGGAATTCCGGGACACATTGAAAAAAATGGAAACCTGGATTCCCAGATCTGTTCACTTCGTCCTTACTGAGGTGGTAGCACTGAGCACCAGAGGTGCAGGTGACTTCCTCCTTGACTTCAGGGCATGGACATAAAAATAACAGCACATGTTCAAAGTACTTACGCCCCTGTCCGGGCTCCACCCACCTCTCCCCTGTCCTGTGCCCCGAGAGTCTGACCAGACCGCATTGCCTAGACCCAGTACTGTTAGCTGCTTTTCAGTGGGGTTCACCCAGTGAGCAAGAAACACACTGTCAAGCTGGGAGGGTGGGCACAGGCAGGTGTTTGGCTAGTTCTCCCAGTCCCCCCTCTGTGCTCTGGGCTGCATTTCCTGGCTGTGGTTGTGTCCCCCTGCACAGAGCTCTCTTCCCATGTGCTCCTGCTCAGTGGTTCCCGGGAAGCATTATCTGGCCCCCAACCCCAACCCCGCCCCCCCATCCTTCTGCCCCACAGGGTGCTTCCTGCTGTGGCCAGGGAGCTTACTTGCTGAGAATGCCCGTATCTCTGTAAATACAGGAGTCCTCACGTCACCCAGTGGTCGTGGGACTGTAAAAATGCCCAAGCAAGCTGCGATTGTGCAAAACAACCTTCGTGATCAATGGAGTGAATTACGATCCACCTATCAAAAAGTTCGTGAACACATTAAAACCCTCTTGCTGCTGGTAAGAGAAAAGGCACAAATATTAAATACAACAGTTTGAATCACCCCCGGCACTGAGAAAGTATCTCCTCGGAAAAGTCTTGCCAGGAGGAATTTGAACAGTGCCTTGCATGTTTCTCCCCGCCAGCTAATCTTGCTATAGAGCGGGCATCTTTTCTGTGCCTCGGCAAATTGTCATACTGCTTTCTAAGTTTGGATCAGCTTCCAGCATTTATCTTACAATTTTTTTTTTTAAATTAAGTTTATTTTGAGAGAGAGAGGGGTGGGGAGGGGCAGAGAGAAAGGAAGACAAAATCCCAAGCAGGCTCCGCACTGTCAGCATGTAACCTGACCCAGGGCTCGACCATCCAGAGTCAGACGCTTAACCAACTGAACCACCCAGGTGCCCCTATCTTTCTTATTATTTAAAAAAAAAATTTTTTTTTAATCAATTTTGAGAGACAGAGAGCAAGCAGGGGTGGAGCAGAGAGAGGGAGACACAGAACCTGAAGCAGGCGCCAGGCTCTGAGCTGTGGGTTCGAACTCAAACGGGTGAGATCATGACCTGAGTTGAAGTTGGACGTCCAACGGACTGAGCCACCCCGGCGTCCCCATCTTGCTTACTATTAAAGTCACAAAATACCTCCAAGAGTTCCCCTCACGTGAACTCTGCTGGCATCACTTCTTCAGGGACATCATCAGTTCTTCACTTTCTTACTTCTGTATTACAAGTTGACCTTCCTTAAGTTCCTCCAGCCCCATACAGAGTCTCCAAAGGCAGCGGGGTCACTCCTCTATCAGCGGTTTCTTCTCTAACCACGCCCCCTCCCCGGTCTATATTCAGATTTCTCTGCTGCATTATTAGGGTTCATTGCTGGGCTGCATTTTCATCTTCATTGGCCAGTTCCCTGTTTCAGGTCTCCGTCTTAATAAAATGTCCCCTGGGTTCATCAGTGGGAGACAGGAGGCAACACGACTGAATACTGTGCTGTCTGTCTTGAAAGAGGTGACATGATTGGTCACCGATCACACAGCGTACCTGCTGTTCACATAGGGATTTCCGGTCTGAAGAGCCAGCAGTCCAACTACACCTTACGTTGAAGCTTGAGACAATTGCTCAGAGTGAATACACCAGTGGAATGGAGATTGGAACCATTTTGCTGTGGGACCGGCGTCATTTAAAATAATTGAAATTATCCATAATTGAAATTCGTATCTGTCAGAACTGTGCAAAACGAGGGCCTCCCATAGGCCTTTCGTTACAATCCTTCTTACTGCCTGCCAGGGTCAGCCAAGGGATGCCCTGTGGCTTTTGACCCCAGACTGGCAATCACCGATTCTGCCACCCAGGTAAGGGCAGGCAGGAAGCACCTGGGGGTTACACCTTTCTTGGTCTGGGCTCTTCAGGAAGACGGCTGCCCTGGGAGACCACTGACCCCAAACTGAGGCTGAGATGGCTGTGCTTAGGAACTGTGAATTTGTTGAAATTCCTAGGGCTTGACCCAGATGCCCAACTAAAAACAAGTCGGAAGACCCACAGCAGCAAGTTTTGGGGAACAAGATGAACAAATCATTTCTTCTTCAAAATCACTTAATTTGGCCTCCTAGTTTCTAGTTCCCTCCCACGGTCAGGCTTTGGGTCTGCAGTGGCTCCATACTACAACTCCAAATGGCTAGTTACCTACCATTTGCACCTTCTTCCTTAAAGACATCTGATTTTATTTGGAGAGTGAAGGTACCTACCTAAAGGGTTGTACTTTTCCTCTTTTCTTGCCGATAGGCATTTGACAAAGTTCTGGCCTATGAAACATAAGGAAAAGAGAAGACTCCTTAAAGGGAGCTGACTGGAACTCTATTGCCCATTCTCCATTGTCTTTTACTCGATGCCTGGAATGTGGGTAATAATGGCTGGCACTCCAGCTGCCATCATGGACCATGAGGTGACCCCAAAGACAGAAAGTAGACACTATCATGGTTGAATGGGAAAAATAAAGGGAACCTTGAATACCCTGTGACCTTAGAGATGCCATATCAGCATTGGACAATCTGCCTCCAGATTTCTGTCTTAAGACCCTGTTATTTGGGATTTTTCATTATATGCAACGAAGTCTAATTCCAACTGTATAAACATGTCTACTTTCTAGTGAAATTAACTTATACTAACTCCTTCAAGTTGAGCCTCTGCATCCTGTCAAAATCAATATAAAACAGTAACCAGACTTCTTTTGCCCAATCCTGATTAGCGTGCATTAGGCTTAGAATGGTAGGAAATTCAGACCGAGGAAGACCAAAGAGGAAGATGTTCTGGGGCTGTTGGGCTTTTTCCAAAATCCTAACCTAATAGGTAGCTGGCTTCCCAAAGTGAGCAGTTCTCAACCTCTATTGTTTGGAATTGCCTGGAAAATTTCAAATACTCCAGTGCTTAGGGCCCACTCCCCGGATATTTGGATTTAATTGGTCCGGCGTAAAGCCTGGGCAAGTGGTTCTAATATCTGGCCAGGGTTGAGAGCCACCGACCCGAACAATATTTCAAATTGTCCGTTTGTTCGGCATCCCCAAAGCTTCTTACACACCAGGCAACACAGCATGAGGAAGAGAATAAAGGCTGATTGCACAAGAGGCCTCAATATCAGTTCCAGGAGAATATTAGGACACTTCTTTCCAGGAGAAGGTGAAGTCCTAAACCCCAAATTCCTATCCTTGCTTACATACACCTTGGAAGATTCTCCAAAGTTTGTACCTCTGAGCCGGGGCCAGGACTAGTGAGGTGAGTAAAGCACCCTGTGAAGCAGTCACCCGGGGTACAAAATTTAAGGAAGCACCCAAAACAAAACAAAACAAAACACAAAAACAACCTTAGTAATCATGATAACTCATATTTCAGCGTGATATTCAAAATGAGTGCCAAACAGTCCATAACACAACAGTCCAAAAACACAGAGTGCCAAAAATTAAAATAAAAACAAGAAAGGGGCACCTGAGTGGCTCAGTCAGTTACACATCAGACTTCAGCTCAGGTCACTATCTCACCATGTGTGAGTTCGAGCCCCACGTGGCGCAGAGCCCGCTTCAGATCCTCTGTCCCCCTCTCTCTCTGCCCCTCCTCTGCTCGCTCGCTCTCTCTCAAAAACAAAGTAAACTTAAACAAGATCCTGGGACTGGTGTACCCCAGTTTGCCATCCACTGGTCTCCGTGTTCCAAATGTAAGAGCATCTGTGGCCCTATTAGCGATGCATAGCGATTCTCTTGGCCATACTGCCACCTGCTGCTGGAGGCGGGAAGTGCTGGCTGCCTGCCCAAGAGGCACCCCAGTGGCACCTCTCCACTAGGACCCGTGCTCACACACAGAAGCATGGTGCCCTCTTGCGGGCAGCCACCCACGTCAGGAACTCTGAAAAAAAAAACCCTGGTCACCTGCATCCTGCAGCTGAGTGGGGTAAAAAGAGCCCAAAACTCAGGGTTGCAAGGCCTGGATTTGTCTCAGCTTTGCATTTGAACAAATGGCATCAGCCTTCTGAGCCTGTCTCTACAACTGGATTGTATTACCTCTTCCCATAATTACTGAATTACACAAGAGGCTTTCCGTGTCAGTGCCCAGCAGATTGCCTGACATGAAGTACGCACAGCGATCACTATAAGCTACCTCCCCCAGCCCACCTTCCTGCCATGCAGCAAATCAAACTGTTATCAATTCATTCCTGAAGGCAAGATACACTAAAAAACCGCCAGGGAGAAAAAGGTGGTGTGGACGTCCAGACTGTGGAATGATACCAGGACTGATGGGACAAGGAAGACTTCCCCTAGGGAGGTGTCCCCTAGGGAGGTCACACCAGGAGCTGGCCAGTAGCCTTTGGGGGGGAGGGGGGGTCACTGCACCACTTTTCTATTGTTTTATTTCCAGAAGGTTCCAGTACATGGAGCAAACAAACATCACAGCGGTGGTGGAAAGGCCAAGGCCTTTGGAATCAGCCCTGGGTTAAATCCTGGCTCTGCCGTTTCGCTGGGTGACCCCAAGGGAAGTCACTTAACTTCCCTGAGCTTCAGCTTCCTTTTCTACAAAATGGGGATAATAGCACATCCTGTCCTGGGGGGATAAGATTAAATAAAGCAACATACTTAAAATTCCTGTGCTCTGGTGGGCTCAGCAAGTGGTGGGTGTCATTGCTAGCCTGGAGCTTCCTGTAAGGAGTGGGAAGGAGGAGATACACCAGTCAGGCAGTATTGGCAATTGTCAAATCGGCCCCCAGGGTGTGCTGGGGGAGGACAGGAATGCAAATTATCTTGCGGGGACCCTCCTCTCTCATCCCCCACCCCAACCCCTCAGCCCTCAGCAGGACTCAGATGTGGGGGCATCCCAGAAATGGATCCACAGCGGGAGGGATTGCAGGGGGTGGGGGGTCTCCCCTTTTCTGGAGCTGGGGAGGGGATGCTGGATTCCAGCACGTGGAAGTGGAGTTTCCAAAAGGAAGCCTGGACATCGGAATCAGGGCAGTAAGCTAGACAGCAACATTGCGCCAGCGTCAATTTCCTGACTTTGATAACGGTGCTGTGCTTATGTAAGAAAATGCCCTTGTTCTCAGGAAGTAAATACCCGGAAGCATTTAGGGGTCAAGGGGAATCATGTCTGTACTTTACTGCCAAATGGTCCAGAAAAAAATAAAAGGATAAAGCAAATATGGGGAAATGTTAATTTTTGGAAGATGTGGAGGAGGGGGGCCTGGGAATTCTTGCAACTTTTCAGTAAGTAGGAAATTAAACGAAAAAATGTTATGCAAAGAAAAGAGGCAGTCGGGGGGGATCTAAGTCTCCCCTCATTTTCCATCCTCCTGCAGAGAAACCCTTGGTGGTGTGAACCGTGTGTGTCCAGCTCACCTTCCCTCTCCTCTCCTCTCCCCTCTGCCCCTCCCCTCTCCCCTCCTCCTTTCTCCTCCCCTCCCCCCTCCTCCTTTCTCCTCCCTTCTTTATACTTTCCCCTCCCCCTCCTCCACTTCGTCCCCTTTTCTCCCCTCCTCCCTTCTCCTCCCCTCCTTCTACTTTCCCCTCCCCCTCCTCCACTTCGTCCCCTTCTCTCCCATCCTCCCTCCCGCCTCTGCCTCTCCCCTCTCCCCTCCTCCCTTCTCCTCCCCTTCTACTTTCCCCTCCCCTTCCTCCACCTCCTCTACTCCCCTCCCATCCTCCCTTCTTCCCCTCGTCCCTCCTCCTTCCTTCCCACCCTCCTCCTCCCCTCCCCCCACCTCTCCGGAGCTCCTAGCCTGGTGGGCCCAACACAGACACAGCCACTCCGGGTCCAGAGGCACCGACTTTATTTGCACCACCGACCGGGGATCCGGGCTGGGCGCCCCGGTCCCCGCACCCCCCCCTCCCCCGCCCGCCGTTGGCTACACGATGGCGAACTGGCAGATGTAGGGCAGCTTGTCCCGGCAGCGCTTGTCGAACCACTTGCCGTTGGCCGCGCCGGACAAGGCGGCGCAGTTCTCGACCTTACCGCCGTCGGGCTGCGCCGTGATCTCCGTCTCCCAGTTCTTGTAGGCGATGTGGCCGCCGGTCATGTCCACCCAGGTGCCCTCGGCCGCCATGTCGTTGAGGCCCAGCCAGATCTCGGCCTCGGCGCCCACGCTCTGGCGCAGGTACTCGTAGAGGGCGTCGTTCTCCGAGCCCGTCTGCGGGGTGCCCAGCGTGCCCCCGCGTGAGATGCAGTCCTCGCTCGCCTCGTGGAAGGTCTTCGCCTGGGTGAAGGCCAGGAAGCACTTCATGTGCACCTTGGTGCCCTTCAGGCAGACTGCAGGGGGCAGAGATGGCCATCACCCAAGGTCTGCAGGTTCCCGAGCCCAAGGCCGACCTCCAGGGCCAGGCCCACTCTCCTGCGGTTCCCGCCCGGCCACCCCCATGGCCCTGGAGAGCCCCCGGGCCAGAAGGGGTGCCGTGACGGACACCGATGCAGAGCCCTCGTCCCCGTGCCAGAGGTGGTAAGGCTAGCCCTTCAGCTGCAGACAGCCCCTAGCTCAAGGTCAGGGCCCTTCCTGGGTGCCACCTCCAAGGCCTGGGGCACGCGGGAGTGTAAAGGCGGGGATGTCTCTGCCCAAAGCGGGAGAATTCTGGAAGGCCCTGTCAGCTTGGGAGGCCGTGAACCTCCTAGGAATCTGCAGGCATGGGGGTGGGGGCGGTATTTGGACTGCCATATGTCAGAGACTTTGTGCCAGGAGGTCCCCACCACATCCTCACCTCAGGGGGCAAGTGGCACACGGGTTACACGGACTTTGTCCAAGCACAAAGCTTAGACAGGAGAAAGAGAGACTTAGGGCCTGTTGTGCAATCTGCCCACGCACCTCCCACTGTACAGAGGAGGAATCGGACACCCAGAATGGCACTGTGCTCACTGGGAACATTCCGTCGGTGTTCCCGGCTACTGCCACCAACAACTGCTGATCCAACCAACATCGGTTCCCAACTCCTCTCTCTCTTGTCTGCCTCGACTACAGAGGCTGGAAAAGCTTCCTTCTTGTTTTTTTTTTTTTTTTATTTTTTTTATTTATTTATTTTTTTTTTTTCAACGTTTATTCATTTTTGGGACAGAGAGAGACAGAGCAAGAACGGGGGAGGGGCAGAGAGAGAGGGAGACACAGAATCGGAAACAGGCTCCAGGCTCTGAGCCATTAGCCCAGAGCCTGACGCAGGGCTCGAACTCACGGACCGTGAGATCGTGACCTGGCTGAAGTCGGACGCCCAACCGACTGCGCCACCCAGGCGCCCCAAAAGCTTCCTTCTTGTAATGAAGCTACTGGTGGCCCTGCGATAGAGCTCTAATCAGCAAGGTGGGAATAGAAGACCTCCATTTTCCTGGTAAATGGCTGGTCCATTCTTTCTCCATCTTGCCTCAAAATGCACTCATGATGCCTGGAATTGGAGCAGCCATCTTGGGGCCGTGAGGCAAAGCTTCTGAACAAAAACTCAACAGCTGCCCTCTTTCAGACTCCCTTTTTGTTTAATCTACTATGAGGTGTTCTATTACTGGAAGCCAAAACATGGTAGACCCTTCCCTTTCTAGAACTCCCTGACCCCAGCTGCTATGTTAAGCTGGTTGAAGAAAATCATTTCTCTTCAGAAATTTAGTGAGTGCTGAGGGCGGAGGTGGCTCAGTCGGTTGGACATCTGACCTTGGCGCAGGTCAGGATCTCACAGTTTGTGGGTTCGAGCCCCGCGTTGGGCTCTGTGCTGACACCTCAGAGCCTAGAGCCTGCTTCAGATTCTGTGTCTCCCTCTCTCCCTGTCCTTCCCCAACCCCTCTCAAAAATAAAGAAACGTTCAAAAAAATTTTTTTTTAGAAATTTGCTGAGTGCTAATATGTGGCAGGCACTATGTTGGGCAAGTTGGTGGAAGAGATAAGGTCGTCAAATGCGAACATGGTCCCTGTGTCCCTGGGGCTTATCATCTAGCAAAGGAGGCAGACGTAAATCAACCAATGAATATATCATTACAAGCTGCAGTAAATGTGATGCAGGGAAGAACATCATTTTGTGAGGATGATAACTGAGGAGGCTGATTGAGACAAGGGACGAGAGAGTCCTGAGACAGTGATGCCAGAAGCACGTATTAGGTGGATCTTGGGAGAGCAATTCAAGCTGCCGGAACAGCATGGACAAAGGCCCTGTGGTAGAAGGAACAGAGCGTGACACTTCAGCGGGCCAGAAGGATGGCCGGTGTGGAGGCTGAAAGGAAAGATCTTGGTGGGAGGAAGCGTGCGCAAACCCGCCCAGTGAGAAGGATCTGGAGGTCTCCGAGGACTTAGGAGGGGAGGGGAGATCCAAGGCTCAGGAGCTGGATGCACCTCGGTCACCCTAAGTGAGAGGGTGGCCGTGAGCACAGGGAGGTTGGCAGATTTCCTAAGAAGGGACCAAGGTGATTCCCAGATGAGAACCTGAGAGGCAGCGGAGCAGAGCTAAGAGCGAGACTCTGCTCCTTCTGACAGTTGGCAAGACACTCAGCTTCTTGGTGGAAAATGGAGGTGGGGTCCTAGTCATAAGCCCCGCTACGTGGCTTTTCTGCGGAGAAGGAGTTCACGCACAAAAAGCACTTGGAACAGTGCCAGGCGCGCAGCAAACTCACGTTGTAAGCGTAATCTATTACCATTAGCCTGGTTCTCTGGGGCAAGGTCGCAAAGGAGTAGGCGAGTCTGAGCCGCTAGGAAGGGAACGTAGTTGAGAGAGACTATGTGGCCCAGGTAGAGCTGGGGCAGGTGGCGGAGCCCTGACCTCGCCCCCAGGCTCTGGAGCTGTGTGACTGGGTCCATCCTTGCTTTGTCTGGTTAGCGCAGGGTCAGGCAGACCAAAACCCACCCTTCCTCCCACCCAGCCTGCGCAGGCTGCTTGCATTCAGACCCTAATCTGTACTAACCGGCCAGGTGAGTGTGGGCAAGGAACAGGACCTGTCTCTGCCTTGGTTTCCCCATATTCATTTTTTTTATTTATTTACTTATTTGGAGAAAGAGAGAGAGAAAGAGAGAGAGAGAGAGCAGGACGAGCAGAGGGAGAGAATCCCAAGCAGCCTCCACACCGTCAGCACGAGGCGGGGCTTGAACCCACGAACCGTGAGGTCATGATCTGACTCGGAATCAAGAGTCAGCTGCTCAACCAACGGAGCCACCCAGCCGCCCCTAGGTTTCCTTAAAATGGCTGTGATACACCCTGCCTCAGCATCATTACGATGATCAAGAGTGACAGCTTCAGCAAATTTGCTGACACGCAGGGGAGGCAAGCCAACTGTCCCTTAGGGCTGTGGGGGCTGGCTGAGGGGACAGTCCTCTGGGAGCTCTTTAGGAAGGCTGCTGGCTGGCTCCACAGTGCTCCTGGGGCCACGATTCCGGTGGGTGGCAATGCACTTCCTGGGGGAGAGTTTTTATCCTTTGAGAACATTCCCGTTTGCACACACGTCAGGGGACCTGCCCAAGAGGAAGCGGGCCGAGGAGGGGGTTCCCTGAGCCCCTCGGTTCTTGGCCTACAGCCGGGGCCCCGGTACTGGCCGCAGGCACACTGCTGGCTGCCGCCTGAGCCCTCCTCTGGCTCACACCTGCCTGGAGAGGCTGTCGTCCGCACTCACCCGTCTGCAGGGCCTGTTGTTCCTTCAGCAGGGCCACCTCCTGGGCCAGGTTGTCCAGCTGGCTCTTAAGCTCCTCAAACATCTTTGGGCTCACGACATCTAGGATGGAGATAATCACAGACGCGTGAGGAAGGCAGTTAAGGATGCGGGCCGGCAAGGACGGCGTGGGATAAACGCTACCTGTATCCACCACAAGGGGACGAAGGAAAGGACACCCCTAGACCCTGTTGGTGGTAGCCTAAGTCACTGTGATTTTCCATCTGCTGGGGGGAGGGGACCCATCCTTCACTTGTTCCTCCTTAAGTGAGATCTGTACATTTGTTTAGGAATATTGCTGGGGTTCAGATGGGGTCGGGGTTGGCAGGGGCTGGGGGTGCACGCCCAACGCTGCTCCCAGCTCCAGAGAACAAAGCATAGGAAGCAGAGCCAGATGCCCTTGAGCCCTGCCAAGTTCACCCCCCTAGGCTGGAGCAACAGGACGCGGCCCAGCAGGGCACACGCTCCAGCCTGGGGGCTGAGTGTGGGCTTTGAGGTCACAAGGCTGTGAGTGGCCTGGGGCGAGTTGCTCAGTCTCTCCGAAGTCAGTTTCCTTATCTGCGAAATGGGATGCTAACGGCCCCCACCTCGGAAGACTCCGAAGAAGACTAGAGCCTAAGAGAAACAAAGGGTGTGAACAGTGCTTGCCTCTTAAATCAACCCTACTGACCCGGGGTAATGCCTCTCTCTTTTATCGCACCGCATCACAAACAGCAAACCGAAGCCAGGAGGAAGCAACTCGCCTAAGATCTCAGAGCCAGCAGCAGGCAGGGCTGGCCCGAACCCAGGTCCACCGGGCTCCAAGCTGGGCCTTCCCTGCCCTTGTGACAGCACACGAGCAGGTTCCTGACCTGAGCCATCCTGACCACAAAGGCCCGTTGGGAGCTGGTTATGTGTGGGCCGACAGGGGCAGGTGGGAAGTATCTTCCTGTGTGTGTGTGTGTGTGTGTGTGTGTGTGTGTGTAGGATGAAGGCTCTGTGGGTGGACCCTGGTCTTACTGAAATCCCAGGGGCTTCAGGAAAGGGTGCAGGGCTTGGGGTAGAGGGTGGGGAAGCGCTTCTGTGGTCCATTTAGCTGTGCCTGAATAAAGTCCAAGGTCACGAGCGATGAGGTCAGAGCCTTTGTCCACCCATAAGAGGCTTTTGCAGGGGAATCGCAGGAAACAAATGTGAGCAAGAAACATACTTGTATGTGCAGAATTTAGTGATGTAGCTTATTAAATATGAGGAAAATAACACCCAGATGAGCAAGGCAATAAAAGGGAGGGTTTGAGGCCGGCAGACTAGCCTGGTGGGGTTATGTGTGCTTCCTGCTGGGCCTCTGCCTCGGCCGGTTCACTCGTTCCTGGGATCCTCAATCCTGGCGGCTCCTTGGAATCACTGGAGATTTGGGGAAGACACAGATGCCTCCCGCCTCCTCCCCTCCCCCCCTGCCTCCAGCATTTCCAGGGGTTGGGGCCCAGGCTCTGGACTGTAATGTATTCCCCTGCCCCCAGATGGCGCTGGTGCCCGAGTGAGAACCACCAAGGTTTTTGCTCCGATTTGCACCTTAAGAGCAGGCTGGCGATCCTTTGTCTGGATGCTCAGCACATGTATTGGCCCCCGTGGAGAAGCATTCCGGAAGCATTTGCTGTGTATGTGGGCAATCGGTGGAAGGAAGAAAAACCAGGGTGAGTCAGAACACTGAAGCGGGGCTCAGGGAGAGGCCGGGGCTGTGGTCACTGTCAGCTGTTCTGCAGGCCTCCAGGGTCCAGGGCCTCCAGGGGCCGCCACGGAGACCACCTGGGGCCAGGGTTCGAGTGCGACAGCTGGAGAGGGCCAAGGCATCATCTGGTCTGACCTCCTTTCTCAAATGACAAAACACATGGTTCACGTGATTAAATAAATACTAAATCTTTGGTAGTTGAGAAATCAGCAACTCTTTCCACATGTAAAAATTCTATAATTTGCCTTTGGAACTGTGTGTCCTTTTACAAAGATCTCTACGTGGCAGTTTTAGCCAATGCTCATGGACACAACCATGCAGGGTATTGACTCTTCTCTTTTTACTGACAATTTTGTAGAAGGTAATATCTGCATATAACTTTTTAAAAACCCAAACCGTTCAAAATATCAGTCGCCTTTCCAACTGAGATTGCTGTCAGCCACCCAGTTTTTCTTCCCAGAGGTAATCACTGTCACTAACTCTTGTGGAGCCTTCCAGAAAAATTCTACCCATATAAAAGTAAATGTGTACGTGTATATAAATCTGCTTTTCAAAATAAATGCCAGCAGGGTATCCATTCTGTTTTGAACTTTTAAAAAATGTCTATTTATTTTGCGAGACAAAGAGAGAGTGCAGGGGAGGGGCAGAGAGAGAGGGAAAGGGAAAATTCCAAGCAGGCTCTGCACTGTCAGCACAGAGACTGACGCGGGGCTCGAACCCACAAACCGTGAAATCATGACCTGAGCTGAAGTCAAGAGTCAGATGCTTAGGGCGCCTGGATGACTCAGTTGGTTAAGTCTCCAACTTCAGCTCAGGTCATGGTCTCTCGGTTCATGAGTTCAAACCCCGAGTTGGGCTCTGTGCTGATAGCTCGGAGCCTGGAGCCTGCTTCGGATTCTGTGTCTCCCTCTCTCTCTGCCCCTCCCCCCACTCTCTCCCTCTCTCTCTCAAATATAAATAAACGTAAAAAAAAGAGTCAAATGCTTCGCCAACTGAGCCACAGCCCTGTGGGTCTCCACTGTCCCGAGGCACCTTTCCACGCTTCACCAGTCCCTGGCCAATGGGCAGCTGTCGTTTACAGAGGAGGCTCAGGAGAGGGGCCGGAATGTGGCCCACGCCCCCTTGCCTTGCCTTTTCCATGCTCTTGGCTCCAGCCTGTCTGTTTCTCTGCCTAAATCCACAGTCTCATCCCCTGGAACTCTCTCTCTCGGAGCCTCTGAGCCCTATGGGGGTGACAGCCCGGTTCATTGCCATGGCATTTCACTAATGTTGTCTCAACACAGCCTGGGGTGACCTCACCACAGGCAGGGCTCCAAGGGCAGGCCGTGCAGCAGCCAAGGCGACCCAAAGATACCCCAAACCCAGAGGCAACAGAAGGAACACGAACCCGTTTCTGGTGTCCTCGTTGGGGGTTGCACATTTTTATTTCCTCAAGGCTGTGAGATGCACTATCACACAGAGAATTCACTTGGTCCTTTTACTCCCCCCCTGCACCTAAAGTATATCCCACGCGCCAGGCACTGGGCTCGGCACTTGCATGTTTGGGATCATGAAATCCTAACCAGAAGCCTTTCAGCAAATGCCACGCTCCCCATCTTAGAGCTGAGTGACCGCAGTTTCGGAGATCACAAAGTAGAGCCCACTGGCACTGCCAGACCAAAGGTTTGATTTCTTCAACGAATGTGGGGCGGGGATGGGGAGTGGGTGTCAGTTTAGGTGATCTGGAAGGTTCTTTCCCAATCTGAGAGTCAACGATGCTTACGATGCTGACAACCGCCCCCGGTATTGGAGAAGTCTCCCCGGGCTCCAAGCGTACCTCACTAAGGTTCCCGGGACTTAGGAAGAAGGAAAATGAAGGTGGGGAGGAAAGCAGGAAGAGCAGAAAAGGACAGGGTGACCGGCTCCCTGGAAGATGGGGGAGGCGCCCTGTCCCCCTCCTTACCTTTCCTGACGTTTGCAGCCTTCTTGACCTTGGGGGTTGGCGGCTCGGTGGTGACCTGGGTCAGGAGGGAGAAGAGGCAGAGGAGCAGGTAGGCCCCCCACAGCTCCATGCTGCTGCACTGGCCTGGGTCGGAGAGCAGTGGCGGCCGCGGCCCAGCCTGCACGTCTTAAGGCAGCGGCCACAGGGACTTCTGTCCAGGAAACCCTCCCAGACTTGGCTGCGGGCGTGCCAAGAAAAAAAAAAAAAAAAAGCCTGCAAAAAAGGAAGGCCTGGGAGAGCCTCGCTGCCCAGGGAACACCCACCCGGCATCCTGGCCCTGCCTTCTAAAACAGAATCCCTATTTTCTAGGATTCTGAAAAAGACACGATACTTGTCAGAGCTCACATCTGTGGAGCAGTTACCTTGGGCAAGTGCAGGGTCGTGTGCTCCCCTGGCATTAGCTCATGGAGGGCTCGTACCGGCAACACGAGGGAGGTACTGTCATCTCCCCAGTTTCTAGTTGAGGAAACTGAGGCCCAGAGAGGTGAAGGAACCTGCCCCAGCTACGCAGGGGTAGTGCCGGTGTTTGAACCCAAATGGGGGGACTCCAAAACTTACCAGTTCTGGAGGCCTCTTTCCAGCGTGGCCTGGGGCTGAGTGCCTGATTGCGTAGAATATTTGTTATGATCGAGGCGCCTGGACGGCTCAGTCAGTTAAGCATCCGACTCTTGGTGATGGCTCAGGTCACGATCTCGTGGTTCGTGGGATTGAGCCCTGCATCGGGCTCTGCACTGCTGGTGGGGGGCCTGCTTGAGATTCTTTCTCTCCCTCTGTCTCTGCCCCTACCCCACTCGTGTGTTCTCTCTCCCTCAAAATAAATAAATAAACTTAAAAAAAAAAACAAAAACATTCAACTCTTGATTTCGGCTCAGGTCGTGAGTTCAAGCCCCGAGTCGGGCTCTGGGCTGACAGTGCAGAGCCTGCTTGGGATTCTCTCTCTCTCCCGCTTTCTCTGCCCTTCCCCACCCCCCTTGCAAAATAAATAAATAAACTTTAAAAAAAAAAAAAAAAAAGAATGTTTGTTGTGATTATTTTGCAGTTCTGTCTCTAGACGCTTGGTGCATTTTTGATTAAGAGTACAAGGAAGTCCTCTCCTTTCTTCACATTCTGTTTCTTGACCATCCTGTCCTGAAGCAGAGGTGGCCCCAGGGGGAGAGTGGAAGGTGTGGTGTCCCAGAGAGGGAGCGGGGAGAAAAGAATATCCTGGCCCTGCAGGGTGCAGAGGGGCATGGGGGATGGGAGCAGAGGCCCTGCATGGAGTCCAAGCCAGGGGAGGAGGGGATCCTGCACAGGAGGTGGGGGTGGCAGGGATTGAGAGGTAGGGTACATACAGGGGCACCCGTCGAATAAGCACATCTATCAAAGACAACGGGAACCAGGTTTCTCATGATCAGAGAAGTACAAATATGGAGACAGAGACAACGAGAATGAATTGTATGGTGTAGGATGAAAATCAAAGCTATGGATGTGTCAGGGTGGACTTCAACATATAAAGACGAACCCATACATTTAACAGAAGGGTTTTTTTTTTTTTTTTAATGTTTATTTATTTTTGACGGAGGGAGAGAGAGAGAGACAGAGAGACAGAGCATGAGTGGGGGAGGGGCAGACAGAGAGGGAGACATAGAATCCGAAGCAGGCTCCAGGCTCCGAGCTGTCAACACAGAGCCCCCGACATGGGGCTCGGACCCACAAACTGCGAGATCATGACCTGAGCCAAAGTTGGCTGCTGAGCCGACTGGGCTACCCAGGTGCCCCACATTTTCTTAAGATACCTTTCCTTGTTGACGCTGAGGTCTTTAATCCATCTGGGTCTTTAACCCGTACATTTAGATGGAAATGCGCACATCTGTTCCCTAGCCATCCCTGGAGGGCCGTGGAGCAGGGACCCCTCCTCCAAGGCCTCGAGCCCTCCTAGCCTCCAAGTACTGGCTTCGAAACACAGCCTCCCACGAAAAGCCACCAGAGCACCTGGGAGACAGGCCTGATTCCAGGGCTGGGGCAGGGAAAGTCGAAAAGGAGCCCAGAACAACTTGTTTGGCCAGATAGCAGGAAAGTGCTTAAGGAATGATGGGAACGTGCCAGCAGCACAAGGAGCCAGCTCGGGGGAGCTTCCGGGGGGCCGAAAGTCAGCAAAAGAGCGAGAGCAACACGGAGTAGGAGAGCTGAGCAGGCACAGACATAAATGAGCAAATGAATCCACTGCAAATCTGATGAAGAACGGGCTCTATGCATAGACTCAAATTACTTGGCCACAAAATACTTACCACTTCCCAAGAGAAAAAGAGAAGCGCACGGGGAAGGAGCCTGGCAGCCACCAACCTTCGTCAAGGGAGCAGAGTAAAAGCATCAGGGATCGAGGGACAGACGGAAAGCACGCAGACCCCCACCCCCACCCCCACGTCCAGGAGATTCCTGCCAAAGAAACATCACACGGACCCAACTGAGCGGCCTTCTGCAAAACTGTGCTCTTTAAAACTGGCCAGACTGTGATCGAGGAACCGTCTCGGACTGAAGGAGACTGAAGGCACAGAACAGCAGACGCAGCCTGGGATTCTGGCCCCTTCCGCTCGCAAGGGTGCCACCGAACCAGTCAGAGAAACCCGAGCAGCACGTGGCTGTGACGTGTCCCTGCTGCTGTCCCGAATTGGACGGTGCGCTGTGATTCCGTAGGACGGATTCAGTGGCCTTGCCTGGAGGAGACACACACTGTCGGATGAAGCCAGTGATGGGGCATCGGGCTGACAACTTACAAACGACTAAGGGGGCAAATGGTCTTCATGCTGGAATTGACGATTTTCTGTGAGCTTAAGATTGTTCAAAAAGAAAACACAGTACTATGTAATTTCGGCTTTTCTTCCAGGGAGCCTGCCTTAACCCCATCAGATTTTGGCAGGGACTTGTCTGCGGCAGGGCGGGGCTGGCCCCAGGCACTGTGGTGGCCCAGGGCGGGAGCCAGGGGCAGGCAGCAAGCACTGGGGGACCCTTTGGTGACACTGTGCTCCCCATCTCCTGTGCTCAGGGCGGGAGAGGATTTTAGAGGTGCAGCTGGGCCCTCGGGGAGACAAGTTGGGGCCACGGAGCACCCAGTCCAAAAGGGAGCCTTGCTTCCTGGAACTCTGGGTGGGTAGCACCTGGCAAAAGAAAACGACTCATCTTTTTTTCTCTTACTAACTCCTTTGCTGTCCTGGTTTTCTCACCTTGGTTCTTCGGCAGCAGGGAAATGGAAGGAGTTTGTTCCAAACACGGGGCAGCCAGAGGTACCACGTTCACCATGAGCTTGGCTGTAGAGGCCTTGCCCTAGGTATACTGGGGAGGAGGCCCCAGAAAAGCTCTGCCGTGGCAATTCAGAAAACTGGAGCCCCCTTGCTCCGTGTCTTGTCACACAGGAGCCACACAGGAGCCACGCTGTGCCAGGACACGGCTGGAACTGTTAGCGTCCCATTAGTCCCTCATTCCCTCCGTGATGTGCCTGGGCATCGGGGGTTCAATATGAGGGGCCCGCCGTGCCATTGGGACTGAGGGACCACGCTGGGGTCTCCCAGGGCACCTAACGGGGTAGGGCGCGGGGTGGGAAGGAAGGCAGCCCCCAGCTGAGGGGGGGGACCACAGAGGGAAGGGGAGGGGACAGGAGGAAGAAATGTGGACAGCGCCCCTGGTGGACAGAACCCTGCACATTCTCCATCCTGAACACTAATGGGGGTGGGGATGGGGAAGGAATAAAGCCGCAGATGTAGACAGGGCAGACCTCAAAGCGCTGCTCGAGCCAACCTTAAACTTTAGACACAGACCGGGGCCCGGGGAGGTAGCAGGGACACATTCAGCCTCTGTCCAGCTTTAGCGCCCCCAAGCGAGGCTAATGGGGGAGTGCGACTCTCTCCTACGTAACCTGGCAGGTGAACTCTCTGTTCTCCAGAAAGGAGGCTTGCTTAGAGAGTTTTCTAGTAAGTGGTGAGCAGTATCTGGTTTTTTTTTTCACCCTGCAGCTTTTCGTCGGTGTGTGTACATGTGTGTGTGCAATACACGGAGCCCCTCTGCAAGCAACTGGGAGTCAGTGTGCTGTTAAAATGACTTATGGAGGGGCGCCTGGGTGGCTCAGTCAGTTAAGCATCCAACTCTTGGTTTTGGCTCAGGTCATGATCTCATGGTTGGTGAGTTTGAGCCCCGCATCAGGCTCTGCCCTGACAGTGTGGAGCCTGCTGGGGATTCTCTCTCCCTCTCTCCCTGCCCCTCCCCTGCTCATTCTCTCTCTCTCTAAACTTTTAAAAAGTTAAATCAAGTAAAATGACTTACATAAAATCGCGACAGGGAAGGTGTCTTTTGCCTTGGGGTCTCCCCAGGTGTAGGCTTGGCATGTCTCCCAAGGAGGGTCTACGCAGCCCTGGAGATACACCCACAGTCCTAAGAGAAGACAAGTTCATCGCACACTTAAAATTGTTTTTAATGTCGGGGCACCTGGGTGGCGCAGTCGGTTAAGCCTCCGACTTCAGCTCAGGTCATGATCTCGCGGTCCGTGAGTTCGAGCCCCGCGTTGGGCTCTGTGCTGACAGCTCAGAGCCTGGAGCCTGTTTCCGATTCTGTGTCTCCCTCTCTCTCAGACCCTCCCCTGTTCATGCTCTGTCTCTCTCTGTCTCAAAAATAAACGTTAAAAAAAAATTTTTTTTTTTAAATTGTTTTTAATGTCTATTTATTTTTGAGAAAGAGAAAGGGAGCCGGGTAGGGGCAGAGAGAGAGGGAGACACGGAATCCGAAACAGGCTCTAGGCTCTGAGCTGGCGGCACAGAGCCTGATGGCAGGGCTTGAACTCACAGACCGTGAGATCATGACGTGAGCTGAAATCAGGAGTCGGCTGCTCAACCGCCTGAGCCACCCAGGCACCCCATCAGAATGATGCTTTAAAAGGGAGTCCCGTCTTGTGAACAGCATTTGCTGTGCATGGTTGTGTGTGTTAGAAGGGCGATATCGTTAACGGCAAACATTTAAGATACATCACTATTTTTGTAAACCTGTTTTGGCATTTCATCATTTTTTAATTGCTTCAGTGGGCCTCAGAAAATACAAGCGGCCCACTGTCTCTCAGCCTCTGAGTTAAAAAGGTTGGAAGATGCAGTCTGGAGGGATGCCCCTTTCCATTGACCCTCTCAGACTCCCTGGACTCGCTTAAACCCCTCCTGGGACGGGCAGCTCACTACTCTGCAAAGCAGCTCGTCCATCATCAGAGTCTCAGCTTGTTGTGAAGTTCCCCTGCAGTGAGGCAGGGGGGCAATCCCGGAAGAGGCCAGCAAATACCTAAAACTGGCCATTGTGACCCTTCTCGGTGTTTCTTTTTCCCTTTTGCTCCCATCTTCCTCTACAGTACGGTTCCTGGGCCTTTTTTAACCTTCTGGAAAATCACCTTTCGACAGAATTCTGCTTGTTACTTGTTTTCATTATGGTTCAGCTCCCAGAACAATACATGTCCTCGAGGGGCCTGCCTGTGGTCAGAATGGTCACTGTTCAAAGAGACACAGACTGATGGGCTCTCTGCAGCAACCGTGCCTCATTTGTTGCCAATGTCGAGCTCACAGCCGTTAAGATATCCGGCTCCCCTTGTCCACCGCCCACCGTCCCTGGCCAGGTGAGGCCCACCATGTGGTCACCTGTGATGGACTCACGGCCAGCCCTGGTGGAATTCATGGATTCGATTCTCCCAGAATGAAAGACCTCCTCTGCTGGCCCTGGCGGTGAGGCCTCGGCCAGCCGGAAGAGCAAGTCGGGGATGGTTTCGGCCAGGAGAGTCGTGCCAATGTTCTCGAGTGACCGCCTCTCTCCCCTGGGACATGTCCATGCACTAACACGCGGCCTTCAGGGTCTAATCCTTTCGTGCCAGTTTCCCTGAACAAAGAATGATCTTGATAACAAAGCCCAGAGGCAGAAAAACCAGGAGAGCTCTAAAGGGCATATTTTTGTTTTTAAGTAAGGTTTTTTGGTTTTTGGTTTTTCTCCATCTCCAAAGCTGTTGGAAGTCTGAGTTATATAAAACGAACCCTGGCCACCCCACCCATGTCAGCCCAAACACCGTGAAAACTTCTGGCCCAACATGGAGCCATCCCCCACCCCCTACCCTCGTCCTGCACAGCTGTTTCCTTTTAGTTTCGCTGGCCCTGTATCAACAGAAATGTGGCCCGCCTGTGGAGGCAGAGAACTTTCCAGACTCTCTTCAAAGGTAAGAGCATGAAGGGTACACACCTCCAAAAATATCGCAAAGGCAGTCTCGGCCCTTCGTCAAAACCAAAGACAAATGGCTTATGACCTTGGCCTCCAGGACCCTCTCATCAGGACAGTCATTTGTTCCTTTTCAAACCTGGTTGGCCTGGTGCTGTCATGCATTCAACCAGTATTGCCAGGCCCTGGGGCACACAACACTGGGAGAGGCGATACACCACCTAGCCAAGTTCTTGGCTCTTAGGGGGCTCACGTTCCTTGGTTGTCTTGTCTCTAAGGTCAACAATGGCCCAAAGAAGAGAGCACTGGCGTCCTGGATTTCAAACCCAGCTCAGACGTCTGGCACTTGGATCCTTTGGGGCAAGTTATTCAAGACCCAGATTCCTCGTCCATAAAATGGGACAATAATCTCTCTCCCACCTACACATGGGATCCTTGCAAGGACACACGCAGACCCCAGGTGTGAGGCAGGCTGGCGACTTGCAAAGGTGTGGGAAGAGGAGGACTGGTCTGAGAAGGCACATGGTCCTCAGGGCTCAATGGCATCTGTCCCTCCCTTTATTCTGTCCAGTCCAGGGGCAAGACAGTAAATCATCTGATTTGTAAATTTGCGAAGGATCAACTAGGCATGCTCAGCCCAGTTATAATCTTGGCTATGAAAGCATACACAAGAAGAAACAGAAAATCTGATTAGCTCTATAGGATACAACAGATTTCAATCTACCTTACTAAAAGTCCCTGCCTCCCCAGATAGCCTAAGAATTCAACAAACGTAAACCTGGCTGTGTTATTAGGGATCATGAGGTTTCCAAATCATCACCCTAGCCCTGCATAATCTTGCCAGGTTTTGCTGGTTTCTCCCACCCGCCTCCCATTAGGATCCTTCTATGTGCACCAAATCTGATCCTTAGTGCACGGGCAGAACCTGCAAATATCCCCAGGGAAGAAAATGGCTGATGATGGCCTGATCGCTTCTGATCTCTCCCTTCTCTGAAATTAAAAAAAAGACAAACAACTTTTGGTTTCATTGGTTTTCTCTATTGATTTCCTGTTTTCAATTCCACTGATTTCTGCTCTCATTCTTGTTATTTCTCTTCTTCTGCTTACTTTGGGCTTAATCTGCTTTTCTTTTTCTAAGATGGAAGCTTAGCTGACTGATTTTGGATCTTTCTTCTTTTCTAATAATATGCATTCAATTGCTATAACTTTCCCTCTAAGCCCTGCTTTAGCTGCATCCCACAAATTTTGATAAGTTGTGCTTACATCTTCATTTAGTTCAAAATATTTTTTTAATTTCACTTGAGATTTCTTCTTTGGCCCATGTGTTACTTAGAAGTGTGTTGTTTAATCCCCGAGTATTTGGGGACTTCCCAGTTATCTTTCTGTAATTGATTTCTCGTTTAATTCCGTTGTGGTCTGACAGCAGAACGTTGTGTGACTTCTATGCTTTTACATTTGTTAAGGTGTGTGTTATGGCCCAGAATGTGGTCTATTTTGGCGAATGTTCCATGCGGGCTTGGGAAAAATGTATATTCAGCTGTTGATGAAGTAGTCTATACAGGTTCTTTATACCCGGTTGACTGAAGGATTTGTGGTTTGGTGTCTGACATTAATTTGGGAGAAATCTTCGGTCATTACTGTCTCAAATATTTCTACTGTTCCTTTCCCTCTTTTTCTGGTATTTCCATCATGCCTATCTTACACCTTTTATCATTGTCCTACATCCCTTGATATTCCATTCTGTTTCTCAAGTATTCTCTTTGCTTTTCATTTTGGGAAGTTTCTATTGATATATCCTCAGGCTCACAGATTCTTTCCTCTACCGTGTCCAGCCTGCAGATAAACCTGTAAGGCATTCTTCATTTCTGTTACAGCATTTTTATCCCTAGCAATTCTTTTTGGTTCTTTCTTAGGATTTCCAGCTCTGTGCTTACATTTCCCATCTGTTCTTGCATGCTGTCTACTTTATCCATTAGATCGTTACATATTAATCATGGTTGTTTTAAATCCCCAGTCTGTTAATTCCAATATCCCTGCCAAGTCTGGTTCTGGTGCCTGCTCTTTTTGTCCAAAGTGTGTTTTTTGCTTTTTAGCATGCCTCATACTTTTCACTTCATGGACAAACACAATGTCCTGGGTAAAAAGGAACTGCCATAAATAGGCTGATGAGGGGAAGTGATCTGTGGTGTGACCAGGTCTCTTAGTGTGCCTCTCCTCCTGGACTGTGAACTTCACGCTGCTTCTCAGCTACCTGACTCTGACTAGCCCCCTCACACACGTACACCCCTAGGTGAGACAGGATGGCTAGAGGGGACTTGAGTGGGGTATTTCCCTTCTTTCACGTCAGTTAGGCTCTGGTTAAGTAGTTTCTCCTGAGGGCAGGCCTTGTTAAGCACAGAATGCTCCGAGGTGCCTGGGTGGCTCAGTCGGTTGAGCGTCCAACTTCGGCTCAGGTCATGATCTCGTGGTTTGTGGGTCTGAGCCCTGTGTCTGGCTCTGTGCTGACAGCCTGGATCCTGCTTCAGATTCTGTGTCTCCCTCTCTCTCTGCCCCTCCCCAGCTCACACTCTGTCTCTCTCTCAAAAATAAACTTAAAAAAAAAAAAAGAAGAATGGAGTGCTCTGGTATACTTACAAATGGCCCTCCCCTCCCTCTCTCCCTTCCCACCTGCTAAAAGCAGGAGAGAGTTTTTCTCTGAAATTCACTGTGAGAAGCAGGTTGAGCTCCTGGAGATAAAATTCACAAAAGCGGAGGGGGTAGGGAAGCTTGATGACTGGATCCCTCTGGAGTTTTTAACTCTCAGAGCTGTCCACACTGAGCCTCCAGCAATCTACCAGTTATAATGCAGGCTTCCCTCCCCTGGGCCGGTTCCCTTATTGGTTTCCAGGAAGTTGTGGCTCTTTGTTGCTCTCTCCAATTGGGGGAGCAGTGGTTTGCCCTGTGACCTCACCGCTCTTACGCATCCAAGAAGAGTTGTTGCCTTTTCTATGTGTGTTCAGTTCTGGCATCTCCTCCTCATTTACTTCAGGTCCGAACTTCAGGGGGCTACCCCAGCAGGGAACTAGCAACAAGTCGGACTTCCTTACCAGGACATGAAATCTTCTTTTCAGCCATAGCCCTGGTCCAATACCCTCAAGATCCACTCCTATTCCCACATCCCTGGTACATGCCAAGCCAGGTCTTGCAATTACTTTGGTGGTCACGTGTTTCTTTCAGGAAATGGCTGCTCTCCTTCAGCTAGGGGGCGGGGGCTTCTTCTGTCTGCCCAAAGCATTCAGGGAAATACTGGGGATGAAAATCCTGTCTTTATCCCAGGTCTCAGTCCCTTTCTCTCCTGACAAAAGCCCTGACTTTGGCCAAGGAGGCAGCCTGTCTCCTTCGCAGCTCTGCCAGTCATGCACAAGAACATCCTGGGTCTGAATGTCAATACCTTCTATGTAGTAGCTGCAGATCGGTCTCCTTAAACTGTACTATGAAGGTCCCCTGGTTTTTATGCCACACCACAAGTTGAGAGTTGGCCGACGAGCCTTTCATTCCTTTCTAAAAGGCTTTTCAGAGTTAATAGAAGCCAGTCAACTAAACAATCCTCATAATTACCACTGACTCCATGCTTCCATGTGGTAGAGCTTTCACATGACCCCACATGACCTCTCCTGGACCTCATCCCAACCCACCACAGGCAAGTTTTGGTAACGATGACACTGATCACTGACCCACAGGGCCTTTGCTGCTATCTGCCAATGACTGGTTTCGTTTCCAAGACCCATTTGGAGGGTCTGCTTTTTTAAGGCCACGTCTAGTACCAAATGCTTAGTCTGGGTCACTCCCCAAGTCAAAGCCTGAGACAAGGACTCGTGTTTGGTAGTTTATTTGGGAAGTGATCCAACAGGGAGGGACTGGGGAGAATAAACAAGGAAGGAAAGGACTGACCACAGTCATGAGGTCATGAGGTCATGAGGCACGGTCCCACTGGCGTGTTTTGTCAAGAGTACCGAGTTAACTCTCAGAAGCGTCCACCCGAGGATCAGATGGAACAGCATGTCTCCATGGTTCCTGTCCCCACGTGGTTGTGGGTTGCCTCAGGAAGGGTTAAGTCCCCAGCACTTTTGGGGTGCACATACTTCAAGGCCGAGCGGGCTAATATTCTAAACGGATGTATTTTGTAGGCTTAAATTTACATGATTTGGGAGACCAAGAAATCACAGAAACAAGACGACCAACTTAGGGGCTCAGGTCATGATCTCACGGCTTGTGAGTTCGAGCTCTGTGCTGACAGCCTAGAGCCCGGAGCCTGCTTCAGATTCTGTGTCTCCTTCTCTCTTGCCGCCCCCCTCCTCCACCACTTGCACTCTGTCAAAAATGTATAAACGTTAAACATTTTTTTAAAAAGATCAACTTGAATATTCTAGAACACTGCATTCCCTGATGATTATTTAATGGCTGCTAAGGACAGCTCTCTTTCTGCTGGAGGAAACACTGAGTCTCTCCAGGACAGTATTTTTCCAAGTCTTTGCCAGTCTCTGCCATCAGTTTTCTCCTCCTTTATTGTGAAAGCTGCAATAATCACATATTTCCAATATATGAACCTCCTGGACAGACCTTGCTCATTGGGTGTTCCATTTCATGTGTGATGTATACTTTTTAAAAATTTTGTTTTAAACTTATTTATTTTGAGAGAGACAGAGAGTATGTGAGTTGGGGGGAGGGCAGAGAGAGAGGGAGACAGAATCCCAAGCAGGCTCTGTGCAGGCAGCATGCAGAGCCCGACACAGGGCTCGAACCCACGAACTATGAGATCACGACCTAAGCTGAAATCATGAGTTGGACGCTTAACTGACTGAGCCACCCAGGCGCCCCTGTGATATGCACTTCTTACCAGGAGGGGTGGCCTTCAGGAAAGGTGGTGGCAGAGACAGATGCTAACATATTTCTCACCTCCATTTTCACCGCTCGGCCAGTCAGCCCAGTTGGGCAGCGGTCATACCCCCAGCCTGGCAAAGCCTCGTCCGTCTGAGGTCTTTAATCAGCAAGACTGAAGCTTCTAAACTTGATCCAAAGTCTGGCTGCCTCTTGACCACTGTCAATGTTCCATCACGGGCAGTCAGCCAGGAGCAGGGGCGGGAGGAGCAGGCTGATGTGTTGGGAGCACTGTCACGGTGCCTGGAGGAACAATCGCTGGAAAAGTATTTACGAAAAATGAAAACCCAGGTTGTGTTCTCGAGAGGGCGGCAGCCCCAAGTCTAGGCTCTATTTCTCTCTGTTGGACGGACCTGGCCATGCCGGAAGGTGCCATGCCAGGGCCTCTGGGACGAGTCTGCAATGGCTTCAGCTCACATTATGTTCCTTCCATGAGGCATTAAGTTCCTAACTCCTCACCCTATTTGTCTAGCCGAAATGCACAGGGCAAATGCCATGGCTGAAATACTCGCCCTTGGTGAATCAGCTCCTTCCCCAGAGCTCTGTAAGACTGACTGGGGAGTTTCAGTTTGGAAAAAAACAGAGATTGCTCAACCTGTGAGCAGACTTAATTCTAACACACTGCGCTGTGAGTCAAATACAGGCTGTGAGGAGCCTTCTGGGGCCATCAAGAATGGCCTTCCCTCTGTCCCCAGAGTGTGAAGCTGAGTAATCACATGACAACATCTCTGAAGCAGCCTTCTTCATGCTGATGAAGCAAGGAAATCTTATGAAACACCAGGGAGTGGTTACAAAATGCAGAGCAATTTCAAAACGAGTGATAAGAAAGCTGTGGCTAAGGGGCAAAGTGGCCACTAAGCACCCCGACCCTAGGGAGCTCGGCGTGAATTTCTTGGGAGGGCAGGAAGCAAGAACTGGGCTTCCCAGGACTGAGGAAGGTTCACCAGCCCGGCAGAAGCCACGGGTATGTATCTGGGGCATATGCCTCCCTTCTCTCCCTCAGAAGCACCACATCCACAAGAATGAACCGTGTGTGTGTGTTTTTCTTGTTTTGAAAGCCCTACAGGGGAAATATTTTTCACAAAATACATTATCATAAGCATTTCCTTTAAACCACTTTTCTGGCAGGCCCTTATTCTCGTGTTTGTGTTGTTGCTGTTTTGAACTCCTGCAGCAGGAGATAAAGGAGTCTCCCTGGAGAGGCACGACCAGAGAATTCCCCCTCGGACCGCAACCCTGGGCTCAGCTGCCATTGGCTAGACGAGGGCCGGACGTTCCGGGCGGTCACCGAACGGCACCTTGGCTTACAGCTGAAGAACTCTAGCCGTACCAAACCGGACTAGAAAACAGACTTTAATTTTACACGTACGAATGTCAGCTCAGGTTTACAGCAGGTAAGAAAAATATATACAAACTGCGGCTTAAAAAAGGAAAAGGAAGAAACACGCAGCCCGTGTTTGCGCTGACGTGAGTCATCCCAGGAATCCGACTTTCTGTCTCTTGGGCCCCAGGCTTTCCTCCTTGTGTAGAATGCTCTGCAGGGAGGCGTGCAGCACCTTGCCCACTCGCTTGCCAGTCTGCAGGGCAGAAGAGAGCACACACCCACTTGTGAGGCACACACACCCAGACCAGGAGAGCTTCCCTCGCTGCCTGCCAGCCGTCCAAACTATACCGGCTCCATCTGCCTTAAGGGACTTTTATTTAATTAAACAAGTCAATACAAAAACAACCCCCAAACAACAACAACAACAACAGAACAGTTACCTTCTGGAAAAATCTCATACTAAAAACAAAAACAAAGGAGAACACCTACCCCCAGGCCCAGGCGGCCAGCAGGAAGCAGCCAAGGCTGCCTCAGCCATTAGCTCCCGCTTAGCACTCCCGCTGCCATTACAACAAGCAGCAAAACCGTCGAGCAGACCTGGTTTTGGTTATGGCCGAGTCCTGCTGCCCGGTGGGGAGAAGGCAGAGGGAGGCCACAGGGAACCGAGAGTGTGTCTAATGAAGGAACAGATGGCTCTGGGGACACGTTTGAACAAGCAGTTTCTCATTCACCTGCCACCAAATCTCTAAGCAGGACTGTTCAGAGGGGACCCAGCTGATACCTGGGTAGGGTCTCCGGTATCGCTGCCATGCAGAGATGCTAAAAGCATGGGATGTCAGGAGCAAGACGCATCAAGAGGTCAGACAACCCGCAGACTTCCTAATTAGCCCCCACACAGGAGACACGAGGGGGGCCCTCAAAAAGAACTCACTAACATACAAAAATCTTTCTTTATGAAACTGTTTTCTGTGTCTGAGCTCATGAATAATTTTTTTTAATGTTTATTTTTGAGGGGGAGACAGAGAGAGAGAGAGAGTGAGCAGGGGAGGCACAGAGCGAGGGGGACAGAGGATCTAAAGTAGGCTCTGCACTGACAGCACAGAGCCCGACGCGGGGCTTGATCTCATGAACCAGGAGATCATGACCTGAGCTGAAGTCAGACGCTCAACCGACTGAGCCACCCAGGCGCCCTGCTCATGTGTATTTCAAGACTATGATGAACCAACCACAGGTCTCCACGTCGTCAAGTCTTCCACATTCCCATAGAAGTTTTCATTCAGTTGTGCTGCCGATTCCACTCTCGGCAACGTCAGGGAGAAAGATACCCAGGCCTAGACCCTCGCCTCAACCCTCCCAGTTACGAGGAACTTCTCCCCTGGCCCCTAAGGGAACACAGGATGAGGCTCCAAGTATTGCCGGAAATTCATATGAAAAGATCTCATTCCAAAAATGGGAAGTGTTCACTTGCATGAGATGCAAAGTCAGGGCTAAGGACCAAAGTGACCAGAAAGGTTTTTTACCATAACATGAGAGAAGGAGAACATGTCAGAATCGATCAGAGAGGGGTACTGATTACTCATATGAATGAAGGTGAGGGACGGGGTAAGAGGGGACAGGACAGACAGGACACTAGGACTTGGGAGGTCTGAATGTGAATGGCAGAGGCCAACCCCCCACCGATGTTTTAAGCTTCACAACAGGCATTTCTGGATTGCTGCTTCCCTGGGTGAGGCCAGAGCAGTCAGACAGGACCACGGGGCTATGGTTCCCCCTGAGCTGGGTCTGCAGAGCTCATCTGCCGAGCCCCGGAGGAGGATGTAGCTCGGCTCACCATACAGCGCTCTGGCTCTCCTACCAGCCACGGCAGCCGCAGCCTACCTGGTTGGTAGGGTCAAAAATAGCTCAGTGTGGCTGCAGGGGTGCCAGGGCAGCCCTAGAAGCGCACAGTCTGGGTGTGAATCCTACTGCCGGCATGATGAGCTGGGAAACCCACAGGCAACTTACCTATCTGCTACATGTCTCAATGTCCACGTCTGCAAAACCAAGGATAACAACAATGGTTGCCCCCACAGGAAGGCTAAGGACTAAATGACAATAGGTTGGGTGCCTGGGTGGCTCAGTCGGGAGGAGGCATCTTGACTTTGGCTCAGGTCATGAGCTCGTGGTTTGTGAGCTGGAGCCCCGCGTCGGGCTCGCTGCTCTCAGCCTGTCAGCACAGAGCCTGCTTCGGGTCCTCTGTCCCCCTCTCTGCTCCTCCCCCACCTGCGCTTTCCCAAAAGTAAATTAAAAATAAGTAAATAGATAAATGACATAATATGTTTAAAGCACTAAACACAGAGCACCTGACACATAGTGAGTGCCCGATAAATTGTCGTGATTCCTTACTGCTTTTCTTGTTTTACGTACTGGGATTCCCGTAAAATTCTCCTGGAAGAGGTGGGGGAGAAGAGCTCCTTCCAAGACAAGGTTTCAGAGCCACTTGTCTAGAGAGGCAGAACTTATAAAGTATTTGAAGGGTTTTTGTTTTAAAAAAAAACTAACCAATTAACCAACCGGCCACGAAGAATCCCCCTGCCGTGCACGGCGAGAGACACCTGAGCTCCGGGCAGACCCACGCCGCGACACTGCCACACCCCCACGCCCTTGGGGGCCGTCATGGGGCCTCACAACACGCCCAGCGGCAGGCACCCTGACCACGTTACGCTCTCCCTGAGATGAGCTGCCTCCCAGCCCGGGTAGTCTGTCTTCACGCCTGAGTTCTTGACACCGTGCACACCGCTCATTTTTGCTTTCAAATAAGACAACAGAAAGAGAAAATGGACTTTAAATGCTTAGAGCCTTCAGTGCAAAGTCAGTGTTTCCAGGCGTGAAGGAAGAGTGGGCGTGGCAACCTTGCCTGCTAGTCAGCCATGACCTCTGGACGTTGAGTTGTGATGCAGTACCCAGAGCAAAAAACCTGGGTCTGGCCAACTCTGTTCCCAGCAAGTCAGTCAGTCAGTCAGTCGGTCAGTGTCAGAGTCCTCAAAGATTTCTGGAAAGTCAAGGCGGACGTGGGGGAAGGGGAGTCTGGAAAGACACAGGTGGTCCCTGCCACGAGGGCCTTTCAGGCCTATAAGGGAGACACACGCATCACCCCAATGGTTGGTGCTGCCTGACAGCCTGAGACCCGTGGGGAGTGACCCACCCCGAGGCAGTTGGAAGGATTTCCTGTCTGTCTCCTTTTGAACACTTCTAGAGCCATGAAGACATGGGGAGACGGCATCCTTCAGCCCCCGGCTCTACATTTTCTCATTCCCTTCAAAGGACAGGAAGCAGTCAGGCAGGACCCCAGTTCCCTCATCAGATCGCAGAAGCCTGGGGTTTTAGTTACAAGCGATTCCACGTTATCAGTCCAACACACTCATCCGTTTCATCTAGAACCATGGAAATGTGAGATCAGAGAGGGAGAGGACAAGGAACGATCACTGACAGGTTCCTTACCTCCCAGTCCGGAGCCTCCCACGGCCACCACCCTTTGCCATGTCAGTAGAAACCAGCTCACACCAGCTGTTCTCCCAGCTCTAAGTCTGGGGTCAAGGGCGCAAAGGCAGAATTCCCCTGGTGTGACCAAGGGGGTAAGAAGCGGGAGCAAACACTCCCAGACAGTGCCTGCACCTGCTTCAGGGCCAAGCCTCACCTCCATCATCTCGAAGATGCTCTCTGGGTCCAGGCTGCCCTTCCCCACTTTCCTCATGCATGTCACGACTCCCTTGCTGGTCACGGACACCAGCAAGCTGGCCAAGGAGCAGGCCTCCTCCTGGAGAGTAGCATCCACTACGTGCCGGTAGCCAATCTGCAAGGTCAGAGTGCACACGCGGGTAACACACATCCCAGATGCCCACCCTGGACAGCCTCGTGGAGGGAGTATCTCCACCAGCAAAGAACCTGCACTGCCCGTTCCAGATCTTATTTTAGATTCTGCTCATATGGAAAATGCCTGAAACAAGGTTCAGCAATTCTACCACGGGCCACTCTGCCAGCAGAACAACAAAAGCATAAAAAGGAAACGTGGGGTGGGAGTGGGGTTAGAGCCATAATTCAGAGACTATCCAAGTGAGGCCACCAAACGTCTCCAACAGAGGGGCCCAGGGAGAAACTGACAATGTGAGACCACACAGATGTTTCGCTGAAGACAAAGATGAATCAAGGGGGTGCAAGCTAAGACACATGCTCAAAAATGAGTCAAGTGCAGAAGGCTTTGGCCAGTCCCCACATTTCACCAAAGCCCCAGGTTCGTGAAGTGACTTCAGTGGAATTAAACCTGACCCATACAGTCCTGTTTTTACATGAATCCTGTGCGGAATCAGGGACAATCTCAGCCAACGCAGGCCTGTCTGCACGGCCTTGGGCAGCGCCAGGTACACAGCAGCATCAGCCAGAGCTTGGGCTCCACGGGCCTCGGTGCTAACGTAAAAGCCACACTTGACACAACAGATGCCCAGATCCTGCTCCAACCCCTCATTTCACAGATATGGACACTACAGCCCACAGAGGGGGCAGTGTTCGCCCTTCAACCTCCCTGCTATTATTCTTCCAGCCTAGACCCCATAGAATTGAGGGAATTAAGGGAAATGTGCACACAGGGTATTTCAGTGAAATGCTTGGTATGGAGGAGCTTAACAAACTCTGGCTACTATTACTATGAACCCCCTCGTGTCCCCCTGCGACTCCGTCATGTCTTCCAATTAAAACAAATAAAATAAAAGGAAAAGCTGCTCATATAGTGGCTTCTAAAATAACCAAATTACTCGATTTGGATTAAAGCTATTTCTATATGATTTGTGAAGCTGTAACTTCTCAATCTATTAAGTAACCTTAATGGGTTGGGATTGAAGGAGACTCACAAGGAAGTCAAAAGCCGTCAGATACAACCACATACCTTGCACAGGGTGACAATGCAGGGGACATTCTCCACACTTAGCCGGATGCAGTCATAAGGGTCATCCGAGAGTTCAATATCCTTGGACCCCTCTTCATCCTCTAGAACCCGAACTCTTGGTATCCTAGAAACAGAAGCCCAATCAAAATCCCCACTTACTGTGAGGAAGAAAGAGAACTTCTTTTTCTTGAGACTGACAACAGGGGTCAGAATTCCTGCGCCCCACAAGATGAAGTCACACTCTGCTTGTACTTTATCATCCTCATCCCTACCATCCCTGTCAAGAGTGCACAGGCAACACTGGAGAGCAGTGCAGGAAGGAGGTCTTTTTAAAAATAACACTTGGTCAATCAGATATGCACATGGGGGGAAAAAAAAAGGAATCTTGATCCCCGCCTCATACCATATATAAAAATCCATACCAAATGGACTGTAGAGATAAAGGGGAAAGACAAAACAATAAAGCTTTTAGAAGAAAAACTAAAAACCTAAAACTAATCTTCATCATCTTGGCGTAGACAAAGATTTCTTAAACAGGACACAAAAAGGGCTTACCATAAAGGGAGAAAAAAAACAAACAAAACCCGATAGATTCAATTGTGTTGAGAACTGTGAACTTCTGAAGAATCATAAAACCTAACACACAGATTTCTATATTGTGCTGTTTTGTGAACAAGGCAAAGAATCTTAACCTAAGAGTGAATCCCTTCATGCTGAAATTACACAGGGTGTGAGGGACTTGTTAGGGAATGTGATGAGTTATTATGTGATCAGTTATATGAGATTCTTCTTGGTTTTTACCTTGTTACTTTCATGCAAAATTCATTTGTTACTCAGAAACTCTTCTTTGACATTGGAGGCCTTTGTATCCAAGATATTCTGAATATGTAAAATTATGTGTGTCAATGGAATACACTACAATAAAATAATACCATATATCTGGATAATCCTCTAGAGTTTATTGGAATCCTTCCACATTTATTATTTCATTGAAAATAAAAAAGCAATGAAATAGGTAAGAGTTGGACATTTTATTTTTTATTTTATTTTTTTCAACGTTTATTTATTTTTGGGACAGAGAGAGACAGAGCATGAACGGGGGAGGGGCAGAGAGAGAGGGAGACACAGAATCGGAAACAGGCTCCAGGCTCCGAGGCATCAGCCCAGAGCCTGACGCGGGGCTCGAACTCCCGGACCGCGAGATCGTGACCTGGCTGAAGTCGGACGCTTAACCGACTGCGCCACCCAGGCGCCCCAGAGTTGGACATTTTAATTGCCTGTTACTCAGTTATGTTCTTCAAAGACAGAAAAAGACAAATGAAACCATGGTCAATGTTGTCCTCCCCTCCCCATCCTCAGAGTCTAACACACTAACTGCCACAAGAAGGGACTCATTTATTGC
Organism: Leopardus geoffroyi; assembly: GCF_018350155.1. Lineage (NCBI taxonomy): Eukaryota > Metazoa > Chordata > Mammalia > Carnivora > Felidae > Leopardus > Leopardus geoffroyi. The sequence goes on along the minus strand of NC_059331.1, from coordinate 14,952,887 downwards.
CTAAGATTTAATTACTTGTTCAAGGTCACAGGCACTAACAATTGTTGGAGCAAAGACTAAACGCAGGCTTTCGGGCCCCAACAGCAGTGTTTGCTCTGCACCACTGCTAACGTAACAGCATCTGCCTATATAAAGGCAGAGAAACTAGAAAACCAGAGAAGAATAATGTACATGTGTCTGTATTTTCTCTGAAACTGACCAACCTGTCCACTTTTAACATGTTGGCAGGTAAACAGATGACGAAGATAAAGCCTGGGTCACTAAGGACTTAGGCAAGTGCTGAGGAGTCCCTGCCCATAACTACCGTCAATGTGTCCATCTGCTCTATATTTAGAAACACATTTGTCCAAATTAACATATTTAGACCCATGGAAGTGAAGACCATGTTCTGAAAGGTATTAGGAAGTGCTACTAAGGCTGATGAGAAAGCCTGGGGGCTAAGAGAGCATCAATAGCTAACATTTCATTATTCTGGAAAGAGCTACTTAAGCTAGTAGAGACATTCCCAAAGGGGGGAATGTCTCCAGAGCTGTCTAAAGGGATAAACCCGACCTCTTTGATTTCATTGGCCAGGGCCTCTGTACACAAGCTGCATTTATTGCTAATTTTTTATCTTGACTAAATGCATATTAGAAATGAAATGATCTTCCCACATCAGGCTGATGTTCTACTTTCAGAAGAGCATGCATAATCAGCACTAAGCAGAATGAGACATTTTCTCAATGGCCCTCTGTACAATGTTTCAAAATTAATTATTATGTGGATCCTGAGAAACTTAACTGAAGTCCATGGGGGAGGGGAAGGAAAAAAAAAAAAAAAGAGGTTAGAGAGGGAGCGAGCCAAAGCATAAGAGACTCTTAAAAACTGAGAACAAACTAAGGGTTGATGGGGGGGTGGGAGGGAGGGGAGGGTGGGTGATGGGTATTGAGGAGGGCACCTTTTGGGATGAGCACTGGGTGTTGTATGGAAACCAACTTGACAATAAATTTCATATTAAAAAAAAAAAAAAAAAATATATATATATATATATATATATGAACTTCTGTTTGTCAAAAGACAGCATTTAGAAGTTAAAAAGAGAATCCAGAATGGAGAAAAATATTTGCAAACGTGTGTGTGCGTGCATGTGTACATATAAGCGGACATGTTACGTAAAGAATTCCTACCAAACGTAAAAGACAACCTAACAGAAAAATAGGCAAAAAACCTGGAATGGGGACTTCATAAAAGAGGCCACTAAAGTAGTTGATAAACATACAAGAAGATATTCAACTTAAATATTCATCAAGGAAATGCAAATTAAAACAATATGATACCAAGAGACACTCACTAGAATGACGGATATTAAAAAGACAAAAAAAAAAAAAAAAAGCCCACAAGTTGGCAAAGATATGAAGCAACCCAGGACGCTTATACAACACTGGTGGGAGTATCATCCAGTAAAAGCACTTTAGAAAACTGTTTTGCAGGGTATCTACTAAAACCAAACACAGCCATGCCTTATGATCCACAACTTTCACCCATACCCAACAGAAATGGGTAAATACGTGCAAGAAAAATACAAAAATGTTCGTGTTTGGAATAGCCAAAAAAACTGGAAACTGCCCAGATGCTCATCAACAGCAGAATGGATAAATCAACTATGGCACAGTCACACAATGGAACAGCAGGCCGCGTAGAGCAAACTACGACTCCGGGCCACAATACGAGTGTCTCAAAACATCATGCTCAGTGAATGAAGCAGACACACAAAAACACCACACGGTATGATTTCGTTTATATCAAGGACAAAACCATTCTATTGTTACAGGACAACGGTTCTCCTCAGTGGGTGTAGTGACTGCACGGGGGTGGAGGGTGAGAGGGCTTCTGGGGCCTGGCCACGTTGTTTCTTAAGCCGGGTGCTGGAAAATACATTTAACCCACAGAGTCCATTCATCTCTGTCTGGGGTGGGGGAGCCAGGGAGGAAGAGGCGGTCCATTCAGCTACCGTGATAGAAACAGCATTGGTGCTTTTCCCTGCTCCTCTAACAAAAGCCGTCGATGATTCCAGCCCTGTTGGCTGTCCCTACACAAGGCAACATCCACAGCAGATAAGCCGCGGCCAGGGAATGTCCACAGGAGCCAAGGAGTCCTGCTAGGGTCTGCCCTGGCTCAAAGTCTCCGTGTCAAGGGTACCCAGAGTGGAAGTACTAAGTAACATCCTATTTGAGCAAGTCAGGTAATCCATTTGAATTTGGGTCAGTTATGTTAAAACACACACACACACACACACACACACACACACACACACACACACTCCTTCCTGACACTTTGGCCACAACATAGTTCAGCAGAAGGGCTACAGAAGAGCCTCTGTCCTTCTAAAGGACACGAACTGGACGTATGGTCTTTCCATGTATCAGGGGACCTGATGTCTCACATGGTCCACATCCCTTGCTATCTGCAGGGCTATTCTTGTCCTGGGGACAAGACTCCTGGCTACACCCAGGACAGGTGTCCTCTCCAACTTGAGCAGCTGGGTCTTACCATCCTGGGGCACAGCTTGCCCAACGCTTCCCCCCACAGCCAGACAGCCTCGAGCCTTGTCTGGTTCCACTCTCTCTTTTTGCCCTGGTGCCTGTGGAAAACCAGCTGGCAGATGGGGAGTGCTTTCCAAAGCTCCAGGTCCAACAGATGGCCACTTCCTTTCTTCTCCGATAGAGCCCGAGCACAGGCTGACACAAATGGTACTGGTACTCAGGCCCCACGGTGGCCACAAGTGCGGGGCGGAGTCTAGTGGCACAGCATGGGGTGGGGGTGGGGGGCTCCACAGCTTTCGTTCTCAGCAGGTACTCCATCCTGCAATGTCTCACCAGAATTTACTTAACTTTGTTTTTGTTTTCTTCTGAATTACTCAGGTAGTCTAAATCCACCATAGAAAACCTCTAAAATACAGATGAATGTTAAGTCGCCTATGATGGGAGCCCTAGAAAAGAATCACAATGACCATCCTGGGACATATCCAGACATATTAAATATACGAGTTACCAAAAGTAAAAATCAACAAAACAAACAAGATGAGAGGTCTGTGTTTAATGACTGGCTTTCTGTATTAACAAACTTCTAAAGAGGCTGCTGTGCAGGATTTCGATCCCCTATGTTGGGACACTCCGGTTGTTCCCAACTTGTCACCATTACAAAGAGGCTGTGATGAACATTCTAGAATAACACCCTTGCCTACTTATCCAATTAACCCCTTAGACGATAACCCTAGAAGTCTCTAACCCTCATTTTCTAAACCCCACGGTCCTCCACTCCCTCAATGTAAGCTCTCTCGTGGCATGAACGTCACCACCCATGCATTTATTTTTGAATGCTGCAAACCGTCCTCAAAGAAGCTGGCACGTAGAAAGGGAGAAGCCTACAGGATCAAACGGTTAGAGGGAATGCCAACTCCAAGAAGGCTGAGTGCCTTGTCCCTTGCTGCACATCTGGCCGGGGAGCCTAACCACAGTGGCGTAACCACTTCCTGCTCTTAAACCCAAATGCAGGCTGCCGCCCTGCGTTTAGAACATTCTTGTGTCCGATCGGGGAATATGTGAGCACCTACTCTGTGTCAGGCATTGCTAGTGGTGGTGGGGATGTAGCAGACTGCACAACAGGTGAAACCCACGCCCCCGAAGTTCTGTACCCAGTAACAGTATTTGGACAGTCGACCTCTGGGTGGTTTTCACTCCGTTTGCTTCTCTGTGGTTTTCTAACATTTTTCTACATGGGACATGGTTACTTATGAAAATAATAACATAAAAAACAAATACAGAAATATACGCATGTATTTAGTTTTATCTTGTGAAATCCAGAGCTTACCATTAAAGGCCACCATTTTTCATGCTAAACCCCTTGTCACCTTCCCCTGGAAGCTTTGGCAGAAGTGTCCTGAGTCTTCCATCACAAGTGTCGGCTGGGGTTCTCTGCAGGCCCACGGGGCTGTTTCCAGGAAGACTCACCTTGTATTGAAGAGAGCAGCCTTTACAGCAATGGAGATGGTGTCGAACAAATTCCCGCCACATTCCAGCAGCTAAGGGAGGCAGGGAGTGAGGTGGGAAGAAAAAGCAAGGGTAATTTCTTACTCTAAGTATTATCCTAATTAAAGGACACTGGTTCCTAAGAAATACTGACCGAGCATTTACAAAATAAAGAAAAGAACAGGCGGCTGCTCTCCTGGCTGACACTCCAGGTGTCACCCTAATTGCAAGAAGCACCTGGAGGCCGTGCTGGCCTGGGCCCCACGGCTGAGGTCGCCGCTGGCATTGGCTGTGGGGCCACCACTCAGGCCCCGGCTTGCAGTGGATCTCCTCTAAGTGGCCCCCCAGCCAGTTGGGTCTGCACTCAAGGAGGAAATGATCACCTGCATTTTGTCCCAAATGGCTCCTGATTGCGGAGCCTGGTGGCTACTTACCAAAGGGAGGCGGGTCCCAAACCCGACTCAGAATCTGGCGCGTTTCCTTCACACGCTGCATTCATGCCCAGGGCAAATCTCTAACTTCCCTTTAAGCTCGAACCTCAAGTGCAGACACCACCCTTCCCACGATGCTGCATAATTACCGCGTATTAAAATATGACCTCCCCTGACTCCCCACTCCACCCCGCCAGCCCGTACTACTGCCTGGCTTTGTCACAGCAGCCTACTTGCCTAGCATGCGACTAGCCCTTCTCTATGCTGGTTCACACACACTGCCGCACAGCAGAGAGCTCCAGCTGGACTCCTGAGTCAGACTGTCTGCTAGGATCCCCACGCTCACCGGGCAGCCGGGAGCTACCTCAGCGCTCTGCGCCTCATCAAGGGCAAAAATCACAACTATGTCACAGAGTTGTCACCAAGGCGGAAGGAGCCGGGGCGCCTGGGTGGCTCAGTCGGTTAAGCAGCCAACTCTTGATTTCCGCTCAGGTCATGATCTCACGGTTCATGGGATCGAGTCCTGTGTGAGGCTCCGTGCTGGCCGTGTGGAGCCTGCTTGGGATTCTCTCTTTCTCTCTCTGCCCCTCCCCAGCTCACGTTCTCTCTCAAAGTGGATGAACAAACTTAAAAAAAAAAAAAAAAAAAAATTTTTTTTTTTTTTTTTAAGAAGAAAGAAAAATGCGGGGTGAGACCCTGGCATGTGTACTCTAGTCTCGAGGTGGCCCTGAGGATCAGCCTGGGCTGAAGGCCACCATTTCACACGCCACTCTTCCACAGCATCTACTTTATGCAGAGAAAGTGCTCCAGCAGCCACGGGGCCCCCCAGTCAGAAAGGACCCTGGAGAGCCCATCACCCACCCTTACTTGGCAGGTGGGGACACAGAAGCCCTCTCACTCGTGCACAGTGGCCTGATACAGACTCTGATTTTCAACATTCTGGCTTATCGGCAAGAGATGAAATCAAGAGGGCCCCCCAAAGGGCAGGTACCAATCAGCCCGCCTTCCTCCATGGATGCAAGGGATGAGCCCGCTCCAGGCCTCAGGTCCGCCTGCCCAGGCTCCTCAGGCTGTGCCACACGATGGGGTAAGCCAGGTGGGGCGCTGCGAGGCTGACACTCTTCTCGGCAGCTTGCTGGCCACATACCTTCCGGGATTCAGTTTCCCCGTCAGGAAAGCAAAGCCATGCTTCTCTACTGGGTGACCGTGAGGATTAAATGAGATCACATCCTCACCATTCCTGGCACATAACAGGGGCTCGAAGGCCCTACCTTCCTCTCTCGGAAGCCAAGCGGCTGCGGCCTAGCAAGAACCTTTCTGCCAAACACAGCGGTACAGCCAGGAGGCAGGGGAGAGTGGGCGCGATATGAAGACCCAAAGCGGCCCGACCCGGTGTCTGAACAGGCCCAGGCAAGCTAGGAGAGAACGGGAGGTGCGGGACGTCTAGCGTTACAGAGAGCCTGGGCCGTGGTCCCGGCTCCAGGGCGAAAATCCCTCCTATAACAGAGGTGGGGAAGCAGAAGTGGAGAAGAAGAGGACACACCTGGTCACAAACACACCTTCCCCTGTCAGGTGCACAGGTTCCAGAACACTTCTTTTAGGGGAAGAGCACAACTTATGCTGTTGGCCTTCTGGGAATGAGGGGTTTCTTTTTGATGTCTTCTTTTCTTTTTTTAATATTTATTCATTGTTTAGAGAGAGAGAGAGAGAGAGAGAGTGCACATGGGAGGGGCAGAGAGAGAGGGAGACAGAATCAGAAGCAGGCTCCAGGCTCCGAGCTGTCAGCACAGAGCCCGACGCGGGGCTTGTACTCCTAAAGAGTGAGATCGTGACCTGAGCTGAAATCAGACACTTAACTGTTTGAGCCAGAGGGGTTTCTTTTCACAAGGCAAACCTCCAAAACCAAAATACTGCTAGGACGCACAAGTATAAAACATGTCTCCCCGGGGCGCCTGGGTGGCGCAGTCGGTTAAGCGTCCGACTTCAGCCAGGTCACGATCTCGCGGTCCGTGAGTTCGAGCCCCGCGTCGGGCTCTGGGCTGATGGCTCAGAGCCTGGAGCCTGTTTCCGATTCTGTGTCTCCCTCTCTCTCTGCCCCTCCCCCGTTCATGCTGTGTCTCTCTCTGTCCCAAAAATAAATAAACGTTGAAAAAAAAAATTAAAAAAAAAAAACATGTCTCCCCATAAGACACCTGCTCCTCCTGGACTTCCCATCAACCATCCTCTCAGACCCCCGGGCTCAGCACCTCCCGGCACCACACATAGCCAGCTGCCAGGCGCTGCGGTCGCTCCCCCGCTCCCCCTGCCTTGCCCATGCCCAGTGCCACGGACCACGTGCCAGCCTCTCATCCCCACTCCCGGGGCTCATCACAAGACAGCCTTGTGACGGTCTCCCCACCAAAGGTTGCCTGTATACTGTCAACGTGACAGAGTCCTGACAGTTCTCCCACTCGGAGTCACAACCAGGCCACCGAAGGAGTGCGAAGCGGAAAGAAGAGGGAAGCGTCCAGGAAGTTACATTTCTAGTCTCATAAAATACCCCAATGGAGGTAAAAAGAATAATACTGGAAATAGGTGGTTGGTCTGACTGTAATAGGTTTCAAGTAAAGGCACCTACACCAAAAGCATAAAAACATGGAAAGTTGCCCAGCGAATATTTGGTTGAAAGATGGGCTCTGCCTGAGGACTATCCAGACCGGTTGGTAAAAATACATCGAGATTCACTCACTTTTGCAATTCCAGTGACAAGACTGGATTCCCACCATCTTGCTTCAAACATGGACTCGATGTATCCCGCGTATTTTTAGATGTAAAAGATAAAACAAAAACCCACGCGTGCCTCGCACGCACGAGGCACATTCCCATCAAGGCTGAAAGCAAACATTTGCTTTCACAGAAGTGGAAGCCTCCACAGATGCGAATTACATGAATGACAAAAACGGATCTACCTCAATAACAGAATTTCAAAAACTGCTTTCCTAATTCATTCAAAACTTTTCTGAGGATGACAACATTTCAAAAGATCATGTCTTATTTCCAAAATAAGACAGAGCCTGGAGAAAAAATAGGAGAGAAGAAATCCAAACGCGAGGAGTCTTAAAAGGAAAGGTCTGCAGGTGATGGGGACACAATGTGCCACTGAGACACCTGCTAACCATATATTCCCCCCACCCCACCCCCACCCCCGCCCCGTGGAAGAGGGCGCCGGTTCTAAGCTGAGACAACATCCGATATTCATCCACCTTGCACAAGCCTTCACTCAGAGAACAGGTCTCTTGACTAAATCATAAAGTGGATCAGGACCCCTCACCGGGCCAGCCTCCTATAAAAATCACAAGTGCGGACAAATTCTGACGAGGAACAAAAGCAGGATCGCCAACAGACAGGTGCAATGCACCACAACACTCCTGCCTTTAGCTTCTTGGGGAGGAAGGAAAAGAGAGAATGTTCTTCAGACACAGGGTGGAACCTTACAGTTCGTACCATGGGGCTGCACCTCCCCAGGCAGCTATGAAGCCCGCCCCTTATCAGTGAGGACTGGAGGCTGCCGGCTCCCGCCTCATCACATCCAGCACCTGCGAAAGTACTTGCTTAGTAGGAATCACACTAAAAGGTACATCCCGCTTATCGGACATGAGGAGAAGCAAACGGACTTGTCATCTCATTATTTTTACCCATTAGCGTCAGCGTCCAGAACACCCCTAACCTGCGGGACAATGGTAACCACTGTTACCTTTTGGCCAGTTGTGCTCCATCCATTATCAAATTAATTTAAAAGTATCCAGAAAGCCCCACCCTGTTTCATGCAGGGCCAACATCTGGAGACAGCCAGGCTCTTCCTCATCAAGAAGTTCCCTCTCAGTCCACGGAATCTGCTTTATCTCTAGATTCATGAAAGAATCTGTTTGGTTGACGGCCTAGCCTTGTGACCTCAATCTGAAGGGGAAGATGTAGCCACTCATCTCAAGGTTCATGAAATTTCACTAAAAGGAATAAACAGACCCAACGAGAGCCTGCCTTACACGAATAAGCACGTGGCACAATTAATCACACCGTCCAGGGGCCAAAACCAGGCGAGGAGCATTTGGGAAAACATCAGCAAGGAAATGGGAGATTGGCCTAGAGAGGCTCCTGTAGGAGTAGACTCGGGGGAGAAGGCTGCAGGGTCTCAGGGTCCTCCCCTGGGAAGTGAGGAACACACCGAGGGTGGGTTCCATGGTACTTTCAAGGGAGGATGGCTTGGTGAGGTCAACAGCAGGCACCGGCATTAGAGACCCAGCTTTGAGTGCCAACACCACTACTCATGAGCTGAGACCTCTTGCGCTAGGTCACTCTGCCTCCCTGAACCTTCGTTCCCTCACCTGTAAATGGGGCAATAGCGCCCACTCGCTAAAGAGTCGTAAGGGCTAAATGAAATGCATAGAAAATTCATCCCCATTCCACGTAGAGAGTACGCCAACTTGTCTAACTTCTGCCTATAACTTCTAACTGATAGCATCTAGAAAGCATCTCTTGTTTTTTATTTCTTCCCTGATAAGCTCGGTGGATAATTTTAGGTGCTACCATGATATGACTATGATTTCACTGTAGGATGGTATACAATACATATGTTGTATTTAATTTAAAAAACTCAATACAGGGGTGCCTGGGTAGCTCACTCGGTTAAGCGTCCGACTCTTGACCTCGGTTCAAGTCATGGTCTCATGGTTTGGGGGTTTGAGCCCCGTGTCAGGCTCTGTGCTGGCATCACGGAACCCGCTTGAGATTCTCTCTCCCTCTCTCTCTGTCCCTCCCCACTTGCATGCATGTGCACGCGCTCTCTCTCTCTCTCTCTCTCAAAATAAATTAATAAATAAATAATAAAGTTTTACAAAATGACAAAAATAAAACTTTACAGGACATCATTCTTTTTCCATCTAATCTCACCCTGGAAGTTGAAAGCATCCACTTGAAGAGGGCAAAAGCACCAGAAGGGAAGTAGGCCAACCAGTGTCCAGCAAAAGCAGAGAGTGTGGCCGTTGCAGCAACATGATACGTACCAGCACGTCCACATAGAGAATCCAGCAGTGCTCCCGGGGACTGATGCAGAGGGACTTCAGGTCAACGCTGCTCTTATTGTTAAATATCCGGTAGAGGGTGTTAGCAATCTCCGTGCCAAGGTCATCACCTCCCCGGCCTTCAAATTCAGGAGTAGCGTTGGCTGAACTACATAGAAGGGCAAGAGAAAAGCTGCGTGAGTCTTTTCAGAAACAAAGAGCAGAGGCACACAGCTTTGTTCCAGTTTCCTTATGGAATGTTGGACGGGCCAGCGGCTGTACAAGAAAAGTCGCTGAAGTGAGGAGAGGATGGCACCTGCCACTCTTCCAGCCTCCAGACACACGCAATGAGCCAGACTGGCACGGTGCCCTGGATCTGTCAGTGTGTGTGACGGGGGTCCCCCGCCCCCGACTTCTAACAGAAGCCATCTTTATCCAAAGAGACACGAGAGAACAATAGTAAAGTGAACCTTGGCCAGTAATAATTAACTCTCTTATCTTGACAGTAGAATGCTCTTCTCGGACAGGCCCAGGAGGCCAGGAGGCCTAGAGTCAAGCAGTCTGGCCATGGAGGGGTCACATCACATACACCACCCCGAGTTTTCATTTAAAATGCACCACGAGGGGCGCCTGGGTGGCGCAGTCGGTTAAGCGTCCGACTTCAGCCAGGTCACGATCTCGCGGTCCGTGGGTTCGAGCCCCGCGTCGGGCTCTGGGCTGATGGCTCAGAGCCTGGAGCCTGTTTCCGATTCTGTGTCTCCCTCTCTCTCTGCCCCTCCCCCATTCATGCTCTGTCTCTCTCTGTCCCAAAAATAAATAAACGTTGAAAAAAAAAAAAAAATTAAAAAAAAAAAATAAATAAATAAATAAATAAATAAATAAATAAAAAAAGCACCACGAGGGGCACCTGGGTGGCTCAGTCGGTTAAACATCCGACTTCAGCTCAGGTCATGATCTCACAGCTCGTGGGTTCGAGCCCTGTGTCAGGCTCTGTGCTCACAGCTCGGAGCCTGGAGCCTGCTTTGGATTCTGTGTATCCCTCTCTCTCTGCCCCTTCCCTGGTCCTGCTCTGACTTTCTCTCTCAAAAATAAACATTAGGGGCACCTGGGTGGCGCAGTCGGTTAAGCGTCCGACTTCAGCCAGGTCACGATCTCGCGGTCCGTGAGTTCGAGCCCCACGTCAGGCTCTGGGCTGATGGCTCAGAGCCTGGAGCCTGTTTCCGATTCTGTGTCTCCCTCTCTCTCTGCCCCTCCCCCGTTCATGCTCTGTCTCTCTCTGTCCCAAAAATAAATAAACGTTGAAAAAAAAAATTAAAAAATAAAATAAAAAATAAAAAATAAACATAAAGAAAATTTATTTTTCTGTTTTTTAAATGTACCACCAAACTCTCAAAACAAAAACCACAACGTTAAGTACCATGACCTTCCTTGAATGATTTAGAAGATATGTATGATGGTATGCCAATTATATCACAAACTAGATTATCACTGTACTGAAAAGCAGGATAATGAAATGAGAAAGGCTGCCAGCTGATTAAATATTAGAATAGCCCTTTTACTTTATTTGCTATTTTTCAAGAGAAAAAAACTTTTCCATTTTGGCCTCTTGAATCTTATGCCCAATTACCTCAAAAAAGAATAAACAAGCATCAACATTTGTTGCCCTAAGCATTATTCAAAAGTATTTTGGGGGGCGTCTGGGTGGCTCAGTCGGTTAAGTATCTGACTTCAGCTCATGTCATGATCTCACGGTTTGTGAGTTTGAGCCCTGCGTCGGGCTCTGTGCTATCAGCACAAAGAGCCCTCTTGTTCTCTCTCTCAAAATAAATTAATAAACTTAAAAAAAAAAATGTATTTTGAGGGGAAAAGCACCTGGATGGCTCAGACAGTTAAGCATCTGGCTTTTGATTTTCGCTCAGGTCATGATCTCGTGGTTCATGGGATCAAGCCTTACGTCAGGCTCTGTGCTGACAGCTCAGAGCCTGCTTGAGATCCTCTCTCTACCTCTCTCTTTGTTCCTTCCCCGCTTGCACAAGCATACATGCATTCTCTCTAAATAAACATTTTTTTAAGTTTTCTTTTTTTAAGATTTTCTTTTTCAGCAATATCTACACCCAACACAGGGCTCGAACTCACAACACTGAGATCAAGAGTCTCATGCTCCACCGACTGAGCCAGCCAGGCACCCTATTATGCAAAAGTACTTAATGGGAAATTTTTGAGGGTTTTGGCTTAATAAAAAACAAACCCTCAATACATTATATACATCTGTGAGATAAGTAACCATTCCAATAATCACTTTGCTGTAATGAAGAGGGTCCAGAAAAGTAACAAACCAGCTGTTCCAGTCAGTACGGTCTCTACAAAATCATGTATTGAAACTTTCTGATCCACGCACTCACCCATCTAGAAGGTACCAGCTCTATGCTAGCACTGGAGACGGAGAGACTGAGCAAGGTGGATGCAGGCCTTAAGCTGGCAATTTCACAAAGTCAGGGAGCTTCATGATAGGGAGCAAAGAGCAGGAGTAGGGCTGGGGAGGATGTCAACCAGTGGCGAGGACCTCAACCCAGAAGGTGAGCAAAAGTGGGTCAGGGTACAGACAGGCAGGGGGGTTCCAAGCAAAGCAAAACCCACATGAAGGCTCAGGGCTGTGCCTACCCCATCTGCATAATGCTAAAAATCTCACCTAATGTATTTAAACATCCCTTTTGTCTAGACCATTCTCATATAGGTGTAAGGACGACCCCTAAAACAATCAGAATGTATCACTATATAATAACTCTGTTTCTCTAAATATATAGTCTTCCCTAACCACTATGAGCCAGCAGAGCCCTAATTTAAAATCCCCAAGAGAAACTTCATTACTGCCACAGCAACCTTGCTATTCCCTCACGGCCTCTGCTGGACTCAGGCACTGAGCCACAAAAAGCAGCTCACTTAAGGTGAAATAATCAAGTTACCAAGGACCAACTTAGTAATTGTGCACAGCCAGCACACAAAAGCTGCTTCTAATTTACACACTAATCAATATCAAGATCTATCTTTGAAGTGTTTAAAAACACATCTCTAGAGCTAAATAGACAAATCTAGTTAGGAGGTGCTTATGCTTAAAATGTGTCCCTTTCCCTGACTGCAGTGGGCCACGCCCTCCTGGGTATGACTAATTAATTACTTCGGGATTGATGCATTCCCTCTTCTACAACCCCAAGGGCTGATTTACAGAACCTCCTGGGTCCAACTGGCTAAATTCATCTACCTGTAAGACCACGCCCCACTGTTTTTTTTGTGTTTTTTTTGACATTAATTTAAAGTGGGAATTTTTCCTATTTTAAAAGTTGTTTTTTGTTTTTGTTTTTTTTTTTTAACACATTGTACTTTCAGCATAGCTGGTAGTCAGGCAGAGAGGAATGTTTAGAGGCTCATGAGACCATGAAAAGCTCCTGCATCTGGATGGTGCCAAGGCCCCCGGAGTGACTCTGGGGAGGAGGCTGGGAAAATGGAAGGGAATCGTCGGGGGCCGGGCGTTGGGGCACAGTAACTTCAGGTAACACAAGAAGAAAAGCCAAAGACCCCATATTCTAACAAAGGATGAAGGGTAGGGCTGGGGAAGAGAACTGAGGGTCCCCCCTCATCACTAGGGGTGCTCCTAGCACAAGGACACTTCCTAGAAGAGGTGGACGGAGATGCCAACCATGTCAGAGGACAAGAAACCGAATGCCCGCAGAAGCCAGCCAGGTGACCACGTGCATCTGAACAAAGAGCAACCGGAGATGGGTGATCCGTGAGGGAGACTGACAAACTGTCCAGCCGCTCCAAAGGCATTTTAACTCACCTCTGAAAACAAACTCTGTTAGTGAAACAAAAACCTCACAAGTGGGGTCTGACCTACGGGAGAATGTGGCGAGACCTCAGATGGCCTAACCCTCTTGTTATACAAGGTGGAAAACTTTAACAGCTCTTTTGAATGTTTACTACGTGCTAGAAACCACTCTTAGCACGTTAGATGCGCCAGCTCAATCAATTCTCACAACCACCCTACTATTTACGACCCCATTTTAGAGAAAACGAAACAGAGTCCCAGAAAGGTTATATAATTTGTCCAAGCTCACACAACTAGGGACGGGGGAGCTAAGACTCCAAGCCAGGCAGCCCAGCCCTTATCTGCAAGGCTGCACCGAACTCTCCCTGAAGGTGGAATTCGGCATGCCCGGCTTGTAGCCTGACGTGAGTCAAACTAATGAATGGATGCTCTGGTCTTGAGATTTATTGTTAGACCACAAATACTGGAGTCAAGGAATGCAGACCAAAGGAGCCCTAAATAAAACGCTTCTCTATTAAGTGCAAAGTTTAAAAAGAGGGAAAGCACAACAGGCAGTAATCCTGGCTCCCTGCTCAGAGGTATCACAATACATTCTTTCAGCAGGGGAGTGTTTGCTCAGGGTTTGGGGCATAAAACCAAGTGCTTTCTCTGTTTACAATTGCCAAAACCAATTCAGATCCTTCCTAAGAATGACCCAGCCCCTCTTCCAGGGCAGCTGGGAAATTGCTTGCTGAGCCAATAAACTAATAAAAATCCTGGGAATGCTGCCCCACCCAGATCTCCACCCATCCTGACTCATCACCTCGACTGTGCTCCTCCTGCCTGGCACATCCCTGATTTAACTGGGGTAGAGTGAGATCAAGGCCATGTCCACCTGAGACAGGATTTCAGACACTAGCCCATTGTTTCCCTTGTGATCCATCTAGCCTGCAAATCTATAGAGTCTTACAGCCAGGTCAGGCCAGGACCATGACAGAGGACAGTGATTTAGCAGGTTCGTGGGGCAGGGCTAGCTCTGGGCCTCACCTCTCCAGGAGTCAGTCAAGTGGTCCCGGCAGCAGGCCCCAATCCCTCCCATTCCCCTGCGTGCACATGTGCTCATTTCTGAACCTGCAGAAGCTTCCTTATGAGTGGGGGTGGGAACAGTAACACATTTTGAACTGTTCATTGTAAGTTTCTGGGAGAGTTATCAGTTCTTTCTGGAGACTTTCAGAGTACAGCTAGCTTCAAATGAGTTCTGTAGTTTGCCTGTCTGCTTTGTCCCCCGTCCATCAGGCACCAACAGGGACCCCCTCGAGCAGCACTAAGCACGGAGGAACAGAGATCAAGTGGCTCCTTCCACCAATTCAGGGCTTGAAGCTTCCGGTTCAATATTAGTGACAAATACGAGCGACCACATCGAAAAGTAAAGATCCCACCGGGAAGTGGCAAGTGTTGAGCACACCGAAATGTCTATGAATGAAACATGTTCTCCTCAGCTCCCTCAGTGAAAAACTGAAGCCGCTGGGAGAGGCTAAACCACGCTTCCTAACCCCCCATCAACATGGTGTCAGAGCAGAGACTAGATGGACCGCCACCTAGTGGTAGCCCAGACTGACACATCAGCTCACTCAATTCTTACCTTTCCTCCAGGTTTCTGATAGAAACCATCTTTTTCAAAGTTTCAAAGTTCTTACTTAAAACAGCCTGGTCTCGGGTTATGACTAACAAATCGAAGACAGGAGATGGGAGTTAGAAGGTCCCAGATTGCTCCCAGTTTTGATGTGTGTTGCCAGGCATCCCTGGGGCAGTGCTCAGGAACCCCAAGTCTTTACTACTCCACTGGGATGGGGATCAGGGCTGGTACAGCTGAGTAGCCCCCTCCCAAGGGAAACATCCCCTAGGCACAGGGGAAAATGATGGGGGTGGGAGGCCAGGTCTACCTCAGGTTCCATGTATTATTCCAAGCCAACAAAACCAAAGTAGGACGAGTTAGTGGAAAAGCAGTTAGCTCTCTAATCACCAGGAATTGAAATAATTAAACCCTGGAAGTTGCTGATGAGTCAAGCTGGGCTCAGACTGACAGCCCCACCCTGCCCCAATTACTGTCCTCCGGCTGGGTAACACTTCGGCTTCAGTCTGTGGATGGGCAGATGCCCTGGGCTCTCCTGCGGAAGGGCTTAGTGGGTAAAAGCCTTAGAGCTGGGCACATCTACATTCCTAGTCACTGGATGGGAATAAAGAGGTTTGTTTGTTTATGCAACTAAGAGTTGCTCTTTAGGGTGCCTAGGTGGCGCAGTGGGTTAAGCGTCCGACTTCGGCTCAGGTCATGATCTTGCGGTTCATGGTTCGAGCCTTGTGTCGGGCTCTGTGCTGACAGCTTGGAGCCCGGAGCCTGCTTCGGATTCTGTCTCCCTCCCTCCCTGCCCCTGCCCGGATTGCACTCCATCTGTCTCTCTCTCAAAAACAAACATTAAAAATAAAACAAAGAGTTGCTCTTTGAAGATTCAGATGAGACTTTGATAAAGGTGGCAGTCAGCAGTGCTGAGTCAGACAACATCTCCCTTCTCTGTAGGAATACGAGGTTTTGTGAATCTCTCACGGTGATTCTATCACAGTAACTGAGCCGCTTAAATAAGACACTAAAATGTGCCACTTGAGACTATCCATCTTGAAAGAGAATCAAGGAGGACTCCCTGGGAACTGGAGCTTCTGGGCCTGTTGGGGGTCTCCTGAGACTTACAAGGGGAGACAAGAGAGGAACGAGCAGCCCAGCTCAGCTGGGAGGGGGAAGCTACTCCTGGGAGCCGGATCTTGAGAAGAGGCAGCTCCCTGCCTCCTCCCACCCTGGAGCCTCCCTTCCTTCACAGCTGGGACAAGAGCAGCAGGCTAACCCGGAGTCATGTTCAGACACGGAGCCACAGTGAAATGTGTCCCCTATACCTAGCATCTGAAGGCAACACCTTCCCTTTGGTGTGGCTGGGCTGACTGCCTGTGGTCTGCCTAAGATGAAGGAGGTAGAAGACAGTGAGGAGGAAGAAAAGAAAAGCAAATTACAGTTCCCCACACATGGTGTCTGCCCCTCGGTGACCATTCACTACACTGAATTAGGCAGGTCAAGGCCAGGAGAGACATTTTTCTTCCACCAACAGCAAAGGAATCAGCTGGAGGCCCGAACAGGGTCACCACCATCCACGGCAGCTTAAAGGATGAGCCAGTCCCACTGGACAACTCAGATTGGCAAGGGGAGGTGGGTCCAACCAGAAGCGGAGACGGCTGGCTGGGGGCGGGGGGTGGGGAGGCGTCTCGCAGGGCAGGGTGCAGGAATGGGCTGGAAGGAATACTGGCCAGAAAGCTGAACGCGGATACGTTCTCGGAACTCTGAGCACCACACCCCCGGCAAGCTGGCTTCTGTAGGCTGCGCGAAGTAGAACAAGGCAAGACTCAGGGTCGGAGAGGCCCGAGCCGGCATTACTAGCTCTGTGACCCCGGGGGTTTGTTTACCTTCTCTCAACCAAGTTGGTTGTCTCTCTCATAGGAATGTCGTGAGGACAAACTTCTGAGTCTGGAAGAAGATCAGAAGAATCTAACTCACCATGTAAATGGGGGTTGGCATCTATGCCGAAAAGGCAGACACAGCGGGCCCAAGGCTGCTATCTTTAGAAGGGCCTGCTTGAAAGGTGGGCCCTCGGCTGGCATCTGGGAACTTGACTCAGTGTTTCCAGTCAACAGTGAACTGTGGTCTGCTGTGCCTAGACTATTTGTGCAAATAATATGATAAGGGGAGTATCTGCTTTCCTTCTGGGATTTGGAAATTTTGGTATGTGTTAAGCAGAGGGTGCCCATGTGACCAGCCCCAGTGAAAATCTTGGGGGCCGAGTCTCTCATGGGCTTTCATGGGCAGAATCATCACACACGTTGCCGCGTTTCATGGCTATAATAAATCTCTGCTGCGAGTACAACTATATGCTAAGTCCTGGGGGTCCTTCCAGCAAATCTCCAAATACGGGAGTGGTCTTGGGGACTCCCATACAGAACCAGTATTACATACCTGCACCCAGCATGAGCTAATAGAGAGCCTCACCCACCTCTAGAAAGCCTGCCGTCACCATCTAGTTAGAAGCAACGTTCTAGACAGAAGAGGGACTGAGCTAGGATCCCAGGTTTAAAAAGCCCAAGGCCGGAGAAAGGGGAGGCAACAGGAGGGAGAAAGAACACTCACGGAAAGCCCACTGGGAGCCAGTCATGGTGCTGGCACTCACTCTGCCTTCCTTATTTCATTCCGTCATCCTCACAAGAGTATTAGTACCCCGATGTTTTAAGTAAAGAAACTTAGGCAC
Source organism: Leopardus geoffroyi (assembly GCF_018350155.1). Lineage (NCBI taxonomy): Eukaryota > Metazoa > Chordata > Mammalia > Carnivora > Felidae > Leopardus > Leopardus geoffroyi. The sequence goes on along the minus strand of NC_059331.1, from coordinate 14,935,271 downwards.
AGAGAGACTAGGTAACTAGCCTGAGATCACACAGCTGGCCAGAGAAGGCTGCTGCTGCAGAAACTGCGGAGTCCTCACTTTTCTAGCAGCCGCGCAGCCTGCCTAGCTGCCACTCCCTCTGTCAGGCTATTTGGCCGGCCCTCGTCCTTGCTCTGCCAAGCAAGTCATGAAAAGTTTTCTGCAAAACTAGAGCAGGAGGAGAAACGAGACATTTTAGACCAAATGATCCTTATTTACCTATGTTTGATATTCTTCAAAGCACTGTAATACCCACCATTTCACTGGACTCTCATAACAACCATGTGCTGGGCTGCCTGATGCCCTCCTTTCTCCAACAGGGACGAGGCCCAGTGCGGGCCAGGTGACTAGGACAAGGGCAGGACTCGAGCCAAGGCCTTCTTCCACACACCCCAGTGCCTGGCGCATAGGAGGGGTGCAGGAAATACCTGCTGGCTGCAGAGGTGATGACTGAATACAAAATCCAAGTGGGCTCAAAGGAAACCAGAGGTCCAGTCTCCAATCTACTTACTTACTTACTTTCTTATTCATTTGAGAGAAGGCGCACCTGCAAGTGGGGGAGTGACAGAGGGAGACAGAGAGAGAATCTTAAGCAGGTTCCACGATCAGGGTGGAGCCTGAGGCGGGGCTTGAGCTCATCACCATGAGATCATGTCCTGAACTAAAATCAAGAGCTGGACACTTAACCGACTGAGCCACCCAGGCACCCCTCTGAATCTTCTTTTAAATCGTTTTTCTTTAAAAACATATGCATGGCACTGACCAGTCAACGAAGAACTCCAAGTACCCTTCATTTGGTTTCTCCAGCTTCGGCGTCCCCATTTCGGCTTTCACTCCCACCAAGATGTCTGTGTGACCCTGCAGACACACGCAGGAAGGGTCCTCACTCAGGGCAGGTAGCCAGATACCCAACCGCCTCCTTCCTCTCCCAGACTGTGCCCCCGGGGACTCTCAGGAACTTGTGAAGTGGCCCTTTGGAAAGGTAAAGGGTCCTTCAGATCTAGACAGATACCCGCCCAGAATTTGGCTTGGGTCTTGGGTCCACCCCAGAAATGTATGTGCTCTCAAAGCCCCGAGGGGCCTGCAGCTGGTCCCCTAGGACCTGCCCATCCTCCCCCCGGGCACGGACCGTGGCCACAGTACTCACCAGCTTGACCCTGGCAGACCCACTGGTGTTGGACACCACGTCGGTTTCCACTTCGACACATCGGTAGTCCTCACAGCCACGGCCGTCCACACGGAGGTCTTCCTAAGTGCAACGACCACAATCCTAACACGACCACAACCAAAGCACCAACAGCCTCCTCAACTCATCCATGCCATTTCCCTCCTAGAGAACTAGGCAGTACAACATCCCCTTCCCCCTTAGCGAATCATCCAAAACTCTCTCCTTTTGCTGGTAACAATATTCCTATTTTACATCTGAGGAAACAAAAGACTCAGAGAAGTAAAGCGGCTTGACGGATGTGATGCAGCCATGATGCAGCCATGTGGCCGACGTCCCACAGCTGGTGAGAGCACACTGGGTTTCTACCCAGGTACGTCCCAGCACAAAGTCCACACCACATCCCACTATACCAAACAGACACACGGAACAAACAAAATCGGAACAAGAGGCGAAATAAGCTGCCTCTTTCCAAGTCTGCAAGTCCAAAACCGCACCAGGAGGTATGCACTGTTGGGGCCACAGAGCCCAACTCTCTCGGCCGCAGGCCTCCCGCACCCTAACCTGAACAAAATCTACTCTGTTAACGGCTAAAAAACCCAGCTATCATCTCTACCCTGGGCATTCTCTAGAACAGGGACGGCACACCTCGGCACGAGGGCCACCTGCTTCTGTAAAACGTCTCGCTGGAGCACGGCCAGGTCCGTTCGCTGAGGTTGTCCATGGCTGCTTCAATTCCAACGGCAGAGCTGCGCGGTTGTGACAGAGATCTTACGAGCCACACGCCCCAAATCTTCACCATCTGGCCCCTTACAGGAAAAGCTTGCCGACCTCTGCTGCGGGAGATGCGTTTCAGGGTGGCCCACGTCCTGCCTGCCCTTTATCCCTGTTTATTTACTCTTATCCACGTACCTCACAGATACCCACTTTATGCTGTGCTTGTGATCCAGTAGGACCACTACTTATCCTGCTGCTCAACGCGTTCCAGATTTGGCCACTGGGAGTTCCTTCGGGTTGCTTCCTGCATTCTTTCAACACGCTTGCGATCTTTCCCGAGCACACCTTTACTTCTGACAGGACAAGATGTTCCAGCCTCTTGTATTTTTCCCTGCCCTGGCCTTGGGGTCAGCCCTTTCTCCGAGGAGTCCTGGTTCCTTTTATTGAAGAATGGTGCTTTAAAAAACCAGGATCTGGGTGCTAAGCAAGTTCATTGCTACTGGGGTGTCATTGCTTCCAGACCTTCTCAGCAGACAGAGCTCGATAACTACGTACGTACTTACACTCACCCACACAGCACTAACCCATACAGCTCTTCTATCCATGCAGCTCTTAAAAGGCCCTGATATGGGGCACTTGGGTGGCTCAGTCGGTCGGGCGTCCGACTTCGGCTCAAGTCATGATCCTGCGGTCCGTGAGTTCGAGTCCCGCATCGGGCTCTGTGCTGACAGCTCGGGGCCTGCAGCCTGCTTCGGATTCTGTGTCTCCCTCTCTCTCTGTGCCCCTTCCCCACTCATGCTCTGTCTATGTCTCTCTCTCAAAATTGAATAAATGTTTAAAAAAAAAAAAAAAAAAAAAGGCCCTGATAGCTGGTTCTAACTTTCCTTCGTGTCTTATTTAGAACTTCTTTCTCAGACAGGGAGACACCTGGCTCTCATTATCCACAAGGTATTTGTGAAATCTTCGTATACTCATGAAGTACTTTCAGAATTGCTAACCCATACCCCTGCGAGCAACAAATTTACTAGTGAGCAGTACTTGTGTGGCGTTCTTTTTGTCTTTAGCCTTACAGTGAGTGCCCAGCCCACATCCCATTTTCCACCGTCTCCCCCTCCTTGAGCGTGCCTGTTGTTCCCTCCTACCCCTGTGAGGCTCATCCGTACCTGTTTGTGCTCGAGTCTGGGTGCCCCGCATCCTGGCTACTTTTAATCACTCGTTTACGTTGTGGGTATGCAGACTAGCACCATGACTCTAGAAGTCAAAGCTATCAGAAAAGGTGTGCTCAGGGAAAGGTGGCTCTGCCCTCAGCCCTATTTTCACACCCCCATCTTTCTGCCTCGTTCCCACCCACCCCGGGCAGGTAACCAGGCTATTTACTATTTAACTGCTGGTTCATAGTTCCTGTATTTCCTTTGCACAAATGAGCAGATCCATGAATATATTTTATCCTTCTTTCTTAAATGAGGAGTGGCACACTACAGATATTCTTTTACACTTTGCTTCTTTTTCTTTCTTTTTTCTTTCTTTTTTTTTTAATTTTTTTTTTTTAACGTTTATTTATTTTTGAGACAGACAGAGACACAGAGCATGAACGGGGGAGGGGCAGAGAGAGAGGGAGACACAGAATGGGAAGCAGGCTCCAGGCTCTGAGCCATCAGCCCAGAGCCCGACGCGGGGCTCGAACTCACGGACCGCGAGATCGCGAGATCATGACCTGAGCTGAAGTCGGACGCTTAACCGACTGAGCCACCCAGGCGCCCCTCTTTTTTTTTTTTTTTTTAAACACTTAATACATATGTGGGCAATCACTATACATCAGCTCATGGAGACCTTCCTTATTCTTTGTAAACATTTTCTTTAAGATTTTAAGTAATCTCTACACCCAACACGGAGCTCGAACTCACGACCCTGAGATCAAGAGTTGGATGCTCTTCTGACTGAGCCAGCCAGGCATCCCCTTTGTAAACATCTTTTGAAAGCACTTTTTTTTTTTCTTTCAGAAAAAGACTCATTAGCTTAGGAGATTCTCAAAGGGGCTAATGCCCCTCAAAAAGTTTAAAAACACTGTTCTGAAGTATGTAACTGTCACAAACTTATCTTTAAACTGCCTGGCTAACTACATATATGACTGACATTTTGATTCTGAGACACTGAAATCCAGCAAAGCCCAACCCCCACCATCTGCCCCGTTTCTACTCTTTTCCTCCCCCAATTCCTGTTAAGGAAGAGAAAATAAGCATCACAAGTCAGCTTGAAGTCCCTTTGCCGGCTCATCCACTCCCCAGGCCATTCCCTTGCTGGAGGCAACCCCCATCGTGAGTCTGGGGAGACCTGTACTTGAAAGCAACAGAATTTCAAGTCTAGGAAATGAGTTAGATAAAGTGACCCCTCTTCACTAAAGGATCCCAAAACTATGTAACTGTCTCTTAACAACCCCACAGCACACAGCAGCACAGGAAAGGCTTCCTAGGTCAATATCTGATGCTCCCCCCACCCCCCCAAAATGCCCTGCTAGGAAAGTGAAAACAGGGCCCAGAAACATCCTTTACAAAAGACTCCTTCTTGAGGTGCAAGTAAAGTGCAAGTGCGATCAATCACTACGAGTATTAGTCATGGGCTCCGGGCCTGGTCCTGCCATGACTAGCTGCTTGACCTAGGACGAGATGCTCTAGACTAGTTCCCTCCTCTGTTAAAAGAACGGACATTGAATCAGAAGGCCTCAAAGGTGCTGCTCTAATTCTTCAGACCTGTAAATTGAAACAGCCGCAATCATTTGCAACAATGAACAGTAGCTACTACCTGAGTGCCTTTACCACGTAGGAAGTGATGTGCCAGGAAATGCTACACAGTTGACACATTTAATTTTCAAAATAACCCTGTAAGAGAGCTTTTTTTCATTCCATTTTACAAATGAGGAAAGAGGCTGAAAGATGCTAAATGGCCGGCTCAAGGCCACAGCCGATAAGGAGCACCCGAACCCCGCGCCGGACCTCGTAACAAGTCCCCGTGGCCTCCTGCGTTCTAAAGGGTCTCTCCAGGGGCGCCTGGGTGGCGCAGTCGGTTAAGCGTCCGACTTCAGCCAGGTCACGATCTCGCGGTCCGTGAGTTCGAGCCCCGCGTCGGGCTCTGGACTGATGGTTCAGAGCCTGGAGCCTGTTTCCGATTCTGTGTCTCCCTCTCTCTCTGCCCCTCCCCCGTTCATGCTCTGTCTCTCTCTGTCCCAAAAATAAATAAACGTTGAAAAAAAATAAATAAATAAAAAATAAATAAATAAATAAATAAAGGGTCTCTCCACCGTGCAACAGGAGTGAGCACGGCCTCCCTGGCTATACCAGTTGGTCCTGTTGATGAAGAGGACTCTGCACGCAGGGAGGCCACAAGGTGACAGGCTTCCCCACCATGGCTTTAAAATACCACTTCTCTGGGGAGCGCCTGGGTGGCGGGGTTGGTTAAGCGTCTCACTTCGGCTCAGGCCATGACCTCATGGTTTGTGAGTTCACGCCCCGCCTCAGGAGCCTGCCTTCTGTCTCTCTCTCTCTCTCTCTCAAAAATAAATAAAACAGGGGCGCCTGGGTGGCGCAGTCGGTTAAGCGTCCGACTTCAGCCAGGTCACGATCTCGCGGTCCGTGAGTTCGAGCCCCGCGTCGGGCTCTGGACTGATGGTTCAGAGCCTGGAGCCTGTTTCCGATTCTGTGTCTCCCTCTCTCTCTGCCCCTCCCCCGTTCATGCTCTGTCTCTCTCTGTCCCAAAAATAAATAAACGTTGAAAAAAAATAAATAAATAAAAAATAAATAAATAAAACATTAAAAAAATAAAATAAAATACCACTTCCCTGGAAAGACCTAGTCACAACCCTTTGTCGGGACATGCCCCTTGTTCCAGGATGGGACTGGGAGGGGGCCAGAAAACTGGGCCTCACCAGGTATTGCCTTTCCAACCTTTACATCACTCTCTGTCCCCTGGGGAAGGCTCTATGGGAAGGGCTCAGGTGACAAATAAGAGATAAACAAAAAGCTACAAATTTTTCTGTGCAAGCATGCATAGAATTTTTTTTTTTTTTTTTTGGATAGGAAAAGAGCGCTGGGATGCCTGGGTGGCTCTGGCAGTTAGTTGAGCATCCAACTCTTGATTTCAGCTCAGGTCATGATCCCAGGATCATGGGATTGAGCACCATGTCAAGCTCTACACTAAGCATGGAGGCTGCTGAAGAGTCTCTCTCCCTCTGGGGCACCTGGGTGGTCCAGTCGGTTAAGTAGCCAACTGGGTTTTGCTCGGCTCAGGATGCGATCTCTTGGTTCATGAATTTGAGCCCTGTGTCGGGCTGTGCTGACAGTGTGGAGCCTGCTTAAGATTCTGTGTCTCCCTTTCTCTCTGCTCCTCCCCTGCTCAAGCTTGGGTGCTCTCTCAAAATAAATAAACTAAAAAAAAACAAAACAAAACCAAAAAACCTCTCCCTCTTCCCCTCCCCCACTCACCAGCATATAATAAAAAATATATGTATAAAATAAAAACACAAAAAAATACCTAAGAGAATAAGAGAAAAACAAACCAAAAAACCCAAACAAATTAGTCTATGAATCACTGCACCCACAACTTTTCTTTTTTTTCTTTTTTTTTTTTTTAATCCAGCATTCCTCATAAAAGGCTTAAAAATCACCCAAATCTGCTTGGCCTGGCTCAGAGCCAGAGGCCCGACCAAAATATTTATTCTCTGGTAGTATTCAGAAGCAAAGGAATTAATCCCTGTGTGAACATTTAAACAGGGGCCGCCCTGAAGTGAAAGCTCATTCAAAAACTCAACAGAGACCTCAACATGTGCAGGATGACACCACCAAGTGGGGCCCTGTCCTTCTCTGCCGAGGGGGCGGGGGTGGCTCCCGGGACTTTCCAGTTGTTAACTCACAGTTGGGTGTGGCGTGGTGGGGTCCCCTCCAGCCTCTATTTAAACCTCTCCTGTCACATACCAGCTTTGCGACCTTACGCAAGTTAGTTCCTCAACAGCTTGGGGTCTGTCCGTCCAGAAAGGGGAACTGACCCCAACCTTACAGAATTAAGGAGAATCCAGAAGCCAGGAGTCATTTCAGGGGACCCTCAGCGCAGTGTAACACGCAGAATGTCCCCTCCACAGTTCCCTTCTCCTGTTCTGGGGCGCGTATCAGCTCACCGAATCCTCGAAAACAACCGTGGAGAGAGGTTACTGACGAGGTCCCTGAGGCACCAGTCTCGCTGTTTGTGACAGATTGGAAGGACAGGTGACTCCACCCAGAGCTGCTTTCCTCACACCCAGACAACCCAGTCCTATGGCTCCCTAACCGAAGCTGAAAGTGGGCTCTGCTAGCCTAATGTGCTTGGGGAGGTTTAGACTGTGTCCTCAGTGATGTTAACCCCCTCCACCTTGCTCTGACATGTCCAACACCTCGGACGTGCTAGCGAACGGTAGCTGGAACGCCACCCCTACTGGCACATGACCCCACTTAGAAGGACCACCACATCAGACCCAGCTCTGCAGGCCCCGCTCAAGTCACCGCAGGCAAAATCAGATGTCGATCCTCATTCCCCCTCCAAGCCTATTTGAGTAGTCCTGCATTTCCTCGCAAGGGTGGGATTCTGTTCACCTTGTAAAGTGCCTGAGCGCGGACTTTCCGTGCCGTGGGCCTGCAAATGGAAAGGGCATGGGGCTCCAGATCAAGAGCCCTGAGGGCTGGCTCCAGTTCTGCACGGCCAGGTTGAGCAGCTGAGTACCGACTGCTCAATCTTACAGCTAAAGACCTGTCTCAGCCCTGCTCCCCCTTCTGCGCTGCTCCTCCAGCGATGCTTACGAAGAAAGCTAGAGCCACAGAAAAGAAACTGAAACCATCAGCTGAGCTACACCTCCCTTCAACTGCCAAGAAAAATTCCATAACATGGCTTTGCCAAAGCCCCAAGGGGAATGCCTCCTGGTGGGGCTAATCCATTGCTAGGGACTGGTCTAAACCTATGGAGTCCAGTTTAATGTCCAGGTCGTGGCCAGAGCACCAGTAAACAGACCTCTGGAAAGCCTATCGTGTCTACTGAGCCCACATGACCGAGTCACCATCCACCCCCAACAGCCCGAGCCCATGGTAGGTGCTCACAACCCAGAGAGCAACCAGCTCCTCTGGCATGAATCATATTCTCTCCTTGGAATGTGATCTCTGACCTGGGAAATACTCAAGAAGAAGGGAGTTAAAGAGGAGCGGAAACGTCAGGTGTGGAGGGAGGCTGGAGAGGCCACACAGAAGAAAAGGCAGGGGGCGGGGGCTGGGGGAGGGGTCAGATTATACCAAGATGAAGGGAAGCTAGACAGCAAATGGCTGCAGAGAAGGGATACGCTTCAGGACAGAGAAGGGGAGGTGTCGCCAGAGACATAAAGACAGGCAGACAGTGCAGACCATGTGATCCATGCTGGAGCCCATGGGATGTGGTGCCTTGGAGCTCCCTAGGGACTTCCTAGCCCTTGCCACAAATCCCCTCTTTTTTTTTTTTTTTTAATTTTTTTATAATGTTTTTATTTTTATTTTTGAGAGACAGAGAGAGACAGAGTGTGAGCAGGGGAGGGGCAGAGAGAGAAAGACACAGAATCTGAAGAGGCTCCAGGCTCTGAGCTGTCAGCACAGAGTCCGACACGGGCCTTGAACTCACAAGCCGTGAGATCATGACGTGAGCCGAAGTTGGACGCTTAACCGACTGAGCCACCCAGGTGCCCCAAATCCCCTTTCTCTTGAGATAATTCAATCATCTCTAGCCTTCCACACTGAAAGAGCTTAAATCTCAATAGCCACAGCCTGAACCCCTAATGGGGTCACTGTGAAGCCTGGGGCTACAGTGTGTATGGTTTGGGACAAAGTCATACTTCTGATGGAAAAAACAAACTTGAAAAGGAGCCAACGTTTCTTCAGGGTTGACCACATGCCAGGCGCTGTATATTTTGTCATCTCATCATTCCTCACAACCCCATTCGGCCCCCAGATGGACATGTTCTCATTTTATGTGTGTGTGTGCGTGTGTGCAGGTGCGGGCGGGGGGGGGGGGGTTAGCTCCACACTCAGATAAAATCTCTCTGGCTGTGAATGGCAGAGCTGGGAAAGGAGCCTGCAAACACAGTGGGCGACCACGTGACCTCAGGCAGGCGGGAGCAGAGACTCCACGGCAGGCTCTCAGCTGGACCAGGCCAGTGGTCTGCCCAGGGGCCAATGTCTGCTGGCTGCATCAAAATCTCCCAACACTTTATGACAATGTCCATTCCCAAGCTCCAGCCCCAGAGGTTCTGATTCAGAAGGTCCGGGTAAAGCCTGGGAATCTGTACTTTGTGGCTGAGTAAAAGGTACTTCAGGCGTCAGAAACACTGGGCTGTGACGGAGGTTAGCGATGTCTTCTCATGAAGAAAACACACCTCTAGCCAGTGAAGCAAACTCCAAAGAGGACAAATCCTAGATTCTGCAAATTCTGAAATCTGTCCCCCAGTTCCTGACTATTGCAAACAGGGAAAAAAACAGTTTGAGACACAAGTTAGTAACACAAAAGCTGTACAAGAAAAGGCAAATAGGGTTCTAAAGGAACTTATAGCCAATACGGAAAAAAATACTGCCTGAAAAGATAATAATATATGTCATACACTTTTTAAAGTCTAGAAAAATGGTACAGGGGGTGGGGGGTGAGTCAGAACTTTCCCTCCTCCTTCCTGTTTGCTCACATGCTTCCAGATGAAAAAAGAAAGAGAAGTAGACATGGGGATTCTCTCTGGCCTTTGTTTTCAGATCCTTATTTAAGGAAGGGAAGACAATGGCTGTCACTGCAGAAGGAAAGCAGCCTGAGGATCTGGTATGGGCTCTGCAATCAGACAGATCTGGATTTCTGTCCTCGCTCCACTACACACTTTCTGTGTCACCTTGAACAAGTGACTTAGCCTGTCTGAGCTCAGTTCCTCATCTACAACGTAGAGATAATAATATTCACCTTCAAGCCTGTTTCAAAGATTCAGTGACATAAAAATCATAACATGTACCTAACAGGGGTGCCTGGGTGGCTCAGTCGGTGAAGCATCCGACTTCGGCTCAGGTCATGATCTCGCGGTTCCTGAGTTCAAGCCCCGTGTCAGGCTCTGTGCTGACAGCTCAGAGCCTGGAGCCTGTTTCGGATTCTGTGTCTCCCTCTCTCTCTGCCCCTCCCCCGCTTGCATCTGTGTGTGTGTGTGTGTGTGTGTGTGTGTGTGTGTGTGTGTGTGTCTCAAAAATAAAGATAAAAAAAAATTATAATATGTACCTAACAAAAGTGGGATATCTCAGCCTTCAAGGGTGAGAGGCAACCTAACAGAAACCAGTCCAATTGTATGCTAAGAATATTGATGGATCAACCTTTCCATTTTTCCTGCCCCACTCCCTCAGATCCATTCTCCATCTTTCTCTGCTCTCATCTGTGCACCAGGCTGACTCCTTCCAAACTGCATCACCTGGGCTCCCTTTACTGGCTTGTGGCTGGGTTTGGTCAATGAAAGGTCGAAAAGGAGAGGAGACAATGCTCCCCGCTCCCTATCCCCAGCACCCCTAATTGGTACCACATTACTGACAGCACCTTCATCTACCCAAGCCTACAATTTCTGTTGAGCAGTCATTCCTCCACTGTTCTAATTATCACTAGCATCTGGTAACACAACTGCCTCCTTTGGCCCCCTTCAGCCCAGGGGTAACATCTACTCCCTGGTTGCTCATCTTTGGGCTCCCTGGTCTCTCTTATTGATCCTTGAAACCCCCCCCCCCCCATAGCATTATCAAGAGTGATATCATGAAAGTCTCCTGAATTATCTGAATGAGGTTCCGTATTCTGCCAGGACCTAATGATTCATCTTGCTTGCTTTCAAACTGCTCTCTCTCAAGGGTGCCTCATCCTCCCAGTGGGCAGCTTGAGCCTGTCTATCCATTCCCTCAGGAAGGGACGGTTTCTTATAGAGAGGAACTGTAATCCCAGGAGCTAAGAGGTAACCATATTCTTTCTAACACATGGCCTGAGAAACAGAAAGCCACTCTGAAGACAGGTAAGAACAAAGCAAAAGCGTAAAAGCAGCAGAGCAAGGAAGAGCCTGAAGATGACCTTGAACTCCTGGAGAAACACTTGTAACCTTCTAATACATACTTCTTTTGCTTGGGCCAGTTAGTTGGTTACCATTACTAGCAACTGAGTCCTCAACACACATTGTGAGGTTAATTTCAACTGCTTCTAACCACCACCAAACCAGGATGAAATACCCCTAAGATAGTAAAGGAATCAAAGGCTGAAAAGAAAGGGATGACAGAGGGGCGCCTGGGTGGCTCCGTCGGTTAAGCGTCCGACTTCAGCTCAGGTCACGATCTCGCGGTCCGTGAGTTCGAGCCCCACGTCGGGCTCTGGGCTGATGGCTCAGAGCCTGGAGCCTGCTTCAGATTCTGTGTCTCCCTCTCTCTTTGCCCCTCCCCCATGCATGCTCTGTCTCTCTGTCCCAAAAATAAATAAAAGTTAAAAAAAAATTTAAGAAAAAAAAAAAAAATTAAGAAAGGGATGACAGAAACTGAAACTGACCACACTGAACCAAAGGTGAAAAATAAAAAAACGAGTAGGTCTATAGGTAAGGGCAAGAACAGGATTCCAGCGAGGCACTACTGGCACTCAAAGACCAAAACAGAAGTTGGTCAAAAGACAAAACAAAAGTTGAGGTGATTTTAAAAAAAATTAACTCAGTCTTTCTTTTTTTAATGTTTATTTTTTATTTTTATTTTTTAATGTTTATTTTTGAGATAGAGAGTCAGAGTGAGAGAGAGAGTCAGAGAGGAGAGGGGCAGAGAGAGGGAGACACAGAATCAGAAGCAGGTTCGAGGCTATGAGTTGTCAGTACAGAGCCCGAAGCAGCGTTCAAACCCAAGAACTGCAAGATCATGACCTGAGCCAAAGTCGGATGTTTAACCGACTAAGACACCCAGGTGCCCCAAAAGTTGAGGCGATTTTAGAACTGAGTCAGTGGAACCTCAATCACCTGGCTTCTGACCTTTATTCAGATGGTATAAATTCAGTTTCCCTCCTCCATAAATACAGCAATTTTGTGGCCAACATTAATAGTCCTTATGAAGAGATTTATTTAAAGTCAGTTACTTTGTATGGCTCTACCATACACAGAACAGACCATTTACCAACAATTGTGGCCCTAATATGTTCATGCTACTGGTAAGACAGAGGTTTAATTTTAAAAATGAAAACAGGGGCGCCTGGGTGGCGCAGTCGGTTAAGCGTCCGACTTCAGCCAGATCAGGATCTCACAGTCCGTGAGTTCGAGCCCCGCGTCAGGCTCTGGGCTGACGGCCAGAGCCTGGAGCCTGTTTCCGATTCTGTGTCTCCCTCTCTCTCTGCCCCTCCCCCGTTCATGCTCTGTCTCTCTCTGTCCCAAAAATAAATAAACGTTGAAAAAAAAATTAAAAAAAAAATTAAAAAAAAAATAAAAATGAAAACAATGTCCAACTCACCTCCCTTTTAATACCCTACTCAACACCACTGAGTATCTACTAAGTGCTGGACACTGGCGAGGTTTTAAAAGTACCATACAGACACATCAACAGACTATTACCTCCCAAGATCTATGATGGAATGACTGAGCCTCTAAAACTCCTAGGATCAGGCTTCTAGCCACCTCTGCAACCTAATCTCCCACCACTACTCCCAGCCCACCCCTGTGGCTCCACACTTTCTCCGCCTGAAAGCCTGTGGGTGGACTCAGCCTCCCTTCCTCCTGCAAGGCTCAAACCTACTTAATTAATTATTTCCAACGTTTATTTATTTTTGGGACAGAGAGAGACAGAGCATGAACGGGGCAGGGGCAGAGAGAGAGGGAGACACAGAATGGGAAGCAGGCTCCAGGCTCTGAGCCATCAGCCCAGAGCCCGACGCGGGGCTCGAACTCACAGACTGCGAGATCGTGACCTGGCTGAAGTCGGACGCTTAACCGACTGCGCCACCCAGGCGCCCCCCTACTTAATTAATTCTTAAGCGTACTGAAAGGTCAGTTCAAATACTATTTCCTTAGGGAAGCTTCCCCTGACTTCTCAGACTAGATCAGGTCCCTGATTTTTTTCCCTTCACAACTATCAGTACAATTTGACATACAAACACACAAAGAGATCTATAATTTCTGTCTCTTCCTTCTGGCATGGGAGCTATATAAGGGCAGGCTCTTTCCTATCCCTTGAGTCTAGCTCAGTTCTAGGTTGAATGAATGAATACTGAGTCCTGAGAATACACAGGAGGGACACTTGACATAGATTAGGGAAGCAATTCCACCTCCTTAGGGAAGCCCTCCGAACATCACAGACCAATATTGCATAGCTCCTTTAATCTCCACAAACTATACCACTCCCTTAGCACACATCTTATATTCCATTGCCTTTACTTTATTCATCTTTGGAATAAAAAAGGAATCAAAGGCTGACGGAAAGGGGACACCAGGAACTAAATTCGACCCTATTGGACCAAAAGTGAAAAGTAAAACACAAAATGATTAGGTCTCTATGGGCAAGAACAGGACTGTGGTGAGGCTTTGCCCAGACATCTGGGGATGTGTTACAGATAAGGTACATCTGGGTAGGTTACAGATAAGGTCACACTGGCTTTCCCTGGTAGTTCATTAGGCCCAACATTCTCCAACTCTCGCTCTGGAGAGGTCAAGACCTGGGACTGAAGGCTAAGCACAGAAGATCTGACTATAGTTACAGCTGCCTCTGGGAATCTCAGACCTCCACGACAGAACTAAGGCCACCGGCTGTAAATCCGCCTTTTTTTTTTTTTTTTTTTTTTTTTTTTTTTTTTAAGTAGGCTTCACGCCCAGCGCAGAGCCCCCAATCCGGATCTTAAATTCAGGACCCCGAGATCAAGACCCGGGCTGAGATCAAGAGTCCGATGTTTAACCGACTGAGCCTCCCAGGCGCCCCTCCGGTGGGCGATTTGTATTTTCAAAGCGCTTTCGCTTCAGTGTCTTCTCTCCCTGTGCTTCCCAACCACGAGGTAAGGAACAGCGGGCCAGAAGCCCACCGCCAACCCCCATTTCCTACTAGAGAAAAGCGAGGCTCAGCCCAGTGATGCGACGCGCGAGAGCTGAACAGTCTGTCCCGGGGGCGATGCTCCCTCATTGAGAAAAGGCCTCAGGGACTGCCCACCCCTTCCCATCCAGGTTTGGAACCCTGTACACGCGGAAGGCTGCAGGTACGCACACAGTCCTAAGTGGACGCTCGCCATGGGGTCCTGCACACAACCGCATCGCGCGTTTCGGGCGGCACACGCCGGCCGCCGTGCTTTCTAACCACAAGGTAAACCCAGCCCGCCGCCTGGCCGCCGCCTCCCGAGCGAACCGAGGGCGCGCCGAGACGCGCAGGGCCAGGGGCACCCGGGGCCTGACGCCGCGGCGTAGCTACCTGAACGCCGTGCACGATATACACCTTCTCGGCCTCGCTCAGCGCCACGGACGCCATGCTGCCGAGCCGCCCCGTTCGCCGCACGTCATCGGCTCGCGTCGCTCCCGCGCCGGCCGCGCCCCCCACCCCCCCCCCCAACCCATGCGCTTGTGCGTCATCAGCCGGCGCGGCGGCCGCTCCTGCAGCCACCGCTGCTGCCGCCACCGCCGGCAGCTCGATGGGCTTCTCCTGCGCGCCGCCCCGTGTCTGGACGAGTCCAGGAAGCCGCGGCGCCTCGTGCCGGGGAGCCATCGCTGCAGCCCGAGGCCGGGTCCCGGGTCGGGGGCTGCAGGGGGAGGCGACGGCGGCGGCGGTGGGAGCCCCACCGGGGGCCTGGGACTGGGGAACTGCCTCCGGCTTCACGGTCAGTGGGGAGGGGGAACTGGGGTTGAGTGAAAAAGGCTGGGGTGAGGCCAGAGGCGTGGGCCGGGGCGGGAGCTTAGGACTTGCAGTGGGAGAGGCGCGCGTCGCAGTTTGCTGGGAGCTGGAGTTGAAGTAGCAGGTCGTGCGTGCGCGCGTGTGTGCGTGTGCGTGTGTGTGTGAGAGAGAGAGCGAGAGGGAGAGAGAGAAGACAGACCGACCCCGAGTGAGGGGAGGCGGACGTCGTGATTGTCCTGAGGGGCTGTCTCCTTGCTCTCCTCCTCTCTTCCCCCCACCCCCCGCCCTCCCTCCTGCGTTTCCCTAGTCCCTAGAATGGTTGAAAAGAAGAGACGATGAAGCCCTCTTTACTTCCTTCTCGGTGGGAAGGGTCCGAGCCAGAAGTGAGTGCCCATTAGTCCCGAGGCGTCCTACACCCCAAGGATTCCACCTCCCTGCCCGCTCTCTGGGGCTGACCAGACGCACACGCAGAACCTTGCGGGATCCCCCTTGTCCGGGGTGGTCGCTGGAGCATTCTCCCAGAGGAGGGGGCAGAGTCTTGGTAACCGGCGCTGGCGAAGGACACAGTGCCCAGCCATCTCCAGCGATGGCTGGAAGCTCGGCCTAAGGGAGTGATAGCTGGGAGCTGTGGACTGTTGCCCCCCCCCCCCCCCACAGCCGAAAAAAAGCCAGACCTGGCGGTAGCGAAGTAAAAGTATGGGCCTTAGATATCCAGAAAGGATACCTGCAAGGTGAATATAGGGTCACTGAAGGAGCCCGTTAAGGTGAGGCAGATAGGGTATGTACAGATTTTAAAAAGGTTATGTGGATAAATGGGGGAAAGTTAACCCAAAGTGATTGAAGCAAGGGGATCTGATGACTTTTCCAAATGTCCCTCTTCTAAGGAGCCTGCCTCCCTGTTCTCAAAAGCGAAAGTACAATAACCCTTGACAGCTTAATCATCTAAAGAATGTATTTCTCAGATAGTAGCTTCAGTACTGTTTCACAGATTACTGAGAGCTTACTATGGATGGGCTTTGTGCCAACCTTGGAACACTGAAACAAATAAAACACAACTTCTGCCCAGAGAAGCTCCCCAGGCAGAGGGAAAGGCTCTGGGTCAACCTAACCACAGGACGTGGTTAAGAGCTATGATGGTGGCACCAATGAGCACACTGGGGTTAGGGAGGTGGGTCAGAGGAGGGTACAGGGAAGAAGGACCTGCCCATACTCTTAAGTTCTAAACTGCTGAGTTCCAAAATAAATGATCACTTCTTAGTAGACTGGACATCAGTTCTTTCTTATGTCTCTGCATAGTTCTCCGTAGGTGCACTTATAGGGAAGATATCTCACATGGTTGGACTTTGCCCTTCAGGGAAACTGGGAGAGGTGAAGCCGAAAGGGTTTTCTTCTGAATGAAAGCACAGGTGCCCCACCTGTTGTGGCACATGGGGATCTTTTTGATGAGGTAACAAGGGACTGCTGATGTTAGAAATGATATTTTATTCTAGAAGATTGCTCAGAAAGTAGAGACCCTGGACATGGAATTTTAGTAGCTAGGATATCTAAGAGGATTGAAGGTTTAAAAGGTGGCAGCAAATGGACAGATCAGAAAAGACAGAAGGGGGGCTCAGTCGGGTAAGCGTCCAACTTAGACTCAGGTCATGGTCTTGCGGTTCGGGAGTTGGAGCTCTGCATTGGGCTCTGTGCTGACAGCTCTGAGCCTGGAGCCTGCTTCAGATTCTGTGTCTCCCTCGCTCTCTGCCCCTCCCCCCGCTTGCGCTCTGTCTCTCTCTCTCAAAAATAAACATTAAAAAAAAATTTTTTTTTTTAAAGATGGAAGAGTCTGAGTTGGATACCATGGAATCATCTTTATATAGAAATCTTTCAACAGGTCTTTAAAAATATAGAACATATATTTGAACCACTCCCCTGACAATTGGCTAAAGTTTCCTTGCTGGAGAAGGGTTGGCATAATAATATTATTATGATATTAATATTATGAATGATGTCTGACATTTCAGGCTGACTAGGTCTGAAAGGTGTAAACAGTGGAATGTTTACTTTAAATTCTCTACTGAAACAACAGCACCTTCACTAATCATTCTATTCCAATGCTTCCAAAACATTTTTTATCGCATTGGTTGTGACAATGCATTACACATGTTTAAAACTCACAAACTCAGACTTCTTTTTTGATTTATTGGAGCAATTCAAAGAATGCACATTAGCCAGAAAACGAAGAAGCCAAGGATAACACCTTAGTCTGTAAAACCAACATGTTTTCCCATCACTGTCAGATTCCTTGGGGGGCATACTGTTTTGTAGGTCTGTCCATTCTGAATCTCTGTACTCTATTAATTTTATTTAACACTAACTTACATAGTGCCCGTTATGCGCCTAAGCACTGTTCTTAACCGATTCGATCCTCACATGAGCCCTATGAGGCAAGTATTATCCCAGTTTTACATATTGGGACACTGAGGGGCAGAGAGGTCGATTGTCTTGATCAAGGTCGCAGGTCACATGACTAGAAAATGGCAGGGCCAGGATTTGAGACCAGGCAATCCAGCTCCCATCCTTGCACTCCTAACCATCCCTTTATGCAGTCTTCCCACCACGCTCCCCTTTGTGTTCCTGGAGTATTTGGTGAAGGAGGCCTGTGTTTGTTATGGAATTGATAACTGCCCTAGAAGCTGTACTTTTTATTCCAAAAACAAAGGAGCTCTTCAAGCATAAGTTCACATCCCTTGAATCCTTTTTCTAAAGGAAATGTAGAAAACTGCATAGAACGTGGTGCTGAGGGGGACACTCCGATGTCTGTTTCAGTCAACCCTTTTATTATTTTTTTAATGTTTATTTTAATTGTGAGAGAAAGAACGAGAGTGGGGGAGGGGCAGGGAGAGAGGGAGATACAGAATCCAAAGCAGGTTCCAGGCTCTGGGCTGTAGCACGGGGCCCGACACAGGGCTCGAACCCACGAACTGCGAGCTCGTGACCTGAGCAGAAGTCGGCCGCTTAACCCACTGAGCCACTCAGGCGCCCCTCAGTCGATCCTTTCAGATAAGGGAAAAGGTTACACACAGGCCAAGTACAGCTTAACTCAGAGTAGCTGAGGAGAGCCCTCAACGACAGAGAAGGATGATGGATCTGGGACGGAGGATGGAGACCCAGATTCTAACCATGTGCCTTCCTCCCAGAATAGACATCCGGAAGCTCTTCAAACAGGAAGTGTTTGTTTGCAGGCCTGGGAGTGTCTAGTGTTCTTGTGGGCCTGAAGAGGTGAGACACTGAACACACCTGCCTAAAAGGAGTTTAGGATTTACTCTAGCTGGGGAGCCCAGGCACTTGAACAAGCCCATGAACAAGACAATGAAACAAAGTGCTCAGTTGAGCCCGTGTAGTAATTAGACGTGAGGCCAACCTATAATAAGGCGCTAATTGTGCAGGCCAGGCATCAAGGGGGAGAGGTAAAGGGCTGCTGCCAGCCACTCGCAAGCAACAATGACATTACCGAGGTGGAGTAAATCTGTCCCACGTAGCCTTGGTTAATTAAAGCAATAAAAGCCAGTTACAGAAGAGCTTGGGGCAATGCTGAGTCTGTGGGGTCAAAGTTGCAGAGAGCTCTTCAAAGCCCAGCAGGGGAACATCTTCTTCCCAGTCTTTAAGAGAGGTAGCCAAGTTCTAGGCTTTTCTTTACCTTTGCATTTTCACAATCAGCCCAGCACCCCAGAAGAGCAAAAGTGAGCGACCCTGTTTCCCTATAGAACTGTTTCCTTTAAACCCTCTGATTTGTCCTGCCTGTACCTTGTCTGAAAACACACTCGATGTAAATAACCTGTCAGGCCAGCAGGTCTTTCTCTTCTAGAAATTATAACTTGTAATTCCACTGGTAGAAAAATTGATAGGAATACATGGGTGATGCTTATTCTCATTAGAGGAAGGGTCTTCACGTGTGTTTCATTTTGAGCGGGCAGTGGGGCGCTTCTTAAGTCCTTCATTAGGGCACGTGTGGAAAAAAAGGGGTCCCATATTCTGATTAGCAAATCTGGAAATACTTAAGCACACTTACACATGCTGATAGCCACAGAATCCAAACAGAAGTGGTGGAGTGAGGTCTGGATATTGACCTGTTGGGGAAAAAAAGGAAGCAAATGCCATGCCTCCAGTTTCTTCCTGGTTTTGCATGTTTTCATCCTTTGCTTTCCTCTTTGAAAGCGGATTTCCAGAAACAACGGCTAGGTTATTCCTGGCTGTGAACTCTGAAGGTAAGAAGGCTCCAGTTCCGTGTCCCACCTAGTTCAGTTATTCTTCCAAGAAATGCAGGGAAATACCAAGAAAACTCCATCTTTTCTCTCCTCCAAACTAGAACCTTCCAGGAATGTAGAAACTTGACATGTGAACCCTGAATTTTCTGGGCCACCCGAGACATGAATTTCTCCTTGTCAGGGTCTGTGGGGATGGAATGCCTTTGGGTGGGATAGATACCTCACCTTAGAAAAATAAACCTAGCGGGACAAAGGCAGTTCTGGCCACGGTCCTGTTGCAGTATTGGCTTTGCTATGTGTGTGTTCCTAAACCAAGAAATAGCAGACAATCTAGAAAGGCCAGATGATGAGGAAACTAATGATCTATGGTGGAAAGACTACTGGGTGTCTACTCCAGTGATCTGGGCTTTGCTGCACGTCATTTTTTCTGATTTTGAGTAAGTCAGTTAACCTCTCTAAGCCTCATTTTACCCTAAAATTTGTATCTTTACCAGATGGTAAATAAAGCTCAGAACCGATCATGGATTTACATATACTTAAACAATGAAAAATGGTCATTAGATTTTAAGGTTTCTCTCTTAAACCTTAAATCAAGCATCCAATTCTTGAATTCGGTTCAGGTCATGATCCCAGGGTCATGGGGTGAAGCCCCACGTCAGGCTCTGAGCTAAGCGTGGAGCCTGCTTAAGATTCTCCCTCCCCCTCCCCCCAATTTGCACATTCTCTCTCTAAAAAGAATAACAAAATTTATTACAAGCTTTCTCTCTTTTACCACTTGGATGCATTTTGATAGTGCTTTTTACACTCTGAAAAAAAAATTAAGTGAATTAACAAAAGGAAATGGTAATTACATGCCATACTTTAAAAAAAGAAATTTTTTTTTTTAATGTTTTATTTATTTCTGAGACAGAGAGAGACCGAGCATGAGCAGGGGAGGGGCAGAGAGAGAGGGAGACACAGAATCCGAAGCAGGCTCCAGGCTCTGAGCCATCAGCACAGAGCCCGACGCGGGGCTCAAACTCACAGACCGCGAGATCATGACCCGAGCCAAAGTCGGACGCTCAACCGACTGAGCCACCCAGGCGCCCCTACATGCCATACTTGATTGAAAAACTGAACACGCTCAGGAAGATTGCTAACAGTTATTGGTGGATTTCTGTTTGAATATTAGCAAACAACGAGGAAAGGAAGTTAAGGGATGCTTTTGGTAGAAATATAAAACCCAAGAAATTCACAATGAAAACATTGAATTTGTTCACAAGAACAAAGAAATCAGAATCTCAACCCTGAAAGGGATCTTAGCAATCAGCTCAGTCTTCTCTCTTGTTTTGTAGAAGACGGCACTGGGGCTCCTGGGTGGCTCAGTTGTTTTAAGCGTCTGACTTCGACTCAGGTCATGATCTCATGGTTCGTGGGTTCGAGCCCCACATCGGGCTGTGTGCTAACAGCTCTGAGCTGTTAGCACAGAGCCTGGAGCCGGCTTCAGATTCTGTGTCTCCCTCTCTCTCTGGCCCTCCCCCACTCATTCTCTCTCTCCCTCAAAAATAAACATTAAAAAATATATAGTTATGGATGAAGACACTGAGGTCCAGGGACGGCAACTGTCTTGCCGGAGATCATGAGATAGGAAGCTGTAGGAGTGGGAATAGAATTCTGGCGTCCTGACTCCAAGCCCAGTATTCATTTAGCACTAGCATCCATCTGTCTCCAAGCCCTCAAATAGGTGCCAGAGAGCCTGTTGCCTTGGTAGGCAGGGGCTACGGACTTGGACAGCCTTGTTCCTTGGTCCCGGGCTCCTCCAGGGCTCCGCTCTTGCATGGCACTTACTGATGTCTGGGATAAGTGGTATCAGACATCTGAAAGCTAAATGGCTGTCCTGCTTGTGGCCCGGTGCCATTGCAGTGACTGTTTTCTCGTTCTCTCTCGTAGCTCTTCTCCGATCCCTCCAAGGGCTTTGGCTTTTAGTCTTTCAAAAAGCCAAGCTCTTGCCTGGGTGATGTCACAGTGGCTGCTTGTCCGCACATGGCACAGTGTGGGGACAGGTGCCGTTTTCAGCACCCTCAGGTGGGACCCTTTGCTGCTTGGTCTCTGCCTAGCATGGGGGGGCTTTCTCCCCGAAAAAGCGGCGTGCTGGAACTTGGCCCCACAAGAAGCATTCCCCACCAGAAGCAGGTTTGAGGGACCCAATCTTAGGGTGACTCTCCTGGCTGAAGCTTCACATCCTTCCTGCTTCCTAGGTTAAGGCAGGATCAGCCTTCCAAATGTTCGCCGGTGCTCAGCCAGGGCCCCACCTGAGAGGACAGAATGCTTAAGTTCAGGCCTGGGGCCTGTGAACGCCCCCACACGTGGCCCAGCCGATACCGCCACCTCCTCATAACCGTGTGTGGGCAGGACACCAAACAGTAAGTCCCCCAAGGTCACGGTGGAGGCCCCAGCACACCTCTCCCTTTGGTTTTCTAGTCATGGGGCAAAATGAATGGTTGTAGTGAGGCGTAAACAGCAGGCTCTGGAATGAGAGCAGGCTTGGGAGCGTACCCTATCACCTGCTTCTTAGAAATAGGAACTCAGCGGGGCGCCTGGGCGGCTCAGTCGGTTGAGCGTCCGACTTCGGCTCAGGTCACGATCTCGCGGTCCGTGAGTTCGAGCCCCGCGTCGGGCTCTGTGCTGACAGCTCAGAGCCTGGAGCCCGCTTCAGATTCTGTGTCTCCCCCTCTCTCTGCCCCTCCCCTGCTCATGCTCTGTCTCTGTCTCAAAAATAAATAAAAACATTTTTAAAAAATTTAAAAAAAAATCTTGCTCAGTTGGTTGAGCATGACTTTGGCTCAGGTCATGATCTCACGGTTTGTGGGTTGGAGCTCCTTCATCGGGGGTTCTGTGTCAGCACAGAGCCTGGAGCCTGCTTCAGATTCTGTGTCTCCCTCTCCCTCTGCCCCTCCCCCACTCATGCTCTGTCTCTCTCTCTCTCTCTCTCTCTCTCTCTCTTTCTATCTGTCAAAAATAAATAAACATTAAAAAAAAAAAAAAAAGAAATAGGAACTTAGGCAAATCTCTCCATGCCTCGGTTTCCTCATCTCAAAGGGGGATGGGAAAGCCAGGGTTTATATCGACAAGATCGAGTAGATGTGCAGATCAAACAGGATGAGACCTGTCTAGCGCCCAGCCAGATGCCTGGCAGGTAGTAGACACCCAGGAAGAATCCGGACCCCGCCCTGACATTCAGCGTGCCCACCCGGACAGAGGCCAGAAGGCAGTTCAGGGCCAGATGAGACCACTGCACCTGATTACTAAGGGTTCACATTCAGTGAGAGTAACACACTCTGACCCGTGTTGAAGGTAGCTAGGTTGGTGATCCATTGTTACCTTGGGAAAGAGTTTGCGGCTAAGTTGCAGATTTCTGGAAGGAGTTCCTTCAGGGAGATGGCAGCACAAGCCAGTGGTAGATACCGTCCACTAGACCGAGAGGGGAAGTTAGCCCCCTCTCTAGATGTTGTTTTGGAAGTTGAACTCACTCCTGGAGCTTGCCTTCTTTTTTTTTTTTTTTTTTAATTTTTGTTTTACATTTACTTATTTTTGAGAAACAGAGCGAGACAAAGTGTGAGCAGGGGAGGGGCAGAGAGAGAAGGAGACAGAATCTGAAGCAGGCTCCAGGCTCTGAGCAGGCGGTCAGCACAGAGCCTGATGCGGGGCTCAAACCCACGAACTGTGAGATCACGACCTGAGCCGAAGTTGGACGCTCAACCGACTGAGCCACCCAGGTGACCGTAGAGCTTCATTTCTTTACCTATCTATAGAGCGGACTGGACCACAGGGCACCTCGGTGCCTTAGTCAGTTGAGCGTCTAACTCTTGATTTGGGCCCACAATTCGTGGGTTCAAGCCCTGTTTTGGGCTCTGTGCTGACAGTGTGGAGCCTGCTTGGGATTCTCTTTCTCTTTCTCTCTCTTTTTCTTTCTCTCTCCCTCTCACCCACCCCCCAAAAAACAGGCTGAACCAGAGTTTGGAAGAGGTCAGGTAATTCCTACAGTCTCTTTCTGAAAGGCTGTGTGTTAAAAAAAATTTTTAATGAAATGCTTTATCTATGTCCTCCCTCATCATAGGCATTTAGTTCATGTTGGTGCATGCCTGAAGACAGCACTGCATGTTTTGTCTAAAACTTATATTTTCGACAAAATCTCAAATGGGCTTCGATTTCCTCATCTATGGAACAGAAGGAGTTTGACCAAAATCGAATAGATGGTCTTTAAGGTTCCTTCCAGCTCTAAAATCCTGGCCCAGACAGTGATTTTTATTTATTTATTTATTTATTTTATTATTTTATTTAAAAAATTTGTTTTAATGTTTATTTATTTTTGAGAGAGAGAGAGAGAGAACACGAGCAGGGGAGGGGCAGAGAGAGAGGAAGACACAGAATCCGAAGCAGGCTCCAGGCTCCGAGCTGTCAGCACAGAGCCCGACGCGGGGCTGGAACGCACGAACCACGAGATCATGACCTGAGCCGAAGTCGGACGTTTAACTGACTGAGCCACCCAGGCACCCCTGATTTTTATTTTTTAATCAGTTAATCTTATGCATGGTCTTGTTTAAAGTCTCGTGAATTTTCCACATTGTTATCACATATCACGAAGCATACCTAGAAAAGGAGAACGTAGAACGTGTTACCCAAACGAGTGTAGTTCCTACTGATCCCCAACGTTTGTGACCTATGTTACGGCATCCTATATGCGGGTATGTGTTTCTTTAATAGATCTAGAAAGTCACAAGGTGGTGAACTAGTGGAAGGAGTGTTAGCCCCCATGAGCTGTCCAAATCCCAGACTCTGTTCTGAAACGAAGGCCTACTGTTAGAAGTCTGAGTGTGCACACAAGTGGGTTTTAAAAGAAGGTGTGGCCAGGGGTACCTGGGTGGCTCAGTCAGTCAAGCACGGACTTCGGCTCAGGTCATGATCTCATGGTTTGTGAGTTCAAGCCCCGCATCGGGCTCGCTGCTGTGAACACAGAGCCCACTTGGATCCTCTGTCTCCCTCTCTCTTTGCACCTCCCCTACTTGTCCTTTCATCATAAATAAATAAGAAAGAAAGAAAGAAAGAAAGAAAGAAAGAAAGAAAGAAAGAAAGGCCAGTTATGAGGCAAGAAGGCAAATTTAGCTTACTGACCACTACCTGATTTTCTCCGTAAACTTTAATGTCTATGGGATTTGGCTTGGGGATGTAATGTTTTACCGTTTTGTTTTGTTTTCTTTAAGTGTTTTGTTGAAGGTTGAGTATGTCAGAAGACAAGAGGCGGGCAGAGCGTGACAGACCCTCCACGGAGGGAGGAAATCGTGTAGACCTAGAACAGGCCAGGTGCTTTCCCTGCCTGGACACCCTCCTTGGCTGGCAGCTTGTGATACAGATGATAAGGCACCTTTCCTTTGAACCACACCCTTACCTTTTGGGGAAAAAAAAGTTTAGTGACTCATTTTGGTTTTGGTTTTGTTTTTAATGAAATATATCAAACATAGTGATTCATGGCTCATTTTTTGTTTTTCTGAGAACCATCTAAAAATGGGCATAAATTTGGGACTCCTGGCTGCTTCAGTCGGTAGAGCTTGCGACTTTTTATCTCGGAGTTGTAAGTTTGAGCCCCACACTGGGTTTAGGGCTTACTTAAAAATAAAATCTTCGAAGGAAAAATAAATGATAAAAAATGGGTATAAAATTTGCAACCCTTTTAGATCCTAGCACAAATTAAGAGAATTGTAGCTCCGATTAATTCATCTTTTACTTTGCTTCAGGTTCCTTTCTAAAGCTTCTAGGATATAGACCATTTATTCATCTTTGAAATTGTAGGGCTGGCTTTTGAACGCTTTTAAGTCTATCACTCTGAAATGTGAGAAATTCTAAAAGAGGCAGACACCATATTCTTGAGACAGTGGAATTTAAACCAGGAAGGTTATTGATATACCCGTTAAGATGAATTTCTTAACGTTAACATGCATTGAGAAAAATGGTAGAAATATCAGAAAAGATGCTACTTTCTTCCAGGGGGC
Organism: Leopardus geoffroyi; assembly: GCF_018350155.1. Lineage (NCBI taxonomy): Eukaryota > Metazoa > Chordata > Mammalia > Carnivora > Felidae > Leopardus > Leopardus geoffroyi. The sequence continues at coordinate 14,910,238 of NC_059331.1, read as the reverse complement.
CTTTTAAGGGATTGTAGGGGTAGACAGAGTTATTTAACTGCAGTAAAAGTTACTTTAGTTGAGAGTGCAACATTTAGGGCAAGTTCAAGAGGATACAAGCCAAGCCCCACCCCCCCCACCCCCGGCAATTCAGCATAATACTAGATTTATTAACATGTTAACTATTCACCTGAAACAAATTTTGACCTAAGCTAAAAGCCTTCTAGTTAAGGGTTTCTACTACCTTGCTATGTTCATGACATCTGCTAAAGAGGGGATGAAATTGAGTTTCAACTATATAGTTCCCACTTGTAGGGATCCAGAAAGCTTAATCCTTAAAAAAAAAAAAAAAAATTGTTTTTTGAGTATTTGGATGATCCTTTTCTCTATGTCAAGGGAAAAAAATTGCACCTGATTGGAGCTGATGAAGCCAGACTGCAGACAGATATTTCATACAAGCCATAATGGTTGGGTTTGTTTATGCTGCTTTAAATCTGTACAGTCCCAAAACCTTCTTCTATGCTGTGGGTGACTGCATGCGTGGATGTGAGAACGTGAGTGGGTGTGGTGTCTTAGGAAAGTAAAATTCACAAAGTACGTCGAGATGCTTCTAAGGATTTTAGATCTAGCTCCGCTGATCCATGACTTCAGTATACGATCTTACGTCATGAAAGCCGGTGAAGTTGGCAATCTGAGAGGATCTGCCGTCCCTGGGACCCTTGTTGGGTTGAGAACAGTTGAGTTTGGGGACTCTGATACATCCATCACAGAACTTGGATGTCATGGCTTTGATCCTTGCGCATTAAGCCTGGGCTTTGGGTCAGTTGTCTTAGGGCAGGTGACGGATTTATAAGGATTTGTTCCTCATTCAACAAACGATGATTAAGTCCAGGCACTAGATCCGGACTCTTCCCATCGCTGGTGGTCAACCTGCAGATGGGCCACAGGGAGATGGGGCCTGTGAACTTGGCCTTAGCATCAGCCTCTCAAACCCCTTTGGTGTGTGGCTCCGCTGTGGATGGGCAGCACGGGAACTGAGTCATAAGTGGCATCCCGCAAAGCCAACGCCACACCCCAGTCCCTGGGGCTTGTAGGGCCCCGGGCTGCATTTCACTAACCACATTTGTGTCTGCCTGTCTGTGTGAGTGGAAGGGCACACTTGTGGTCAGGGATAATGAAGCACGTGAGTTGTTGATGGATCTGGAGGCAGTTCTCCGGACCAGATGCAGTGGCGTGTGTTTTTGTTTTTGTTTCAGGGAATTAACGCTAATTTCAGTCATTTCTTGCTTTTTGTTTCTGAAAGTCTAAGAAGGAAGGCTAGAGGATTTCCTTAGATTTACCCCACACTGCCCCCGACAGAGCTCAGATGGTCATTCTGCCAGTGCATCTTCCTTCCCGTGTGGATCTCTAGCTCTAGGGAGCCTCAGAAGTCCTCTGCTTCTGTGAATCCACCTCGGGCTTCCTTACCCCCAGGGCTTAGTCCCTCTGCCTTTCTGGGCCTCACTGCACTCCTCTGCCAGGCGGAAGAACAATTACTTCGGGCCTGGATTACGTGTGGACAAGCCAACTCTTTTTAATGCTACAGAACCCTTGGCCAAAAAAACACAACACAATTACTATAATTAAAATTGCAAAATGATCACTGTTTTCAGTCTTTCTTCAGAAACAACATGGAAGAGGAACAGAAAACCTCCTTCCACCCAGCTGGAACTCTCACCTGTTGCCTGAGTGCCTCTCTGGGCTCTTTGGCCTCTCGTGGACTCTGAACCCTCTCGTCTGTCTCGTCTTTCTTGCCTGTCAGCAGTGCCCAAGTGGCCTTACTAATAGCATGAATACCATCCTTAGAGCTTTCTCAGAGACTGGGGTGCCTCACCAGTACCCCCAGGGTGAAGTCCCAACTCATCATGAAGCTCAGGGCCTTGTAAAACAGCCTACAGAACATAACCCTGCCTTTAAAAAAAAACTTTTTTTAACGTTTATTTATTTTTGAGACAGAGACAGAGCGTGAACGGGGGAGGGGCAGAGAGAGAGGGAGACACAGAATCGGAAACAGGCTCCAGGCTCTGAGCTGTCAGCACAGAGCCCGACGTGGGGCTCGAACTCACGGACCGCGAGATCGTGACCTGGCTGAAGTCGGACGCTTAACCGACTGAGCCACCCAGGTGCCCCAACCCTTCCTTTAAAGCTTCATTTCCACCTAACACCCCCACCCCCTGTGCCCAACACAGCCCAGGTGCGTGCACACTCATGCACAGCACCCTGGACATCCGGCTCCCCCGGGCTGCATCACCACTCCCCCTGCCTTTGAGCAGAACACTTCACCTGGCTCCGTGGCCTGCTCAGAGCCCCTCCCTTTAGATGTCCTGGCCGGGAGAAAGCCTATTTATCTCACTTCTGGGCTTTGTTTGCTTTGGGGTGGTGCTGTTTGCCTCTCCATTGTGCTGTTCATTAGAAACCTGCGTGTCAGGATCATTGTAGGGTGGGTCTGTGCAGTTTCTGTATCTATTCACTCAAGAAATATTGATTTGAGCATAAACTCATGAGATACCAGGCTCCAATGCTAAACGAAATGGGACCTGCAGGTTAATAGAGCAAATAAGACTGGTCTTAGCAGATGGGAGCTGGAAGAGAAGAATGGCAGGGCCCGAACAGGGCAGCACACACACATTATTGCCCTCACCATCCCTTGTGTGGGAGCCCCCTGCATAGTTCCTTACATATAGTGGCTGCTGCATGAATATCTTTCTGAATTGAAACAAATTGAATTGAAGACAGAGTTAAGAGGGTAAACAGGGAAAAGGAATGAGATGAAAGGGGTGGAGAGGGAGAATGGAGGAGGCTGCCCCTCCGAGGGCCTGAGCTGGCAGGCAGGATTGAAGCCTCCCCCCCGACCAGCTTCCTTGCGTTTGCGCCCCAGAGGCCTGAGCAAACACTTCGTGCGCGCCCCAGAGGCCCGAGCAAACAGTTCTGCCCAACTCTTGCAAGCAAGGACTCTCACATGGGGAGTAGGTTATGGGCCAAGAGCCACTTCTCACCCCCAAGGATTAGAGTTTCCCCAATTCAAACTAGAAAAGGAAAAGAGGTAAGCGTTTGGCTTTTCGAGTGTTGTCTTCAGAGGTAGAGTGAAGGGAAGGTGTGCAGTTTGCTCCAGGTGAGTTTTCCCCCGTGTTTCTCAGATTCTCAGTTGGCTCATTGAAGGAACAAATCCTTACTGGCACACTACTGCATTGCTCTTAAGGGGCCTGGGGGTTAGGTGCACTTTTTATAGCAGTATGCCTTGATTGGTTTTGAGCAGGGTATTTTGAGACTCTAAAGTGTGGGTTAGAGTGTGAACTTCAGCCCAACACTTGGTGTGTCTAGCTCTGCCTGGTGTGCCCTTGGCCGAGTGCTTTCCCAGATCGCAGACTGTCCCTCACCCACGAGGGGCAACAGGACAACAGAGCTCCTCTATACACATCTGGTCCCACATTGTTTAAGGATGGAACATTCCAGTTACTTAAGAAAGAGTCATGGCCCTCCACCTACTTCATAGTCCTACTTGGTGCACCCTCCACCATCTAGAATATGGCCATGCCCCTGAAAGTAAGGCACACGGGGCCTCCAGAGGTAGGCCTTTTACTCAAGGCATTTTACTCCAGCATTCGTGTAATGACACGCATAGTAAGTGGCCACTATGTGCCAGGCCCTGGGCTACTGAAAAGACATCCAGCCCATAGGAACTGTTTGGTGGGAGAACATAGCACCTTCCTAAAGTCCTATTACCTAAAAGGAGTACCCTTCTGTTACAAAGAAATCTAATCGTGGTTTAGTTTCATTTGTTTTCCAGCCTTCGGCCCGTCAGTGATCATAAATGGACAATTTGTCGGGAGCCACTGTAGACACAGAAATGACAGTAGCCAGCAATGGAACAGGAAGACAACCATACAAAGGAGACGTTAGAATTAAAATTACAGTAGTCTGAACAGGCCAGCTGGTGTGAGGCCGAGAGCCCGCAGTGAATCTCTGTAACCCCTGAGGACATCATTACCTAACACACTCCAATAATTGATGTTCTGGGTAATGAATGACCTTAAGTCACTCCAAAGAAATGCACGGTTATTGTACTTAAGACAGGGACAGCTATCAGTAGCTTTTTTTTGTCTTTATCTTACTTGCATTTTTTATTTTTCATTTCTATCTTAACCATCCTAATGGTTAAAACGTGGTTACGGGGAAATTTACTTCTGCGGAAAGGCCTGTTCCTCAGCAAAATCACACATATGAAACATCACCCCAATTTACTCATGTTGCCATTTGTGTAGTCAAGAATGAGTAACTGTCAGAGGACAGAATACAGTCAACTAGTCCAAATATACTGTGAGCATAATTTCATCACTGGAAATATCTGAATGGGAGCATCGTTCTAAAATTTATTTGCAGTGATCGTGCATTTCAAAAATTCACATGGGGCACCTGGGTGGCTCAGTCGGTTAAGCGTCCGACTTCAGCTCAGGTCATGATCTCCCAGTTCATGAGTTTGAGCTCCGCGTCGGGCTCTGTGCTGACAGCTCAGAGTGTGGAGCCTGCTTCCTTCCAGTTCTGTGTCCCCCTCTCTCTCTCAAAAATGGATAAACATTTTTTTTTTTAAACGTTTATTTATTTTTGAGACAGAGACAGAGCATGAACGGGGGAGGGGCAGAGAGAGAGGGAGACACAGAATCGGAAGCAGGCTCCAGGCTCTGAGCTGTCAGCCCAGAGCCCAACACAGGGCTCGAACTCACGGACCGTGAGATCGTGACCTGAGCTGACGTCGGGCGCTTGACCGACTGAGCCACCCAGGCGCCCCAAAAATGGATAAACATTTAAAAAACACACACACGCCTTTCTGATCATTGAAGAGTTTGATGGAGTACACAAGTGAGCTGACGCTCAGGCTGCAGAGGACAGGAGGTTATGCTGCCACAGACGTTGGAGGGGTGGGGCGAGTTGTGACCGACCACCAGTGTCACACTGAGCTGCTCAGTGGGTGGCTAACAACGGCCTGAAACCGGAGGTCAGCAAACTTCTGCACAGAGCTAGAGAGTAAATACTCCAGGCTTGCCGGTCAGCCAGCCTCCCTCACAGCTGCTCAGCGGTGCCAACGCAGGGCAAAAGCAGACATAGACAATATGTGTCCAAATGGCATGGCTGTGGTCCAATACAACTTTATTGGTTTAGAGCCTGAGTACCCACAAATCTGTACGGCAGCAGGAAAAACCAAGGGAATAACATGGGCATTGTCAAAATGGGGAGCTTTGATCAGCTTTCGAATCACTGTGGGGTTTCATGGGATTTCAGCCTTCCACCTGTTGGCTTCCACCTGTTGGCGGAGCTTGGAATTTTAGAATTTGCTGGGCCCAGGTCGAGTCCTAGACATCCCTGTCTACGAGCTCCTGCTGTCCTTCCGTGTGGTGCTTCAGAAGGCATGCTTGCATCTTTCATGCCTCCGAGTTGTCACTGGCAACACTGATTGCCATTGTCTTGTGGACAGCACTGGCTTGCTTTGTTAGAAGATTCTGGTTGGTGGCCTATTGGGAACTGCTGCTCTTACTCATACTTGGGACGGTCATTCCCTGTGTGTTGCGACTTCTCTTTCCTCAGCTCCCAGCATAAGGTACCCAGCATGTGATAGTCCCTATTGAGTATTTGTTGAGTCGATGTTGCTTTGGACAAGTACACACTACGCGTTTAGCTGCCTTTCGGCCACCAATTCTCCGCCGTGCTGGGAGGGGAGGCCCTGGCCTTGTTCTTTCATTATTAGTCTGTGCAACGTTTGACTCCAGAACGTCTGTCATTTTGAGTAGTAGTTACTGCTGTCCCCTCTCAGCTTTCTAGACACATCCGTACTCATCATGATGGTAGCGTATTCAGTCCAGATGCTGTTTCTCTGTGGGGGAAGCAGGCAGTGGAGGCAGAAGGCAAAGGGTGAGAAAAAGCCAACACAACCGTTGAAAGTTTGCACTTGCCCTTTAGAGCCACGGTCTTCAGAAAAACCCACGTCGCCAGTGCTGCTTTTGAACGATTTCCTCTGCTACGAAGTGAGTAGCGTTCTCAGAGGACCAAGATGTCCTTTGCTGTGCAGCGGGCTGTGCTACGGCGGCTTCTCCGCGGCCCCGCCATCAGGGTCAGCCCCCCGCCGGCACAGTGTCTGACTGAGAAACCCATCTGGTGATGCAACAGGCCGCCACGTGTACGATAAAGAATCGGAGAAGGGAAATCTGTACTTGCTATGTGTTGTGGCGCGTGCCGTGGACAGATAGACTTCATTATCGATCCTTAGCTATTTCATTGCTGTCTCCAGAGACGCGAGCTGCAGCCGTTAGGAAAAAGGGGCGTGTTGCTCAGCACTTGTTTAGGAAGGAATGGACGTCTTTCCTAGAGACAATACGTGCGTGGCGTGTGAGGGCTATTCCAGGCCACGGGATTCATCACGGGCACCTCCTGCTCCATCGGCCCTCACACCAGCCCTTTGACGAGGAGGCTGGGATGAGGAGGCAAGTGAGGCGACCAAGGCTCATGGAGCCCCACAGCCAGGCGGTGCGGACACACTGTTGGACTCATTGTCCAACATTCTCCACTTGACCCCGTCACCCAAGAGGAGGGCAGAGCTAAGGGAGTCTCTTATTCCCGGAAAATCTACCGTTTTGGCCCTAGGATTAAAAAGCCTGGTTTGTTTCGAGAACCTTCCCTATCTAGGTTTTGCCTTTACCATCAGTTAATGCAGTAGTAAGTTAGCATGTCTTTTTTTTTTAATTTTTAATGTTTATTCATTTTTGAGAGAGAGAGAGAGAGAGAGAGAGAACGAGCGGGGGAGGGGCAGAGAGAGAGGGAGACGCAGAATCTGAAGCAGGCTCCAAGCTCCAAGCTATTATTAGCATAGAGCCCCATGTGGGGCTCGAACCCACGAACTGTGAGATCATGACCTGAGCTGAAGTCAGATGCTCAACTGACTAAGCAACCCAGGCCCCCCCCCCCCCCCCCGTAAGTTAGACTGCAACTTAATGGTTGCAGCTTAAGCCTGGTTCTGGGGAAGCAGGTACTCTCGTTCTGCTCATCCCTGTTAACCGCAGACAGCCTCAACATCAGTCTCTGGGTTTGTCCTTGGTGTAGAGGCAGCAGTGCTAACACTGAAGAGTTTTCCCAGAGTGCTTGGCACTCTGTGCCCCATCTTGCCTTTGAAGTCACAAGTGGAATATAATCTGTTGAGACACTGTCTTCCCAGCAGACCCCTAACAAATGAAGAGACCCGCATTCTAGTACCACTTCTGAGCTGGCGTCCTGTGTGGAGCTGTTGGTCTGGCTGACCTTGGGTGAGGCATTTGCCCTTCAAAGGCTCCCTTTTCATTATCTGTCATGCGAAGGCTTTGGGCAAGGTGGCCCTATTTTGCAAAGGCTAAGTTAACTCTCAGAAATAGGGAAGAGAGCTGAGAACTCACTTTCTTTTTTTTTAAAGGAAACTCAGTGCCCAGCGTGGGGCCCAGACTCACAACCCCAAGATCAGGAGTCACATGCTCTAGCGGCCAGGTGCCCCAAGAACTCACATTTTATTTATTTATTTAATTATTATTATTTTTTTAATGTTTATCTACTTTTTAGAGAGAGAGAAAGTGGGGGAGGGACAGAGGAGAGAGAGACATAGAATCCGAAGCAGGCTCCGGGTTCTGAGCCGTCAGCACAGAGCCTGACGTGGGGCTGGAACTCACGAATCGCGAGATCGTGAGCTGAGCTGAAGTTGGACGCTCAGTCAACTGAGCCATCCAGGCACCCCAAGAACTCACATTTAAAATTTTTTTTTTTTAACATTTATTTATTTTTGAGACAGAGAGAGATAGAGCATGAACGGGGGAGGGGCAGAGAGAGAGGGAGACACAGAATCGGAAACAGGCTCCAGGCTCTGAGCCATCAGCCCAGAGCCCGACGCGGGGCTCGAACTCACAGACCGCGAGATCGTGACCTGGCTGAAGTCGGACGCTTAACCGACTGTGCCACCCAGGCGCCCCAAGAACTCACATTTTAAATGAACAGAAGGTTTAGGCGGCTTTCCTGCAGGAAGTTCGCACATCGACACTCATGGCTCACTTTGGAAAGATAATTTTGTCAGGTCTCCTTGATAACAAGACAACACCAAATTTCTGGGTTCTTTCTTCTCTTCCAGATGCCAGTATGGACAGAATAGCTTATGATGCTTATCCCCACCCACCACTTCCGAGACATTGAGCGGAAGCCAGAATACCTCCAGCCGGAGAAGTGCGTCCCACCTCCCCACCCCGGTCCTGTGGGAACCATGTGGTTTATCCGCGACGGCTGTGGCATTGCCTGTGCCATTGTCACCTGGTTTCTGGTCCTTTACGCGGAGTTTGTGGTCCTCTTTGTCATGCTGATTCCATCCCGAGACTATGTGTACAGCGTCATCAACGGAATCGTGTTCAACCTGCTGGCCTTCTTGGCCCTGGCTTCCCACTGCCGGGCCATGCTGACGGACCCCGTGAGTATGTCTGGGCTTGTTTTGACCAGCCCACACTCTGCTCCTCTGGTCCTGGCATGGCCGCAGCCTGCATGTTCCTTCCCCTGGACCTCGGGCGTGTGGAGATCAGGAGGGCCAGGGCTGGGGTGGGGAAGTAGACTCAGGGCCCCCGGAGGACGCCATCTGTGCCACAGCTTATCCGTCTTGGTCGAATGATTCTGTCCGTATACTGATGTAGACGTTAATGGAGGCTGCTCCGGGAGAGCTCCGGTCCAGGTGAAATCCAGCCTCTAGTTAGAAAGGCTCAGCCCGATAAGCATGGCGACTGGGGGCCGGTCATCAGAGTGGCAAGCATGCTCGGGGGCCGGGGGGAGTTTGGTCAGGCCGGGGCTTCCCGGTGAAGACAGGACTGCAGCTAGGTGCTCTCGAAATTAAAGCCGTATCCAATTCCAGGAACCTGCACGGAAATGGCCTTCACTTTGTTTGGGCGAGGCTCGCCTTTTCCTGAAAAGCTGGACAAGCCTGTTTCAGGCCGCAGCAAGTGCCTCTTGGTGAATATCTGTGGGGAAAGCCGTGGTGTTCTGCCTGAGGACTTAGCGAAATATACCAGCTGTGCAAGTGGCCATTGAATGTCATGTACCCTGGCATTAAATCCTCTGTTCCCGTTCATTATCTTGTGTAGGGAAAGGAGAGCGCGTGATTTGATAAAGACCTCCTGTGGCTTCATTGTTTGAGTGCGTGGGACGAGTGTGTTTAAATTAGGAAAGGGAAGACACCGCTGAAGGCAGTGGCCACACAGACTTTGTTTCTGTGAGCCCCGGGGAAAGCACACTAGAGACCCTGGGTCCCGGGCTGGTTCCCTTCTCAGAGGGCTCCGTTTCTTGCGGGTTCAGGTGGTGGGTGTTACCCCATCCCCCGGGGAGAGCAGCTTTCGCAGCTCAGTTCCGCGTCCAGATAGCACCTCTTCTCGCGCCAGGACCATCTGCGGGGTCACCAGACAGTTGGCGCCCGAAGGAAACCAAGTTCAGATTTCCCCTGCTATCTGGGAGTAGAGAGTTCCCGGGAAACCTTTCATAAGCTAGAATCACATAAAGCAAAGAAGCAGTTGCCGTTTTGTAAGAGCAAAACACCCTCTTCAGATTTGTTTCGGTTGGCAAAAACAGGCACTGAAGTAGGTCTCTTGGAAAAGCAAAGCGACGTAAGGAGAACGGTTTATAATTGAGGGGAAGCCTGTGCCCGGTTATGATCGGGGTGCCCTCTGTCTAGAGAAGACGGGTGAGGCCAGCCCTGTGCGACTGAGGCTGTGGCAGGGGAAAGCGCCAGTTGCCGTGGAAGAGCAAGGGTGGGGACGTTCACCAGTCTAGGCGGCGATGGCTGCGCCGCACACCCAAGCCAGGTCTTGTGAGCGCTGTGTATGCTGTCGGGGGAGGTGACGGGCGGTAGGGAGGGAGGACACTGCTGGTGTGCCAGGCAGAGAGAGTAACATGGACAAAGACACAGGAATGCAGGCATGTGGCTCCTCGAGGCCCCCAGGAGCTGTTTGCGATGGTGGGAACTTAGGAGGGCGATAGGTTTGGGCTGGCGGTGTGGGCGGAGTGCCAAAGCAGTTGGGTGACGAGGGGCAGTCTAGAGCCCCTGAGGATTTTAAATAAAAGAGTGGCAGCGTGCCTGGGTGGCTTAGTCAGTTAAGCGTCGGACTTCGGCCCAGGTCACGATCTCATGGTTGTGAGTTCGAGCCCTGCATCGGGCCCTGTGCTGACAGCTCGGAGCCCGGAGCCTGCTTCGGATTCTGTGTCTCCGTCTCTCTCTCAAAAATCAATGCACATTAAAAAAAAAAAAGTGGCAAGATGCAGGTGTCATTTTACAGGGATCACTCTGGCAGTGGTGAGGAGGAGCCCTGGGGGCACCGCGGGATGGGATCCAATGAATGGCATGTGCATTGAGTGCCTCCTCTGTGAAAGGTCCTTTTTGAGCAATGGACACAGCTGTGAGCAAGTCAGACCAGACGCCCCTGCCCGCCTGAAGCTCGCGTCCCGGCACAGCGGTCAGGCAGTGAAGACATATGAGAACAAGGGAATTTCAAATAGCGATGAATGTTTTAGAGACAATCGAAGGGTGTGACCGAGGTGATGTGGCAGTCAGTGACTTTTCTGCGGCGCAGGGGGCCTTCTTTACCTGAAGGGAGTCTGAGAAGACCTCAGAGCAGTGCCACCTGACTGAGACCACGAAGCTGTGAGTCAGGCAAACGAAGCTTTGAGGGCAGAGCCTTCTGGGAAGAGGAGAGAGCAGGTGCAAAGGCCCAGAGGTGGGCGCGTGCTTGGGGTGTTTGAGGAACAGGACTAAGACCTGGGTGACCAAAGCGTGGGGAGTCGGGGCAAGAGGAGCCAGAAGAGGTGGTAGAAGCCAGATTGGGCAGGACCCTGAGGGCCTCACAAAAGTTTTGGTCTTTACCCTAAATGCAGCAGGAAGCCATCGGAGAGGCATGATGTAACCTGATTTTTTTTTTTTTTTAATGTTTATTTAATTTTGAGAGACAGGGAAAGAGACAGAGTACGAGCAGGGGAGGGGCAGAGAGAGAGAGAGGGAGACACAGAATCCGAAGCGGGCTCTGGGCTGTCAGCACAGAGTCCAACGCGGGGCTCAAACCCATGAACTACGAGATCATGACCTGAGTCGAAGTTGGACAGTTAACCGACTGAGCCACCTAGGCGCCCCGGCATAACCTGATTTTTAAAACGACAGTGCCTTGTGCTTGTGATGGAGGTGGGGCAGAGACCCAGGAAGATCACCGGGATTGCAGTGGCCCACACAGGACGGGGTAGTGGCTCAAAATGGGAGCTGTGAATCTGGGCAGAAGCTATTGGATTTGGAGTATCTTTTAAGCCACTAATTCTCAAACCTGGCTACACATTGGACTACTTTAGGGAGCTTTGAAAGAGTACCGGTGCCCGGGCCCCGCCCCCAGAGATTCTGCTCTGATTGGTTTGGGGCAGAGCCCTGGGTGTTGGGGTGCTTTAAAGCTCCCAGGTGTCCCTTGTGTTCAGCTAGGTCTGAGAAGCTCTGTGCAGAAGGGTTGATTGACTGAATGGAGAGGGACTGGACAGTGTGCCGTCCAGAGCCTTCACTTGAGCAGCTCTAGGGGATTATTGGTGCCATTTAGTAAATGGGAACATCTAAGAGAACAGGTTTTGGAGAGAAATCAAAGCTTCTGTTCTGGCCAACTGTGTATTACACATAAGCAGAGATGCCAGGTAAGCAGTAGGTGGCCAGGTGGAGGGTCAGGATCAGACAGCAGGGTTGAGGTCATTGGTGTCTAGAAGGCATGTGAGCCAGGGAACTGGATGTCAGGAGGAGGGCAGCTGGAAGGCTTCTGCCCTGGCATTCACGCCTGTGTCCTTTTACCCCATATTGACTTGCGTGGCCTCTCCAGGGATCTCCCCGGTCTAGCCCCTTGCACTTGGATGCAGGAGCGAATGGTTCTCATGGCTTCCAATCCCAAATGAATGAGAACCAAAGACTATTCCTCAAACACCAGTCTGCTGCTCATTCGTGTGTTTCGCTAGTGGCCCCAAAGAAAACTGGGCCCCAAAATGAAGCAACTCAAACATGTCCTAAATACATGCCCCATCTCACCTGCCTTTCCCCTCCCAGCACATGACATGTTATGCAAAACCCGGTGTGTACAGAGAGAGTGGGAGGCCCTGGGGCCGAGTTGGGAGCCTAGATCTCACACTGAAAACAGATCAACCCGGGGCTCCTTGCTAACACTGCAGGGGGAGTCTGTTTTTAGAAAGGTGTCACTGAGGGGTCTAAGGAGTTCCCTAACAGGATTATAATGTTTTGTATCTCAGGAATTCACGCTGTATACGGTCCTGCAGGAGAACCTATATGCAAAGGTTATAAACAACATATAACAACGTATGCATTGTTTCCCATTTGGGTTTGTTAGTATTGCTGGGTTATAATTAAAGACAAAAAGTCTCTCACAGTCTTCCGCAAACAGTTAACAGACTGCTTCCAGCTTTGAAATTCTTCCTGCAGTTGTAACAATTGCAGTTGAACAGTTGCAACCACCCCCAGCTTTCTGGACCATTTAGCAATCATTTCCTCCAACACAGTAGGAAATGGGTCCATGTAGAGCTTGAGCAGAAAAGGGAAGAGGGAAATGGCGCACAAAGGTGTGAATGGCCACCTTGGAGGTGAGGTTCCCATGGGAAATGGGGTAAAAAGGACAGGCCTGGAAGGAGAGAGAAAGAGGCCAAAGGGGCCTCACTTGGCAGGGGTGCTGGCCTAGAGGTCACAGGGTGTGGGCAGAGCACAAGTCAGATCGGTGTTTGGTATCTGGTGCCCTCTCCTTGCTCGCTCTAAGAGGATGTGATGTCATCAAGGAGCTTTTTGTGTTCCTGAAACACTTAAGAGGTCCAGAGAGGCTCTGAGTGCCTGGACTCCGAAACTCTTATCTTGGTGCCGGTCTCCCTCCCCGCCCCACCCCACCCTCCAATTTCATCACTTCTTCCTTTCCCTTTGCAAATCCATTTCAGTGCCTCATCCTGTGAGCTTCTTCAGGAATCCCGAGGGATTCCTGTTAACATTTAGATCTGGGACAATGTCTGTCTCCCGGAAGACAGTCTTCCTGCTTAAAGCTGGAAGGCGTAGCTTGTCTCTTTCTGTCCTGGCTGCCAGGAAGCTCAAAGCTAAGCGCTTCCTAATCTCGCAATAATTGTGTAAACCCTTTTGGTCATTTACTAACTAATCGTTTACTAACCTCATTATAAACTGTCTCAAATCTGAGGGGCCCCTGGGTGGCTCAGTCGGTTAAGCATCTGACTTCAGGTCAGGTCATAATCTCGCAATTCATGAGTTCAAGCCGCTCGTCATTGGGTTCTCCGCTATCAGCACAGAGCCTGCTTGGGATCCCCTGTCTCCTTCCCTCTCTGCCCCTCTCCCCTCAAAAATAAATAAACATTAAAAAAATTTTATTTGATTTTAATTTTTTTTAATGTTTATTTTTGACACAGAGAGAGACAGAGCATGAGCAGGGAAGGGGCAGAGAGGGAGGGAGACACAGAATCCAAAGCAGGCTCCAGGCTCTGAGCTGTCAGCACAGAGCCCGACGCGGGGCTCGAACTCACAGACTGCGAGATCATGACCTGAACCGAAGTCAGGCGCTCAACCGACTGAGCCACCCAGGCGCCCCTAAAAAAAAAGTTTTTTTAATTATCTCGAATCTGAGATTTGACAAAGGAGGCCTATAAATCAATTTAACTACATTGTTAAGGAAAAGAAAATTCATCAGTCTGTCTGTTGCTGCCTCTCCCTCCCTTTGAATCCCGTCTTGTGAACACCTTGCTGTAGACAGACCTCGCGTGACTATCCCAGACCACTGCAGGCCACTGATTTTGGTTTCAGCTGCCGAAACCCATCCATGGATATCAGGACTCACTCCATTGTGCAGTTCGTGTGTCCCCTCCTGGAGCCTCTCTCGGCGACGTTATCGATCGCATGTTGCGTGTGGAGTCAGTTAGCAAGTACAGTAAAACCTTGTGTGCTAGCATAATTCATTCCGGGAACATGCTTGTAATCGAAAGCACTCGCGTATGGAAGCGAGTTTCAAGAACTGTTGGCTCGGTTGTGATCATGCGACGTTCAGCATCACATACCACTCACATTGCAAGACATCGCTCATTTATCAAGTTAAACCTTATTAAAAATGTTTGCTCATCTTGCGGAACGCTCGCTGAAAAAGTTACTGGCCATCCAAGGTTTGATGTATTTACTTGGACCAGCGGCAAGATGGCATGGTGGCAGGCCTGCAGAAACAGAGGAGGAATAGCACCAGGCCCTTCCCCCCAGCATGCCGGGTGAGGGTGGAGGTACTGACCCATTCCCCAGGTCAGGGGACTTGCCAGATCAGGGGGTAATTCGAGCCGGCTGCTACATCCTCCCTCATGCCAGGCAACATCTCATAGCTGTCACGGAGCAACTTAGAAACACCCCCTGAAAAATCTTTAGGGCCCCAGAGAGAAGCGAGTGACCCATTTAGGGATTACCTACCTCCACCTTTCTGTGAAGGAGACAGGTGGCCTGTGACACAGGCCTGAGGCTGGTCACCATGTTCCTGGCAGAGCTGATGGAGAGAGAGTTTCTGCCTGGACAGCAGGTGTGCTCACATCTCCATCCCAGGGCCCCTGTAACACTTTAGGCAAGTTTCATCCTTGTTGCTTCAAATACATGAGGATATTGAGGCCTTAGATTTGTTGGTATTTCTTTGGAAGTTTCTCTGTTGCTTTTTTTTTTTTTTTAATGTTTATTTATTTATTTTGAAAGAGAGAGCACAAATGGGGAGGGGGGGAGAGAGAGAGAGAGAGAGAGAGAGAGAGAGAGAATTCCAAGCAGGCTCCATGCTCTCGGCACAGAGCCCACCTCGGTGCTTGATCTCATGAACCGCAAGATCATGACCTGAGCTGAAATCAAGAGGCAGCCACTTAACTGACGAAGCCCCCCAGTCACCCCTCTATTACTTTTCATCATGTCCTTTTTACGCCATTATGTTGTCCTAGATACTTACTGAAACGGGCCTGCTTCAGTTTTTGAGAGAGAAAACATATGCACACACGTGCACATGCACAGGGGGAGGGCAGAGAGACAGAGAGAGAGAGGGAGAATCCCAAGCAGGTTCCTTGCTGTCACTGTAGAGCCTGATGCAGGGCTCAATCTCACGAACCGTGAGATCATGACCTGAGCATAAATCAAAGAGTTTGACCCTTAACCACCTGAGCCACCCAGGTGCCCTGATACAGGCCTGTTTCAGTCTTAATGGTAACATGCTGATACAGTTGTTGGCAGAATAATATTATGGCATCAGGGCAGTTTGAAAAAGCCTCTTCAGGGGCGCCTGGGTGGCGCAGTCGGTTAAGCGTCCGACTTCAGCCAGGTCACGATCTCGCGGTCTGTGAGTTCGAGCCCCGCGTCAGGCTCTGGGCTGATGGCTCAGAGCCTGGAGCCTGTTTCCGATTCTGTGTCTCCCTCTCTCTCTGCCCCTCCCCGGTTCATGCTCTGTCTCTCTCTGTCCCAAAAATAAATAAACGTTGAAAAAAAAAAAAATTAAAAAAAGAAAAAAAGAAAAAAAAAGAAAAAGCCCCTTCAGGGCCCTTAACAGCAATGTCCGATAAATACATACGTTGTCTTCTGATGGAGGTGAGGGCTCTAGACTTGGATTGCCTGGGTCTGAATCCTGGTTCTGCCATCTGTTAGCCATATGACCTTGGGAAGTTGCTTCATTTCTTTGCTTTAGTTATCTCATCTGTAAAATGGGTAATAACAGTCTCTGCCTCACAGGTTTATTGGCGGAATTAACTGACAAAATACAGTAAAGCACGTGGAACGGTGTCTGGCATAGAGCACTCCATAAATGTCTGTTGTATCATCATTATCATTCAGCTTGGTTTGTTGAATACACGCTCTGTGGCAGGCCCTGGGCAATTCACTGGGGCTGCAAGTTGAAAGACATTGTCTCTATCCTCCAGGAATTTATAGCTGTGGAGGAGAGATCAGTGTGTACTTAAACGATAGGTGTTGAGACCAATAAATACAGGCTAGACCAGCACAAAAGCCAAGTGATGGCTTCTCTCTTGGGTGTGGCCTGGGGCCACGAGGAGGAAGGCAGAGGAGGTGATCCCTGAGTGGGTTTTGGCTCTGGTACAAGAGGCAAACAGGCTGGGCAGAGGTGCTGATGTGAGTCCCTGGGGGGTACAAGGTGAAAGTCTCGGAGAGCATGGTGCCTTTGGGAAGCCGCAGGTGGTCCACAGCCGGGGGACTGCTGGGGCAGGGACAGGGGGAGACCCTGGGTCAGTGGTCTGAGGCTGCGTTGTGGTGGCCCTGCTCGAGCCCTGACCGGGACCTTGGACCCTGGGCCGGGCAAAGGCTCTGCGAAGCCTGTGAAGGTGTCCAGGCAGGGAGAATAGTATGATCAGATTCCCATTTTAGAAAGTTTACTCTGGGAAATAGGAGAATAGGCCGGGGTGGGAGGTGGCTCTAACATCTGGGGCGCGTGAGGATGGGCCGGAACAAAGGCCATGACAGCGGCTTGGAGGGGAGGATATGGGATTCGAGGCACGGTTTGGGACAAGAGTAACCTGGTGGAGTAGGAGGGGTAAGGGGTAAGCGAGGGTAGATAGAGGCGCCACGGGCCAGGGAAGTGAGAATGGGAGGGGCGGTTTGGAGCGAAAGGAATGGATTCAGTTGTAGCATGTTGAATCTGGGGGGTTGGTTTTCCTCGGTTTTAATGTCTCTTGAACAACCAGGTGGAGATGTCTGCAGCTCGAAAAGAGGCCTGAGTTGGAGCCCACGATTGGGCATCACCACTGGGTGTGATGGGGGAGGACTGTCAGCAGGGGGCGGGGTGCAGAATGAGCAGGGGACAGGGCTGGTGGGGGATCCCTGAGGAACACCGGGGTCCAGCATGGGTAACAGCCCAAGGGAGAGCAAGAGGCAGGGGGACACCCAGAGGGAGCAGAGCAGCCTCAGGAGAGAGTGACAGAAGGAGGGACTGGTGGTCACAGGAGATCCAAGGGAGTTGAGGGCCTAGAACCGACCTTTGGGTTTGGCCACAGGGAGTTGCTCAGTGACCTGGTGACAGGTGTTCCTGGTGTGAAGACGACAGGCACCAGAGAGCAGTGAACCAGAGTCAGGGACAGATAGTAGAGACAGAAGTGCACACGACCTCGACAAGCTTAGCTGTGAGGGGTGGGAGGGCCCGGAGTGTGCGCACAACATGAGGGAGAAGCTTTGA
The DNA here is from genome assembly GCF_018350155.1 of Leopardus geoffroyi. Lineage (NCBI taxonomy): Eukaryota > Metazoa > Chordata > Mammalia > Carnivora > Felidae > Leopardus > Leopardus geoffroyi. The sequence goes on along the minus strand of NC_059331.1, from coordinate 14,892,986 downwards.
GCTAAAAGTCTGGGGCCCCTGAAGGCCAGGATTAGCTGGGACCCTCACCCTCCAAGCTGGTGGTTTATCCCAGCTGCCTCAGTTTTCTCTGAAATAGAAAAGGAAGTAGGTGGGGGCTGAGGAAGGTACTGGAAGTTTGGGCTAGCCCCTAAGGGGAATGATTGACAGAATCATATCACACCTCCCTGCCCCAGATTTAAACGGATTCCACTACGGGACCAAACATATATTTGAGGAACGTCTGAGTATCATGGGCCTATAAATTCTTTAGTGTCTTTAGCTTGCTGTGTGCACAGAGAAAAGACTGGAAGGATATGCTCCCAAATGTTGATTATACAGATCTCTGGGCGATAAAATCAAAGGGTAGGTTTTTCCCTTTTAATTTTCTCGTCTATTTTTTTTTAATCATGAAGAAGTATTACTGTGGAAATGAGGGGGGGAAATCGGTACATTGTGGTCTGCCAGGCTGCAGTAGCCTGGGAGCCTCAAGACAGCCCTGTGAGATGCATAAGGACGGAGGGGTGGGCGGTTCTCAATAACGCAGGCATCACAACATTGGCAGAAATGTCTCAGCAGGCCTATCGACTCCCTGCCGTCTGTCCAGAATGGTACAGAACGAAATTCCTTACCATGAACTAATCACAGGAAGTTCTGAAGTCTGTGGAGATAAGCACAGGAGATAATATTAAGGAAGGAAGGAAGGAAGGAAGGAAGGAAGGAAGGAAGGAAGGAAGGAAGGAAAGGGAGGAAAGGGAGGGAGGGAGGGAGGGAGGGAGGAAGGAAGGAAAGGGAGAGAGGGAGGGAGGGAGGGAGGAGGAAGGAAGGAAGGAAGGAAGGAAAGAAGGAAAGAAGGAAGGAAGAAAAGAAAGGGGAAGGGAAGGGAAGGGAAGAAAGGAAAAGACGTTGGAGGCAAAGGCAGGGAAGCACCTGTGTCACAGGATCCTCTGTCTCAGGGACTGGCCCAGCTGGCCTCTGGGTCTGAAGGATGGACTTGCTGGGCAGATGGGGTCTTGCCTGGAAGGGAATAAGCCTTCTAGGGGATTTATGTAAATAGAGTCCTGCTGGAGGGGACAGGCTTTTAAAAAAGCTGAACTGTGGGGCACGTGGTTGGCAGTTGAGCATCTGACTGTGAGCTCAGGTCATGATCTCACAGTTCGTGAGTTTGAGCCCCGCATCGGGCTCTGTGCTGACGGCTGGGAGCCCGGAGCCGGCTTCGGATTCTGTGTCCCCCTGTCTCTCTGCCCCTCCCCTACTCGCTCTCTGTCTCTCTCTCTCTCTCTCTCTCAAAAATTAATAAACGTTAAAATAAATAAATAAAAATTAAAAAAAATAAAAAGGCCACGCTGTTACATGATGTGCCCTGGTCTGGAATAGCAGGCAATAATGAGAATACCAGAAGAGAGTTCTGATTGCCCTTTGCAGTTTAGGGTTTTCCTCTTGTAGGCCTTTACGTGGGGCCTCCTGAGGTTTACAGCAAATTCTGGGACCTTAAAAACTGGATGTGGGGGGAAAATAGCGACCTGAGCCTTCATTTAGGAAAACTCTGCCCCATTGATTTATCTCCTTGGGCAGACGATGTTCCTTAGGGCTTTTCCTTTGTGCATGAGGAGTGACATCCAGTTGTGGTTTTGTGCCTTCAGGATTCATACAAGTTCACACGATTGCCCAGACTCAATGACCTTTTGCATTAAAGAGCATTAATGTGGCCTTCTGGGCTTTTGTGGGGCCCTCTCTGCCTGGGCCAGAGCCCTTCCCAATCCCCTTTTATTTTTTTTATTTTTTCAAAGGGTTAAGAACATTTTTTTAAGTTTGTTTATTTATTTATTTTGAGAGAGAGAGAGACAGCATAAGTGGGAGAGGGGCAGAGAGAGGTGGGGAGAGAGAGAGAATCTCAAGCAGGCTCCAAGCTGTCAGTACAGAGCCTGACGCAGGGGTTTGAACCCACAAAGCCGCAAGATCGTGACCTGAGCCAAAACCAAGAGTCGGACACTTTAACTGACTGAAGCTACCCAGGCACCCTCCTTCTGGATCCTCTTTCAAAGTCCACTCATCTGGGTGGTCGGGGTCCAGCTTTGCCCTTGTAAAGACTTCCAGGCCCTAGTGCCTCAGGGCAGGGCCTCAGATATCTCAAGATGAGATGGTCATAGCGTTTTGAATATAAAATTCAGTTAAGTTGGGCATATTCCTACTTTTGGTAGTTCCTTCCTGAGGTATATTTTTATGCTTGTATTTTTTTTTTTTAAAAATTTTTAGTGTTTATTTTTGAGAGAGAGAGAGAGAGAGAGCAGGGGAGGGGCAGAGAGAGAGGGAGACAGATGATCCGAAGCAGGCTCTGTGCTGAGATCAGAGAACCCGACTTGGGGCTCAGACTTGCTAACCATGAGATCGTACCTGAGCCGAAGTTGGACACTTAACCGACTGAGCCACCCAGGCGCCCCTTGCCTGTATTTTTAATGAGTTTCTTTCTAATTGCAAAAGCCACATGTTCATATTAGAACATTTAAGAAATATGGTCAAGAAAATGCAAATAACCTGTGATCTGACTATGTGAGATATCCATTAATAATTTGGCACATGTCTTTGTCTTTATATATATATATATATATATATATATATATATATATATATACATACATACAGCTGACCCTTGAACAATGTGGTATGAACACTGCACGGGTCCACTTATACACGAATTTTTTTTTTTTTTTTTTTTCAACGTTTATTTATTTTTGGGTCAGAGAGAGACAGAGCATGAACGGGGGAGGGGCAGAGAGAGAGAGAGGGAGACACAGAATCGGAAACAGGCTCCAGGCTCCGAGCCATCAGCCCAGAGCCCGACGCGGGGCTCGAACTCACGGACCGCGAGATCGTGACCTGGCTGAAGTCGGACGCTTAACCGACTGCACCACCCAGGCGCCCCGACACGAATTTTTTTGATAAGAACAGTCCAGTACTGGAAATGTGTTTTCTCTTCCTTATGATTTTCTTAACATTTTCTTTCCTCTAGCTTTATTTATATATAGTACTATATAGTACTATATACTACTAGTATATAGTAGTATATTATATTACTATATATAGTAGTATATATATCCTACTATATAGTGTAGGATACAAATAATGTACAATATATGTGTGAGTTGACTACTCACGTTTTTGCTATTCTGGTCAACAGGAGGCTATTAGCAGTTAAGTTTCAGGTGAGTCAAAAGCTATATGTGGATTTTTGGCTGCACGGACCCCTCAGCCCTGCATTATTCAAGTGTCAACTGGGTCTCAGATCTGTTCCAGAATGTCTTATATGCCATATACTCTTTGGAAGTCTATGTGTGCCTTTAGCCATCTGTCATAGATGTTCTCCATGCTAATAGCTGTATAGTTTTATAGCATATTTAATGTCAAGAAGGACGTCCTAAATGGCATCATACATATCACAGAGTCCTCACCTATCAAAGTTTGTTTGCTCTTAAAGTTTCTTTTTTTTTTAATGTTTTTATTCATTTTTGAGAGAGAGAGAGACAGAGCCCAGTGGGGAAGGGGCAGGGAGAGGGGGAGACAGAGAATCTGAAGTAGGCTCCAGGCTCTGAGCTGTCACATGGGCCTCAAACTCACGAACCGTGAGATCATGACCTGAGCCAAAGTCAGACGCCCAACCGACTGAGCCACCCAGCGCCCCTGCTTTTAAAATTTCTATCATAGGCTTTTCTGGCATCTGACGGCGTTTTGCAGACTAGGTGGGGTTTTTTCCTACTTTTGAAAAAAAAATTGTAATGAAACATATGACACAGTTGAAAGGGCATGAAGGATAATACAATGATATGATAATATGATATCTCCACGCCCCCAGCCTCATACATAAAACATTACAAAGGCGGTTTAACCTCTTTGTTTCCCCCCCCCACCCCCACTTTTCCTCTCCCAGCCTCCCCACCACCACGGAGGTGACTGTTATTCTGAATCACATGTAGTTTTCAGCATCTTGGTGCCCATAGTGCCTGTGTATCAGGATCCACATTTCTAGAAGTTTCTTTTCAGGACCTCATCTCTGTCCCACTCAAAGTCCTGAGCCTCCACCAATGAGAAGAGCATTCACGTGGATGAGCATGCCTTTGGCTTTTCTGGGCTCGTGCTTGTCTGTTGCCCCATCGGCCTCAGGCAGACCAGTGGGGAAGCACAGCACCGTTCCTAGTGACATGTCGGCCACATGCTGCCCATCTCGAGTGTAAGCGGGTCCTTAACGAGACAGGAGAGCAGAGAAAGAGCTGGTGACGAAATGGTCAGCAGGGGAAAGTTGGGGGGGGTGGGCGCCAGCAAAGAGCCATATGAGGAGAGGGTGCATGCTGGCTGGAGACCCCAGAGAGGCACCCGAGGCCCTCTTTGAGACAACTTGCAAGTCTTCCCATAATTGAACTGTGGTCCTGAGTTTTTTCCTCCGCTGCCTGGGAGACACCCCTGCGCGTGCCCTCTGGCTCTGGTGCTTCTGCTCTATCCGTCATCCTCTGGACAGGCCACCTCTGGCCACTGCTTGGACTGCCTCCGTCCCCAGGTGCCCCTGTCCTGCTACGTCCACCAGGATCCTCCTGGCCTTCCCGCCTCCCCTAGCTCCTGATGCACCAGTGGCCGTGGCTTTGGCCGGGTGCTCAGCCTCCTTGCTGTGTCTGGGCAACTGGGCATCCGCCCCAGCAGCTGTTTGGGACCCAGGCCCCCATCACTTCCGTGCACTTTCCCACAATGCTCAGTGTGGTGTAGACTTTCAGGAGAGGGTCAGTACTTGATTTGTCTTTGCAGTTTCCATAGCTAGGGTCTTTGTCCCCGTGAGTCATTTTTGTAGCAAAAGACAAAACTCCAGCTCCCTGGTCTGTACTGCTTCTTCAGTGGCTCTTCCTATCCCAGAATTTCTCCTTCGTGGGAAAGGTGCTGACACCCCGTCTTCCTCCCCTCTAACCCGGGAACCCCTCGCTTGGCCTGTTACAGTCCGTCAGCCCTGAAATCCCCACCTACCCACCCTAGCCGACCGCACTGCCCCTCACCCGGGCCCCTTCAGGACTTGGGCGTGGCCCCCAGTTCTGTGGTCAGATGTTGCGTCAACTTCCCTGATGCTGGTGTCCCGTGGACCCCCACTGATGAGCACGGCCTCCTGTCACCTAGACCTTAGGTGGGGGGTGTGGAGCAGTCCCATCCCAGAGCCATGACTCGACCGAGTGTCAGGCCCGGTTCTTGATAGGGAGCTGGGCCACGCTGCTGGAGCCCCCCAGGCTGGCACCCTGAGCCCCCTTCTTTCTTGTCCTGCTTGCTTTCACTGCTCCTTTCACCCCGTGCTAAAACTGATAGACCTTTTCCAGGCTAGAGGCTCTGGTGCTGAATGAGGTAGACCCATCATGGAGCTCCTGGTCTAGCATAGTAATTCTCAGCCCTGCTGAGCGCTTTGTAAAAATGCGGGTGTCCACGCACCCTGACAGTTTTGTGTGGTAACCCCGCATTAGAGTCGAGGCATCCGGAGGTTGTTACAGGCGCAGTGTTGCGTCCAACACCCGGCCAAGAGCACAGGCTACCTGCCTCGGTCCGTTTGGGCTGTTGTAACAAACTACCAGAGACAGGCTGGATTAGAAACAAGAGAAAGTTATAGTTCTCGCAGCTCTATAGGCTGGGAAGTCCAAGATCACGGTGCTGGCAGATTCAGCCTCTGGGGGAGGGCCCACTTCCTGGTTCGCAGACGGCCATCTTCTCGCTGTGTCCTCACATGGCAGAAGGGGTGAGGGAGCTCTCAGCAGTCACTATAAGGGCGCTAAGGCCCAGGGCAAGGGCTCCACCCTAGTGACCTGACCACCTCCCCGAGGCCCCACCTCCCAATAGCACACACTGAGGGTTAGGAATTTGGGAGACACATTCGGTCCTTTGTTGTGCCCTGTGCTGAGCACTCTCTCTCAAGCTGGCCCCCTGCCCGTCCATCCAGCCTCCCCTCTGCCTACCCTGGATTCCACCGTGCCGATTTTCTCACCAGCCCCCAGACGGGCCGGGCTCACTCTCACCTTTTTGTCTTTACCTATGCCCCTCCTCTGGCCAGAATCCCTCTCCTCCCTCGGGACTACCTGGCATGTCTTAGGACCACCCTTAAGCCTCACCTCTTGAGAGGCGTCTGGGTGGCACAGTCAGTTAAGCATCCAGCTTCGGCTCGGGTCATGATTTCGCAGTTCATGGGTTCGAGCCCTGTGTCAGGTTCTGTGCTGACAGCTCAGAGCCTGGAGCCTGCTTTGGATTCTGTGTCTGCCTCTCTCTCTGCCACTCCCCCACTCGTGTTCTCGCTCTCTCTCTCTCTCTCTCTCAAAAATAAACTTAAAAACAAACAAACCTCATCTCTTGAAACCTCTCTGGTTCCCTGGCTAGTTGGTACCTATTCCTCTGTGCTCTCTCAACACAACTGTCTTCTAGCATCATTAGCCTCCAAGAGACCAAGGGCCTCCTGGGACAGAGACCTTGTTTGATACCTGAATCCATAGCAGTGAGCACTGGAGCACAGGCTGAGCACCGAGTAGGCCCCTGGCGAAGACTGGTCATTGAGACCCTGCGTAGGCCCGGACACCGCCCGCTTTCCTTCTGCTTGGACAGGCACACGGGCCCCAGTAGACGCTGGTGGCACTTCGGGTCTGCTGTTGGCTCCACCGGAGGTGTCCACAGCTAGAACAAAATGCAGAGCACTCACGAGCGTACGAAAGGATGGGATGGCAAACTGGGAGGGCACGTCGGGTCAGAAAGCAAGTCAGAGATCCGAAGGCCATGGTTCACAGTTGCTTTTGGATTCACAAGAACCAAATGTAGATTACCAGTGCTTCCTAACAATAGTATTGGTAAGAGAATAAAATAAAACAATTCTAGTTTAAACAGTAGCCAGTGACATTCAGAGCTGCAGACTTTGATCTGGAAAAACTGAGCTGTGGGGTGTGAGGCCCGTTAGTAAAACTTCGTAAAGGCCCAAGGTGTTACTGGGAAATTTTAACGTAGACCAAACGGGAATGGGCGAGTCAAATCCTAACTGTAGTATTTACGTAGGAAAGAACGGATTCAGTGAAAACCACGTCACTGAGATGAAAGCAGAAAGATCATTAGGAACAGCCTAACTGTCTACTGGGGAAAATCATTTACTTTTCCACAGGAAAACTCATTGTCCATAAGTATCCATCGGTGTTGGCGTGATTCTGAACAGAGTCCACGTGTTGTTGGGATGAGACTGTCCTGTCCGTGTGTGTGTGTATGTGTGTGTGTGTGTTTAGCTGCTGCTTCCAGGTGACCATCTCCACCACGGGGCGTCAGAACCGACGGAATCCCTGGCCCAGCCCTGACCCCTTTCCTCTTTCTCACAGGGCGCGGTGCCCAAAGGAAACGCCACTAAAGAATTCATCGAGAGTTTACAGCTGAAGCCCGGGCAGGTGGTGTACAAGTGTCCCAAATGCTGCAGCATTAAGCCCGACCGAGCCCACCACTGCAGGTACGCGTGCGCCCCGACCCCCTCCTCCCGACCTGGGCTCGCTTCCTCCCCTCCCCCACCTCTCACCTGCTCTGGAGTAGCACCCCCCACCCCACCCCGCCGCCTGCTTCCAGAGGGTGCCGTCAGCAACAAGACTTCTGGACGTCCCCTGCTCTGGGCAGGGAACGGCCACTGTGACTCTCCCTCCCCGTCTCCGTGAGCTCACTAGATGGGAAAGGGCATTTGGTTTGGGCTCAGGACACCTGTCCTAAGACTTGACTCTCCCACAGCTGATGAAGCGCCCTGCCCTGACAGCCAAGCGCCCTTGACTGTCTCCGCCCGTTTGCGGATCTGTACAATTGAGGGGGTTCCTCCTCTTCCTACCTCACGGCTTTATTAATTAAGGGCACAAGAGACAAAGCTTTAGAAAATCATTCTGTGAGTGTCTAATACTTGACACACTTAAGAGGTGGGCCCCATTCGCTTAAATTTTAGCAAAGGGGTTGTCCTTGAATGAAGGCTTCTCTTTAAAACAAAACTTCGGGCGCCTGGGTGGCTCAGTCGGTTGAGCGTCTGACTTCGGTTCAGGTCACGATCTCGCGGTTCATGAGTTCAAGCCCCACATTGCGGAGCCTGCTTTGGATCCTCTGTCCCCCTCTCTCTCTGCCCTTCCCCAGCTTGTGCTCTCTCTCAAAAATAAATGAACTTGAAAAAAAAAAAAAAAGGAAAAAACTTCTAGGGGCTCCTGGGTGGTTTGGTTGGTTGAGTGTCTGCTCTCGATCTCAGGTCTTGATCTCGGGGTCGTGAGTTCGAGCCCCAAGTTGGAAGCCGCACTGCGCATGAAGCCTACTTGGGGAAAAAACAAAAACAAAGCAAAACAAAACAAACAAACACCACACAACAACCTTCTAGACGTTGTGACAATTGTAGAATTTGGCCCCGAGAGCCATCTCCCCATCTCCTCTGTGGTGATATTTCCCTTTGGTTTTCAGATTTCTTCATTGTTTTGAGTCTTCTCAACAAGAAGACATCTAGCTGAAAACTGCATTTTATCATTACAAGGGAACTTTCAATGATAAATTACAGAAATACAAACGTGTCATTTGGTCCCTTTTTCGGACTGGTGTGTGTTTGGGGCGGGAGGGTCACACCGAGGTCGCACAGCTGGTGAGTACCAGAGACAGGATTGGCTCCCAGTGTTTGCCGCTCCGGTTGGGGGGCTCTTTCCACTAGAATTCCAGTTTGGCGGGGGGGAGGGGGGAATCATGTGACCTGAATCTTATGGACATTTCTCTGTCAGAGAGGTGGCGACCTCCCCAACAAGCTGGCACCTCTTGAGCATGAGGGCCGAGGAGCTTGGACAGGGCCTGTGATCATTGCTGTCTCCTGTGGGGTGTTGGGCGGTTTGGAGAAGCTAAGTGTCTTTGCGCAGAGCCCAGCGTGGGCTGGTCACTTTACCTCTGAGATCTGTGACGGGGGCACCCATCTATCCTTTTCTGCCATCTGAGGCTTGGGAAGCCAGCTGTTTTCATCACCTGAACCAAAAGGCCCAGCTTGCTTGTGTGGTTCCTCAGGCCGTGACTCCAGGCGGCCCGGTGTGGTGGAACCGGCTCCGGCCTTGGTGTTGGAAGGCCAGCCGTGTCCCCGCCACACGTGTCCCCAGACCGTGGACCAGGCAGCACATCGCTCTGAGGCCGGCTCTGTCCCCCGTAAAGGGACTTGCTGCCCCCTGGCTTGTGGGGGTTGAGTCTGGATAACGGAGTCAGCTCGCTGTCCAAGCAGAAGCCGTTTGTGGGTGGAGGCGGGTGCGGGCACTGGGGCTGCGCAGGGTTTATAGAAACACTGAGCTGCGACCTTTGTAGAAAAGGACGTTCGGTGACCACAGTGGTTCTTTCTCTTTCCTCCCTGGGCCCTCGGCTGCCTCCCCTGCCTGGCATTTTCCTCACCGCCGCCTCCTCGCCTCTCTCGCCAGGATGATCCGAGGGAGGTATTCTTGAGTGCTAGTAAACAAATCAGCTTGAGCAAAACAAGAGCCGCTGACTCAGATGAACTCTGGTGAGGCTGTCTGTGAGGGCCCGTGGTGGCCCGGGACGTCTGGGGACCCGCGATTTGGGATACGCACGGTCTCCGGCCCGCCAGACGCAGCGGGTTTTGCCTGGGCCGGGAGGCCCGCTGCCTGGCTCGAGAGTTGCGGTCAGTCTCCCTGCTCAGGCGAGGGTGCGTGTCCACGTCCGTGAGCGCGCATCCAGCTTTTTGGTTCCTGACCTCCCAGCAGAGCCCGTGGAATTTAAAACTGGCCCCGTTCCCTGAGCTCTGGTGGGTACCACAGACGCTTCCTGACCCTGGACGTGTAGATGCTCCTTCCAGCCCGGTGGTGGGTGGGTGGGTCTTCTTTCCACGAAGGGGCACTCTGGAACCCCAGGCTGCTTTCATCCCGGCGCTGAGGACCATGGAGGCATGTGGAAACCCCATAGGGAGCTGTTCACACTAACGTGGACAGCCAGGGTGTTGGACTCATGCAATAGGTTCCTCTTGCACGAGGAGGCGGAGACCTGTGACCCTGGCAAAGCCTCACACCCCTCCATACACCCCTCGCCCCCACACGCACATAACATGCTGAGGCTGGGATGGTCACGGACTGCTAAAGGCCCCTGTCTCTCTCTCGTGGTTATTATGACTGCCGATAAAACTTACACAGCAGTAGTATTGTTTTAAAAGCATTTGACCTACATCATCGCTAACCTTGGGAGATTGGGTCGGGGCCAATCCTGCAGAGGGTGGTTCGGAGAAGCTGAGTTTCTCTGCCCGGAGCCCAGCACGGGGATCTGAGAGCAGTGTTCTGTCCGCTACGCTGGATTGCCCTACCCGAAATTGTTGCGGAGCTGGGACCGGGATGCGGTAGATGCCTTTTTGCATCTTTCCTCCTGTCCTGCTGGGCGTCCCATTCTGATGTGGTGGGGCCACTTCCCAGGCTAGCTCTTTCCCATCTGTGGCATCAGGACCCGCACTCAGCCGACCCTTGCTTGGTAAGCACCTCTGCAGGGAGAGACACAGGCCCTCACGGACACAGCTGTGTCTCCATGGTGGGCCATCACCCAGGCCAGGCAGGGGCCTCAGCCAGCTCCTCTGGGGCTGAGCGCCAAGGGCCCTCGGACCTCGCCAGAGAAGGAACACAGGCGAGAAGGAGCCTGAGGGCATGGGAGCCCGTGAGCTTGTTGGGCTCCACCAGCCATTTGAGGGAAGTGCTTCGGGGCCTGAAAAATGGCAGGGAACCTGGAGGAAGAGGGAAGGAGAGACATCGCCGTCTTCTGGAACATTGATTTAAAAACACGGAAGGGCTCAGGAAACCCCGAAGGCAGGAACGTAAAAAAAATACCTCCATCGAAGACGTTTCGTCTCTCCAGTGACTGTTAGCGCAGGTTGAGGACCAGCTGCCAGGCCCTGGTGCCTGTGCCCCAGGAGCTCGCTCGCCCGCAGTGTCTCGCACAGGGGGCACAAAATGGTGCCCCAGAGGAGTCCCAGGAGGGGGCTGGTGCACTCAGTACGGAAAGAGCAGCGCGGAGCCCCAGAGAGAAGAGGTTCTGCCGGGCGGCAAGCCTGGGTAAAGGGCCCCCTGCCTGCCTTGTCTGGGGAGGGGACCCCGCAGAGCCCCCGGCCCACCCAGCCACGGGGAACGGGAAGAGGGCTGGCTCTGAGGCGACCGATACCCCAGTGAGGTGTCCAGGGTTGTGGGAGGCCGCATTTTTTTCTTCCTCCTGACAGATGGCACCTGAGGCGAAGCAGCTGGGCGGCCGCGGGCAGGCCTTGCCCTTGTTCTCCAGGCCCCAAGTGCAGAACCGTTCAGGCTGCTAGTTTTGAGAGCCGTGGGTGAGACGGCCCCTGATCAGGGCCATGTTCACGGATGGACTCCCCCCACCCACACGTACCACCTCCCGGCCCCAGAGCCTGCCTCTGAACAACTGCACCAGCCGGGGAAGAGGGACCACCTCGGCATTCCGTGTCTCCGCGGGCAGGAAGCTCGGAGCCTGGCACTCAGGGCCACCTTCTGTAGCCCAGCTGCTGTGCTCACTTGTCCTGCTCCCTGGAGGAGGAGGAGTGTTCTGGTGTGGCCTCCCAGGGACACGTAACCCGTTGTGAAACTCACTTCTTGGGGCGCACGCGGGGTCTCTTGAGAAGCTGGGAGGAGAGCAAAGGACGGATGTGACAGCTCATTGAAACCCTGGGCGGCTTTCGGAGGATGTCAGGCCACTTGACCCCTCCGTGCTGCTGAGCAAACACTGCCTCAGAGCACCTACCGGAAGCCCCTTGGAGAAGGTGGCAGTGGCACTGAGCCGCCAGGCGCCCCTCCCCTCGGGAGTTTGGGCCCCAGATTGGAAGGGAGCTAAGACCCCAGGGCTGAGGAAGGACTTGCAAGGTGGCCCCACGAAGGGAACGTGGGGCCTGATGGCTGCGGCCCAGGATGCAGGGAGCAGCTCATTCTTCACTGTCTACTTGTCTGTACTTTGAAACTTGTCTACTAGAGGAGGCGCCCGGGTGGCTCAGTCGGTTCAGCGTCCGACTTCGGCTCAGGTCATGATCTCACAGTTCGTGAGTTCGAACCCCGCATCAGGCTGTCTGCTGTCAGCGCAGAGCCTGCTTCGGATCCTCTGTCCCCTCTCTTTCTGCCCCTCCCCCACTTGCACACACGTGCTCTCTCAAAAATAAACATTTTGAAAATTATTAAACTTGTATACTGGGAACAAGTGTTAGCTAATGAAATATACATTATACATATTCACATGTATGTTTGTAATTGGAAACACATGCATACAGAGAGAGATGGGTTTATATCCCTGACTTTATATCCCTCCAGGTCCCTTTCGTGCCTCCTTCTTCTCCTGCTCTCCAGGTTTCCAGGGAGATTCTGGAGCTGGGCCAGCATCTCTGAGATGTGCCCATTTCCCCTGTATTAGGGAGGACCTTCAAGGTTGTGGAGAAGAACAAGGGTGGAGACTGACCAGGCCCCCACAATCTGTGGTCACCTTTTCCTTACAACACTTACTTCCTGTGGATGGGGAAGCCGAGACCCCCAAGCTTGGCCAACCTGACCAGGGTAGCTCAGCAGCCCCAGGTCTGCCTTGCCACCAAAGCTCACGCTGTGCTTAGAAAAAGCCACACGTCCTCCTTGGGGTGCGGATGAGCCCGCAGCCCCGAGTTGGCCGTGGCTGTCCTTCAGAGTGGTCTGCACCTCCTGGCCTGGAGCGTGGGGAGCAGCTCACGTCCACACCCAGAAGAGCTACTTCCCTGCTGTCCCTGCCCTGACTGTCGGCCAGCCAGAGCTCAGCAAGTGTGAGGTCCCCCCGTGTGACCCTGATGAGAGCCTTCTGCCGGGCTCCACTTGCCACAGCCCATGGTGTGCTTGATGAAGAACCTGAGATAAAGTTAGTTGTGGAAACAAGTGGAAAAAAAAGCTGGGGTGAACTGAGGGGCTTTCAAAAGAGAAAAACCTCTAATCATCTTATTTCCAAGTTTACCTTTACAGTATTTCAAACTGTGTGGAATAATACTCTCAAGGAAATGTCAAGGAGCCTATGTTAATAAATTGAGGAAGGACCAATTTCTCAGTCCCAAAATGAGCCCAATCACAAGGTAGTAATTTGCAAATTAGAGAGAGAGAGTGTGCACACAAGCACAAGTGGGGGCGCAGAAGGGGCAGAGAGAGAGGAAGAGGGAGAATCCCAAGCAGGTTCCATGCCGTCAGCCCAGAGCCCAATGTGGGGCTCGATCTCAGGAGCCACGAGATCATGAGCTGAGCCGAAGTTGGATGCTTTAACCAATTGAGCCACCCAGGCGCCCCAAATTAACAGGATTTCTGATCGACACTTAAGCTCAAATACATTCTGCTTTTTCAGCTAAGTGGATGCTGTCTTAGAGGTATAAGTTCTTGAAGGGGCCCTTCCTGCCGCCCTGAGACGTCCTGCACTTGAGCCCACTCTGTGCCCTTCCAGCGCCCTCGTTGGGCCACCCTCCCTGCTAGCGCCCGGCCCTTGGGGTTTTGGTCTTTGGGGGGGAGTTAGGAGCGGCTTCTTTCTGTACCCACCCCAGCCTGTCCACTTTCAAAACTGTTTCTTTGCTCTGTCCCTCTCAATAAACCAGATTCCCAGCCCAGTTACCGCCAGAGAGCAGCTTCCGGCTCAGATCCCCTCAGTTCCATCCTGTGTCTGTGTTAAACAAGAGAAGGGGCCTTGTTGACAAATGACTGTCCCCTGTTTGGAATGACGTGACCCTGGGGGTCCTGACCCCACCTTCCAGGCCCCTTGCAACACACCCAGCAAGCGGGACACGGGGCAGAGCCCGAGGAGGCCCCAGCCGCGGAGTAGAGCTGGGGGGTGGGTTCTCTGCTCCCCTCGGGTCCCCGCCACCGTGAGGACACCACTAAAGGTCTGCCTTGTGGGTCCTTTCAGTGTTTGTAAGCGGTGTATTCGGAAGATGGACCACCACTGTCCCTGGGTCAATAACTGCGTCGGCGAGAACAACCAGAAGTACTTTGTCCTGTTTACAGTAAGTCAGCTTCCAAATCCTGCCCCACCCTCCGCCGAGCGATGGAGCGCTTTGGGCCTCCGAAAATTCTTGGCACGCAACAATGGTTTTTGCTGCTGTTCCAAACACCACGTGGCCATGTAGACCTGCGCCTTTCTGCCAAAGCACTCCTAGCTCAGCCACGGCCTGCTCGTAGGCCCTTCGCCTGAGCGTCTAGAACACGGGCTAAAGCGGGTTGGCTCTAAGCAAGGGCCTTGTTCCTGTCCCAAGCGTCCAGTCTGAGTAGCTAAACAAGGCAGTTCTGGTGATGACAACAAGCCCTCCCTCAGCTGCAGGTGAATAGAGGATAGTGTGAGGACTAGAGCACCTACTGGCAGTCAGCACCTTGACTTTCTGAGTGAAGGGAAGCCACGGGCCCGGAGCGCCCCCGCCCACCCAGGGCCCTGGTCACGCCTGGTCACAGGCGCTCGTCCGTGCACTCCTGGTGAATAGCTGCTCGCCTCGGTCCCAGGCCTGGGGTGCCAGACCGGTAGGGCAATCAGCAGATGCCTCCCTGGCTCTCTCCTGGTCAACCCTCAGCCTGACTGAGTGTTCCGGAATGGGAGGTTCTGAGGGCCCCTGTCCCGGGAGCCTGCGCGGTCAGAAGGTTCTCACAACAATGGCGTTTGCCCTGCTTTCCTGTTTCAGATGTACATAGCTCTCATTTCCTTGCACGCCCTCATCATGGTGGGATTCCACTTTCTGCATTGCTTTGAAGAAGACTGGACAAGTGAGTATATGCCAGGGCCTCCCTCCCTGCCCCCCGGGGCAGTGTGTGACCCAGGCGGGGCGGGCTCTCGGTTTGTCTCATGGTGCCAGGGGCCAACCCCATTTTATCAGATCAGCAGCAAGCCTACAGACTGCCCAGGGAAGGGACAGCAGAGGCCCGAACCTCTCTTCATGAAATAAAGCAGCCCCTTAAAAGTTCCACAGGTAAAGTAGTGAGGCGGACAGACCGCGTCGCCCGAGCGCGCCTGGGGGAAATGCAGACCCCCCCGCCCCCCAGAAGCACGTCCCAGGGCGTGGGAGCCCTGCCAGGGAGAGGACCTTTGCTTCTGTGTCTTTAAGAAGAGGCACTTTAATCAAAAGTCATTTCCTTCTGATCTCCTGGAAATCCGTCTTGAACTTTGGGGTTGTTTTGTTTTGTTTTGTTAGTGGTTGTCTTTTAACTGCATAATTCCCAATCTACGTAAAGATCGTAGAGCAAAGCTTCCCGCTTTAGAAGTACCCGTCTCACGGCGCAAACACCAAGGAAGGAGCTCCAACCAGACGACCGCATAAATCCTGAGGAAAAAGTAAATGCCGAAGGAAGTCAGTGCCGTTTTGTGATTTTTAAAGGAGAATAAAAAAATAAGAGATAAGGAAAAGAATTTTAAATAGGTGCTGGAGGAATTAAGAGAGGCCACGTGCTGGGCGAGATCTCGCACACATACGGTCCGTGAGAGCAGAAACATCAGACGGGTCCCCGTTTTCCTTCTCCCGTCTTCCAGAAGTTTCGCTCTTCCCGCACGTACTGTCTTCTCGGCTCTCTTGCTGGTCTTGTTCCGCAGAACCGGGGAGCCCGTGGGAAGCGGGGGGATCTTTAGCTCCCAGCCGGCTGCGAAGAGACTTTCCCTGCCTCTGCCCGTGGTTTGGCATCCGCCGCCTTCCGCCCTCTGTGGCCCTGCCCCCTGCCCTGTCCGGCCCGGCCCCGCCTAGGGGAAGAGACCCCACGAGTCTCCGTCTGTGCGCTGCAGTGACCAAGTACCATGGACTGGGTGGCCTAAGCATTTATCTCGCCGTCTGGAGGCTGGGAAGTCCAGGATCAAGGTGCCGGCCGGTTCAGCTCCTGGTGCGGGCTGTCTACCTGGCTTGCAGACGGCCACCTTCTCCTGTGACCTCACACGGCAGAGAGAGGAAAGCAAGCTTTCTGGTGCCTCTTATACGGGCACTAACCCCACCGTGAGGGGCCCCTACCGTCACAACCTCGTCTAACCCTCAATACCTCCCCAAGTCCCCATCTCCAAATAATATCACCTGGGGGGTGGGGCTTCCAAATACGAGTTTTGCAGGTGACACAATTCAGTCCATGTCCCCGTGTCCCCCAGTTTTCGTGACTACTGCATTTCTGGCGCCAGCCAGAGAGGGGTGGGTCAAGCTAGTGGATAGTGGGGAGAAGAGTAGGGGCGTCCATAGCATCCTGCGTAGCTGGGCAGGGCACCAGCGCGTTCCTCGGTGAGCATTCTGAATGTACACGTATCCTGCCAGGCCCTGGGGATCCAGTCCAACTCCAGATGTGGCCTTGGCGACTTGACGGTGGAGTCTGACAAGGACGTTCTATCAACCCCATCGCTCCCCCTACCCCCTGCCGTCGGGCTAACAGACACAGGCAGTGATGAGAGTGACACTCGCCATCAATGAGGCAGAACGTCTCTGTCTTCGGCTCGCAGCTGGTAGGGGCCATTTCATTAATGCCTGCCAAGAGCCAGCGTGAGCAGTGCCTTATTTCAGCGTCACCACAAGCCCGCAGGGCGGGAGAGATGCTCCCACTTAGCAGATGATGAAAGCTGGGGCTCACAGGGGTGGAGCAAGTCCCCAAGCTCACACAGCTAAGAAGAGGGCCGTGACTCAAGCACCAGCCCGGAGCGGGCTCTTCCAGCCCCGCCTGGATGACTCCAGCGCCCCGAGTCCTCCCTGCATGTGCTTGATCGTCTGCAGTCAAGCTCCGTGACCAAAGAGGCTTGGGGCACGAGTTCCTGTGGCAGCTAAGGCTAGGAGGACCATCCCCAAAGCGGAAGCCTGAGGTTGGCCGTGCATGACGGTCACCACCATCACTGCTCAGCCGTGGATGAGCGGCCTTGCATCCAGCTTGTGCAAGAAGGGAGTGTCCCCAGAAGGAGGGCATTTGAGTTGATGTTGAGAGAAGGGTCGAGTGGTAGTTCCGCGGGCCCTGGGTCTGGCTTCTGCCTCCCCCACTCCATTCGTAGTCCCCGGGGCCCACTCAGGAGGCCATGGGTGGAGGACATGCCGTGGCCCTGGGCTCTGCCACCAGCTCCAGCCCCAGGGCAGCCCAGGTGGCTAAGGAAGGAGCAAGGACCTCCGTCCGGGGAGCACCCGCCACGTGCTCACCCTGGGCCGGTGCCGAGCTGTGCAGATGCTCTCCCGTGCATTCCTGAGCGGACCGCCAAACCAGAGCTCAGAGAGCCCCGGCCTTGTGCCCCCATTCTTTCGTTACCAGGCGCTGCTCCGAGGCTGGTTGTACCGCAGGGAGCCAGTGTCCCTTCCTCCTGCAGCCGGAGTTGTGCTGGGAAAGGCAGGCAGGAGGCAAGGGCGGGAAGAAACACGACCGCACGGTGTGCGGGACGGGAAAGGCGCAGGAGCCGGAACGGAGTCTCCGTGGCGGCATCTTAGTAGCAGCTCGTGGTCGGGAGTTTCTTCCAGGATCCTCACCCTGCTGCGTCTGCCTGACCGCAGAACCGTTGGCCTGCCCACCTCCCGGCCTCGCACAGAGGCAATAAGGGAAACGTCTGGAGGCATTGTTATGTCCCGAGAGAAACGTGAGGAGATCAAGGCATTTGGAGGAGATGTTCCTCACCCCCACCACCCATACGGTGCCCATTCCCAGGTTTGACCTCCCTTGCCCCTCCGCACCTTCCTGTGAGGGAGGCGGCAGGGTGGCTCAGAGGGGCACCAAATCCCCAGATAGGGTCCCTGAGTTCCCAAAGCCCAGGGAAGCCCGACCCTGCCAGGACCCCTCCAGCCAGGGAAACAGGCCTGAGCACCGGGGCAACAAGAAACGCGCACCACGACCCGGGGTGACAGGCCCAGGCGGCTGTCAGCGGAGGCAGGAGTCCCACGGTAGTGAGTACTGTCAGCTGGGGCCCCCACCGCCCAGTGTCTCCCCCAGGTGCCCCCGCTGAGGGAGACCTCACCGTCTCCCATAACACCTCTGCTTTTGTCTCCATTTGCGGGGGGCGCGGGGGCGGCTTCTTAGTTAGACTTGGTTCAGACAGAGGATTCTGCTGTTGAAGACAGAGCGGTGAAACCTTGCTGCTGTACCGAGGAGGGAGCGGAGGCCCGGACAGTCAGCCTGGGCTCGGAGAGAGGTTGGGAGAGTGAACGCGCCAGGCGGCCCTCCGGTTGGACTGACCGTCTCAGTGATGCAGACGCTCCCGAGAAGGATGTTTCCCACGGGGCTTGTTTCACACCCGGCTCGGGGCCAAGCCCGGCAGCCAGGCCGCCCCCTTGTAAAACCTCGAGTCCCAGAACCACTTGAGTGATCCTCCAGATGTGCCCCTTCCGGTCACCCAGAAGCAGACAGAGGGACCGGAACGTCCGGAAAATTCACAGCCAGACCAGAACCAGACTGAGGCCGCTCCACCTGTACAGCCCACGTTGTGCTGAGGAGAGGAGGGCCTCCCTGCCTTCATGCCTCAGCCCCGGGGGCCCTTCTGGGTCCTTCCACGTGCTTGGCACCAGGATACAGACACACTGGCTAGGAAAGAGAGTGAGCAAGGAACAGGGGTTAGGAGGGGCGGGATGGGCCCCGCCAGGCCAGGAGGAGCCGAGTCCCGCTGGGCCGAGCAGTGCGAGCGGGCGGGGGGTGGGCAGCAGCCCCAAGTCCCACATGCCCCTTTTCTTCCAGAGTGCAGCTCCTTCTCGCCACCCACCACGGTGATCCTCCTCATCCTGCTGTGCTTCGAGGGCCTTCTGTTCCTCATTTTCACATCAGTGATGTTTGGGACCCAGGTGCACTCCATCTGCACAGACGAAACGGTAAGCGGGCGGCCTGCCCACCAGCTCCAGCCCTGGGCTCGGGGCATGGGAGGGGCGGGGGGGGGGGGGCGCAGTGGGTGTGGTCGGCTTGCAGGCCAGACCCGGGAGCCCAATGCCCAGGGCCCAGGTGTGCAGGGTGTGCACGTGTGCGCACACACACACACACACACACACACACACACAGATCCCTCCTTGGGGCCGGCACGGCAGGTTGCACCAGGAATGGGACCCAGCAGCCTTGGGAAGGGTGCTCATTGCCAAAAGACCTTCCGTCTTCCCTTGATGGTTCTGTCTTAACACACTGTGCTGTGTCAGGCACTCTGCTGGGCCCGGGGACATCCTTCCCACCCGACGGCCCTAGGCCTGCAGAGAGGATGATGGACAAAGGAAGGGTGCCTTAGCTGGCACGGGCAGGGTCAATTTCCCACAGGAGGTGACTTCACGAGCAGGTCCAGAGGGCAGAGTCAGGAATCAGCCTGCCTCAGACCCCGCCGAGCGGTGGGCAGGGGCTCTCACTTGGCCTCTAGGTACCTCTGCCTGGCCCAGCTCTGGCCCAGCTCATCGTTTGCCTTCTCCCCACACCCCACTCCTACCTCCACCCTACCCACAGCCCCACCTCTGGGAACTTTCAGGCAGCTGGCTGGGCAGGACTGAGGCCCACTCACCCGGCGCCACGGACGACACCGCCTCCTGACTGTCCTAAGTGTCCAAAGCCTCAAGGTGGTCAATCCATTGCTGTGATGTGGGCATTTCTTCCTTTTTCGGCTTTGGGTTCCAGACGAGGGGCCCCAAGTCGTAGGTCCCTCCCGCCACTATTCCTGCCTTCCCAAGGTCCCCCCTCAGGTGGCAAGCCTTGGTCATCTACGGGCCCTCCGGGGCGGCTCTGGGCCTGCTGACTAGTCAGCCTCAGGTGGTGGCTCATAGGAAGACACACTCCCTGCCCCTGCTGCCTAGGCCCCTCCCTGCGGGTGTGGAAAATCAGGCGTTTACCCTCCCGGCAGCCAAGGCAACATCGTTTAGATCGTGGGGATCCCCGGCGGTGTAGAATGTGAGGGCTTGGGGGCTCTCGGCAACTTTTTTATCCTTTATAAGAGATAGCGTCATTGTAAGAGTTTCTTTCAAAATAGTAGCCCATGGTATAGTTCCAGCTGTGTGTCCAAGCAGTAAATGCAGCCAACTTCTCTGCATAAGACCTGCAGGGACCCCAGAGGTGACCGGCCCGGCCCGCCCCCTGTTGGATGCTGCCAGGCCCCACAGGCCGTGGTGTGGGGGAGCCCGAAGGAAAGCTCACACAGCCCGGGCCCTAGTTGTTCTCCCCCTTCAGGGCCTTTCCTGAAGGGGATTGTGTTGGGGAGGAAAGGAGAAAAGAAGGAAGGGCCCCGCTTGGGAAGGGATGCCTTCCCCTCCACTTGCGTCCGCCCAGTCCCTGGCCATGAATAGAGGCTTCACTTAGGCTGGCCCCTCAGGCTCCTCCCTACTCCTGCTCACCAGAGACCACGGCAGCCAGCTGCTCCAGCCAGACGCTCGCTCGGCCAGGCTCCTGCCAGGCTGCTTCTCTCCTCAGGCCCTGCCTGCTCATCAGCTCCATCGGAAGGGGGGAGAAGGGAGGGAACTCTTCCTCCCCAGCCTACTCTCCCCGTGAGACTTTGTGGGGTGGGGGTGGGGGGGTAGCCCAGGCTCTGGACAACCACCAGATGGCCCCTGGCCCCACTTGTTCCCAAGGAAGCACTAGGAAGCCGTTTGCCGTGCCTGGGGCTGGCTGTCTGTCCAGGCAGCCCCTCTAACCTTTACTAATCCCTTTCCTTCCTCCTCTATGGTGGCTTCTCCCCTCCCCCGCCACGGTCTCTTACTCCCGATGGACCTTCTCAGGTCTGCCTTGCCAGCGCCGCTAAACAGGGTGGCTTCTTGACCTCCCAGACTGGCAAGACTCACAGCGCCAGAGTGGTCATTGATTTGTTTCTTTCTTCCTTTCTTTTTTTTTTTTTTTTTGTCTGCAAAGTGGTCATAGTGGCATCAAACTTGAACCTAGCCCAAAGGAAAGGCCAGCAACGGCTCTCACGATCGCGAGCCCCTGCCAGCTCTGAGGCTTGTGGCACCAAAGCCTTCTCCGTGTTCCCACACACCGCCGGGCCCGGCACCAGGCCGGAAGCGCCCCTGCAGAACCTGGGCCACGTAAATATGCACCTTCCCTTAGCAAAACACCGGAAGGGCATGACCAGAAATGCTGGCCTAGGCCTGGGCGTGAGTTTGCTCGGTTTCCCCTCCCTGCCTGGAGGGGCTTGTAAACTAGGTGCCCATGCCCCACCCCCACAAAAAGCGTGATTTTTTTGTTGTTCCCTTTAACACTTTTTATGAGAGAAAGAGAAGAAAAGCGTAGCATGCAGATAGCTTTATGGCTTTCAAAGGAAGCATTTACTCCATTCACCTCAGGCTAATGGACGTCCCTCCCCAAAAACCAACAGCAATAAAGTGCTTGACTGAAAGTATGATTGTTCTTGTTTTCAGGGAATAGAACAATTGAAAAAGGAAGAGAGAAGATGGGCTAAAAAAACAAAATGGATGAACATGAAAGCCGTTTTTGGCCACCCCTTCTCTCTAGGCTGGGCCAGCCCCTTTGCCACGCCAGACCAAGGGAAGGCAGACCCATACCAGTATGTGGTCTGAAGGACCCTGACCAGCATTGCCCCTCAGACACAAACCACATCACAGCACTACCGTCCCATCCGTCCTCATGAATGTTTAAATCGAAAAAGCAAAACAACTATTCTAAAACTTTTTTTTTTTTTTTTTTACATCTCAAGTAAAATGGCTGAGCATTGCAGAGAAAAAAAAAAACGTCCCCATGTTTTATTTTTAAAAGATCATCCTTTCTATTTTTTGGTGACCGAAGCTGCTCTTCCCCCCCCCCCCCCCTTTTTTTAAATCACTTCTCTGGCCTCTGGTTTCCTCTCTGCTGTCTGTCTGGCATGACTAACGTGGAGGGTGCTGTCTCCGGGCCAAGCCCACCTCTACTAACTGAGTGAGACTTAACACCGGTACGCGGATGGACCGGCCCGGACGCCCAGTTGGGGATGCGTAGGAGAGGCAGGAAGGCCATGGCCTCCCACTGCCCAGGAGGCGGTGGCAGGCACCCCGATGGGACTTAAAACCTCACCGAAGACACCAAAAGAGGGGCAGGATCAGGGCTGGAGCCCTAAGACGGGCCCTTGACACGGCGGCCTCATCCCCCACGTGGACACGGTTTGCCTCCTCGCACGCCATGGGATTGGGGTGCTTAGAGTGACTTTTGGGGGGAGGGTGGTGGGATCAAAGGGGTCTCATTTGTATTCTGAATCACCAATTATATTCCCGCTGATTATTTGGACGAATGTGAAGGAGAGAAGTTTTTCCAGTTCAAAATGCCTTACACAGTCAAAAGGAGAAAAAAAAATCATGCGATTTCAGGTTTCCTTTGTCTGATTACTCTTAGCACCCGCCCTCTCCCCTGTCCTAGCAAGGTGTCAGTTAAGCGGCAATAATGCTGAGTGACAGAGTGACACAGCACAGTCCCCAAGCGCCCAGCCCCGCCGTCAACCACCCCCCTCCCCCGAACCCATTTTGTAAATCGCTAAAGTGGGCTCCCTTTCTGATATTTTAGACACATAAATGTACACGTACCCACATCTTCTCTGTATTTTAACCTGGGAGGCTGTCGTCCTGGCCTGGGGCTGCCCACGATGCGGGGGCGACATTACAGCCCCCAGACTTTTGAAAGCTGGCAGACGGCCACCCCTGCTCCCCGGAATCATCAATCGGCTGGCGCCGGGGACTGAGGAGCGTTTCCACCTGGAGGCACTTCCTGTGTGAAACCCCATTTAAAAGAGGAAGGCCTGAAGATAGCGGGGAGATGAGACGGGGACGGGGAGTGCCCGCTGCAAATGCAGAAATCACAGACATCTGAGCGCTGACCATCTGTGAATCTGTACACGTGGATTTGGTTTTTTGTTTTTTTTCGTTTTTTTCGTTTTTTTTGTTGTTTTTTTTTTAACGTGATCACCACGAAGCTCCTTTTTTAGCTTGTGCTTGGGGAGGGGCGGGGGTAAGGGTTATTAAGCCCAATCAGGATAGGGAGGAGATTCCTCTAGCCTATGTGATTTTCCATGAACAGTAAGTGGAGCGTGCTGCCTCTCTTCGATTCTGTCCGTGCTTCCACATGGAAACAAAAATGCAATAAAATTTTTCCAAAACCTGTTCTCCTTGAGCCGTGCTCTCTCACCTTGTTCCCTTCCGGGACAGCCCTGGCGGGGCCTTCGTTCCATTGCTCTTAAAGGATCTTTATCTCTGCGGCTCTTGAGCGAGGTTTCGGCCGTGTTGTTTTTAAAGGGCGCTAGGCACCCCGCTCTTGACCGAGCCTGCCCCTGGGCCTTGGCTCTGGCTTTCGGCAGCCTGAATCCCTCATATGCTCCTGGGCTACAGAAGTCTTCAAGTCTGCAGACTTTGCTTAGTCCCACGCGTGGGGAAGAGGCGCGTCGGCCGCTGCCCACCCAGCAGAAAGCAGAGTCGGGCCAGGGGAAGTCGCTGAAAACCTCCACGGACAGTGCCAGTGCTTCGAGGAGTTCCTCATCCCCCGTCCCACGTGAGCCGCGACCCTTCCCCAAGCCAGTCAACTCTGCCTTGACTCTCCTATGCACTTGATGTTTGCTAGAAGTCAGGGCTGAGATCTGAAGCGGGTTGGGTTTTTATTTTAAGTAGTTTAAAAAAAAAATTTTTTTTTTTTTTAATATTTATTTGAAAGAGAGAGAGAGAGGAGCATGAGTAGGGGAGGGGCAGAGTGCGACAGACACGGAATCCGGAGCAGGCTCCAGACTCTGAGCTGTCAGCACAGAGCCTGACGTGGAGCTCGAACCCACGGGCTGGGAGATCGTGACCTGAGCCGAAGTAGGATGCTTAACCGACTGAACCACCCAGGCGCCCCTGAAGCGGTTTTTTTTAATGCTCTGTTTAAATCTCATTTATAGCATTTGTTTCCTACAGGCTTTTTTCCCTTCTTTCCTTCCTTCCTAACAGTTCCCTGAAGTGTGTGAAGAATTGTCTCTGACCTGCTCCCTCCCCTCAGGGATCCATCCCGTGGGAGGCATTGCTGCCTTTCTGGTCCTCCCTGCTGGGGGTATATTTTTTAAGTATTTGGTTGCCCTCCTAACACTCCATCTTCAAGGCTTTTTTTCTTTTTTAAGTGACCCAGGTTGGTTCTTTTCCCCATGGAATTTCTAAGGAATGCAGCAGATACTGCTGAAAATGTATTGATTTTTTTTTTTTTTTTGAGTCCTAAAAATAGAAATTCATCCTTTAAACCTGAGCCTAGTATGCATATCCTCCCCAGAGAAAAAGGCTGCTTTTTGACAGCCTTTTCCCGTATGATTCTACCTCTGGGCTTTGACGAGCCCTTGGGCTGAAAGAAGGAATGTTCCCAGGCTCTTCAGCCAGAGGGATATGCTGCTCTCAGCAGATAGGAATATCCCAAGACTCCCGGTGGATTTCCTAGTTCACGTTCATGGAGATGGAAGACAGTTTTCCGGGAGTTATTAACTAGGGAACGAACGCGGCTGTCGTTGGGAGTAGAGTGACTGGTCCGCAGCCTGGCGTCCGCACAGGAAGAAGCGATCCCCGCCAAGCTCTCGGCATTTCCAGACGGCTGAGGACACAGGACGTGTCTCCCCACAAAGGCGGCCCAGCTTTTGGCTCTGACGGCGCTGGATGGCACGCACTTGCGAAATGGGTCTGTAGCAGCCGTGGTCTTTCGGAGTGGGGGCCCTGGAGAGTGGCCGGGAAAAACCAAGGAAGGTGAGGTGGCCGGCTGGATTGGGTGACTCCCTCCCACCTGTGACCTCAGGTTTGTGCCCATAGCAACCGGACTGACCGTGCAAAAGGCCTGCGTCCGGGCAGATCTCTGCCTATGTGCCCGGGCTGGGTGACCTTGTGCCCACGAAGTGAGCTTGGGCAGCCGTGCGTGTGTCACATCCCCTGCTAGTCACACCGTCTCATCTCTGGAACACTTTATCTTGGAAGAACCAAAAGTCAGGCACCCGGAATCACCGGTTCTTGCTCATTCTGG
Source organism: Leopardus geoffroyi (assembly GCF_018350155.1). Classification (NCBI taxonomy): domain Eukaryota; kingdom Metazoa; phylum Chordata; class Mammalia; order Carnivora; family Felidae; genus Leopardus; species Leopardus geoffroyi. The sequence goes on along the minus strand of NC_059331.1, from coordinate 14,868,120 downwards.
CTCGGCCACTGAGAAAGTTACGACCCCCCTTCCTGTTGCAGGGATCTTTCCGATGAGGGAAGTTAAGAAATGTTTATTAACCACCCGTGTGACGTGAGCATCCCCCACAGAAACCCCGGACTTCAGGAGCCCACCTTGGGCTCTCCCAGCCAGGCTGACGGGCTTTTAGCTTCTCTCATCTCACGGCTTGCGGTGCATCGGCCAGACGGGTGAGCCAGCCAGTGGAGCCAGGGGGTCTCAACATAGAGGGCGCCCTTAAATACCAAAGAAATGTGAAGAGAGGAAGATTTTGCCAGAAGCCCTCTCAAGAATCTTCCTGCTGGCAGTGCCCCGAGGCAGTGCTGGTCTGGTCCCCAGACCAGCAGCATCCGCATCACCTAAGAACTTGTTAGAAATGCCCATGCTGAGGCCCCAGCCCAGACCCTACCCAGTCGGAAACTCTCGGGGCCGGGCCCAGCGATCTGGATTTCACAAGCCCTCCACGTGACTGGGACACACGCTCAAGACTGAGAGTCCACTTGGGGCGCGCGGGGGTCACCCCCGAGGTGGTCGGCCCCTGGTGCCTGCCGACGATACGGTCCCATGTGGTGCTGGGTGGGGCGTGCTGACCGGAAGCCCCACTCCCCTCACGACCCACAGCCTCCCCGACCAATGAATGCTGAGCAGACGGGAAAAGTCTCTCTTGGAAGGGGAGCCAGGCTAGTAGTCTGTCCAGCGGCCTTTCCGCACATGTCATCTGTCCGACTGGGTTCTGCTCCAAGGGGTCCACAGGATAGAAGGACTTCACGGTGACACGGAAACAGGCCGCTGGCCACTGTACTCTCCCCAGCCCCAGACCTCATTGGTGACCAAGAAAGTCATTGGTGACCTGACCATCGTGGGTACTCTAGCAAATCCGAGTGGCCGCCGGGGGAAGGCACATGGTCTCCCAGGGATGTGAGGATGCCCCAGATTTCTGCTGCTGTAGTGTAGTCTGGTCACCACGTCCTTCCTGTGTGACTTTGGGCACTCACGCCTCCATCTCTTCTGTGAAACCGGGGAGCTTGTCCAAATCGCAAGGTTGCGGTGAGGATTACATGAGGGTCGTGAATGTCAGCATGACGATGGCTTTCGTAGATGTTGGCTCCGTTAGACCTCTGCTGTTTCAAAGCGCACTCACAACTGTTGGTGATCTGTGAGATGGGTTCATTGGGGTTCGCCACGGCAGTTTTTAAAAAAATAAACATAAAAATGCATTACAGTTGTAGAATACGTGTGGTTTCGTGAAACTTTGCGGGGGGTGGCGCCGGGCCGCACAGAAAAGCATCACGTGTTGTGGGTCGCGGTCGAAAGATGTGAGCCACAGATGCGGCGAGAGTGATCGGACCGTCTGACGAGGAGGGCGTGAGGCATGGGCAGCAGTGGCTCCGACTTTCTCCATCCGATGATGTGGGGAGCAGGGGGACAATGAGCTTTTGCTCTGTGGGCCTCAGTTGAGTCTTTACTTCCTCAGTTGAGTCTCTGCCTTCCTTGGGAGCCTTAGTCCTGGTACATTCAATGTGGGACCTCGGTGGGTTTGCTTGCAGATGACAGTTCACGTGTCTTCCTGGCCGAGGGGGCCCAAAAGCCCCCAGTCACACACTCCCTCCTAGACATGCTGGCTTTAGCCGTTGCCCCAGAACCAGGAATCGACCGTTCTTGTCCGCTTGAGCCTGAAGTGGGTATTACTGTCGCCTCTGCGGACCTCCAGCTTAAGACCTCTGCCTTCGGGACGCCCCGAAATCCACACAAAACTCAAAATCGAGTCCTACCGGGAAAAAGAAACCCCATTGGCCCCTCCTGAGCCAGACCTTTGGGCCTCATTGTAGGCATCAGATTTGTTTGGAATATTTGCTTCTGTCCAGACTCAGAGCTGACACACCTGGATGTCGGGAACTTTGGTGGACAGGCGGGGCGCTGGGTGGAATTTGTTTTACAAGCTTGGAGAAGAGATTGTTCGCCTGGGAACACACGGCTGGAACGGAACATAGTAATCCCGCTGGGCTCTCTTGCTTCATTTTCCTCTGTAGCTTTGCTCTGCCTTTGCGGTCAGCACGGGGAGAGTGAGAATTTGTAGTAGGATTGAGAACGCGTTGGGCAGAAGGAAGACGCTGGTTCTCGCCACGGCTCTGACGACCAGGACAAGCTTCGGCCGCTGTAAGGGCCTCTCAGAAACCTCTGGTTATCCATCTGCCAAGTGTCAGTACCAACGCCCACGTCCCCTCAGGGCGGTTGTAAGGATCCACAGTCGCGGCTTGGAGTGAGCCCAGTCAGTGTGGATACGGTGCATCTGTCATTTCCGGGTGTCCCCTCTGTAGCCTGGCCTGCCTCATGATGATGCCTCAGCTTCCCTGACGTCATGCTTAAAATGCTTCTCTTGACCGGCTGCAAAGGATCGCAAAGTGGTGCAATCATTTGGTGACCCAAAGCAGGTCACCCTCGGTTGGCCATTGCTGCTTGTGCTGAATAAGGAGGCCTGGAGAGGGGCCAGTCTGTGAGCTGCACCACATCAGGTGCTCGTGACCGAAGGGAGGCCCCCTCAAAGGTTGTCAGCAGGGTCCGTGTCCTGAAATAGCTGTTCTGCTCTGATTGTAAAAGCAACACCTGCTCGTCGGTGAAACTTGGAACGTGTGGAGAGTCCACAGAAAGAAATACAAACCATCTCACATCCCGTCCCCACGGGTCCCATGATGTCCTGTGCAACTAACTTCTTTGTTCCCTTGTTAACCACGTGGACAGGATTGTCCAGTGCGACGTGAAGCTGTATTAGCCCCATTTTCCATGGCTGACTTAGCCATCGCTATTGGACGTGTTGGCTGTTTGCAGCTTCTCACGTTGTAACTCAGTACTCGAGACTGTTGCTCACGTCTGTGCGTCTCAGATTTTTTAAACTTTTTATTGTGAAAGAATTTCAGACTTACAAAAAAAAGGGGAAAACATAGCCCAAAGAGCTCCCCAGAACCCCTTCCGCCAGTTTTTCCAAATGTAAACATTTCATATAACCATGATACAAATGCAGGAACCTGGAAACGCATTGATATCATTAACTGATCTATATGCTTTATTCAGATTTCTCCAGGTGCCCCACTGAGACCCTTGTCTGTCCCAGGAGGCCACAGTTCATCCCTTGTCATGCTCTAGTCCAATCCGTGACATTCCTCAGGCTTTGTCTTTGGTGAACTTGACCCCCCTTTTTAATTTTTATTTTATTTTTATTAAAAAAATATTTTTAATGTTTATTTTTGAGAGCGAGCGAGCGTGCATGCTTGAGAGGGGGACAGAGGCTCCAAAGCGGGCTCCGTACTGACAGCAGAGAGCTCAATGCAGGGCTCAGACTCACGAACCATGAGACCATGACATGACCTGAGCCAAAGTCAGACAACTGAACCACCCAGGCACCCCGAACCCTTTTAAAAAAATGTTTATTTATTTGGAGGGGCGGCACAGAGAGAGAGAGAGAGAGAGAGAGAGAGAGAGGAAAGAATCCCAAGCAGGCTCCGCGCTGTCAGCACAAAGCTCCATCTCATGAACTGTAAGCCGAAATCAAGAGTCGGACCCTTGGCCGACTGAGCCACCCAGGTGCCCTGTGACCCCTTTTTGCCAATTGAGGTGAAATTCACATAACATAAAATCAACCAATTTCGTGCGTGCAATTCAGTGGCATTTGGCACAGACCTACTTCTGTACACAGTCACCACTCTTTCTGGTTCCAAAGCATTTCCATCAGACTTCGACCCTTTTGAAGGTTGGAGGTCACGTATTTGGTAGACTAGCCTTCAGTTTGCATTTGTCTGATGTTTTCTTGCAATTAGGTCAAGCTTGTGCATTTCGGGCAGGGCGACCGGGGCGAGGTCCCGGGTGTGTCTCGTCCTGAGGCGTATGATGTTGACACATCTCAGTGATGTTAACTTCGATTTGGGTAAGGTGATACCCGCAAAACATTCCCTCACTGTAAAGTTACTGGTCCGCCCTTTGTAATTAGCAGCTTACCAGCAGATTCTTTAAACTACAGTTTTTTTCAAAAGCCAAGACACTGAAATCTGTGAGATGGGGTGGGAAGAAAGAGTGCTGGAGGAGAACTGGCCCGCAGGATGGGGCGGAGCTCAGTCTATGCGTGCCTCAGTTTCTCTTTCCACGTAACAGAAGGGATCATTCCGGTTATGTGAGGCTCTTGTGTGGAGAGGAGGAGGAAACCTAGAACGAGGTACTCAGGGATCATTCCGAGGTGGAATGAGTCGTGTGAATGAGCAGGGCCCGTGCCCGGCAAACCCGCAGCACATTCCCTGGGTTTCCGGAAGGGACGGAGAAGGCAGAGGCCCCAATGGTAACGGTGGGGCTAAAGGCCTTTGTGGAGGGTGCTGTGGCCTGAAGAGCTGGCCTGGCTGTGCCTTTAACTCCTGTGGGCTTTCCCCCTTACCCGACACCCTCTTTCTGTGGCCTGGCAGCTGAGTCGCCACCGACGCCCAGAGGCAGGTGAGTGGGCAGCTTGGGAGCAGCGGCAGGGCGTGTCTGCGCATGAGTGGGGCCCGACGCCGGCCCGGGCCTCCCCACGGCGGCCCCGCGTGCCCCCGGCTGCCCGCCGCATGTTGGCACTAGCTATGCACACCCCGCTTCCTCAGCCCCAGCGTTGTGTGTACCTGTGCTCTGCCCTTTCCGCCTGCATCCCTTCTTCGTGCTAAGTCGGCTGCACCTGCTGGGGGGGTGGGGCGCGGCCCAGAATCCCCAGGGAGGAGTCGTCTTTCTAGGGCTCTCAGGGCAGATGCGACGTCGCTCCTTGGCCCTGGGCCCCTGGGCGGCCTGGACTGACTTAAGGAGGCTGGGCGGCCCCCCAGCACCTGTGGGAGGAAAGGACAGAGGCCTGGGGGGGGGGGGGGACACGGGCCAGCTCCCCAGGAAGGCCCTGCTTGCTGTGCCGCTCTCCACTGCTCTCCGCCCGCACCCCATCGGCCCCTAGGGCCCCACAGCCCTGACCTGGCCCCGGCAGTCCGTGTCCCGCCGGCCCCCTCGCCCACGCCCTGGGCCTCCGTGCTCTGCCGTGCCGGGGCTGGGGGTGAGCTTGAGGGCGCAAGGCCCGCACCACGCTGACCCTCTTTGTCCCGTTGTCCCTCCAGGGCATCGAGCGCCTCAAACGAAAGCACCAGCCCAGGGAGCGCAGGGCCAGCTGGAAGTCGGTAAAGGAGACCTTTGGTGGGGACTTCTCCCCGAACTGGTTCAACCCCTTCTCCCGACCGTGCGACCCAGAGCCTCTCAGTGACAGGGACTGGGTGCGGCAGGTGGCCTCGCTGTCCGACATGGACAACACGGAGACGACAGAGGAGCAGTCGGAGGAGAGGAAGGATGAGGACTCTGTGGAGGTGATAGATGAGTGAAGCTGCCGTGGAGGGAGGGCCGGACACCGAGAAGCCGCTGGCGACCCCGGCTGCGGGTGTCATGGCCACGGCGTGTCGTGATGCGCCACCCTGCACCCCACCGCTCCCTGCGGACCCCTCGCTGTCATCGCCAGCCCCTGTGCCCCCTCCTATCTCCCCAGGCTGGGGGGGGTGGCTGGGGGTGACAGGGGGATGAGAGACTCTCGGGGTCCATCTAAGAAGAGTCTGCCCAGAGTGGGATTGTCTGTTCTTCCAGAGGGTCCTTTGTGACCGGCATGGCCCGGCCAGCAAAGGACGCTCTAAACTGGGCAGCCCAGGGGCAGGGAGGAACTTGCCTTTGGATTTTCCTGGGATGTCTGTCTCCTCTTGGGAAGGTTGGCGCCCCGGCTCCTGACTTTTGAGAATAAAGGCCATGATGTTATGACGGGACAGGGCAGGGCTGGCCTCGGGGCCTGGGGTAGACACTGACACCAGGAGAGACAGCCTCGAAAGTTTGCAGAGGCCCAGCTGCTCCCGGAAAGGCTTCCCTGAGCCTGTCTACACAGAAGAAGGGCAGGGCTGCCACAGCAGCTGGCACGGGCCAGGCTGGGTCTGAGGAGGGCCCCATGCCCCATACTGGGCTGCGCACACACACATACGTGTGACACGTGCCCGGGGTTGGAAACGTGGGTTCTGACCGTAACTGTGTCGGGACAGTGGCACCAAAACTCAGCTCCCTTTCCATCCCAAAGATGCTAGAATCGTCACGGAGCCGGGCGGCTTGGAGCCATCCTGCCTTGTGGCTACAGGTCTGTCCATTCACAGACAGGGACGGGGGAGAGGACCTATTCAGAGCTGCTGGGGACCCTCTGACCGCCCCCCTGAGAGCTTAATTAACTTTCCCTCTGGAGGGAGTCTAACAACCCAGTTGTGCAGAACTGACCAGAAATCTGGCCCCTGTGTTTTAGGCCAGGTCTCCTAGGATAGGGTCCAACTTGTCTCTCTGAAGGGTGGGTGGTGGCCAGGGCCTGCAGATGGATGGACCGGGAAGACCAGACAGACTCACGAGCACACACACACACACCGCACTTTGCCAGGATGAGCCTGGGCCCCGGCCACTCCATGTGAAGCCTGAAGTGTCCGTGGCCATCACCGAAGGCCTTGGCAGGGGTCCTGGGGCTCTGAGACCCCGTTCCAACAGGTGCCGAAGAGGCGTCTTCCACACAAAGTCCTACCGAAGGGTTCGGGTCTCAGTCTGGTGTTAAGAGTGGATTCACCACCCCACCTCCCCTAAGTAAACCTTGGTTCTCTCTGGCCCGTCGTCCCAGGGTCAGCGGGCACCAGCATGGGAGAAGGGCTCGGGCACCGAGGCACAGCCTGCCCGTGCCAGGTCTCTGTCCGGGGCTCCAGGCAGAAGAGCAGGACCCCCCCCCCCCCCGCTGCCCCCAGAGGGCCTATAGCCCCAGTTAAGTGGGGAAGAAGGTCAGAGTTTGGAGGCACAGCCCAGGTCGCTTACGGAGGAAGCTTGTGGGAACCGTAGGAAAGAAGGGGGCCAGGCAGCGGCCTAGTTCTCAGGCAGCAACTGTGAAGGGCAGGGACTCTTGTCACAGAGAGACCCCTTGTCTGTAGTTAATGACCCACCAGGCCCCAAGGCTAACTGCTCAGAGGGGCTGGTGTTCACATAGCCACCTGTCTGAATCTCAGCTCAGAGCCCTTGGAAGACGTCCCGTGAGGGGGGTGATGGCAGGGCTCTCGCAGTGACAGAGCAACCGGAAAGGCCCGGACCTCCCACACCCAGGCTGTAGCCCTATCCTCTTGGTCCACATCAGCTTTAATATTTATTAATGACGACGTCAGGAGCCCTGGTCAGCTCCGAAGGCCGTTACCTCGCACTCTGGGCAGGCCACGGCCACTTGCCACTTTGGGAGAGCCGTTCTAAGATCGCAAGAGGCCTGCCATTTGCTGTCCTAGCCCGGAAGGCAAGCAGACTGCATACCAAAGACTCCACACTGCGGCATCACCCCTGGAGGGCAATTAGAATAAGGGAAGAGGGTTCCCCGGTCGCTGCTGGCAGGCCCGTGCTCAGAGGGGCGTTGAAGCACCTGCTCGGGGCCATTGGCCTGAAAGCAGAGGCACCCGGCAACCCCAAAGCCAGTTCTGTCTCTGGCTGTGGGAGACATGTCACCTGCGGTCAGACTGGCCTCCCCAACGCGCGACTTCCTCTTGTGCTGGCCCTCGGCCACGGCAGAGCCCATTCTGGGGGCGCAGACGCGTCCGACCCTGAGCTCCCCCCACACCACTGACAGGCGGCCTGCCCTCCGCGGCGGCTGTCGACAGCATAACACTGTGCTTGCCTCAAACTAACGGGATCGTAACTTGTCCACACATGACGAGGACCACGGGGAGGGAGGCTGGGCGCAAGCTTCCACCTCGTGCTCTGGAATAAAAAGCTCTTTGCTCGACCTTGGTGGCTGGAGTCTCCTGTCTTCGGCAGAAGATCCCGGTCAAGATCTCTGGGCAGTGTCCTCCCTCTTAGGGCAGCCCGAGGGCACCTCTAAGGAGGTCCCTTTTCTCCATTCCCAGTGTGGGACACAAGTGAATGTCACACACAGGCACCAAGTGATGCATGGAGAGTTACTACTCAGCTCTCTCTGGGTCATCTCCTGGGTGGCATTTCCAGCAGAAGGAAAACTTACCTTTCTTTCTTTTTTTTTTTTATTATTTTTATTATTTTTTTAATGTTTATTCATTTTTGAGAGAGAGACCAGGGGAGGAGCAGAGAGAGAGAGAGAGACAGGATCCGAAGTGAGTCCCGTACTGGCATCAGAAAGCCTGATGTGGGGCTCGAACCATGAGATCATGACCTGAGCCAAAGTTGGACCCTCAACCAACTGAGCCACCCAGGCGCCCAGGAAAAGTTACCTTTCGTGCATTTATCGAACAACTACTGTATGCCACGGAGGTGGGCATTTGGGGCAAGAGTGCCCAAGGTTGAGGGGTTTTGACTTTAGAAGCCAGGCCACTGCCCCTGAATGTCATGCAGATTACACACTAAAAGACACTCATTCAACACATGACTCTGCCAGAATGTGTCTGATAGGGTTACAGCCTCTGAGAGAGGGGCGGGGCGTCCTGAATAAGGCTCAATAAAGAAGCCCGACCAGGGAGACTGAGGGGCTCAGTCGATTGAGCGTCCCACTCAGCTCAGGTCATGATCTCACAGTTCGTGGGTTCGAGCCAGCGTCATGCTCTGTACTGAGCCTGCTTGGGATTCTTTCTCTCTCTGCCCCTCCCCTGCTTGCTCTCTCTCTCAAATAAATATTAAAAAAGAGAAAAAAAGAAAGCCCAACCTCTCAAGAGGCCCTTGACCCGGGAAATTCAGAGGATCAGATGGCTCCCCAAGGGCCCACGTGATGCCCAGCACAAGATACTTTAAGAAACTTGTTGGCAGAAAGAAGAAAATGACCCAGGGGACCACACAGTCATCTTGAAGCAGTCTGAGTTTTAATTAAAAGCATATTGATCATCTGGGCAAGTCTCTGGAGGGCACAACGCCAAGGAGCACCTTCGGTGAACGAAGAAGGGCTTTCAGTCCACACGAGGAGGTACCTCCTCCCGGGAAGACGAACCTGCCCCCCACCCCAGAACAGACCCCTGCTCAAGGGAAGGGGGACCTGCTGGCCACGGGGTCTCCCTCCCCTGCGCCTGCCCAAGGCTCCCAAGCTGGGCCGGCCCACGCCCTGCAAGAGCCCGTCTGCAGACCTGGGCGCCTCAGGGTGGGCTCCTGAACGGCCTGCTGGCCATGCTTCCAGACCCACTGGGGCATGGGTGGGCAAGGTGGGAGGCTTCAAGTGGGGTGCCCCTTGGGGGGTATCTGCGTTACCCCAAGGTCAGGAAAGGGCACCTTGTTTTTTAATGCTTATTTTGTTGAGAGAGAGAGAACGAGTTGGGGAAGAGCAGAAGGGGACAGAAGATCCCAAGAGGGCTCTGAGCTGTCAGCACAGAGCCCGATGCGGGGCTCAAACTCGCGAACCTTGAGATCAAGACCTGAGCCAAAATCAAGAGTCAGCCGCTTAACCGACTGAGCCACCCAGGGGCCCCCAAGGGGCACCTTGTTTAAAATGCTCTTCTCCCAGGCTACTCAAAGTTGGAATCCCCTTGACTGACCTGATCTTTCTGCACCCTGAGGTGGAGGCCCCCAGGGTCCCAAAGGCAGCGTTAGTCCCGGGGAGCAGTGGATGGGGAGGACCCAGGGGTGCTGGAGTAAACGGTACTTGCTTGGCCGAGAGGGGCTGGAGCGTAGAAGATGGAACCGAAGCAGCAGATCCGGCAAATTCACAAGTCGGCCTGGGAGCCCCCACCCGTGGCCGTTCCCACGTGAGGCCTTCCTGCAAAGGGGAGCACGTCCCTTCATTCAATGCAGATTCCCAGCCTCCACCGCTGGGGGCAAGGGCACCGGTCCAGGACGCTGCCTGTACGCACACCTCCAGCTGATCTGCTTGTGAAAAATACTGCATTTCAGGAGCAGTGGACACCTGTGTACAACTTGGATCGGTCTCTGCGAGCGGTTGGGGCCTCCACGAGTCTTGGGGGCGGGGAGGGTCTGGAGACTGGGTTTGTGCTGGAAAATTCCTGGGAGAGGGAGGAAAGGGAGGGAGGGGGCGGGCCCCTACCCGACAGGGTCTGCAGTTTCTCTCATCTCGCTCCGGTGAGTGTCCACTCTGAGGTTCTTCTCACGTCGTGGGCTGGATCATAGGTGGATTCAGTGCGTGCTGGGGTGGGGACCCCACGCTCTTAGCACAGAAATGCCAGGCGGGGTGAGCAGCGACTGGGGGTGCTGGGAGCCCCACTCCCGGGGCCTCTCCCCTCTCCCTCCTGGTATCCTGCCGACCTGTGCTCAGGGTCCCGGAGAACACCGGGTAAAGCCTAGGGCACTGCCCGCCCACAGGTACCAGCCAGGCGCCTCTGGTAGCTCCCGGACCAATTCCTGGCGAGCACATCCATCTGACGCACGCGTGAGGGGTGGGCATCAGCGTCCACCCCAGTGGCACAAGGGGTTGCCAGCCCAGCCTGGCACCCCCGCCCAGTGTGGCTCCCCAGAGCATCGCAGAACACATGGAGGGCGTGGCCTGTCCAGACGGGCAGGGCGCCCAGGAGGGCCTGTGCACACACTCACTGTGTGACCTGGGACAGATGCTCACGTTCTGTGCCTCAGTTTCCTCCTCCGTGAAATGGTGATCGTTAAAATGTTTATACCTATTTGGGCATCTTCTATTTTGGAAATTAACTGGGAGTGGCCCGCATCTCTCCCAAACCCTGATGCGTCCCGGCTGGACATTCTTCCACTTTATGGAAACCAGAGAAAGGGCAAAGCCACTTGAGTTCCTCTTTTGTTATTATTCTTTTCTGTTTATTTTTGAGAGTGAGAGAGGCAGAGCATGAGTGGGGGAGGGGCAGAGAGAGAGAGAGAGAAACGCAGAATCGGAAGCAGGCTCCAGGCTCTGAGATGTCAGCACAGAACCCAACGTGGGGCTCGAACCCACGAAGTGTGAGATCATGACCTGAGCCGAAGTCGGATGCTCAACCGAGAAAGCCACCCGGGTGCCCTGAGTTCCTCTTGGAAAAGCACTTACAACAGTGCTTGACGCATAGTAAGTGCTATATAAATGCAAAAATAAATGAGCAGAGGGCCCTAATGTAGACTTTTGATGTAATCTCTACAAAAGGCTGTACAGGCAAGTGCAGGACTAAAATGACACTTGTCACAAATCTCTGAACCCGTGGCCTGGGTTCGACCACACTCCTCCCCCTTCTGTCCAGAGCATGAAAGTTCTTTGCAAACTCCATCAGGCCTGGTGAAAACCACAGTCACACTTCCCTCTGTCTCCTGAATATTAAAGACACGAGTTTATGGGGCGTCTGGGTGGCTCAGTCAGTTTAGTGTCCGACTCTTGGTTTCAGCTCAGGTCATGATCTCACAGCTTCGTGGGCTCGAGCCCTGAGTCGGGCTATGCACTGCCAGCTCGGAGCCTGCTTGGGATCCTCTCTCTCTGCCCTTCCCTCACGCTGCGTCTGTCTCTCAAAATAAAGAAATAAACTTAAAAAAAAATTATGTATATATATAAAGATACCAGTTTGTTAAATTCGGGCTTTTACAATGTGCCACAGTTCCTGAAGCCTGTTTTGGAGGTCGTTTGGTTTTAATTTATAAGGAGCCTCAAAAGACAGTGCGGCCTGGGCCTCCAGCGTCCTGTCAGGCAGCCCGGCTGGACGACACGGTCCACCTCTCCTGATCCAGAGGGAACGAGCACCACCCCACGCCTGGGAGTGGTCAGAAGGGACACAAATACACCGGAGAGAGACGGACAGAGGGTCCGGCTGAAGAGGGACACACACACCATCTTAACTGAGGACCCAGGCACCTCTCTTCTCTGGCTGCAGGTGCCCTCCTGTCCCGCCTAGTGGCCCACCCCACCTGTCCCTGCCCTGTGCCTCCAGGCCCCATGCTGATGACAGAGCAATTCAGGGAAAGGGAGGTGGAAGGTGAGGCTGAGCCCCAGTGATACGCTTTCAGAAATCCCAATGGACGATTCTAGTTCCTGCAAAACAAAGCAAATCCCTCTTCCAGGTGTGCTGGGCAGCCTCCTGCCTGTGGAACGCCCTGGTGCCTCGCTTCTAAACAAAATGCAGGAAAAGTGGTGAATGTCACCTCTGAGGTTAGGTTACAAGGAGCCTTCGGCTTCCGCCCTGGGTGCGGCCACCCTCACTCTCGGCTCTGATGGGCCGACGCCCGGTGGGGACCTGTCCTGGGGAGAGGCCCACGGGGTGAGAGACCAAGGCCTGCCGCAGCGGCGTGCAGGCAGCCTGGGCCGCCCCCCCCCCCCCCCCCCAGAGTCCTGCAGGCCGTGAGGGGCCTTGATGGAGTCCTGGTGAGAAGCCACAGGGTTGTGGTTTGAAAGCACTGCCCTCGCGGGTAATTTGTTGCGGGGCAGCGGGAAACTAACGCCCTAACTGCTGCATCCAGTTTCCCCCACCCGCAGTGGGAGCCCTAGTTAGACAGTCACGACCAGAAGCCCCAGCTGGTGGCCGTGGCTCCACAGCCAACCCACCAGACCCGCTTGCAGTCACACATTTCTCACGGTGAAGGAGCAGTAGCAGTAACGGGGCACCTGACAGGGGAAAGTCGTCAGGCCCCCAGCAGAGGACCTCGGAGGTCAGCTGGGGTTCAGAGATTCCCAACCTCGTGACCTCATCTTCTGTCACCTAAACTTGGACGTGACTCTTGCAACACCTGGGCGTTCTGGTTGCTCCTGCTTGGCTCACAGCCTGCAGGGCTGGGCTTGGCGGACGTCCCGAGGGAGCACTGCACCGGGAGTCAGTAGAACGGACTCAACCACCGCCTTGCTGGGCAGCCTTGGGCCACCGGCCCCATCTCTCTGGGCTGGTTTCCTCATCTCTGAAGCAAGCAGAGTGGGCTCAGCCCGCTGCTTCCCAAACCCCAACGCTGGTGAGCGCCACCCGGGAACAGGCCACCAACGGGCCCCAGCCGTGTCAAGCATTGTAGCGGGAACTTGTTATATGCGGCCGAACCTCCTAACAACCCCCCAAAATGAGACGACCGAGCCTCCAGTCGCCAGAATGTGCCAGCGCGGGAGGTGGGGAAGGAACAGGCACTTTTTTCCGTGGACACGGAAAGACCCGGTGGTCAGGGCGGGTCAGCAGCCTCTAACTGGGATGAGCCGGCCGGCCGTGGGGAACGGGAGCCCCCACCGTTTACAGAGCACATGCTCACAGCCGCCTGGCAGAGGGAGCACTTCAGACTCACCCAGCGATGGACACTCGTCGGCCGGCCACCCACATGCAAGCACAACCACGTGGCTAGAGTCCCCGCGGGCCCCTGGAGAGCGTTCTCAGTGTGGCCGGGGCTCCCCGGAGTCTAGAGGCCTGCGAGTCTTTGCACAATAATCCCAAGAGCTGCCTCTTTGTTGTCATCCCCTCAAGGGTACAGTGATGTGGCTCAGAGTCCACACTGCCATCGGCTTTAAGAAACTACCACTGGTGGTGCATGGGGACAGTATCAAAGAAGAACACCCGTTATGTGAAAAGGCTGTGGAAATATTCCTGCCTTTTTCATCTCCGTATCTGAGTGAGGTCAGATTTTCTTCATAGATTTCAACCAGAAAAAAAATGCATCTCAAAGACTGAATGCAGGGGGCGCCCGGGGGGCTCAGTCGGTTAAACATCCGACTCTTGGTTTCAGCTCAGGGCGTGCGTGACCCCACAGTTCGTGAGTTCGAGCCCTGAGTTGTGCTCTGTGCTGACGGTGCGGAGCCTGCTTGGGATTCTCTGTCTCCCTCTCTCTCTGCCCCTCACCCACTCTCTTCTCCCTCTCTCTCAAAAATAAATAAACATTTTAAAAAACACAACTGAATGCAAAAGCAATTGGGAAAATCCAGCTGAATTCTACTAAGCCAGATATTAACAAGATTTACAGAAATGTAAAACAATGCTACTCTCTTCTCTACATTTTAGGCTTCCAAAAAAATATAGCTGTTTTTCATAAAAATACATTATTTATATAATGGGTGGAGAATTTATTATTCTTCTCTCAGAAGAAAATAAATATTTTTTTAAACTTCTCAGTTTATGGAGCACCTGGGTGGCTCAGTCGGTTGAGCATCCAACTTCGGCTCAGGTCATGATCTCACAGCTTGTGAGTTTGAGCCCCACGTCGGACTCTGTGCTGACAGCCCAGAGCCTGGAGCCTGCTTCGGATTCTGTGTCTCCCTCTCTCTCTGCCCCTTCCCCACTCGCATTCTGTCTCCATCTCTCTCAAAAGTAAATAAACATTAAAAATAATTTAACTTCTCAATTTACATTTCTGAAATGGTAAAAATTTGCGGGTAGAAACGTCATAACCACAAGCTGACTGGGGTCTTCGATAATTTGTAAGTGTGTAAGGGGGACATGAAACCAAGCTGCCTGAGTACCGCTGCTCTGGGCAAACGGAGTTTTGTGAACCGAGTGGACTTTGGTGACCAGCCCTCCTGTCTGCCCAGGGCTGAGGGTTTCCTGGGACACAGCACGCTTAGTCCTAAAACCAGGAGTGTCCGGGGGGAACTGGAATAATTTGCTCACCCAAACTGAAGCCCAGCCAGAAGGCAGGAGGGGACCTTCTGTGTAAACACCATTGGCAGCTGGGGAAGCTGAGGCTGGGAGAGGCGGGGCCACTGGGAGAGGCTGGGTTCTAAGCTCAGGTCAGACCTGAAAACCTGCCTTCAAGGGGCACCTGGGTGGCTCAGTCGGTTAAGCATCCAGCTCTTGATCTCAGCTCAGGTCTTGATCCTGAGTCCTGAGTTCAAGCCCCGAGTTGGGCTCTGTGCTGGGCACGGAGCCTACTTAACCTGCACTCAGAATTGACATCAGCAAATGTGTATTTCTTGACAGTTTTGACGGGTTGACCAGGAATTGCACTGTCGCGACCGGAATAACACTATTGTGTGGTTCAGATGCCAGCTGGGGTAAAAAATCTAAAACCTGCCGAACAATTGGTAAACGGTACAAGGCAGCATCAGTGAGGCACTGGCCCAATGCCCACCCCCAAGGCTCCTCACCTGCCTTCTGGTTCCTGGGGCCCCAAGATCTGCAGCCTTCCCCCCCCTCCAGCTGCCTCCCCAGCTGCCTCCCCTCCCGGGGAGGCCTCAAGGCCTCCTCTGCCCCGAATTCCCAGGTTTAATTTTCTGCTCAACGTGGATGACTCTCCTGTGCCCCCTGCTCTCCGTGCCCTCCCTGATCCCCCTGAGGGAACTGGGCCTCCCTCTTGTGAAACACTTTGCCGGGGCCTCTGCCACACGTGTCGTGTCACATGTCCCCATCTGCTTTGCTGCTGCCTGCTTAGCCCTTGCCGGGCTCTGCCTCAGAAGGAAGGGCTCACTTGCCGTGGGCGATCTGGGGCAAGCGGCTTCACCTGTTTGTCCCACTGGGAAGAGGCAGGGGCCACTGCCAACTCTGCCAGCTATCGGAGATCCTGGGGTGTTTTAGAATGATTTTTTTAAATGTTTTATTTATTTTTGAGAGAGCGCAAGCAGGGGAGGGGCAGAGAGAAAGGGGGACAGAGGATCCGAAGCAGGCTCTGTGCTGAGAGCGGCGAGCCCAACGCAAGGGCTTGAACTCACGAGCCCTGAGATCATGACCTGAGCCGAAGTCGGTCACTTAACTGACTGAGCCACCCAGGCGCCCCTTGAATCTTCTTATTTAGGAATCAAAGAGATTCCAGACAGGATGGAAAGTGATCAATACCCACTGTAAAAACTAAGTCTCTCCCACCCCAGACCCTCAGACCCTCTCTCCAGAGGCCATCAGTATAAAGTATCTTTCCAGTTTCCTCTGCCATAGACATTTACTGCCATAAGCGGGAGCTTTCTCAACATCCCATCCTCTACGAGCTCTCTTTTCCTTCCCCCGCTAAAACATACCTTGGAGTTGATTTCTTAACCATCCAAGTAGATGTCATTCTCTTCAGCGGCCACTGCTGCCTCTGGGTGGGCCTTGAAGTTGTTCCAGACCTCATACGTCACTTCCTCGCACACGTCTTTGCACTTGCGGGTGACAACATCTGTGACATAAATCTTCCAAAGTCAACTGCTGGGTCACAGGATACATACACCTGGAATTTCAGTACATGCTGAAAGAGCCTTCCAGAGGCTGTGCCAGTGGCTCCCATAAAAAGATGGGAAGATGCCTTTAAAAACCAACCAACCAACCAAACCCTGGCCACTCCCAAACTTTTCATTGTGGCCAGTCTGATAGATGGATGGATGGATAGATGGATGGATAGATAGATAGATAGATAGATAAGCAATCTCAATGTTGTTTCAATTTTATTCCATTACCACCGCCCCCCCCCCCTCCATCACAAGTAAGACTGAGTATCTTTTCATAGAATACTCTCGGCTACCTAATACTGTGCCCTTATCTTTTGGAGTGTGGGTCACGTTCCTATAGATCCACAGGAGCTCTTTTTAGACTTCAGAATATTCATTACCTCCTGACTCTGAGTTTTGCTACACATCCATTTTTTTTTTTTTTAACTTTTATGGAGTCAGTTTATCTTTTCCTTTGTTTCTAGGTTTCCTGTTTCCTTGGAAACATCTTCGCGCCAAGATTACTTTTCACACACGCCTTCATTTTCCTCTCCTTTACAGTTTCATCTTTGACCCTTCTGGAATTTATGGCGGAATAAGGCATGAGGTAGGAACCCTGCTTTATTTTTCTCTAAATAGTAACCAGGTGTCTCAATGTCGTGAATGGCACGATCTCTTTTAGCAACATTTAACCATGCCTACCACCGTTGCCCAGGTCCCTGGAATGATGTGACCTTCGAGAGGCGCTGGAAAAACAAATGCAGTGCTGCTCCTGTGAGCCCAGAGAGGCATTGCACGCCAGACCACTGCAAGGTGGGTGGTGAGGTTACTGGACCAAGCCCTGCGGAAAGGGAGCCTCACACAGCACAAACCCCCTCCCACCCACACCCCAACGCTGGAGACCAGTCCTTTACAGGATAGATGTTTTGCAAGTATTTTCAGCCTCTGGCATGCCTTTCTCTTTTCTCCTCACTGTGGTCTTATTTTGCATTTCCCTATTACCAGTGAGATTGACACGTTGTGTCTGTTTATGAGCTGTTCAATCTTCGTCTTCTATGAATTATCAATTCACATGCCTTGCCCAGTTTTCTCTTGAGGTGTCCTGTCTTTTTCTTAATGGCTTAAAGTTTGGGGAACTTTGAGAAAAGAACTTCTACGAGCCCCTTCCAGCCACGTCCAGCCACCTACCTGGCTCTCTGCCCGCGGACGGCCGTTCCTGACCTCTGCAGTGACATGTCTGCATTCCTTGCTAAGCCAACCCTCACTTGCGCATCGGACCCCAGCTCACCGCTCCAGCTTGGGCTCAGTGCTCTTTTTTTTTTTTTTTTTTAATTTTAGGTTTATTTTATTTATTTTGAGAGAGAGAGAGAGAGAAAGAGGGAGGGAGAGACAGTGTGAGTGGGGGAGGGGCAGAGAGAGAGAGAGACAGGGAGAATCCCAAGCAGTCTCCATGGTTAGTGCAGAGCCCAATGTGGGGCTCAAACTCACGAACCATGAGATCATGACCCCAGCTAAAATCAAGAGCTGGATGCTTAACCAAATGAGCCACCCAGGTGCCCCTAGGCTCACTGTTCTTTAAACAGCTCCCCTTCCTGGGGCGCCTGGGTGGCTCAGTCGGATGGGCATCTGACTTTGGCTCAGGTCATGATCTCACCATCTGTGGGTTCGAGCCCCACATCGAGCTCTGTGCTGACAGCTTGGAGCCCGGAGCCTGCTTCGGATTCTGTGTCTCCCTCTCGTTCTGCCCCTCCCCGACTCAAGCTCTGTCTCTGTCTCTCTCCACAATAAATAAATACTAAAAAAAAATTTTTTAAACAGCTCCTTCCCTGCACCTTCAGTCTTCTCACTGATAGATCACTGCCATTAGCCTACCTAAATATGCTATTTCTCCTCTCACAACCAAAAATAAAACCAAACAACCCTCCCTCTCTTGTCCCCATCTTCCCTGCCATCTACTGCCCCTTTGTAGAAAAACTTGTTGAAAGAGCCTTCACCACTAGCTGTCTCTAATTCCTCCTCCTACCATTCCCTCTTTTCTCTGTTTTGCCCTGTTTTTTCAATTGCGGACAGATACACATTAACGTAACATTTGCCAGTTTTAAGTTACAATTCAGTGGCATTAAGTACATCCACAATGTTGTGCAACAATCACTGCCATCCGTCTCCATAACTTTTTTTTTTTTTTTTTTTAAATTTTTTTTCAACGTTTATTTATTTTTTGGGACAGAGAGAGACAGAGCATGAACGGGGGAGGGGCAGAGAGAGAGGGAGACACAGAATCGGAAACAGGCTCCAGGCTCTGAGCCATCAGCCCAGAGCCTGACGCGGGGCTCGAACTCACGGACCGCGAGATCGTGACCTGGCTGAAGTCGGACGCCTAACCGACTGCGCCACCCAGGCGCCCCTCCATAACTTTTTTGAACAGAAGCTCTGCCCCCATTAAACACTAACTCCCCACCCTCCCTCCTCCCAGTCCTTGAGCAGCCCCCTGTACTTCCCGCCTCTATGAATTTGCCTGTTCCAGATGCCTCACATAAGTGGGATCATACAGTATTTGTCATTTTGCGTCTGGCTTATTTAACTTAGCAAAATGTTTCCAAGGTTCATCTTCGCTGTAGCCCCTGTGTTAAATCTTCATTCCTTTTTTTTTTTTTTCTTTTTAATGTTTTTATTTATTTTTGAGAGAGACCGAGCATGAGCAGGGGAGGGGCAGAGAGAGAGGGAGACACAGAATCGGAAGCAGGCTCCGGGCTCTGAGCTGTCAGCACAGAGCCCGAGGTAGGGCTCGAACCCACGAACTGTGAGATCGTGACCTGAGCAGAAAGAAGTTGGACGCTTAACTGACGGAGCCACCCGGGCGCCCCGATCTTTGTTCGTTTTTAAGGCTGAATAACCTGTTGTATGTATACACCGTATTTTGTTTGTCCATCCTTCTGCTGCTGGGACATTTGAATTGTTTCCACCTTCTGATTACTGTTAGTGTTGCTATGAACATTGGTATACAAGTAGCTGTTTGAGTCTCTGCTTTCAGTGCTTTGGGGTATCTCTCTAGACCTGGACTCACACAATTGTTCAGCTTTTTTGGGGAACTGCCAATATGGTGGCTGTTACCATATTACATTCCCACCAACAACGCACAAGGGCTCCAATTTCTCCACTCTCACCAATGCTTGTCATTTTCTGTTTTGCTTGTTTCACTTTTGGTTTTGTGGTAGCCATCCTAATGGGCACGAGGTGGCATCTCACTGTGGTTTAGATTTGCAGTTCCCTAGTGACTCATGATGCTGAGCGTCTTTCACGGGCCTCTTGGCCATTTGTAGATCTCCTTTGGAGAAATGCCTGTTCAAGTCCTTCGCCTGGTGACAAGGAAGGGTCCACAAGTTCACTCTTTTGCACACAGAGATCCAGTTTTCCCAGCACCGGTTGTGGAAGAGGCTGCCTTTTCCCATTGAATGGTCTTGACATTCAATGTCAAGTCTTCTCAAATGGCTTATTTCTGGGTTCTCTATTCTGTACCCTTGGTTCCTGTCTGTATGCCAGTTACTATACCGTTTCCATTATGCAGCTTTGCTGTAAGTTGTGGAATCAGGGATGTGTAAGTCCTCCAATCCTGCTGTCCTTTCTCAAGACTGTTTGGAGTCGGGGGTCCCTTGAGGGTTGATACGAATTTTAGGATGGGCTTTCCTATTCCTGCAAAACACCAAGCATGGAAGCGGGGCTGGACACGGTGGACTCGAGAACTGTTGAGATGCGAATATTTGGGGCAACTCAAACAGGGTAGGTGCAGGGGTACTAAGGAGGCACCGAGAGAGAACTGGAGAGGTGGGCTAATGCCAGATCCCACTCAGTAGGAGCCACAAAACAGTGTTAGGAAGCACATCTGTCACCTGTGCAATGAGCAATAGAGGAGGGCAGTGAGGGTGCTATGCAGGCGGGAAGGAGGGGACAGCCTCGTCCCCCCCCCCCCCCACCAAGTCCCTCTCCACTGCAGAGAATGTCTGAAGAAGACGTGGAGGTGGTCAGCCTCAGGAGAGCTGAAGGGGGCGCTAGGACACCAGGGGAGCCCCCCAGAGAACTGGAGGTGAGCATCGCACGTGAAGCTGTGCACGAGAAGGTGAGGCAGCACACAGGCCGCGCTGAACTAGGAATTACACACTGTGTAAGAAACAAACAAGTCACAGGGATCTGGGAAAGAAAACCAAAGGACAGACGGGGCCTAAAGGGGAAATGGGGGTGTGGGAGCAGCATCTGGGCCAGTTTCCTTTCCCAACAAAGAAAACTAGGTCCCCAGAGGAAGGTCAAGTTTTCCTCCTTGTGTACCAAGAAAGTGGACAGACCCTCCTGAACGTGAAGGGCACCAGCCTGGGTGACATCAGGAAGGAACCATGTGCTCCAGCTCACAGACAGTAGAGCGCATGGGCCCCAGGCCCGGGGGGCGGGAGGTGGGGGCAGCTCTTAACTCCATTCCAAGAACTGCAGCTCACCTAGGCTGCTCCCTCGCACTCCAAAAAATTAGGAAAGGGGGGGGGAGGGAAGGCAGGAAAGAATAAAGATTTCACACCTGCTCCTTTTGACTGACAAAAACAAGCGTTTATTAATCCAGTTTCCCTTCCCTTGCCGTACTGCAGAAGGGCCACACAGATGTCCTGATACATCGGCGTGAAGCCATCAGAAAGCTCCACCAGCAACGGATTCCAATGCGACGCGACAGGACTACGATTACAGCGTTGTCTCAAGTCCCTACACCAAGACCAACCCCGGGGTCTCCAGCGTCTGCCAAGGGGCACTGGGTGGGCCCAGGAGCGTGAGAATCAAAAGCACTGTGCGGGTGTCATCAGGGCTCTGGGCAGAACACAACTGTGGATGTCCTTCCTGATCCAGAAGCTCCGGCTGGCCACACTCCAGGCTGCTAGGTCAGAGGCCTGCTTCCCTTGGGGGCGCCTTCCTCTGGCTGACGCTCAGATGGCTGCACGCCCAGATCACCCTGGGAAGTGGTCCCCACACGCCAGCCCGTTCCTCGGGCTGCCACGTTGTCTCTCCAGCCGGTCCGTCCAGTCAACCAATGTCACTGTTGCTTGTGTGGAGGGGCCTTCCCGCTTGGTGGCAGCTTCCTGTGGATCAGGCTGAGTCCGCACAGGATGAGGAACACACCTCCCCACCACAAGACCTCCTGGCACTCTCCATACAACACAAAGCCCAGGAAGGCCTGTGGGACAGAGACCGCTGTGAGGCCAAGTAGACACGTGCCCGCAGGACTTGACCACGGCGGACAGGCCCAACCTCACTCCCCCTGTGCCTGACTTCCCTCCTGGGGCAGGAGGAAAGGTCTGGAGCCTTAAACCCAGCTGTCACCTTCCGCAAGGCACTATCCATTTCTGGCTCGCCCGGAGAGGTGGGGGGAGTGTACCTTCCTTGCAGCATTGGCCCCGAGCAAAGTGCGCAAGAAAGATTCGCAGAGGCCAGCAGCGAAGGCCCAGCACACAGCCGGTGCCTGGTGTTTGCTGATCCAAACAGGCCTGCCACATCCTCCCTCCCTCGATGGCAGGACTGACTGGGCTCAGCCCCACCTGGTTGACATCAGGCTGTCGGAGGAAAGAGTGTCCACCCTCCACGTCTCACGCTCAAGTTTACAGACCCCTAGGAGACAGCTTGCACAGAGGTTACAGAGACATCAGCATGAGGGCTGCAGCCTGAAGGGGCAGCAGGCAGGTGGGCTTTTTTTTTTTTACACTTGGCCTTCACTCCCAGCTAACACTTGAGGATTCTACCAAGTTCGAGATCAGAGGAGCAGCCACCAGGGCTCAAGCCACAGCCCAATCTCTGCTTCAGCTCTTGTCTTTCCTCCTATCTGGGAGGGTGGGTTCCCCAACTCACCCAGGACCCTCCCAGAACCCAGGTTTGGGACAGGGGTACTGACTGTACCCTCAGGCTACTCACCGAGCTGAGGATGTTTGAAAAAGTCACCGTGACAGATGCAATGGCCGAAGACATGGAGAAACTGAGGCCCCGGCTAAAGAACGTCCACATGAGAGAATTGGTGGTGGCCATCACGATAATGCCGAAGATGCAGAAGACCATGTTCACCTGCGGGAGAGAGTGTCACTGCAGCCGCGCTCGGCCAAGACAGACCCGCAGCCTTCCTCCCAGCACACCCAGGGCACTGATGGGCAGCTGGACCCCTACTGAGATGCCACCAGAGCCTGGGTGGGCCGGTCCTGAGCTTTCCTGCACAAGACTTCACTTAACGCTGTGCTCAGCACACCCGTTTTATAGCTGAAATAAACCCCGAGGAGACTTCTTCAGCCATCTTGCCGGCCATGTGTCCTTGGGAAGAGTGAACTGCTAAGCCATAACCAGTACTTTCTCTGGAACACCAGTCACTTGTT
Organism: Leopardus geoffroyi; assembly: GCF_018350155.1. Classification (NCBI taxonomy): domain Eukaryota; kingdom Metazoa; phylum Chordata; class Mammalia; order Carnivora; family Felidae; genus Leopardus; species Leopardus geoffroyi. Next base: position 14,845,725 of record NC_059331.1, on the reverse strand, counting down.
GGTGCTATCAGTGTGAGACAGCCAAGCAGTTATCGGTCAGTATGTCGTATGAGTAAACCAGGGGCAGAGTCCTCACTTCCTGGGATCAGGTAAAGCATGAATTAGCCCATGCCCCGCCACCCCACCCCATCCCATGCAGGCTACAGGACACTCGGGCCAGTCCCGCTGGGCATCCTCGAGCTTTTTTTTCACTCTGTGCCAGGCCCTGTGCCAAGCGTTTCAAGTGCATTCTCATTTATTCCTTACCTTTACTTTACAGGTAAAGAACCTAAGGCATTACATAACCTGCCTAAAGAGCCAAAGGCTGGTGGTAGTCACCAGGATTCAAACTCAGGCAGTGTGGCTCCATGCTCTTAATCAGGACACAGTCCTGCTGTGGGAAGGGAAGCCACCACCAACTTGACTACTGATCCCAGACATCACTGGGAGAATCCGCGGACTTTTTTTCTTTTCCTTTCCTTTTTTTTTAAAGGCGAGAGCCTGGAGGAGAGGATCTTAAATTAAGCCTCCTACACAAAGAATATGCAAGACACCCTTGCTTGATTTTGCGTTAGAAACCTTCCTGCAAACAGAGCTGCTTCCTCTGGGGGTGGCCATCCAAATATCAGGCTCTTATTTCTTACAACAGTTTTCCAGCTGCTGAAAAGAGTGTCTTAAGGAAAGGGCGTCTTTGTATAATTTTCACAAAAGCACTCTTTGTGCCAGTGGCAGTCTGCTTATATAGTCACTAAGGCCTGGTGCACAACTAAAAAGACTAGAAAACCTCATGGTTCAGAGTCACTCATCTAACTTTGCATCACTTCAAGAATTACACCCAACAGAACACAAACTTCAAGCATAGTGGTTCCCACTGGATTGGCCCTAAACAGGCTTACCGGCCCCCTGATCCCCACCCCCCCAAGAATCAGTCTGTAGGCTGTCCAGGTAAGGACCCAACCCTGGGTTGCAGATGAGATGAAATCCCTCCAGCAGCAGAGGAGAGCCTGTGACTTGGGATGGGAGGGGCAGAGATACACTTCAGCAGGCGTGGGGAGGCAGTTTAGGAGTTCTCGGCATCAGGGATGGGAATGTCCAAAATGTTTCTCTGTCCTCTCATGTCTAGGTGTCCCAAACTCCCAATTTTCCGGGCAGCAGGGTATATACTGGTCAAAACACCCGTTAATTACGGAGTAAAGATGGGCAGGGCAACAGGCTTCTCACCTTGAGTTACGAGGAGAGAAACGTCCAGGCATAAGGGGCTTAAAATGAGAGGTAGAGAGTGGATGCAGGAAAGCGAACTAACCCAGTCGGAGGGCAGAGTTTAGGTCCCTGGTAGGGAAGAGGCTCCGGTCTCTTACCGCCTACACGGGACGAGGATTTGAGGTGATTTAGAATAGAAGGATGCTCCCCCGCCCCAGCTGACTGCAGCGCTCGGCAGCTGACCTGGCGAACAGACCCCGCCCCCCCAGCGCCCCCCATCCGCCCGGACCCACCCGCCCGCCTGCCGCAGCGGCGCCCCGGGCTCGACCTCGCTGCCGAAGGCCAGCTTGGCGGAGGCGGCGGCCAGCGCCCCAAACGCGCCGGCGCACAGGCAGTTGAACACGCCCCAGAAGCGGCGTCGCATCGCGCCGGCCTGGAAGTGCGGGGGGAACTCCGCGGGGGTGTCGGGGTAGGAGGCTGGGCACACGGCGCCGCCTGGGGACTGTAGCCTCTCGGCCATGGTGCCCGCTGCCACCTCTCCCGGCTCCTGGGGCACCAGCCGCCGGCAGGACCGAGCGCGCGCCACCATTGGGCGGTGGCCTCACGTGGCGCGACGCTCACGTGATCAGGGCAGCCAACTAGGGCGCGGGGAGGGTCTCAGAGGGGCAGGGCAGGGGCGGGGTCGGGGACCGGGGCGGGGCGGAGACTAGGGAGCCTGGGTGGGGTGGAGGGCAGCCAGCCTCCGGCGTTGAGTTTAGGTTAACCCGGGAGCTGTCCGGGCTTGGCGTCTGAAGCCCCGGCGGTACTGTGTGGTTGCTGTTATAGAATTAACTATCCATGACCCGGCAGTTTCAATCCTTGCCAGAGTGTTGCCCAGCTTCGGCTTTCCCTGGGAATTTGTTAAAAATGCCCAATCCAGGCCCCGCCCAACTGCCATTGAATCAGAATCTGTATTTCAACAGGAGCCCCAGGAGATTGACCTGCACCTTCCAGATTGAGGCGCAAAGTGGAAAGACTCCTCAGCAGAGGGCGCTAGAGATCTCCACGACTCAGGAAGAAGGCGAGCTCGGGTTAGGGTTTTCTGACAAATCAAAAGGCGCAGATGGATTTTGAATATAGAGTAAATCATCCATATTCACTCCAGTCAGATAACCAGGATTAACATTACTTCTAATTTCCTATGCACTTAAATGTTTAAATATTATTAGAGTACTTTCTATGCATAGTTTTATATATAGCATATGTTAAAAATAGTTTATGTAATCTGTATGAGCCTTTTTTATTTAGTATGATTTCACACTGAACTGTTCAGTAGTATTTTTTTTTCCATTCAGAAAGTTTTTCATGAAGTCCTTCCTTGCCCCCCTCTCTCACAGGGGGGTTTGTTTTGTGGCTCAAATGAAGGCAAAAATAATCCTGATAACTGCTATTTATAGGCTGAATTGTGTCCCCCTCCCCACCCCAAGAAGATACGTTTAAGTCTTAATCCTCCACACCTGTGAATGTGACCTTTACTGGAAATGGAATCCATTGCAGATGTAGACAAATTAAGAAGTCATTAGCATGAGCCCTAATTTCACTGGTGTCCTTATAAGAGACAGAGTCACAGGGAGAACACCATGTGATAAGGAAAGCAGATTGGAGTGATGCATCTACCAGCCAAGGAATGTCAGGGGCTGCTGTCAATACCGCGAGCTAAGAGAAAGGCATGGAACAGATGCTCCCTCAGAGAGAACGGCCTTGCCACACCTTGATTTCGGGACTTCTAGCCTCCAGAAATTATGAATCAATTTGTTTTCAGCGCCCCCCCCTTTTGTGGTAATTTGTTCTAGTAGCCCCCAGACATTCCTATAGGTGAGTGAGTTGAGACCCAAGCCTCTTTAGTACCAGCTTCAATATTCCAACCCTTCTCCACCTTCAGGGCGTTCTCAGTTTCTATTCTCTACCTTACACAGAATTTTATTATTCAGATTTTATTTTTAAGTAATCTCTTCACCCAGCGTGGGGCTTGAACTCGCAGCCCCAAGGCCAAGAGTTGCATCCTCCATCAGCCGAGCCCGCCAGGTGCCCCCTGCATGAATTTTAATTCCTTTTCTGTTTCTGGCTCTCAAGGATTTACTATTACTCCTTGAGAATTCAACTAGGCACTAATTTTTTTTTAATGTTTTTATTTATTTTTGAGACAGAGAGAGACAGAGCATGAGCAGGGGAGGGGCAAAGAGAGAGGGAGACACAGAATCCGAAGCAGGCTCCAGGCTCTGAGTTGTCAGCACAGAGCCCGACACGGGGCTCGAACCCACGGACTGTGAGATCATGACCTGAGCTGAAGTCGGACGCTTAACCACCCAGGGGCCCCTAAGCATTAATTTTTTAAATTGTTTTTCCTTGGCTTTATTGAGGTATAATCTACAAACCATAAAATGAAACCATTTTGAATATAGTTTAATTTTTAGTAAACTTACAGAGCTATGCAATCATCACAACAAACCAAATCATTTCCCCCCTATCAAAAAGTTTCCTCCTGCCCATACGGTCACCCGCTCCCATCCCCAGCCAACAGCAACCGCAGGTTTGCCTTCTATCTCTATAATGTTGCCTTTTCTGGACCTTTCCCATAAATGGAATCATACAGTATTCAATCTTTTGGGTTTGTCTTCTTTCACTTTTTGAGGTTCCTTATGTTGTGGCATTTGTCAGTTTGCCTCTTTTTTATTGCTGAGTATCGTGTTCTATGTAACAAATGCTTAGTATCATTAGTCATTAGGAGAACGTTTACATGATGAGCCACTGCACCCCACCGGGATGGCTACAGTAAGAAACCTGACCAGAACAAGGGCTGAAGACATGGAGAAACTGAACGCCCTGCTGGTGGGAACATAGATGGTGCAACCAAATAGCACATCTGGAAAAGTAAACTGGCGTCTTAAAAAGCTAAACACAAACTTAGCGGCAATTCCACTCCTAGGTGTCTACTCAACAAATAGGAAACATAAGTCACCACCCAGACTTCTATACAAATATTTATAGCCACATTATTCAGGGTAGCCCCAAACTGCCAACGGCTCAGATGTTCATCAAATGGTGAGTAAATACAATGTGGTCTATCCTTTCAATGAGATACTCACAACAAAAAGGAATGAAGTGCTAACACACACAAGTTCCTGGGGGACAGCAGGCTTTGTTTGCTGTGTTCACTGACAACCAGTGCCAGGCGGAAGACGGATGCTCATTAAGTACAAGTTGAACGAACAAGCCTTTAATTCAGCTTTCCTAAGTGAACAATGTAAATCACTTTACGAAACTGTGTTTAAGGGATTTTATTACATTTTGAAAACTGGCCATATTTACAGTCATAAAAAAAATGCTCATGAGAATAAAGTAGGAATACAAAATAACCTATATTAAACAAGTTTGCCTTTCATACATGCTACGCGAACATGAACCTCATGGCAAGTCCTGAAACCACCACATATTGTTAGAGCTTCTGCTACAGGCCTCCGAGGAGAGTATGATAGCATCTAAGGAAGAAATGACCTGGCCAACACCCACTGCAAACCTTAGCTACAGGTTTTTATTTTAAAAAGGTAAAAGGTTTTCCCAGTATTTACAGTCGATTTAAAGCTCTGAAATGGGGTGGTAACTTCTAAGCCCACTGCCACAGGCTGTGTGTGGATGCAGAACTTGAATGTCAGCCCTGCTGCCCCACATGCAGGAATCATGCTCTTAATTCGGCTCTGTTAAATGCACAAGTGTAGGTCTTACTTTTGCAAGAAGAAAGAAAGCCTCCCAAGAGGTGATGCCTACGTAGTTGACCGAGATCCTTACGATTCATTTCTTTTCTTTTCTTTTAAAAATACATTTTCAGCACGCAACTTTTCAGTCTCCTAGGGAACACATTTTTTAAAAAAGGAAAAGAAGAAAAAAATTCAGGCTCTAAGGCTTACAGGAAGATATTCTTTGCATTAAGTTTATATGTCAAATTAAGATGACAATTTTCAATTCGTAAACTACTAAATGTTAAACAAGAAGCTGATGTGTAAGAGTATGATAACGAGGGGCGCCTGGGTGGCGCAGTCGGTTAAGCGTCCGACTTCAGCCAGGTCACGATCTCGCGGTCCGTGAGTTCGAGCCCCACGTCAGGCTCTGGGCTGATGGCTCAGAGCCTGGAGCCTGTTTCCGATTCTGTGTCTCCCTCTCTCTCTGCCCCTCCCCCGTTCATGCTCGGTCTCTCTCTGTCCCAAAAATAAATAAACGTTGAAAAAAAAAAAAAAAAAAGAGTATGATAACAGATTGAATGATGCTTGGAAATGACAATGAATGATTTTTTCTTTTTTTTAATTCTAAGTTCCCCCCCAAAAAACAGTTAAGTGATTCAATGATTAAACTTTAATTATACACTGATTCTAAAACCTGACTGAGTTTCTTTAGAATAATTTCCAGAGCTTACCTCGGCGAGCCTGACATTCTCCTTCTTCAGCCGCACCACGTACTGAATCTTCTGATGGAGGTTCTGGTGACCTACCAACTTTCCATTTTCCTCAGCAAGACTCTCCACCTGCTTCCTTAACATTTCCATCTCCTGCAGGCAGATCAATCCAGGGAGGGGAAAATGAACCGCTCTTAATTTTTCTCTTACAACAACATTATTTCATGCCTTCCAAGAGCACGGGGTGTTAGAGGGCCCGGGTTCCCAGGTTTCATGACCAGACATCTCCACGTGTGCTAGAGTGGCTCTGAACCACAGGACGTGTGGTCCTACACGTGTCCTAACTATATGCAAAAAACCAACGCACAAATGCACCTGGAATATTCTCTCCTTTTCTTCGTACAACTCTTCCAGCTTTGATCTCAGTTGTTCCTTTTCTTGGAATGCTTTGGATTCCAAAGTTCTGGTCCGTTCAACTTCCTCAGCCATTCTAAGGCAGTCCATTTCTTTGTTCTGAAGGGCACTCTGGACTTCCTCTAGGCTGTAGCAACAAATATCACTTTGTGGTATTCCAAAGGAACATAATTGCAACAGTATTCAAATTAGACATTTTTCACCCAAGCCCAGAATTTTGATTTGAAAGCGTCACAAATTATTCAGCCCTCCCCTACTGACAGCCTAGGGAGATAGCAAGGGCTGCAGGTAGGCTTTGTTGTTGTTACTTTACCAAAGACTTTCATTTTGGAAAACTCCTCAAACTATTTCTTAAATAATGAAAATTTAAAAGGTAAACTTTTGGATTCAGCCCATCTGGAGCAAATGTAATTTAAGTATTATGACGGTCTGCATCATTTATTCAAGGCTCCATATATTAATCTTTTTTTTTTTAATGTTTACGCATTTTTGAGAGACAGAGCACGAGCAGCAAAGGGGCAGAGAGACAGGGAGACACAGAATCTGAGCTGTCAGCACAGAGCCCAACACAGGGCTTGAACTCATGAACTGGAGATCATGACCGAGCTGAAGTCAGACGCTTAACTGACTGAGCCACCTAGGCGCCCCTATCTTAATCATTTCTGATTCTAAAAACTGGTTCTCAGACCATGGGACCTTAGTCATTTCTTCAAGGATGTGCTATTTAGAATTTATACACTTTTGAAAAGGAACATGAGGAACAAAGTTATCATGGAGTTCTATAGAATTTCACTGTTTTAATAAAATTGTGTGAATCCTAGAGGCTTCCCAAAAGAAACAAATACTTCTTATTGTATTTTTACGCATATGGAATAGAAGGATTATTTAATGACATAATACTCAGAATTTAATATACCACTTAAGGCCAACTAATTTCAGGAGCAGTGTTTTTAGACTACACTCCATGAAACCTCAGAAGAATAGCAGGGGGCAGAGGGCACGGACCTTTCCCCCAGTTCACTTGGAGCTGTTCCCCATTTGTCTTGTGTATTTTGCTCCAGTTTGATGAAAAGGTTGTGAGGCATGGCAGACCCTGCTACTTACCCAAGGGCCATTCCCTTACTTCTTTGCTTATAAGAACTCACTTTATGTGGGGAAAAAGGAGAAAAAAAAAAAGGAGAAGCACACCAAGTTCCCAAGGGTTGGTAAAAAAAAGTAACTGGTCTAAACTAAGCATGGATCTCTCCATCCCACTGCCAGGTACTGGTTTCCTCAGCTTGCTGGAAGTGTTAATTCTGTCCATGAAGCACAGGCTGATTCTTGGGAGCTACTAGGAGCTTTTCCCCCGACAAAAGAAAGCCCTTTTGAACCCACCTCACCATAAGCCGGGATCCTCTTGTTTATGACATCTGGGGCTATGGCAGCCATCTCGTGGCAAAGAGGCCACAAGCAAGGGTGTCAAAAGCAAAAGAATGGTAAGGGTATGGGTCCCTGATGGCATTATTGAGTCAATGCACCTCCAGACTGCTTGTGGTATGAAATTAAACATCTCGTGCCTACACCCCTGTTAGCTGGGAATTGGTTTCCTTATAGCTTTTTAAAGGAGCCTCACATACACAAATAGATAACATTATGGTAAAAATCACTGCTGTGGGTTGGGACCGATAAAACCGGGTGTGCCATTTTCTAGTGCGTGCTTCTCTCGCACACAGTATCTTCTAGAGACAATGTATCACTCGAGACTCTTGGTCACTAGATTATGAAATAAATCACGTGCCAATTTACACAGCTTTTATTCTTTTTGCTACAAGGTCTAAAATGGACATTACTTCTAAAATAGCCGCAATTCTACACACTATACAGCTGGATTCTCATAGATCCTGTAAGTGATCAGTATTTCTATCCTAGCTCTACAACAAGCTGTCTGGGAGCCAGTCCCTGAACTGTATGTATGATCCAAGTATGAAACGAGCTCTGTTCTACATCTACACTCTTTGATGCTATAAAACAGATGACTGGGTAACAAATCTTTCACAAGATAGCTAGTTTTTGTCAGCTGATCACTAAAAAGAATTTTTGATGACAGATTACATAATCTTTGATGTACTAACTTGGAGCTCAAATAATTAATTGTATGACAGGATTCTAACACAATTTCTTCTGTTGTCATTTACTTACTAATAAATGTGAATAAGATTTCTCAGCACATATAGTTATAAAAACAGAAAGTAGGAATAGAATTGATACTGAATATGGTCTCATTCCAGAATTAAGTATAACAGAAAAATGAGCTCATTGAAGCAAGAGCACTAAAATGAAATGCACTGGGATATGCATTTCCAGTGAAATTTTACCAGGTATACTAATTATTTATAAAAACTTATAATAAATTTAGGACACTGTGAGTAATAATTGTAATGAATACTCAATCCAGAAAAAAGCACTAGAGCCATATGAATAAAAAACACTTACAAATTATTTCCCACTTATATAAATATTTTTGTTGCTAAGGGTACCAAAAATTTTCCAAACGATACGTTAAATTAGGATATAATTCTGTGTAGGTATGGAAGGGAAACTCAGTCTGAAAGGAAAAGGAACAATGTACAATTTTAAGTTCGGGGATTTATTCCCGTGTTGCTAAATGGATAGAAAGTAGCAAGTCAGCTGGATACTTTTAAAAGAACACCACCTGAGCTTTATTTCTATGGCCAGTTCAAGGTGAGACTTTTGATAGGACAATGGCTGGAACAAAAATGGAGACATGTCAGAAGTGGGATTCAAGCCCACACCTCCATGTGGAGACCAGAAGCGCTGACCAGGAGAAGCAGGAGCTTGAGGCTGGTGCCTTAGACCGCTTGGCCATCCTGATGCCGAGATCTTTATTCCTAAATGGCACTATTTTCAGTATGAGGGAACTTCCATCCTTTCAATGAAAAATTTCAATGATTTCAATGAAATCAACTCAAAAATGTGCAAGAGGGTATATGGTGTTCCAAAAATCTCTTAAGAGGTATATATAACAAGTGAAAATGTTTGAGGACCTCTGTTCCAGATGAGTATCTATTCAGGGTACACTATCTTTCTAATGTTTTACCATTTTATTTAACACCAACCAGTATACTTATTTTGAACTTGACAGAAAATACAGTATATCTTGTTCATCAAAAAAATGAAGCAATTTATGGGGCCCCTGGGTGGCTCAGTCGGTTGAGCGTCCGACTCAGCTCAGGTCATGATCTTGTAGTTTGTGAGTTCAAGCCCCACATCAGGCTCACTGCTGTCAGCCTGTCAGTGCAGAGCCCACTTTGGATCCTCTGTCCCCCTCTCTCTGCCCCTCCCTCGCTTGCACTCTCCCCTCACAAAATAAATAAGAAAAAAAAAAAAGAATGAGGCAGTTTATAAGATTACATAAATATGAAAACTGTATGAATAAACTAAAAATCCTGTTTACAGAACACATGTAAAGAGACCCAAAGTCAAGACAAGAAGAAATCAAGAGTATTGATCTGTGGGTCTCAGGGGGCCTCAAGGTTTTATTTTTTAATTAAAAAAAAAATTTTTTTTTAATGTTTATTCATTTTCGAGAGCGAGCAAGCGAGAGAGAGTAGGGGAGGGGCAGAGAGAGAGGGAGACACAGAATCCAAAGCAGGCTCCAGGCTCTGAGCTGTCAGCACAGAGCCCAACGTGGGGCTCAAACCCACGAACCACGAGATCATGACCTGAAGTCAGACATTTATTTATTTATTTAATAAAAAAAATTTTTTTAATGTTTATTTATTTTTGAGACAGAGAGAGAGAGACAGAGCATGAATGGGGGAGGGTCAGAGAGGGAGACACAGAATCTGAAACAGGCTCCAGGCTCCGAGCTGTCACCACAGAGCCTAGTGCGGGGCTCGAACTCACGGACTGTGAGATCACGGCCTGAGCCGAAGTCGGTAGCTTAACCAACTGAGCCACCCAGGCACCCCGGGCCTCAAGGTTTTAAATCAGAGGAAACCAGATGGCGTGAAAGAGTAACCGGGTCAGTTATACTGTTCTCACCATCCACGAGGAGAAAATTCATCAACTACTCAAGAGAAACTAAGCCTTTCGTGACACTTGCTTCTTTAAGAATTTGTTTGGAATGGCTTCACGTGAGGAGCCCCATGAGCAAGTGGTGTTTAGGAAAACACCTGCTGTGTCGTGTCCACATACTACTGCAGAAGGCAAGCAGTCACCTACCTTGTGGATACAGGAAGTATTTCCTCCCTGAGAGAAGAAAGAGAAGACCAACAAGAACCTCAATTATGAAAGAGTGCACTTACTCTGCTTTCATTTTCAGCATCTCTTCAACTAATTTATTCTGTAATAAGATAAAAAAAAAAAGATGGCTTAAGTTTTTACTGTTGCTAAGAAAAAGACTGAAAGTAAGCAGTTCATCTCCCTCATGATAATGAAATTAAACCAACATCTTTTTCTAATATCCCAACTGCGCACCCATGAAGGGAGTACATGTCTCTAAGACTTCATGAACTGTGCCCTGGGAGGCCTCACAAAGATGCCCAAAACTTCCTTCTATTCTAAATGCAAAACTGTGTGCAGACAACCGAGCAGCAGACTAACTGTGGAAACACATGAAGACAAATTCGCTCTCGATTATCAGTGATGTCCAAAAACTGATGGTAAGTATCAATCTTAACAGTGGGAATACAGAAAAAACAAGTTTCAAAAGTAAAAATGGTTTCTAAAAAACATATAACCACAAAAGCTAAGTATAAAAGTATTTCTTGGACAAGAAAAACAACTATTATGTAAAAAAAAAAAAAAAAAAATTGTACCTTAGCAAGTCTTTCTTTGATCATTTCTTCTTGTTCATTCTTCAGTTGTTGATGACCTGGATTATTCTGTTGGCTGCATAGATGAGAAAGGGAGGAAGAGGAAACACTGTTAAGCATATTCGAGTAGCAATTTCATATCTATTGTATGCAGCAATGCCAAATTCTGCAACGAAAAGCTAACTCTGGTGATTAGGCCAAGTTAGCACAGTTCACAAATGTGACTGATATATGGGGATGAAATAAGGCACCTCCCATGAATTCAGGATGCCTCTCATAAAAAATGAGGTGAACAGAGCTAGGGAATCTAATCAAGGCTTGGCTGAAAGTCAAATAGAAATTTAGCCAAGAATGGTATCTTATGAAGCTCAAATGTGAGCAAAAGGGGCTGAGAGATGCGTGGTCCAGAAGTCTGGTGATCAGCTGGGAGGGGGCATCTCTGGGTATGGGGAGGGTACCTTGGGCTGGCCTGGCACATGGAGCCCCAACACTCCATTTTCTTGGATTTCATGGTCAGCTGGCAATTTTCTGATGACACTCTGGCATCCCATGTATGCTGACACCAGGAAAGGGATTCCCTGAGCACCAGACATAAATCTCTTGACGGAAAAGGAATGCTCCTCTATATAAAGAAAATTACATTCTGGACAATGCATCAGTATCATGTGAATTTGATTAATGTGAGTTCATTCCCTGTAAGCTTGACCAGGGCAGGATCATAAATTGAGTGTCTGTGGGCAGCTCCTGGACCAGGAGGACATCTCCTAAGGAGAAGCTGCCTGAATGCCACAGGCTCCTCTAGAAATATTTCTCACTGATGAGGAAAAGATCGTTTCTTGAAAGAAAGCAGAAGCTCCAGTAGTTTCTTTCAATTAATGAATCTGGCAGCCTAGACAGAAATGGTAATGAGACCTCAGTGAGGAAAACGCCTGGAATCATTAGGGAAGTGTTTTCTATGCTCTACTCTAAAACTGGGTAAACTTTTTCCTGTCCAGGGCCAGACAAAATGTTCTAGGCTTTGGGAGCTGTGGGGTCTCTGACACTATTCCACGTGGCTTCTGTAATGCAAAAGGAGCCACAGCAGTATTGAAATGAAACAGCGTGACTATGATCCAATAAAACTGTCTTTACCAAACGCGCTGAGGGCTGGATCCGACCCCAGAGTCAGTTTTCTCCCACTCTAATCTTTCAGGAAGGAGGTTCTGTATGGCTCCTCATAAGGGACATGTGGCTATGAAATAAAGTGGGTTTTTTTTTAATTTTTTTTAACATTTATTTATTTGAGAGACAGAGAGAGACAGAGCATGAGCATGTGAGGGGCAGAAATAGGAGGAGACATGGAATCTGAAGCAGGCTCCAGGCTCTGGGCTGTTAGCACAGAGCCCGACGTGGGGCTCAAACTCACAAACTGCGAGATCGTGACCTGAGCCGAAGTTGGACGCTTAACCAACTGAGCCACCCAGGCGTCCCGAAATAAAGTATTTTTTACCTGTGATTTTATAAATGGGCTAGGAACATTCTATCTTCCATGCTCAAACTAGCTCTTGATAAAAGACAATGTACCAAGTACAATGTTCTTCTTTATTGGGGGCGGGGGGAGGGGTTGGTGGGGAGCATGTGGCCAGGCTGCAGACTACCTGCATTGGAATCACCTGGAAAGGGAAGTGAAATCCCCGGGAGGGGCGCTACTAAAATGAGCATGTCCGATGCTCACTGAAACCTGAAGCATTTAGGAAAGGACTGTCAGCACAGCCACCACTACCGTCTTCCAGTATCTGTTGTCTTCGTTAGGTTTCGGACAGAGCATCTCAGGCCCACTTCCGGGCAGGGAACGGGAACTGCAGGAGGGGAGAGTGTCTGCCCGAGACCTGCTGGCAGCAGCAGGAACAGCAGGCACCCCTAATCTGGGAAGCTGAATTCAGTAAGGGCCTTCATCCCAAATGGAGACCTCTCTCTGCTTCACTTCCACTTGCTATACGATTTTCCTGGTCACCCTCATCTCTAAGCCCTCACTCAGAAAAGTTCACAGAAGGGCAGGATCATAATTCCGCCTTGTATACCTAATATCTGCCATTTATTGACTGACTCCCTTCTGCCCACCACTGTAACCGGCACTTTATACATGTTATTTTTGGTGTTTAAAACACCTTGTGAGAGAGCTATCATTTTCCTCATTTCAGGGCTAAGGAAACTAAGTCACTAGAAGTCAAAAACTGTGCCCAAAGTCACAGGACTTTCAAGTGTCAGCGATAGGACAAAGCCTAGCTGCCTGGGACATACTGCCCTGTCACCAGCAAATACAACTAGAAAGCGCCTTGGCTAAAGGCAAACCACCTGCACAGATACACCCAAACCCAAGGGAATGCTCCTCAGTAAAGCTCCTTCCTGCGCAGGAGCATTCCCTGGACCATGAGTCACGAAGCCAAAGAAACTGGTAGGAAATCCTCCCTTTTTCTGCTGGCCCTCTTGAACCTTCTCTGTTGCTTCCCCACCCCAACCCCCTTTTCTTAAAATAGAAGTAGACAGTTTGGTTCAAATTTTTCACAGGTTTCAAATTCATTTCAATAGCTCTACAACAATGTAAAGGTTAACAGAGTAAGTGACATCATGAAGGCCTATTCTCCCACTCAAAAAAGCGACCCCCTCATCAGACCTGACTCCAAAGCAACTGACAGAGCACCCCCTGGACTGGGGGTGAACGCTGCGCATGCCGTGAAACCAATTTCAACCGCTTTTACCTAACTGTACACGGGCAGGCCAAGATTTAGCCCACAGAGTTCTGGTGGCTCTTTCTCACCTCTTGTGCTTTTCCCTTTCAAGATCATCCAGCTGACTTTGCAGGAGCCAGTTCTTTTCTCTTAGCTGCTCAGCTTCCAGGCGGAGGTTTTCCATTTCACACAACTGCTCCTAAGAAGACAGCAAATCATGTCTTTTTAGAAGACACATTGTAGTAGGTGTTATTTTGCTCCCCAAGGCCACAAATGAGACACATATTCATCTTTTTAGCCCCTTCCTATGCACAGAACACTGCACTGGGTGTCGCTGGATAACAAGTAGACTACGACAAGCTTTTGGGATTTTCATACCCACAGGGTGTTAAACATAGTCTCTTATCAATAGCACACAATTCATTAAAATGCCTTTATGAAAAATGACGGCCAAAAGTCCATACTTTGATAAACGTTCTATTTGATTCTATTTAATAAATTCTAATTAAAAACAAAACTGATATAGGGAACAGAGTCAGTAATACTATAAAAACGTTGTATGGTGACAGGTGGTAACTACACTTGCGGTGAGCACAGCATACTGGATGGAACCATGTTGTACACAGTGTGCAACTGATGTGCCACAGCCATCGCTCAAAATCCCCAACTGAGCTCTAATTTGAAAATCACCGGCATAACCATCCAGAAGAAATACATGCTTGTCTGCAAGGGGTGTCCGTTTCCATTTACTTCTCCTTGTCCATTGTGCGATTTCTTTTAAGCTGACCCAATTTCCTCTGAGTACTAAAATCATGCCAATCTGGGTAACAGCCACATTCCTCAGCAGATTGAGAGCTGCCCTAATTAAAAAGGCAAGGAGTGATCCCCTCCACGAGGAACGAAGCTTGAGAGACTATCTTTGCATACTTCACACCACTTGGTTACAGGAAGCTAATTCTGTTCCTGAACAAAACCTCGCTCCAGAGCCAAGGCCTCACAGCCTAAATGCGATCTTCTGTGAAGCATCCTATCTACTCCACCCACACCCGTCCACACCTCCACACCACATACCTCCCTCTACTCAATACTCCTCGAAACACACCCTCCCTGTGCAGAATCACCATAACCCCAAGTCCCTGAGTAAAAAAAAGTAAAACAGAAGTTTAAAGGAATGGCAAACGAGAAGATTATTCACTACCTGAGACAAAAGCGAATCTCTAGAATATACAGAGAATGCCTACAAATTGTTAAGGGAAAGTCCAATGATAGCAAGACGGGCGAAGGATATAGGTCAGAGAAACAAAACGTGCTCCGTCTTACTCTTTTTCCTTTTTAAGTTTTTTTTAAGTTTATTTATTTTTGAGACAGAGAGAGACAGAGCACGAACAGGGGAGGGTCAGAGAGAGAGAGACGCAGAGTCCAAAGCAGGCTCCAGGCTCCCAGCTGTGAGCACAGAGCCCGACGCAGGGCTTGAACTCACAGACTGTGAGATCACGACCTGAGCTGAAGTCGGACGCTCAACCAACTGAGCCACCCAGGTGCCCCTCCAGCTTGTTCTTAATGAGAAAAATACAAATTTACAACCGTAGCAAGACAGCGTATTTAGCTATGAAACTGGCAAGGATGTAAGTCAGGCGGCACTGTGATCAGAGTAGCTGGCACAGCCTGTGTTTGACACCATCGTAGAAACAGGGAGATGACGGCTGCAGACTTGGTTATATGGAAATGGGGCTACCGTGAGAGCCTCCAGGGACCGTCAGCCAGGTAGTCTGCAGTCGGCGGGGAGAGGAAGGCTTTTCTGCCTGCCCTTTATTTAGTTCTGTGCCTGGTGAATTTTGCACCCTCAGTAACCATGAAAGATACTGTTTCTTTTGTTGATTTTGGATACTGTTTCTTTTAAAAGGTTTTTTTTGAAAAAGATGACCCAGTTACCTTCATTCTGAGGATTTCAGCATTTTTGACTTCTCGGTCTTCGTTTAGCTTTGTGACAAGGTGTTGCAAAGAAACCTTAGACGCTCTTCCGTCTTCTATCTCTTGTTCTTGGGTTTCTAGGAGTTTTGCCAAGTGTGTTTGAAAGTGAGGTGGTGTTCTAGGGCTCTAAAATAAAATTAAATTCCATCCAAACACCTGATTAAGTGATATTTTATAAAGATTTCATTTCAAATGAAAACACTTAGCTATTCAGCCTGTTACTCTAATTCCTGTGCAAGTGAAACAAATAAAACACCAGTACCTTTTTATCAAGTAAAGAGCAGAAAAGGTACTGGCGAAAATCTCTTTCTATAAAAACACAAAGCTACAGTCTTAGGAATGTCCACACTTGCAATCCCTCACGAAACCGTTCCATGTCCCCAGAGCACAGGTACCTGGGGATGCTCGGCAGCAGAATCCATTACGTGTTCGAGCTGTCTCATTTTGAAGTTATATTCATTCTTTTTCTGTTCTACTTCCTCTTTCTTCTGGTTTAGCTGAGAAAATCGAACAGATGAAGGTGGCAAGTTAGAACCGGGCACATGGTCCGGTTAGAACAGACAAACTTCCCGAGATGTGAGGATACAGACTTTTCACATTATTTTCCGAGGCTTTCATTAAATACTGCTTGAAAAGCAGTAAGGTGTTAAAACCAACCCAAACCACAGCAATGCTCCCAGTCCGTAGCTGTGGACCCTGCGGCTGCCGTTCACATCCATAAACGCTGGTTGCTGCTACAACCCTCCCCTCTCCCTCTCTCCCACAGACTTATTTACACTTTTTTTAAAAAACATTTTTTTTTAATTTTTTTTTTTTAACGTTTTATTTATTTTTGAGACAGGGAGAGACAGAGCATGAACAGGGGAGGGTCAGAGAGAGGGAGACACAGAATCTGAAACAGGCTCCAGGCTCTGAGCGGTCAGCCCAGAGCCCGACGCGGGGCTCGAACTCACGGACCGCGAGATCGTGACCTGAGCCGAAGTCGGCCGCTTAACCGACTGAGCCACCCAGGCACCCCTAAAAAACATTTTTAATGTTTAGTTATTTTGAGAGGAAAAGACAGCATGAGCGGAGGAAGGGCAGAGAGAGAGGGAGAGGGAGAATCTGAAGCAGGCTCCACACTCAGCATGGAATCCGATGCAGAGCTCAATCTAACGCTCGTGAGATCATGACCTGAACCAAAATCAAGAGTCGGACGCTAAACTGACAGAGCCACCTGGGTGCTCCTGAAAACAACTTTGTAAAGCTTCGCTGGTAATCAAAGGGTGGTTTGAGGAAAATAAAATGTAAAACAGTAGCCAAGAGGAGGATACAAGTCAGCCATAACCTTGCTCCAGAGGTTAGAACTTGCTGGCCTGTGTCAGGGGGCCGAGGGTGGGCAGAGAGGCAGCCGAGCAAGTCGGAACACACGTGAGCAACCAAGTTGCTCAGAGCCCGCAGCGCAGCCTGACCACCTAAGTGCCCTGTTGGCCCACCTTGCTGTATACAGAGAGAATGAGCCGCGGCACTGGACCTCACCTCGTGCTGAAGTTCTTGGATCAGGGCCTCCTTCTTGGCCATCTCCTCCTGGGCAGACTGCAGCAGCTCTGAGTGCTTCTTCGAGGCCTCGGTGAGCTTGTTCAGTTGCTCGGTGGCATGAGCCAGGTCCTCGCAGAGCATATCCCTCTGTCGGGATGATCCCCGCAAAGAAAGATTGCTTTCATAATTGTATCCTCCACTAAGGATTTGCAAATCACTAGTATGTGCAAATTGCAAAAGGTTAAAAAGTCTTAAATAAGAACTTTTAACTTTTTTTTTTTTTTTTGCTTATGTGCTAATCCAGTCCAAAGCAAACAAGCAGTTAATTTTATTTATTTATTTGTTTGTTTGTTTGTTTGTTTATTTATTTATTTATTTATTTATTTATTTATTTATTTATTTATAACATTTACTCATTTTTTGAGAGACAAAGAGAGACAGTACAAGAGGGAGAAGGACAGAGAGAAAGGGAGACACAGAATCCGAAGCAGGCTCCAGGCTCTGAGCTGTCAGCACAGAGCCCGACGTGGGGCTCGAACCCATGAGCAGTGAGATCATGACCTTAGCCAAAGTCGGACGCTTACCCGACTGAGCCACCCAGTCACCCCATTTAAGAACAGGTCTAAAGAGAAACATTACAGGAAATTCATACAGGTATCCCAATTGGGGTTTCAGTGCATTCCACCCCTTTCGCTTAACACTGAACATTTCCTCTGACCCCCAGGATCTCAAAGCTGATCGATCGCTCTTTCCGTACGAGGACTCCAGAAACAGGTCCCTAGCTTACCTGCTGTCTGACCAATTGACTCTAGTCCTTTATACATTAGAAGGTAAATAGCTATAAAGATGGGTACCCCTCAGCCAGTTGGGGAGGGGCTGGGCAGTCACCAGGTAGTGATACATTGTCATAGGCCATCAGAGTTTCAGAGGAGTAGCTTGATGGAAAGCGGCAGAGAGAATTAGAAGTCCTGTGGGTTGCAGACATAATTCCTGTGTACACAGCATGTAATCCCTATCAAGTTAGAGCAGAATCTGCTTACTCTAACTTTCCAAACGTGCATGTATATATGTACGTATACATATCTATATCACTATGAATATGTTAACATGTATAATACTGCATATAACAGGTATGTGTGATATATATTAATATGTGTATCACCTAAAAAAATGTACGTACATATATAAATGATATGATATAAAAGTATGTGGAAAATGTTTGTAATACGTCAGGCATACATGCACACACACACATACTTGATGTATCACAAACACTTTTCCACATATTCATTCTTTTATCACATCATTTTTCGTTGGGTGGGCTTGAGTTCATCTTAAGTATGCACCACAATTTAGCCCATCACTGAATACTTTGGCTGATTTGAATTTTTCACTATCATATGCATTATATTCTCATACCTAGATTCTTTCTTTTTTAAAAATTATTTTTTAACATTTATTTATATTTGAGAGAGAGAAAGAGAGCGTGAGCGGGGGAGGAGCAGAGAGAGAGGGAGACACAGAATCCGAAGCAGGTTCCAGGCTCCGAGCTGTCAGCACAGAGCCTGGCATGGGGCTCGAACTCATGAACCGTGAGATCGTGACCTGAGCAGAAGCCAGATGCTTAACCAACTGAGCCACCCAGGCGCCTCCCTACTGGATTATTTCTTTAGGCTAATTTCTAAAAAGTGCAAACTCGAAGCATATGCAAAAAAATTAAGGCTGTGTATTACTAGACCACCTCCCCAAAGGCTGAACTTAAACTTCATCTCAAGTGTCAGTAATCACCCTTCTCTGCATATCTTAATATTTACTAGCTGTAAGATCAAACGGTAGCTTTGTGCGTAATTTCGCATTTCTTTTAGCAAGGTTTCTAGGCCACTATCTTCTTCCTGGGGGAGCTGCTCATGCACCTTCCTGTATCCATTCACCACCAGGGTGTGTCTGTCCTTTCTTGAGTATTCTGACCTAAAAGCTCTTCTATGGATTAAGGCAAGGACCCCTTTGTCATCAGTTGTAAATACTTTAGCTGAGGAAGCCAGGTGATTAGTAAAAGGGGGAACATGAAGTGACTGTGGGATGATTCCCCTCGAATCTAAGATACTTCAATATGCACTGTCACACATTTTTTTTTTTTTTTTAATTTTTTTTTTTCAACGTTTATTTATTTTTGGGACAGAGAGAGACAGAGCATGAACGGGGGAGGGGCAGAGAGAGAGGGAGACACAGAATCGGAAACAGGCTCCAGGCTCTGAGCCATCAGCCCAGAGCCCGACGCGGGGCTCGAACTCAGGGACCGCGAGATCGTGACCTGGCTGAAGTCGGACGCTTAACCGACTGCGCCACCCAGGCGCCCCTGTCACACATTTTTTAAGAGAAGAACAAGACACAGGAGACAAAGGGAGTAAGGAAGAGCCTGAAGGTGAATTGTACTGAGCTCCCATCATTAGCCACTCCCACTCAAACAGCCAGGCTTCCCTCCACACTTGGGCAACAGGCAGTGTGGAACTGAAGATTTAGTCCCCATTTTATACTTGTACAAGACCTTAGGGTGTGACTTTTGTGTGCTACTTTCCACTTTTTTTTTTTTTTTTTAATTTTTTTTTTTTGTTTCAACGTTTATTTATTTTTGGGACAGAGAGAGACAGAGCATGAACGGGGGAGGGGCAGAGAGAGAGGGAGACACAGAATCGGAAACAGGCTCCAGGCTCTGAGCCATCAGCCCAGAGCCCGATGCGGGGCTCGAACTCACGGACCGCGAGATCGTGACCTGGCTGAAGTCGGACGCTTAACTGACTGCGCCACCCAGGCGCCCCTCTTTTTTTTTTTTTTTAATTGAAGTACAGTTGACACTGTGTACAAACTTTCCAACTCACCTTCTAAAAATACTGCCAGCTCCCACGGACTGAGCACCTCACAAGCTGCCAGTCAGTTCCTAAGCCCTTTCCATGTGTCACCTCATCTCACCTCCTCTTAGGCACTAGGCGGCAGTGTTATCTCTGCTCCAGAGACGTGACGAATGAGGCAGAGACAAGTGTAACTTTCACAGCGTCACACAGCCAGGACTCAGACTCCACAGCGGCCAGCTCCGTAGCCTGGACCCTCCTTGTCTATTTTCATCTCCTTGCACTGCAGGTGTGTTAGCTTCAAGTCCTTTCTGGCATACAGGAGGCCAGAAATACAGACTCCTGGGTAAATCTGCCTTGGAGATCTATCCCCACAGGTTCTAAAGCTCAAAACTAGCGCATACACCGTGTGTTTCACCAACTTTCCAGGCCGCTATTTCTCCATCTCAGACGTACAAGGAACCGTCTTCGGTCACTGTGGCTAGAGCCCTCGGCACCCACTCTGCTTGCTGTTGCCACGGCACACGTCCTGCGGACCCCACAACTGCCTGCTGAACTTCTAAAGCACTGCTCAGTTCTAGCTTGCCAATATTCCCACCACCACTTCTGGGCTCTGGCCTTTTCGCCTTTGGCCTGGGCTTGAAGTCTATGCAGCCTACACTCTTGGAGACGCTCCGTGACAAAGACTCCATCCGTCTCCACCTCAGCCGGACAGGCCCCACCAACACCCACAGCCCCCTCCCTAGCGAAGCCTTGTACAAATACTATCTCCTTTGGGAAGTGCTCTGCGATTTTGGCACAGTCACTCCCCTCCTCCTTTTCCTGTGCTCCCAGATCCTTTGTTACATCAAGATACATTTAACTCTTAAAGTAGATAGCATATTTTGACGTAAGTAACAGTGTTTCAATCATTCTTCCAGGCAAGGACAAATGGTAGGTGGGTTCAATAAATATTTGTTGTTTCTTTCATGGATAGCATAGTGTAGCAAGAAAGCTTTACTTCTAAAGCAACCACAGAGTAGTATATATGGTGGGTTACCATTTGTGCGAGAAAAAGAAAACTAAATGTATATGGGATTTGCCTAAAATGTCTCTGGAAGTTGGGCATGTGGGTGGCTCAGTTGGTTAAGCGGCCAACTTCGGCTCAGGTCATGATCTCATGATTCACGGGTTCGAGCCCCACTTCGGGTTCTCTGCTGTGAGCGCAGAGCCTGCTTTAGATCCCCTGTCCCCCTACCTCTCCCTCCCCCATTCACACTCGCTGTCTCAAAAATAAACATTTATTAAAAAAAAAAAATCTCTGGAAGGATACATGACAGAATATCTACTGCTTTATGTAGTTTGAATTTTGAGCCATGTGACAGTACTGCTTGCTTGCTTGCTTATTTACTTACTTATTGAGAGAAAGAGAGAGAGAGAGAGAGAGAGAGCGCGCGCACGTGGAGGGGAGGGGCGGAGAAAGAGGGAGAGAGAATCTTAAGCAGGCTCCACGCCCAACGCAGAGCTTGACTCGAAGAGCCTGACTTGGGGCTCAATCTCACCACCCTGGGATCACGACCTGAGCCAAGATGGAGAGTTGGCCGCTCTACTGACTGAGCTGCCCAGGCGTCCCAGTACTGCTTCATTTAAAAATAGACACATTTACACCAACAACGAAAAATTAAAACCCACTTTAGCTAAAACCTACCTCAGCTGGTTAACCTGTTAACCAGATCTTTCTTTGCTCCCTGCTGCTACCACTCCACCAAGTAAACGCAGTGGCCACTGTGCTCCCCTTTGGGAAGAGGGTCAGTTACAGGAACTTACCAGGTGTTAGCACAAATGAATGCATATCAACTGGATAAAGTATAACAACTTTAGTGTTATCTATTACTGGCCTAACTACCCTATGGGAAAATGGCTCTAATTATGACTTGTCCCTTTAAAAAGCCCTCTATTTCTTCATTAATAACCTCCACACACACATACACATACAAACATTGACAAGGAGAAAGGCAAAAAAGAGTCAGGATGTGTTAACATGTACCTCTATGTCCTCAGAGAGTATTCTCAGTCTAAGGGCTTCCTTCAGGTCCAGAATCTCCACTTCCTGTTTCTTAATCAACACTTTGCTCTCTTCCTTGTCAGCCAAAGCAGAGTTGTGTTTGCACTGCAGGAAGAAAGTTGTAAGAGCTGTCTGCTTTCCTGTGCTCATTTTGTCACTAAAATAACAAGAAGGAGTCTGAGCTCCGAGGTGATGATGAGACTAACACAAATAGTTCAATAACTACTTATTGGACAAACGAATGGAAGAGTAAGTGCATGAATGGTGAAGAGAACTCAAAAAGTCCCACAGGGAGCGGTGAAAAACCACTCCGGTTTTCTTACTGTTTTTTGGTCATCTCTGCCCCTAACAATGGGGCTCAAACTCCCGACCCAGAGACCAAGAGTCGCACTCTTCACCGACCGAGCCAGCTGGGCGCCCCGTATTAATTATTATCACACCTTTATCAAGAAACTGCCTTCAGCAACAAACGTGAGAACAGCAACCTCCCTTTGTAGCAGAGGAATGACCGACGTGGGCAAAAAACTTCACCTTGACCCGAGGTGAGGAGGAAGCACCAACATTCAACTTACGTATGTGTGCGCGTGAGGGGGAAAGTAGTTCCTCGTAGAAAATACTTACTTGAGGAAACCAGAAAGTCCAATAATGGAAAAACTCACTCGCTATACAAGGAATGTCTCTGAACTTAACCAAAATGTGTCACTGTTTTTCCTCAAAGCAACGAAGGAACACCACATACCCTTAACTATCACAGATTACAACCGGCCTGCTTCTGATCAGCAATTCCCAATCGGTGCACACAGAGCACTGAACCCAGGCCAGGACGATCAGAGCAGGGCGGCAGCGGGCACCGCCTCGCAGGGGTCAGCATATTAAAAGCTCTGTAAGTTCTGCGAATCCAGAAACCTGTTGAGGCTTTGACTAGGATTTCCAAACCGATTTGACCACAGCAATCCTTTTGTTCTGGTGTAGCATTTGTCAGACTCTTGGAGAATCTGGGGAGTGCTCAAATGTATCTTGTCGGTTACAGAACTTACACTGATGTCCTTCAGTTCTTGCTTCAGGGTGTCTATGGTTTCTGTTTTTTCACACACCGACGTTCTCAGCTCCTGGATCTGGCTCATGAGGTCAGCTACAACTTCCTGGTGAGGAGAGAAACAATGTCTTCACACCCAATGACATTAAGGAGGAGACCACTACTGAGGTAAACAACAGTTTACCTCTCCGAAAGACAACAGGAGAAGTCCATTTTGTTTTAGCAAAATACGTCACATTGTATTATTATCAGTTTGTATATTAATGGCCTTACTCTATTTTATTTAATCATTTGCTTTGGTTTTTCTGAATGCGTTATAGGTAGGCATATAAGAAATTTATACCTAATTTTATACTTGGACATGCATATTTCATTTACTATCCTAATTAAAGACAACACACCAGAAATCTGACAGTTTGTATCATGGGACTCAGAGTCAACCAGAAAGGCTCACACTAACAGCAGCCTAGTAAAGAGGGGCAGGATGGGTTTTAGAAACAGTGCCACCAGCGGGCCACCTGGGTGGCTCAGTCGGTTAAGCAACCGTCTCTTGATTGCAGCTCATGTCATGATCTCATGGTTACTGGGATCAAGCCTGCTTAAGATTCTCTCTCTCCCTCTCCCCCCACCCCAAAATAAAAAAATATATAAAAAAATAATAAAAATAGAAACAGTGCCATCAGAAGTAGAACAGTTTCCTCTTGAAGTTACATGGAGAATTAATAATAATAATAATAATAATAATAATAATAATAATAATAGAAGATCCCCTTCTCTGCCAACCTTGGAAGACAAACAAGGCCTAAGTGTCTACAGGAATGCCAGCTACCAGTCACCCTGCGGGCAGGGGACGGGAACATTAAAGCCTCACTTATGAAGAAAATAAAGAGGGATTCAGCTTCAACCTCTACCAACCTTGTCAGCATCTCTAGACTTTTCCAGAGAACGAATTACTTTTTCGGTAGCATATAAACTCTCTTCCAGTTTCTGTACTTTTGCCATCTATGGGGAAAAATAACTATTTTTAGAAAAAGAATTAAATTCCAAAGCCAACCACATACACATATGGGGGGGGGGAAAAAAAGAAGTTGAAATCTCCTTTTCATATTGTATGGTGCTCATCAGGTAACACTTGAAAAGGAGAAGCTGGGTTAAAAGGCATTGATTCTGTGGGTCTCCACCAGGGGGCCACCAACAAAGTATGATTATAGCCTTCCAGGAGTTAGAAAAACAAGAGTTCAAAAATAATACAACCAACCAAAAAGCCCATCTATTTTTACTACCTATTTTCAACACCTGAGAGCTGAAACCTTGTTCATAATGCACCTCTCCAGACACCGGACCGGGAGTTACAGTCCTCAAAGGCTAGAATTAAGAGCACAGATCACTCACCTGCTGCTCGCATTTGGCTATCTCTTTCTGTTTCTCCTGGTGCACAACCTCAAGAACTTCTAATATTTCTCTGAAAGAAAAGAATGATCTTTTTTACTCATGACTTCATCCAATGGAAACAGGAAGTGGGTGCATTTGTACAGAAGAGATTCCGTGAACGGCAACGGAACTTTGTTTGGCACACGCTTGGCATCAGGCACTGCGTTCCAGCAGGAGTCAAGATCTGAACCCGTTTCTTCAACAAACCAAAGAGAACCTATCTTTGTGCTACGAGTTTCTCTTTCTTTGGAGCACTCAGGACTTGCTGACATAAGCATGTGTTTATTACCTATCTCTCTGTGCTAGAATGTGAAACTCACGGGGATGGGGATATTTTGTTCACTGTCTTACCTCTAAATAAATGTTCTGGCACTTACCAGAATAGTGCCTGGCTTGTTGGATATCACCTAGTGTTTGAACAACTAAATGGTTAACTGTTTCCCAGCTAAGATGTATGCCCACTAGATGTAGTTACCTCCGTATCCCCAGGCCTAGAAGAGAAGCCGAGTCATACTAAAAACTGTACTGGTATCTGCTGAATAAACAAATACTTCCTCTTGCTACAGTAATGATCATCCTGCTGGCTGAGGCCAAGAGACTGACAGAGATCACCAAGGAAAAGAACTTGGAGAGACAGGCAAGAAGGACAATGGCATTCCATATTAAAGGACCAAGAGAAAAACAGAGCAGCCAGAAAAAGAATAGTAGAGACAGAAATAAAAATCAGTCCCCACCTTCCAGTTATAAAAATACCGAGATTTATTTATAGAAGGACCAGAGTTCTGATCACCATCAACTGCTATTCATTTCAAAAGTAGCATAGCTACTTCCTGAATGCTTTTGAAAAATTAAGTTTCTCTACATAGCCTCTTATACAAAAGAATTGGATATTCATTTTGGAATGTTTTAAAAAAATAACCTTACAGGGCATCAGCAATAAAAAAAAAAAAACCCAAACAACTCAAGATAAAGAATGGGATAGTAAATGATACTCTAGTCAACTAATGGAAAAGATAAATAGCACTCACTTAGAACTGTTTTCTTTATCTTCTTCAAATTGTAATAATAATTTGTTATTGCGTTCTTTTTCTGCCTCAAAAAGCTCCACCAAATTCTAAAAGACAATGTTATATTAGATTTTAAGAAATTGTTACTAGCAATGCACAGTCAACAAACACATCAAGTACCTTCTATGTTGGCAGGCACGAGGGGCCAGTACAGAAGTTAGGAAGAGGTCAATAAACAGGCCTTGCCCTGTGCTCCAGGGAACAATCACACATTCAGGACAAATTCATCAATAACCAATACCTTTCTTAACTTACATTCAGATCAGATTTCAGAGTTTCATTTTCATTTTTGCAGTTTTGGAGGTTTTTTGAAAGTTGGTCAATTTCAAACTTCATTACTTCTTGTAAGTTGTCATAGGAATCCTGTAGGCAGGCTTTGCTCTCAAGAAGCTTTTCCTTTTCTAATCTTTATCAGGAAAACATTTTTACAATGGTCAATATAAACATCAAATGTAGTTCTGCGAGTTCAATTACCGGCAGTTCCACTGCTCCTGTCTACAGACCGTGCCCAACTTACAGAAGCCTTGACTGACGTGACCGTGTGTGGGATGCCCACGATGCACAAACATGTAACACACAATGGACGACAGAGCAGTGTGACGGGGCCGGAGGAGACAGGGTGGGCATGTTAGCTTGAGCCATATACCTCCTCATTCTGCCTCCCATGGTCTCAACCAGACATGCTTAACTCGTGGGCAATTTTGAGTCGTGGATTCATTTTAGGGAGTTCCAGACCTAACCCTTCCTTACGTAAGCTAGGAAATGGCCGTTCACTTAATTCTGTTGACGCCTCACCTCTATTCATTCGTCACATTTCCTCTCAATTCTAGGAAGATTTTAAGATGGCAAACATGGCTTTGGTTTGAGCAAGAGAGTAACTCCCTCAGAAAGAACCATTTCTTAATTCACGTGATTATTGTTTCCCGCTTCTTAGGTTCTCCTCCTCTCGTTCTGCGCTGCACCTGCTGTGACAGGCCCAAACATCCAGGGCTCGGCCAAGAACTAGTGAACAATGAACCTGACTCTGCACCATCCAAAACAGGTGTCCCAGCTTATAAACAGATTAGGCAGGGATTCATCTGCTTTACTTGCCGAAAGCAGAGCAGAAGTGGCACATTACAAAGTGGTACAGGGGTGTCTGGGTGGCTCAGTCGGTTAAGCGTCCGACTCTTGACTTCGGCTCAGGTCATGGTCGGTTTGTGGGTTTGAACCCTGCATTGGGCTCTGTGCTGAGAGCGTGGAGCCTGCTTGGGATTCGCTCTCCCTCTCTGCCCTTCCCCTGCTCATGTGTGCTCTCTCTCAAAATAAACTTACAAAAAAACCCAAAAATCAAAACCAAAGTGGTATAAATCAAATGCTAAAGAGAGGCATACAGACAATAGACCAGAGGAGAGATGTGTGTATTTATGATACAAACTGTGTATAGAAAGCAGCCAAATGATTCAAGGAACACATAGCGGTATTGGGCTATTTCACGCAGGGGCCTTCTCACCACCTGTGGGGCCATGGAGTATAAGCAGCCCAAAGAGTGATACACTCGGTTTGAGCAAGAGAGTTAAACCTGAGACACTGAGAAAAATTATATCAAATTTAAAAAGCAAGGAAGTACTCGCTATTTTTAAGACAGAATTTAAGTACATAGTCAAATATAGTGGATTCTTAATATTTTAGATCTGGTTCAAATGACTTATAAACATGAGGAAATTAAAATCCAACGAGATAAGTGGAGTGACCTTTCCAAAAAACTCAACAAAGTTAATTTATGACACAGCCAAGATTAGGGTCAGTGATTCAGATGGTAAAAACAAATGCCTGGTGGGGCGCCTGGGTGGCTCAGTCGGTTAAGCGTCCGACTTTGGCTCAGGTCATGATCTCACGGTTCATGGGTTCAAGCCCCACATCGGGCTCTGTGCTGATGGCTCAGAGCCTGCAGCCTGCTTCGGATTCTGTGTCTCCTTCTCTCTTTGTTCCTCCCCTGCTCATGCTCGCTCTCTCGCTCTCTCTCTCTCAAAAATAAATAAAGATTAAAACAACAACAACAACAAAAAACCCACAAATGCCTGGTAAGAAAAAAACAACAGTGCACCAGGGATGACAAATGGCAACTCGGTGCTGGGGAAACAGGGGCAGTGGAGGCTGACAGCCCCCCACCAACTCACGGGAAAGGAGTCATTCAGGGGGCAGGGATGGGATTTCAATGGATGCTGAAAGATGGATTTTTGTAAGAAAGCTCTCAATCTTAAGAATGCAATGCGAAACTTTTTTTTTTTTAATGTTTATTTTTGAGAGAGAGAGAGAGAGAGAGAGAGAGAGGCAGGCAGAGAGAGAGGGAAACACAGAATCCGAAGCAGGCTCCAGGCTCCGAGCTGTCAGCACAGAGCCCAAGGCGGGGCCCGAATTCACAAACCATGAGATCATGACCCAAGCCCAAGTCAGATGCCCAACCAACTGAACCACCCAGGCGCCCCTATGCTAAACTTTTTAAAAACCACACTGGGAAGATCCAGCAAAAACATGTTTATGGATGAATCCGGTCTGCAGATCTCAAATTTTCTTCCTCTATTTTAATTCCTCGTGCGGAAAACACATAAAAACTGCAGATTTAAACCTTTGCTACGTGTATCATGCTCACAGCATCACGTGCCAAATGTCCATTATTAAATTATTGCCACGGACCCATACGATGGCAACCAAAACAAAATGATTTTATAAAAGGTTGAAATTGGCAAGGAAAATACTAAAAACAAACCCCTTACATCTGTCATTCCTTTATTTCAAGATTACCAGCACTGACTCATGCCAGCCTCTGACAAGTTACTGTGGACAACAGTGACAACTACTGATCTGTTCTACCTTGTACTGTCCCTTCTTCTAATAAGAGCATACCTCTCCCTCTGGAAAAGGTGCATCACCTATGTTGGGCCTATATCACCTCAAACCCCTGGGAAGTGACTGGTCCGCAGGTAAGCAGAGGACTCCAGCAAAACCAATTCAGATTTTCCCTGGGATTGATACATGCCTTCTGGGACAGAGGATTTCATCACAGGGGTCATTATGCTAAGAGAATATGCAGCGGTCTGAGGCGATCTGTTCCCCGTCACAGAGAGGAAGGCTCTCAATAGTAGGACTGAGTAAGGGCAACATAATGAGGGAAGCAGAGCAGGAACTGAGAGAGACAGAGACAGAGAGACAGAGACAGAGAGAAATGTGCACTGACAGTATCTTTTGAGACTCGGTCTAGTTTGCCCCTGAAACCAAAATCCCCTCTAGGCCTCCCTGTTATTGTGAGCCAGTAATTTACCTTTTTGTTTAACTAGTTTGAGTTGGGTTTATAGCACTTGCACGGCGAGCAGTCCTGGACTGCAGGCCCCAACCAGGCAACGGGACAGCATAACAGAACAACTCTACCTGACGCTATCCAGCTGGAGCTGTGTGTGCGCGTGTCGATCAGAGAGGCTACTCAGCTCTTTCTCCTGACTCTCTCTGAACGAACTATACTCCAGCCTCACGGAAGACAGCTCCTTGTCTGCAGAGTGAAGAACTACTCGCAGGTCATGCACCTCACTTTTCAAAACTAAAAAACAAAACAAAATACATTCTCAACAGGTTTCTTTACACACACACACACACACATACACACACACACACACATTTTTTAACAAAGTAGACAAAGAGGTTGGATGGATATTTTCACACAAACAGCAAAAACAAGTTGGAGAGACCAATCTTAAGATGTTGAACAACCAAGTGGTAGGTACCTAGGAGCACAGAGATTTCTATTTTATTCCTCCTCGTTTATGATTTTTGGTCTATTTCTACAAAAAAAGTAAAGGGTTAACATCTGTCCCTGATCTGCAGGTCACTTGACTGTTCCACTTTCTCCTGAGGCATGTGTATGGCAACTTTAATATAAGGGAGAAAAAAATCAACAGATTTAACATATTTTAAGTGACCTAATCTTACTTATTGAAAACCCTTTGGTGATACACCAGAACATTCCAAGATGGGTTAAACACTGCTGGTCTTCTAAGAAAACTCCAATTGGAGGTGACATCAAGTAACTCCTTAGATCAAAGAAAACATAATGGCTGCTTTTTGTTTTAGCTTTATTACAAACTGCTGCAAACACTTTGATGAAAGGAAAAATAAGCTGCAAAAAATTGGGAATCAAATGGTACTCCCACCTCTATGGATATATACAAATACATAGTTATTCTTTATTTTCTGTCAAAATATTATTCATCTTATGATTTCAAGACACTTCATTTTCAAAGCAGTATTAAAAGGTTCAGCAACCAGTTCAATCACTTGTTTATGACCAGTCCTGAAGCAAAGCACCCTTTCTGATATGAGACTATTACTTACCACTGCCTTGCAGACCCAAGTCTGGTCATCTAATTAAAAACAAAACAAAACAACCAAAAACATAGGGGCAAGATTTACTCATAGAGGTCAAAAGATACTGAGTCGCGGTATTCAGATTACAAAGCTCCCAGCCGTTCGAACTTACACTCATTCTTAGTTTGAGCGTCCCGAAGCTGCTTTTCAAGGACATTCAGTTGTGAGAGATGCTCTTGCTGCTGTCTGGTCCAATCAGTTCTTTCTGACGAGAAAAGCTTTGAGAAAAAGACAAATTTATTAGAAAAAGGAATACTGGCATGCTAAGATACTCTCCAAATCATTACCTTGTTTCTGTTTTTAAAATCTAGCTTCAGGTGTCTGACAGAAGAAAGTCGGCTGTTCCCACGAACTACAGTGAGGAAGACCAAACAAAGAGGCAGGGCCACTGCAAGCACCTGGGCCATCTACCCTGCCTTGTTCCGAACCGAGAGCAAGGGCCCTATCTGCACTGTCCACTAAGTGAGCTAGAATTCAGCCTAGGCGGTGTGTGTCATTATCAGAGCAGTGTGTGAAGTAACACAATAAAGAATACAACCCAAATGAGCCTTGACAAAGGCTTTGCAAAGTCCTGTTCTTCTTGTAACACTCTTCCCTTGAGGATCTGTTTCATACATCTTCTGAGGCCCTGCTCTTGGGTCTCACCTCCCGCGTTTGTACAGAATGATGTTCCAGTTTGTCAATGTGCTGCTGAAGCTTCAGGTTTTTATGCTCTTCCTCATCCAACTTGACTTGAAGGGCACTCATTTGTTCCTGCAACACAAAAACTTGAGTTGTCAAAAATTCTTTTCAGTGGAAATCGCAAACATTCCACTAAATAAAATAAAATAGAATAAAATTCAAAACCTCACATAGACAAAGATATCAAAGGCCAGTTTGGAGCCAGAAAACAATTTCCAAAGACTACACTAATGACTTCTCATGTTTCAGAATTACACTTGTGGTCCATCAAAGCGGATAATTTGAAACACAAAGGGAAAAATGATTCAATGGAATCAATCCTAGAGCATCTTGAGACTTCTAAGAAGCTTCCCCAAGGCTGCATGGAGTGACTTTACAAGAATGGCCTCCATGCCTTGGAAAGGGCGAACTTTTGGAATTTGAGGGTAGTCTGGCTCACTCTAAATATTGTCAAAAAGCAGAAAAACTTTCTGAAAAAATAAATCACCAGAATTCTGAGATAAACACACTTCACATGTTCTTTCAAATACATCAAAAACTGTCTGCAATTTGATCTATAAGAAGATTCTTTCAATTATTTTAATTTTCTTTGCAGATACAGTACTGTGCTATATAAACCAGTTCTGGAACTTGAAGCTGGGGACAAGACTGGTCTCTTCATATAGGAGAGAGCCAAAACCTGAGGAGACTAGAGAGTGGGACTTGCTAAATACCGCAGAGCAAACAAAAAGAACGAGCAAAAGCAGGCTGATTTCTGCTTTCACACACCCATGTTTAACAAGATACAATTTTAATACCACACAGATTTGAACACTACATATTAGAGTTGACATGATACAGGGAGTTTCTCAATGAATGTCTAGTTACTTGCTTTTTCTAAAACTAACCATTACCTGCACCATCCTAAGCTCTTCAGAAATGGCCTCAAAAGCCTGTTCATTCATCTCAGGTGGAACTGGCTCATTCAAGATATTATCATCTAATGTGCTGGGATTCGGAGCATGCACAGGGCCAGAGCTCCCTGCTTCGGGGCTTAGTTTTGGTACTGGTCGAGACCAAAGTTGATAAGCCTTGGTTGGTGTAGTTATAATCTGCGGCAAAAAGTGATTATGGACAACATTAGCACTCGTGAGCAACACAGCCATAGCACTGAGTAATAACCATGTGAACAGAAAGGATAAAATTGAAATTCTAATCATCAAAAGAAGAGTATCCTTGAGAGACAGCAGAGAAATGCCCAAGTAGAAACAAATCTATCAATTCAATGCGGTCTCAAGGAAAATTCTCTTAAGATTTTTAAAACTGAAACTAGATCAGCCAATTCCAAACTTCATACAAAGAGTAATTGTACAAGAAGAGACAAGTGAAAGGAGAACAAATTGGAAAGATTTCCCTGGCCTACATCAAATACACAGAAAAACAGTAACTTATGTTGAAAGTTCAAATTAGTGAGAAAAACAAGGACTATTAAAAGTTAAATCCCTGGTGTGCCTGGGTGGCTCAGTCTGTTGGGCATCCGACTTCGGCTCAGGTCATGATCTCAAGGTTCGTGGGTTTGGGCCCTGCGTTGGGCTCTGTGCTTCGGATTCTGTGTTACCCTCTCTTGGCCCCTCCCTGGCTCACTCTCTGTCTCTGTCTGTCTGTCTGTCTGTCTGTCTCTCTCTCTCTTTCAAAAATGAACATTGAAAAAAAAAAAGTTAAATCCCTAAGTCACACCATTCAAAAATAAAATAGCAGATGCATTAAACATCTCAGTGTAAAAATAAAATTATACTGATGATCTTGAGACTGTCTGGGCCTTTAAAAATACATAAAAGAGGCTCTCTGCTCCTCACCGTTGGACAGACAGCCTCATCTTCCGCTGTAGCCAGCCATGTCCCCGAGATACCATGGTGAAGGTCAGGGTAACCGGATTCAGCCCAATTAGGCACTTGGTCATCAGCGATGCTTTTAACTCCTGGCTAAGTGGATATTGTTGCCATTAATGATCCCTTCATTGACCTTAATTACATGGTCTACATGTTCTAGTACGATTCCAACCAAGGCAAACTCCATAGTCCAGTCAAGGCTGAGAACTGCAAACCTGTCATCAATGGAGAGCCCATCTCCATCTTCCAGAAGCCAGATCCCACCAACATCAAATGGGACAATGCCGGTGCTGAATATATTGTGGAGTCTGCTGGGGTCTTCATCACCATAGAGAAGCCTGGGGCTCATGTGAAGAGTGGGGCCAAGAGGGTCATCACCTCTGCCCCTTCTGCTGATGCCCCCATGTTTGTGATGGGCGTGAACCCTGAGAATTATGAGAGCCCCTTCAAGATTGTCAGCAATGCCTCCTGTACCGCCAACAGCTTGGCCCCTCTGGCCAAGGTCATCCATGAAAACTTTGGCATCATGGAGGGACTCATGACCACAGTCCATGCCATCACTGCCACCCAGAACATCAGCCCTGCTTCTACTGGTGCTGCCAAGGCTGCAAGCAAGGCCATCCCTGAGCTGAACAGGAAGCTCACTGGCATGGCTCTCCATGTTCCCACTCCTAATGTGTCAGATCCATGGATCTGACCTGCTGCCTGGAGAAAGCTGCCAAATACGATGACGTCAAGAAGGTGGTGAAGCAGACATCAGAGGGCCCCCTCAAGGGCATCCTGGGCTACAGGGAGGACCAGGTTTGTCCTCGACTTTAACAGTGACAACCACTCTTCCATCTTTGTTGCTGGGGCTGGCATTGCCTCAATGACCATTCTGTTAAGCTCATTTCCTGGTATGACAATGAACTTTGCTACAGCAACCGGGTGGTAGACCTCATGGTCCACATGGCATTCAAGGAGTAAACATCTCCTGGACCACCAGCCCTGGGGAGAGCAAGGGGAAGACAGAGGCCCTCAGCTTCTGAGGAGTCCTTTCCCCAACTCATCCCCAACACACTGAGAATCTCCTGACCTCTACACAGTTTCCATCCCAGACCCCCTGAAAAAGGAGAGGGGCTTGGGGAGCCCTACCTTCTCACATACCATCAATCAAGTATACTGTACCCAGAAAAAAAATACATAAGTCACAAATACGAAAGATGAATAAACCTGGCTATATCAAAATTGTAAAAGTTCTTTTTAACAGAATCACATACAAAGATAAAAGACAAACAACCTGATGGCGAATACACTGGCAGTAGTATGTACGACACACAAAAGAGTAACACGTTAAAAACTACAAATCAGAGGGTAAAACAACTAATAGGAAAACAGACTTATTTTTCTTTTTCCTCCATGAAAAAGGACAGCGATCATAGATATGAGACTTTAACAGAAGTAAAAGAAATGAGAATTAAAACCTTCACAAGATAACATCCCTCACCCATCAGACTGTCAAACATTAAAGAGTCAGACAATGCCAGTTCCAGGGGCTGGCGCTGGGCAGTGAGGGCTCCCAGACCTCCTGGGAGAGCACATGGTGCAGACACCCAGTGGTCACTTGAATGGGAATGACCCCACTCCTGAGACATCAGAAGATGACCACTCCGTCCACAGACTCCACCCCCAAAGAACACCTACCCTGGCAAACACCTAAACAAGCCATGGGTTGTCCAAAACATGGCAGCCTAGATGTAAAATGAGGTAGAGCTCTACGTACTAGTTAATGTGGAATGACCCCAGCATAACCCAGAGTTAACAAAGGTCCACTGAAGAATAACATACGTAGGATGATTCCATTAAATTTTAAAAACAAAGCACAACAAAAAAACAATGTATGAAATAACTTGGCGTATTTTCCCAGTCCATGCATATTTACCATAGAAAATTGCCAAGTAAAAAGATTCCTAAACTGATAACAAATGACTCCCAGGGATGGGGGATAAAGGACTGGATTAGCGAACCCGACTGGCAATAGTGCTGAAAAAGAACTTGAACTGAAACTTACAGATGTATGTATATGTTTCTTCTAAACAAGAAGAACGTATTCATAAAGTACTCATATAGCTGAAAACGAACAACAACGAAAGCTCTGAAGGGCTGGGCTACTCTTGGCAAAACGTTATCACTTTAGTCTTATGTGCGGAGCTATAAATGGAGGAAGTAGGACTAGCCTGCCATGCATGGTGCTTCAAGCTCTAGAATTCTACCAAGGTAGAGGGCTACAAACACAGGATTATAAAACATTTGGCAGTGTTGTACAAGTATTTTTTTAATGTTTATTTATTTATTTGATAGAGTGGGGGATGGGTAGAGAGAGAGAGGGATGGAGAATCCCAAATAGGTTCCATAATGTCAGTGCAGAGCCCAACTCAGGGCTTAATCCCATCAACCTGAGCCGAAATCAAGAGTCAGACACTTAACTGACTGAGCCACCCAGGCACCCCAGGAATTTTTTTTTTCTTAGTTTATTTTGAGAGAGAAAGAGAGAGCGTGTGCAAGTAGGGGAGGGGCAGAAAGAGAGAGAGAATCCCAAGCAGACTCCACACTGTCAGTGTAGAGCCTGATGTGAGGACTGAACCCACAAACTGTGAGATCATGACTTGAGCCATAACCAAGAGTCAGATGCTTAACCGAATGAGCCACCCAGGAGCTCCTCTGCAAATATTTTAAAATAATCTCCTACACAGAATTTAAAGGCCATCATTTTTAAAGACCAAAGAAAAACATTCTACCTTTATTTTTTAAAATAGCATTTTCGAAGTTAAATAAATCATGATACATCCATAGAACAGATTTATGTGCAGCTGTCAAAAAACAAAACAAAACAAAACAGAGAGAAAGTTCTTTTTAGTCATGGGACACACTCTAAGGAAAATCCAAAAAAAACCAGGTGTAGAATGATATGTATAATACGTTACCATTTGTGTAAAATAAGAAAAAAGGAATAAGCAAGTGGGACATCAAAGTAAAAGCCTTTTGCACAGCAAAGGAAACCACCAACAAAACAAAAGAGCAACCTACTGAATGGCAGAAGATACTTGCAAATGACATTCAATAAGGGTTTAAGATCTAAAATATATAAAGAACTAATAAAACTCAAAACCAAAAAACCCCAAATAATCCAATTAAAAAAGGACAGAGGACCCAAATAGACATTTTTCCAAAGAAAACATCCAGATGGGCAGCATGCACATGAAAAAATGCTCAACATCACTCATCATCAGGGAAATACAGATCAAAACCACCATGAGCAATCAACACTTCACACCTGTCAGAATGGCTAGTATTAAAAGGACAAGAGAAAGGAAGTCCTCCTGCACTGTTGGTGGGAATATAAATCGTGCAGCCACTGTGAAAAACAGTATGGAGGTTTCTCAAAATAGAACTACAATAGGTCCAGCAAAATTCTACTGCTGGGTATTTACCTAAAGAAAATGGAAACACTAATTTGAAAAAAATATATGCACCCCTATGTTTTTTTTGCAGCATTATTTCCAATAGCCAAGACATACAAGCAACCCAAGTGTCCATCAATAGATAAATGGATAAAGATGTCACACACACACACACACACACACACACACACACAAATATTACTCAGCCATAAAAAGACTGAGATCTTGCCATTGGTGACAACATGGATGGACATAGAGGGTATCATGCTAAGTGAAATAAGTCAGAAAAAGACAAATACTATATGATTTCACTTAAATATGGAATCTAAAACAACAAAACAAGGGGTGCCTGCATGGCTCAGTCAGTAGACTGTGAGACTCTTGATCTCGGGGTTGTGGGTTCAAGTCCCACAGTGGGTGTGGAGGAGATTACTCAAAAATAAACATTAAAAAAATTTTTTCATAAATCTTTTTTTAACATTTATTTATTTTTGAGAGACACAAACACACAGCACGAGTTGGGGAGAGATAGAGAGAGAGGGAGACACAGAATCCGAAGTAGACTCCAGGCTCTGAACTGTCAGCACAGAGATGTTTCGAACTCATGAGACATGAGATCATGACCTGAGCCGAAGTCAGACGCTTAACTGACTGGGCCACCCAGGGGCCCCTATTAAAAATTAATTAATTAAATACAAAACAAAACAAACCAGAAATAGACTCATGGTGGTTGCCAGAGGAGAAGGGGTTGGGGAAGATAGGTGAGACGGCCTAAGGGGATTAAGAGTTACAAACTCCCACTTATAAAATAAATAAGCCAAAGGGATGTAATGTACAGCATAGGGATTACAGTCAATCATATTGTAATAACTCTGTATGGTGACAGATGGGGACTATACTTACTGGGTAAGCACTGCACAACGTATAGAATGGTCACATCACTATGTTGTACATCTGAAGCTACAACAATAATATTGTATGTAAACTAGAATTCAAGTAAAATTGAAAAAAAGGGGGCGCCTGGGTGGCGCAGTCGGTTAAGCGTCTGACTTCAGCCAGGTCACGATCTCGCGGTCCGTGAGTTCGAGCCCCGCGTCAGGCTCTGGGCTGATGGCTCGGAGCCTGGAGCCTGTTTCCGATTCTGTGTCTCCCTCTCTCTCTGCCCCTCCCCCGTTCATGCTCTGTCTCTCTCTGTCCCAAAAATAAATAAACGTTGAAAAAAAAAAAAAAAAAGCTTTAAAAAAAATAATAAATAAAATAAAATAAAATAAAATTGAAAAAGAGAAAAAATTAAAAATTAAAGGATGGAAACCAAAACCAAGACTGAGTAACAGTGACTACTTCCAAAAAGGGCCTTGGATGGTCGGCAGGAAGGACAGCAGGGAGGGACTTGTCACCATATATTCTTTGTACCTTTAACAATTCCAGTCATGTGAATTGCCTATTCAAATGAATGAATAAAATTTCTTTTAAAAGAAGTCTCCTATTAAGTGACACCAAAAATATCCCTTGTAAAATAACCAGTAGGGATAAACATCTATTTTTAAGATGTATAAGAAACATTTTTTTTTTTTCAACGTTTATTTATTTTTTTTTTGGGGGGGACAGAGAGAGACAGAGCATGAACGGGGGAGGGGCAGAGAGAGAGGGAGACACAGAATCGGAAACAGGCTCCAGGCTCTGAGCCATCAGCCCAGAGCCCGACGCGGGGCTCGAACTCAAGGACCGCGAGATCGTGACCTGGCTGAAGTCGGACGCTTAACCGACTGCACCACCCAGGCGCCCCAAGAAACATTTTTTTAGCCTACAGAGAATTTGGTCCAAAAGCTCAATCACTGGCATCAGCATCATCACCTCTTTAATCTTTTGCTTCTCCTCCTCTCTGCATTCTTAGATGTTCATTTTTTTTTTCTTTTATGAAGGCTATGGCTGTTTAGGGAAAGAAGCCCTCCTATTATCATTAGTGTTACCTGGATCCTTTAGGGGTCTTTGTCTTTAAAATGTCTATTCTTCTACAACAGCTGTGGGTACACAGTACATTATAGCAACAGCTGCCGAGATCCACCAGGCGCCAGGCACTCTACTATCCCATTTGATGTTCTAAAAAACCTACAGTCAAATTAGTCTCACCCTTAATTTGGAGATCATAAATATGAGGCTTGGACATTAGGAAACCCTGGGGCGCCTGGGTGGCTCAGTTGGTTGAGCATCTGATGTTGGCTCAGTTCATGATCTCATGTCTCATGAGTTCGAGACATCTCTGGGCTGATAGCTCAGAGCCTGCTTCAGATTCTGTGTCTCCCTCTCTCTTTGCCCTCCGCCAACTTGTGCTCTCTCTGTCTCTCAAAAT
Source organism: Leopardus geoffroyi (assembly GCF_018350155.1). Lineage (NCBI taxonomy): Eukaryota > Metazoa > Chordata > Mammalia > Carnivora > Felidae > Leopardus > Leopardus geoffroyi. The sequence continues at coordinate 14,807,531 of NC_059331.1, read as the reverse complement.
ATAAATAAACATTAAAAGAAATATTTTTTTAAAGAAGTTAGGAAATCCTGCCTAAGTTTAGTGACAGATGAAAATTTGAACCCAGGTCTGATTTCAAATGCCACATTCTTTCCCACCCCACCCCACCCCTGGAGCCAGACATCAGAACACTAGGACCAGAGTCACCCTGGAGTTAACCGTCTGCAAGAGATTCTATCGTATCTGGCAACCATCAGTGCAGATTCTCTCCACCGTTAACAAAATGAGATCAAACTGACTTAGGATCGAAGAAGTGCTTCAGATCGCCTACCTTAAGCGTTTCGGCATGAATTTTATTCAGCTGAGAAACTTCTTGTCGCTTGCAGGCTTTTGTTGCTTCCAAAAGGTTTTCAAGATTAAGGTTTGCTTTTTGCAAAGACTGAAGCTCTGACTCCAATTCTAGCTGCTTTTTCCTAAGAGATATTTAAAAGTCAAGTATTTTAGGTAATAAGTAATGTCATACATTTGTAAAACACTTTACACTTAAAAAAAAAATTTTTGGGGGCGCCTGGGTGGCGCAGTCGGTTAAGCGTCCGACTTCAGCCAGGTCACGATCTCGCTGTCCGTGAGTTCGAGCCCCGCGTCGGGCTCTGGGCTGATGGCTCAGAGCCTGGAGCCTGTTTCCGATTCTGTGTCTCCCTCTCTCTCTGCCCCTCCCCCGTTCATGCTCTGTCTCTCTCTCTCTGTCCCAAAAATAAAAACGTTGAAAAAAAAAATTTAAAAAAAAAAAAAAATTTTTTTTTTTAATCTTTAATTTTGAGAGAGAGACAGACAGACAAATGGAAAGACAAGAGTGCGAGCGGGGGAGGGACAGAGAGGGAGACACAGAACCCGAAGCAGGCTCCAGGCTCCGAGCTGCCAGCACAGAGCCCAACACAGGGCCCGAACTCACGTTCGTGAGACCATGACCTGAGCCGAAGTCGGACGCTCAACCGACTGAGCCACCCAGGCGCCCGAACGCTTTATACTTTATACTCTCACATAACTTGATGGTTTTCTAACTTAGAGATATTCTCAGATTATTACCCTCATTTTCCAGTTGGGGAAAATACAGCATATTTTAAACAGTGTACATTTAACTACACTGTAACTACAGTGTAAAGTATTTAACTAGTAAATGGTAGAGTTCCAATTCAAAAGCCCAAGTAATCCATGACGATAGCACACATGATATATTATTTTTAAAATAAACGCTTCTTTTTTTTAGGACAGGATTAATCTTAGTTATAATATGAATGTGGTTCATCTTCATTTTCTTTTACACAAAGAGCATAAAGAATATTAACAAACCTATAATTTCTAAAAATCCTGACTTCATTCATAAAAACACTGATTTAAATTTGGTAACCAGATACAGGTGTATCAGTGAAAACATCCGTATCATTTAGTTCATTAAATATATTAAAAGAGCTTTTTCTTCATGCCACAGGTTAGTTGCTAAATGCGAATTCATATTTAAAGTAAAATGCTCGGGGGGCGCCTGGGTGGCGCAGTCGGTTAAGCGTCCGACTTCAGCCAGGTCACGATCTCGCGGTCCGTGAGTTCGAGCCCCATGTCGGGCTCTGGGCTGATGGCTCAGAGCCTGGAGCCTGCTTCTGATTCTGTGTCTCCCTCTCTCTCTGCCCCTCCCCCGTTCATGCTGTCTCTCTCTGTCCCCCAAAAAATGAATAAACGTTGAAAAAAAAAAAAATGAAAAAAAAAAAAAAAGTGCACTAAAGTAAAATGCTCGGGGCGCCTGGGTGGCTCAGTCGGTTAAGTGTCCGACTTCGGCTCAGGTCATGATCTCGTGGTCTGTGAGTTCGAGCCCCGCGTCGGGCTCTGTGCTGACAGCTCAGAGCCTGGAGCCCATTTCAGATTCTGTGTCTCCCTCTCTCTCTGACCCTCCCCTGTTCATGCTCTGTCTCTCTCTGTCTCAAAAATAAATAAACATTAAAAAAGTTAAAAAAAAAAAAAAAGTAAAATGCTCAAATTATCAATATTAAACACGAAAACAACACTAAAAGATACTGAAATAGGTAAGCACGAATGGGTATTTACACCTTACCTCGTTAGTTCTTTGAATTCTTCATATTCTTGCTTTGAATTATTCAGCTCTGCCTGAATTTGCAGGAGTTGTGTTTTCAACTTCTCGGTGTTCACTAAAGAACATGGCTCCTTTGGTGCTTTAGGAGAAAATCCTGGTTGACCTGGTAATAAGGAAACAACTCGGTCTTTGAAAGACAAGAATAAGAGAGCACATTTTTTTTAAGTTCTCGGCCAGGTATTAATTTTGAAGCAAAGAAGGAAAAATGAGAGACGGGTTGGAAGGTGGACCCTAAAAAACAAGAGCCTGTATGTAGCTCAGCAAGAGACAAAGACGACCACACAGGGTGTCAGAGAGTACTGATTTTTGAGAGGTTGAGAAGCCACAGGATGTAGGGGTGTATTTAAGGCAACACGTTTTCCATCAGGGGAAAGAGCAAGCCATGAAGTACAACACACACACCGCTGGATGGTGAACCATCAACGGGTGAATACTGCAGAAATTCATGACAAAGGCTAATGTCACCAGTCAATAAATTATTCAGAAAAGGAACCAAATAGCAAAGGCAGCAAGTTGAAAGAGCTTGGTACCATCTAACAGGTGGAAAATATTTTCAGGGATTGTTTAGAAGACTAATTATGTTGAAGAGAGTTCCAATGAGTTCCACCGAGGGAAAACTTCATGTAAAAGTTATTTAGAGAATGATTCTTGTTTGGAAGATGGTGGGATCCAGAAATGACCATTAGTATCTTTCAAAGGTATGTAAGTCAAGGAATGATTTGAGGTCAAAATGGCGAAAAAACTAGAGAGCATTGTAGGGAAAAATAGCTGAAATAAAGAGCAAAAACCGTGACCTTAACTTCACATCTAAAATCAGTCTCTCTACAAACCAAATACTGTGAATTTTATTCTTTTATTGAGTCATAACAGAATGGAAGAAGGCTTGCAAAATGAAAATTTAAAAAGGGCACAGGGGTGCCTGGGTGGCTCAGTGCTGACAGCTGAGAGCCTGCAGCCTGCTTCAGATTCTCTCTCCCTCTCTCTTGGCCCCTCCCCCACTCACGTTCTGTCTCTCTCAAAAATAAAAAATAAACATTAAAAAAAAATTTTGGGGGGGTGCGCCTGGATGGCTCAGTTGGTTGAGCGTCCGACTTCGGCTCAGGTCATGATCTCACCATCTGTGAGTTTGAGCCCCATGTCGGGTCTGTGCTGACAGCTCAGAGCCTGGAGCCTGCTTTGGATTCTGTGTCTCCCTCTCTCTCTCTGCCCCTTCCCAGCTCATTCTCTGTCTCTGTCTCAAAAATAAATAAACGTTAAAAAAATTTTTTTTTTTTTTTTTTAATAAATGAACAGGCTTCGTCATGAGTGCTGATAACATTAGGGTTTTCTTAATTGCAACCTGGAATGACACAAAGGCTGCCACCGAATATGAGAAGAGCCCACAAAAATATTCACTCTAAGAATGGGGCAAATGCACTGGGGTACCTGGGTGGCTCAGTTGGTTAAGCGACTGACTCCTGATTTCAACTCAGGTCATGATCTCACAGTTTGTAAGTTTGAGATATGCATCGAGCTGTGTGCCAGCAACACGGAGACTGCTCGGGATTCTCTATCTCCCCCTCTCTCTGCCCCTCCTGTTTGCGTGCCCTCTCTCTCAAAATAAATAAAACTTAAAAAAAAAAAAAAAGTGGGGCAAACACAGACTTTGTTGCCAAATCCCACTAACTGAGCCACTTTTCACAGAATACAAGTAGACGGGAACCACCTAGGACTAACAGTGTATGCTGGTCAACATAACTGGCACCTATGTCTTCAGGCTGCAAGCGCCGTGCTGGGATCAGGACCCTGATCTTCCATTGCCTCTCGTGCTGCACAGACCTTAGCTGGCCAGGTAAACGTCTCTACTCAACATTCATCCGTGTTGATTAGTTAAGCACTCTTAATTTCAAATACTTCTAACAGATAAGTTTCATTTAATAAAAATTGTAAGTAATATCTGAATCTTTTATCAACAAAACAGAAATAAAAACTGTCTTTATCAATGCAACAGAAATATGTTTCATTGACATGTCAGCCTACATAACTCACTACATGTGATTTGTGAAAAAAAGCTTTAGGAAATGTCTTTTGATAACATAAAAGCGTAAGTATGTATACGCACACCAGGTCTAGAGGCTAAAATGAAGACCCCGCCTGTGAGGTAATATAAATGCCCTTTCAAACAGCCTCCCAGCCCCTACAAGGCATGCAGACAACCATCATTTCTTACCCTTGTCCTTTTTCTCTGTGCCAGATAGTTCGGAGAAAGCTTTTTCTAGTACTGCAATGGTCTGGGCATCCATTTCTTGGGCTCTTTTCACAGGCTCTAACAATCTCAATCTTCTGTTCTCCTCCCTGAGGGAATGGTTTTCCATAGCGTACTTTGCAACCCTGGGGTGGTGCTCTATCTGTGACACAGAAGAATGACAGACTTACGTATGGACAGACATTTCTCCTTAATGGCCAGTCTTGCCGCAAAGCCATCAGGAAACGTTAGGAATGCTGCGTGCACTGAGGGGCGGTGGCCCGTGGCAAGGACTGTGGACAGCAACCGGCGTGTGTGATCACGCTAAATATGTGCATCGCCTCCAGTGCCATTTTTCCACGCCTGGGTCGTGCTTTGAGATTTTCCTGCAGGCACGGGCTCATAAGGAGAGAAGTACAAAGGGTGCACACTGTGGCCGACTCTTCATGCAGTGGGGACTGGTGACATGAACACAGTGTAAAGAATAAGGAAAACTCTCTCTTGACCAGAATTCAATGCCCTCCAAGACACACTACAGGAAAAGAGCAGCAGTAAAGCGTGTCAGGTAAGTTGCCTTTTGTGTTAAAAACGAACAAGAGTAAAAATATCCACGTTAGTTTGAGTATGCGTTAAAAAAAGCCTCGGAAAGATACAAAAGCCAGAAACAAATTTTCTTCGTTTTTTTAATGATGTGCCTGTAGTAACCACCCATCCTCTCCAGGAAAAGGAAAACCGGCAACAAGAAGTCGGAAGGAACCCACTGTAAGGATAGTCTGCCCATTGAGACAAGCACAGCTGCCCGCCTTGCCTGGGAGGAAGCGCTAACGGCAACTTTTCGAAGCTCCTCCCCTCCCCCTTCGGCCGGCCATCTTGGAAAATGGAGGCAGGGGAGGTGCAACCACACCTCAGCTGAATTCATTCAAAACACTTTCCACTGTATTAAGAGATTTTGGCGACTGATATTTGCCTCAAACCTTCTTTCTTTTTAGAAATACTACAAATGTCATGCACTCACTTGTTCCCGCAGGGTTTGGATCTCATCCCTTAATTCCGACAACAAGCGATCCTGCTCTGCAGGCAGAAAACTTCCCCGGGATTCCTTGTGGAGCTTCTCCAGGCGCATTATTTGATCCTCTCGGAATTTCACAATCATTTTATTAGACTGAATAAATTTTTCTTTTTTGAGGGTGAGGTCTTCTAATTGGGTAACTTTTTCTACCAGAGACTTAAGAAATTCATAATTTGGTTAAACATGAAAAGTAAATCAGCCTCCCTAAATTTCCACAAACCAAGCAACAAACGCTAACTTGACACTTAATCTCAAAGGCAAAATTAGATTTTCCATAGCTTTCCTTTGTTTTATTTAATTGTGCCACTTTTTATTTCACTCAGAAAGGTACCACGTAGTGAAAGCCTAAAAAATCTGGAATCCGCTTTATACCGACTCAGTTTCCTACCTTCTTTTCCTGTTCAGATTTCTTAAAGAACAACATCGCCTCTTGGAAATACTTCATGTAATTAGTCTCATCTTTCCCTGTAATTGATCCAGTAAGAAAGAAAAGGAAACAGGAAAGAAATGTTTATCTCTCAACTTTTAGGACCAAGAATTGAGCTAAAATAGCCTCTGACTGACTGCTCTCAATGAATCTAAAAGAATCAGACTGTCATCACCAGATCACAGATTTCACATTAACCCAATCTAATTAGCCACTCTTTGAAGAAAAATAAGTTTCTCTTACCCTGTTTAGTAAACATAATACACATTACATATGACAGAGTCTTGAAAGTGGATCTAACTGAAATTTATTAATATCTCTTTTTAGCACTTGTAAGGGATGAATTGTTCAAAATTATTTCTACTCCCCCTTCCCCACCACATCCCACAGAACTTCGTACACATGGTATCTGTATCTGGTTACAAAGTACAGGCATTCTTTGTTTTATTGTGCTTTGTAGATGCTGCGTGTTTTACACACTGAAGGTCTGCACAAGCCTGCACTGAACACGCCTGCTGGCACCATTTTTCTGCCAGCAGTTGCTCCCATCGTGTCTCTGTTCACATTCTGTTAATTCTTGCAATATTTCAAAAATTTTCATTACTATTACTATATTTGTTATGCTGATCTGTGATCAGTGATCTCTGAGGTAACTACTGTCATTATTTTGGGCACCACAAACCATGCCCATATAAGATGGTGAACTCAATAAATGTGGTTTCTGACTGCTTGACTATCTGGCTCCTTCTGTCTCTTCCCATCTCCTCAGGCCTCCCTGTTCGCAGAGACACGACAATATGGAAATCAGGCCCATTTAGTAACCCTACAATAGCTTCTAAGTGTTCAAGTAAAAAAAAAAAAAAAAAAAAAAAAGTTGCATGTCTCACTTTAAATCAAAAGGTAGAAATGATTACACTTATTTAGGAAGGTGTGCCGGAAACCAAGACGGGCTGGCAGCTAGGCCTCTTGTACCAGTTAGCCAAGTTGTGAATGCGAAGGAAAAGTTCTTGAAGGAAATGAAAAGTGCTCCTCCAGTGAATATATGAATGATAAGAAAGCAAAACCGCGTTATTGCTGATGTGCAGAAACTTTTAATGGTCTAGATAGAAGATCAAACCAGCCATAACATTCCCTTGAGCCAAAGCCTAGTCCAGAGCAAGGCCCTAATTCTCTTCAATTCTGTCAAGGCTGAGAGAGGCAAGGAAGCTACAGAAGAAAAGTTTGAAGGTAGCAGAGGTTGGGTCATGAGGTTTAAGGAAAGAAGCCATCTCCCTAACATAAAAGTAGAAGAAGCAAGTGTTGTAGAAGCTGCAGCAAGTGGTCCAGAAGATAATGAAGGTGGTTATACCAATAACAGGTTTTCAATGTGGATGAAACCACATTGAAGAAGATGCCATCTAGGACTTTCATAGCTAGAGAGGAGAAGTCAATGCCTGGTTTAAAGCTTCAAGAGACAGGCTGACTCTCTTGTTAGGGGCCATGCAGCTGGTGACTACAAGCTGAAGCCAGTGCTCATTTATCCTTCTGAAAAATCCTAGGGCCCTTAAGAATTAGGATAAATAGGGGCACCTGGGTGCCTCAGTTAAGTGTCCAACTGTGGCTCAGGTATGATCTCTCAGTTCATGGGTTCGAGCCCTGCATCAAGCTCTGTGCTAACAGTGCAAGCCTGCTTGGGATTCTCTCTCTCTGCCCCTCTCTTACGCTCTCTCGCTCTCTCTCTCTCTCTCTCTCTCTAAGATAAATAAATAAACTTAAAAAGAAAAAAGAATTAGGCTAAAAAAAAAATCAACTTTACTTCTACTCAACAAAAAAGAATTATGCTAAATCTACTGGGCCTGTGCTCTGTAAACAAAACAGCAAAGCCACGGGGCGCCTGGGTGGCGCAGTCGGTTAAGCATCCGACTTCAGCCAGGTCACGATCTCGCGGTCCGTGAGTTCGAGCCCCGCGTCAGGCTCTGGGCTGATGGCTCAGAGCCTGGAGCCTGTTTCTGATTCTGTGTCTCCCTCTCTCTCTGCCCCTCCCCCGTTCATGCTCTGTCTCTCTCTGTCCCAAAAATAAACGTTGAAAAAAAAAAAAAATTTAAAAAAAAAAAAAAAAAACAGCAAAGCCTGGATGACAGCACATCTGTTTGACATGGCTTTACTGAATATTTTAAGGCCACTGTTGAGCCAAAGTGCTCAGAAAAAGATTCCTTTCAGGATGGCTAAGTCAGTTGAGCGTCTAACTCTTGATTTCGGCTCAGGTCATGATCCCAGAGTCCTGGGATGGAGCCCTATGTTGGGCTCTGTGCTAAGCATGGAGGGAAGGGGAGGGAAGGAAGGGAAGGGAGAAAAAGATTCATTTCAAAATATTACTGCTCATTAATGATGCACCTGGTCACCCAAGAGCTCTGATGGAAGATGTATATAATGAGATGAAATGCTGTTTTCATGCTAACACAACATCCATTCTGCAGTCCATAGATCAAGGAGTCATTCTGACTTTTAAGTCTTACTATTTAAGAAATACATTTCTAAGGATATAGCTGTTACTGATACTGATTCCTCTAATGTATCTGGGCAAAGTCAACTGAAAATATTCTGGAATGGAAAGGATTCTCCATCCTAGATGCTGTTAAGAACAATCCTGACTGATGGGAAGAGGTAAAAATACCAACATGATCAGAAGTTTGGAAGAAGTGGATTCCAGCCCTCATGGATGTCGTTGAGGGTTCAAGACTTCACTGGAGGCAGTAACTGCAGGTGTGGTGGGAACAGCAAGAGAACTAGAACCATAAGTGGAGCCTGAAGATGGGACCACAGTGCTGCAATGTCATGATAAAATGTGAATGGAAGAGGAGTTGCTTCTTTTTTTTTTAAGTTTGTTTGTTTGTTTATTTATTTAGAGACAGCGTGAGTGGGGTATGGGCAGAGAAAGAGGGAGAGAGAGAGAATCCAAAGCAGGCCCTGCACTGCCAGCGCAGAGCCCGGATGCAGGGCTCGGACCTGTGAAGCCGCTAGATTGTGACCAGAGCTGAAACGAAGAGTTGGACGCTTAACCGACTGAGCCACCCCGTCCCCCCAAAGAGGAGTTGCTTCTAATGGATGAGCAAAGAACGTAGTTTCTTCAGCAGGAACCTACTCCTGGTGAAGATGCTGTGGGGATCGTTGAAATGACAACAAAAGATTTGGAGTATCACATAAACTTCGTTGATAAAAAGAGCAGCAGGGTTTGAGAGGACTGACTCCGATTTTGAAAGGAGTTCTACTGTGGGTAGAACATGCCATCAAACGGCATGGCATGCTACAGAGAAATCATTCATGAATGGAAGAGCCAATAGATACAACAAACTTCACTACTGTCTTCTTTTTAAGTAACTGCCACAGCCACCCCGACCTTCAGCGACCACCATCCTGATCAGTCAACACTTGTCAATGTGGAGGCAAGACCCTCCACCGGCAAAAAAAAAAAAAAAAAAAGGCCCTCCACCATCACAATTCGCTGAAAGCTCAGATGATGGTTAGCATTTTTTAGCAATAAACCATTTTTTAATCAAGTATGTACATTGTGTTTTTAGACATAACGCTACTGCATACTTAATAGACTACAGTGTAGCGTAAACAGAACTCTTCTCGGCACTGGGAAACCAAAAAATTTATTTGACAAGCATTGTTGCAGTATTTGCTAATTTATCGCAATGGTCTAGGACCAAACCTGCAGTATCTCCAAGACATGCCGGTCTCGTGTTCCTATGTAAGTCAAATAGACTTGTTCAAAAGTTTGGGTAGCTTTATTGTATTGTGCCTGTCGTCACAGGGTTCTCCCACTAATATCCGCACACGGTCTTCCCCGGGATAAAGGACACTGTGTTCATCTTACCTTTGGTCAGAAAGCTCTCTGGTAGTAACTGCCCTGAAGTAAGCTGGGCCAGCTGTTCTTTGAGCCTCTTCACTTCAGCTTGGAGCTGGCTCACATTTCCTTGGGTGTCTTCATTTACTACTGCCTGTCCAAGAATTTTTTTAAAAAGTGTTAAAGGAATACTTTTGCGTCATCCAGTCTTGTGTTCATGTTTGTTTGTAGGATCTGGAGTGACAAACACCAAACAAAACTGTGCTTCGACAGTCACAAGGCCACTAGGATCACAGGGGGAGGAGGCTTCCTCTCCCTGTGCCTTGTACCTTCGGGCTGGGGCTCTCCCCCTCACCACCCCCTCATATGCTCCCCCTTAGGTATACTACCCTCTTGGGCTGGGTGACCCCGGGATCTGGGTATGTTTACCTAACACTGCCTGCTTCCTGGGACAATCCCACCCCCATGGAAAGTAGCAAACTCCTCTTCCCCTCGGGAAAGACTATCCCCTCCCCTCTGTTCTGGCGCACAGTAAGGATGTGATGAACTGCAGAGGTGGCTTGAGCTCCATCAGCCTGGCAGAAACCACTGTCTCCAAAGGAACCCACCCTGTATTTCCTAATAGCCCTCCTGGAGGGAGGAGTTGGTCGGACAGCTCCATTTCTGTTTTACTACCACACTAAATGTTATTTTAAAGAAATGTCTCTTGAGAAATTATCTTAAAGAAATTACTTCTTTGAGACATCTTCTAAGAGGTTCAAAAGGCCCATAAAACCCACAGGGTGATAGTAAGAGCCAACAGTTGGCTACCAACCAGATCAAAGGGACCCAGTTGTGAAATACCCAATATCCTAGAGAGGGAAAAAAACTGACAGTCCCAAGGTCCCCGTGTTCTTGTCTCAAGCCAGGTTTGCCCATTGGGAAAGATCTAAATAGCACATCCTTAAACAAGTCCCAGATATCCTAGCCACTTTCCACCGGGAGGCTGCAGAAGGGGACTTACCATTGATAATGACTAGCATAAGTCTCCTGGTTTTATTGTTTGATGTATTCAGAAGTCATTTCTAGTTGTTTCTGATGCTAACGGCCAGCCTCATTATAAGGCACTCCTGTATATTCTGACATCACTGTCACATCAGTGACATCATAATCCTAATTATCCCTGCAGTTCTCCCCTCTCTAAAAGCTTCTATTAAGTTCAAAGAGATAGGGTCAGGAAGCTCTAATGATTTTTCCTCCTCATATTACAAATACCCCACACAGGGTCATAATCCAAGAAAATGAACGAGTAACTAGATTTATAGTCTTCTGGTTTACCCAGGAGAAGAGGTAACATGGACCTTTTCACTCTTACATGGTAAGATGATCAGAGAGTCTATTTGGCGGGATAGAAATGACCCACTTCTCCTTTAAAAGAAAGAGGAAATTAATCTGCCAATTCATGACACTATGATTCTTTTGTCTAGAACCAAAGGATCTCTAACGTTTCCAGAAGGAGTGGGGAATCCTTGGTGTTTTAACAGACTGCACCAGAGGGTGGCAAAGCACTACTTGTTCATGGGCCAAACACAGTCTGCTGTCTGTTTTTATAAGTAAAGCTGCACTGGATCACAGCCATGCCCTTATGTTTACATACTGCCTGTGGCTGCTTTCTCACTAACAAGGCAGAGCTAAGTAGCTGGGATACGGACCATCCAGCCAAAGAAGTCTAAAATATTTACCTTTACAGAAAAACTTTTCCGACCACTGGTGTACACAAATATCAAGGAAGCTTCTTACATACAAGAAAAATGGGGAATCCTTGCAGGTATAGACAACTTAAAAGACAAAGCTTGCCAATATCATCAAACTATTTTCATAGCAAAACCACACACACGTACACACACCTCTGATTGCATTGGTTTAGGTAAATAAATTTAGTCTCCAACCCAACTGCAAAGGAAAAACTTTGCCTTTGTTTAGGAAAACACAAGTAAATTAATACTAACCATAAGACCTAATCTAGATCTCAAACTACATGAGCAATACAGAAGACTAGGAAAGATGAAATAGAAATCTTGCTTAGAATCAATAGCCAAATTATGGAAAGAGCCCAAATGTCCATTGACTGATGAATGGAAAAAGAAGATGCGGTGTATATATACAATGCAATATTACTCAGCCATCAAAAAGAATGAAATCTTGCCATTTGCAGCAATGTGGATGGAGCGAGAGCATATTATGCTAAGTAAAAGAAGTCAGAGAAAGACAAATACAATACAATTTCACTCATATGTGGAATTTAAGAAACAAAAACAGATGAACTTAGGGGAAAGAAAAAAAGAGAGGGGGGGAAGCAAACTAAAGAGACTCTTAACTATACAGAACAAATGGAGGGTTGATAGAGGGAAGTGGGTGGGGGGTTGGCTAGATGGGTGATGGGTATTAAGGAGGGCACTTATTGTGATGAGCACTGGGTGTTGTATGTAAGTGATGAATCACTAAATTGTACTCCTGAAACCAATATTACACTCTCTCTATATATACTATATAATGTATATTTTATATTATAAAATATATACATTTTAGTTACATAGTGTATAAATACACTAACTAGAATTTAAATACAACTTTAAAACAAACAAAAAAAGAAGTCTTGCTTAGAGATAAGCTTTCACAGAGAAATAAATAGAAACTAGTGTTAATATTAAGGCAATCACAAAAGTGAGATGCTACAAGCTTAAGTATTTTTCCAATTTATTGTACTCAGTATTTTACCTTATTTTCTTAATGGTTATTTATTTAGAGAGAGAGAGAGAGAGTGAGCAGGGGAGGAACAGAAACAGAGGGGGGGAGAGAGAGAGAGAGAGAGAGAGAGAGAGAGAGAGAGAGAGAGAGAATCCCAAGAATCTCAACCTCACAAACCGTGAGATCATGACCTGAGCTGAAATCAAGAATTGGACACCCAACCAACTGAGCCACCCAGGTGCCCCTACCTTACTATTTTTTTTTCCAATATATGAAGTTTATTGTCAAATCGGTTTCCATACAACACCCAGTGCTCATCCCAAAAGGTGCCCTCTTCAATACCCATCACCCACCCTCCCCTCCCTCCCACCCCCCATCAACCCTCAGTTTGTTCTCAGTTTTTAAGAGTCTCTTATGCTTTGGCTCTTTCCCACTATAACCTTTTTTTTTTTTTTCTTTTCCCTTCCCCTCCCCCATGGGTTTCTGTTAAGTTTCTCAGGATCCACCTAAGAGTGAAAACATATGGTATCTGTCTTTCTCTGTATGGCTTATTTCACTTAGCATAACACTCTCCAGTTCCAACCATGTTGCTACAAAGGGCCATATTTCATTCTTTCTCATTGCCACGTAGTACTCCATTGCGTATATAAACCACAATTTCTTTATCCATTCATCAGTTGATGGACATTTAGGCTCTTTCCATAATTTGGCTATTGTTGAAAGTGCTGCTACAAACATTGGGGTACAAGTGCCCCTATGCATCAGTACTCCTGTATCCCTGGGTAAATTCCTAGCAGTGCTACTGCTGGGTCATAGGGTAGGTCTATTTTTAATTTTTTGAGGAACCTCCACACTGTTTTCCAGAGTGCCCCTACCTTATTTTTAATCAGCTTGGCTCTCTGAGCAAAATTAAGCGTTGACAGGGTTTCCCCAAAACACCTGGATCCAGGATGAACATTTGCAATTATGGCTGTTCTGGCATTGCCTCCAAGGGAATCCTGTTTAATGATATGAATGGTACACATTTTCAGGAGAGAAACCACAGATTTTTTTAAGCAAAGAAAATGGATATTCTTACCACTAAGGCTGAGAGATTACCTATCAACCATAGTAAGAGTAACCAGAAAAGGGGTCCAGGAGGCCAATGATCTACTTTACCCGAAGTAAAAAGGTAAGTTTGGAGTCTCTGTAGCAAACATGCCTTTGTTTTCCATTACCCACATCGACAAGCGCAGTGATCACTTGGCCCAGGCAGCTCAACGATCGGTTTATGTTACCTGCCTCCTAAAGGGAAAAAGAACACAAAGTTAGGTGCACTGGCATTTTGAATTAAAATATGGCTAGCAGTGCATTTTGAATGGAAAGTCAAGTCGTTGACAATGATATTAAGGATAACTGATTTTACAGCAAAAAGACGTTCTCAACTATCCCCTTTTTCCTATTTGACACACATTGCAATTTTAGTGTTCAAAGACAAATACAGAAATTATGTGAAGGAAAAAAAATATGTCACCTCATGATTGTAAAGTTTTAATTTGACCTATAGGTAGGGATGAAAATCTGGAAGGAACAGAACAAAAAGTTGGAGTAGTGTATTAATAGACATATTTTTCAATTCTTTTGTGTTAAAATGTTTGCTACTGGGGCACCTGGGTGGCTCAGTTGGTTAAGCATCCAATTCTTGATTTTGGCTCAGGCCATGGTCTCATGGTTCACGAGATCAAATCCTGCATTGGGCTCTGTCCTGAAAGCACAGAGCCTGCTTGGGAGTCTCTATCTCCCTCTCTCTCTTTTCCTCCCTTGCTTGCGCATGCTCTCTCTTATTAAATTAACTTCAAAAATATAAAATTTTAGGGGTGCCTAGGTGGCTCAGTTGGTTATGCGTCTGGCTTCGGCTCAGGTCATGATCTCGCAGTTCGTGAGTTTGAGCCCCGCTTTGGGGCGGTGTGCTGACAGCTCAGAGCCTGGAGCCTGCTTCGGATTCTGTGTCTCCCTCTCTCTGCCCCTCCCCCACTCACGCGCGCGCGTGCGTGCGTACGTGGGTGCATGTGCGTGCTCTCTCTCTCAAAAATAAACATTAAGGGGCGCCTGGGTGGCTCAGTCGGTTGAGCCTCCGACTTCAGCTCAGGTCACGATCTCGCGATCTCTCGGTCTGTGAGTTCGAGCCCCGCGTCGGGCTCTGGGCTGATGGCTCAGAGCCTGGAGCCTGCTTCCGATTCTGTGTCTCCCTCTCTCTCTGCTCCTCCCCCGTTCATGCTCTGTCTCTCTCTCTGTCTCAAGAATAAATAAATGTTAAAAAAAAAAAAATTAAAAAAAAAATAATAAACATTAAAAAAAATTTTCCAATATAGAATTTTAAAATGTTTGCTACATTAAAATGGTGTGGTAATAGCCCACTCCATGTCCCACAAAGTCACTGATAAACTTATACCAAGAGAATATTCAGCCTAAGTCTGTAAGGTATTAAACCTCTTTAAAAAGTGGTTTGGCTGGGGCGCCTGGGTGGCGCAGTTGGTTAAGCGTCCGACTTCAGCCAGGTCACGATCTCGCGGTCCGGGAGTTCGAGCCCCCGCATCAGGCTCTGGGCTGATGGCTCAGAGCCTGGAGCCTGTTTCCGATTCTGTGTCTCCCTCTCTCTCTGCCCCTCCCCCGTTCATGCTCTGTCTCTCTCTGTCCCCAAAAAAATAAATAAACGTTGAAAAAAAAAAAAAAAAAGTGGTTTGGGGAGAAAAAAAAAATATGTTACACTAGATTCTCACTGTATTTAGTATACTTCAATAACTGGGTCCGCAGTGGTGGGAGTACAGAAAAAAAGAGAGAAAGAGTACAAATTATCAAGCAAGATGTGCTGAGTTCACAGGCCACACTGTTTCAGCAGTCAGTAAATCAGAAAGGTGCTGACAGCACTGTCTGTGGAGCTGGAGTCCTTCTGCAGATCCACTACTAGCTGTGTGCCCCTGGACAATTTCTCTTCCGTTTCTCTAAAATAGAAGGGATAACAGATAACAGAAGGGACTACTTCCCAAAGATGCTGAGAAGGCTAAATGAGTTAATATACACAAAACACTTGAAACATGCCCAGCATATGTCCTATTATAAACATATGCTTTCTCTTTGCTTCATGTCTCAATGGAAATATGAGCCTAAGATCTCCTGAAACTGCCTGACAGTTCAGGAGACTCCTATCTTTACTTTCAATGCAAAAGATAGACTCTTGGGGCACCTTCGTGGCTCAGTTGGTTAAGTGTCCAACTCTTGATTTTGGTTCAGGTCATGATCTCGTAGTTCATGAGTTCGAGCCCCACACAGGGCTCTACACTGACAGCATGGAGCGTGCTTAGGATTCTCTCTTTTTCTTGCATCCATGCTCTCTCTCAAAATAAATAAAAATTAAAAAAAAAAAAGTAGACTGTCTTCCACCATTTCCAACTGGCCATCATAGTACTCAACTATAGTATTCACACGTTTTACTGACAATGCAGATCACAATACATGTATACACATCAGCAACACACATTCAGAAAACCTGAGGTCCCACTGCCAATCCCTTAGCCTAGGACGAGGTCCTTGCCCTCCCCCTGAAATATTAACCAGCACAGCTGCCCTCCTTGCTCTCTAGGCTCTCCCTGTGTGAACCTGGCAGTGGTGAGCCAGATGGCGCACCTTTTATTAAACAGGCTTTTGAGGGGCGCCTGAGTGGCTCAGTCGGTTAAGCGTCTGACTTCAGCTCAGGTCATGATCTCGCGGTCCGTGAGTTTAAGCCCCGAGTCGGGCTCTGTGCTGACCGCTCAGAGCGTGGAGCCTGTTTCGGATTCTGTGTCTCCCTCTCTCTCTGACCCTCCCCCGTTCATGCTCTGTCTCTCTCTGTCTCAAAAATAAATAAATGTTAAAAAAAATTTTTTTTTAAATAATAATAATAAAAATAAATAAATAAACAGGCTTTTGAAATCGCTCAAAACTTTTCAGTGTTCCCCAACGTTTGGAGAGTTGAGCACAAACCTGGCCTGGCACTCCTGGCCCTCAGTGGCCTGGGTCTGCTTGTACCTCAAAACCAACCCGTTCACTGATCCATGCTGAAGTGCTGAATGCCATACTCACTCTGCATCCACAATCACCCTTGAGATGTGCCCCAGCTGGGCATGTATTCCCTGTTCCTCTCTCCCAGTCCAAATCCTGCCCCCTTGGAGAATCCACTCAAGAACTACTTCTTTTCCATACTTCCCTCAAGCGGTCCAGTCCCTTCTTCCTCTGACCCCAGCTGATATTTGTACTAGCATCCCTTCTGGTATGAATTCAGATGCTCTGGCTACAGACTTGTCTTATCCTGCGTATGTTTAACGTCCCTACACCACAACAAAAATTTCTGCACCTTTAGAATGAGAGCAATATCTCATTCCTTTGTAACCTTCACACACTTACCTGGGTATTGACTTTTAGTAATTAATTCACACACAAGTTGAATTGAAGACCAGAATTCCATTCTTACCTTCAACCTCATCCCTTCTGCATGGGTGTCTTTTTGCCTTTCAGATCCTGCTAAGTCCACCAGATTGAGTAGAGAGGTCCGTATATTCACAGTCTCATTGCTTTTCTCCATTGACTCTATTGTAATTGTAAACACTGCATGAGATCGAGAAGATTCTCTATTCATTGATGTTGATGCCACACGTCTGTTTCTCCACCCTCCAGACAGCACCTAGGCAACAGGGAAATATATTGTCACAACTTCCAAGTGACACAACAGCCACTATCCTCAGTATGAAATTTTGTAAAGGACAACGAGAAGAAATATTGGTCCATCGAGGATCACACTCAAGTTACTCTCCCCCTTCTGGTTCCCTCTCCATGTTACGGAAAGAGAACAAATAGGAAATCAGCAGGCTGATTTTATGAGCAAATCATAAAATCTCTCTCAACCCTTTTGCCTAGATAATGAGAAAGTTAAACAAAATAAATCTCAAAATTACCTTCAAGACCTCTGTCGGCTCTTTTGGTCTATAAAGACCTCCCTGATCCCTAAAGGCAAAGAGGATGCATGAAA
The DNA here is from genome assembly GCF_018350155.1 of Leopardus geoffroyi. Lineage (NCBI taxonomy): Eukaryota > Metazoa > Chordata > Mammalia > Carnivora > Felidae > Leopardus > Leopardus geoffroyi. Next base: position 14,790,113 of record NC_059331.1, on the reverse strand, counting down.
GTCCAAACTGCAGGCTTTGGAATCAGATGAACATGAAGTCAAGCCCTGGTTCCACTATTTACTAGGTGTAAGGTCTGGGCCAGCTGAACCTCTTCAAGGCTCAGTCCTGTATTTGTAAAATGGGAACATGGGCACCTACCCGACAAGGCAGAACATCACCAACGGAAATGAATGTGCTCACTAATCACCTTGGGATCTTGATAAAATTCACATTCTGATCAGTAGGTGTGAAGGCAAGGCCTGACATTCTGCATTTGTAACAAGCAACCCAGGCAATGCTAACAGTCTGAGAGCTACGTTTTTGAGTAGCATGGAAATAATATGTATAGGATAAAATGGGCGAATTAGCATCTTACATCAAAACGTAGATTAAAAAATTTAAACGAAATAACAGACACAAAAGAAGTGAGCACAGTGCTTGGCACATACACTCAATAAATGGAGCTATTAGAATCCTATTAACCAGGCAAAGCATAAAATTGAAGCTATTGGTTTCTTTTACATTTTTTGGATAGTACTTTATGCTTATTTTTCATAACACTAAATACTGTATATTAAATATTAGGTAAGTCATAATACATTCTTCATACAGCTGGAAAGAGAGAGACACAGACCCTCAAACATGGGACAAATTCTAAAATACTATTGTCTTAAACAAGCAAGGTACAAAGGCAGCACAATATACTATCATTTGTGCAACATATGGAGAAAAAGCAAACGCAACTGTGTTTCTTTAAATCCTCATATAACGGGCAACTGGCTGGTTTAGTCAGAAGAGCGTGCAGGTTTTGATCTTCGGGTCATGAGTTCAAGCCACACATTGGGTGTGGAGATTAAATTAAAAAAAAATTTTTTTAGTAAATAAATCCTTATATAAAAACCAAATACAAACAAAAATCAAAAACAAAACCAAAAACTACTTGGTGAATGTTCATGAACTGGAAGACTTAACAGTGTCAAGAGGTTACTTCTCCCAAATGTAATCAACAGATCCAACACAATCCCACTCAAAATCCTAGCAGCGTTTTGTGCACAAACTGACAAGCCAATTCTATAGGTATGAAATTGCAAAGGACCAAGAATAACCAAAATAATTGTTTAAAAAAAAAAAAAAGCTGGAAGATTTACTCTACTTGATTTCAAGACTTAACTATTCAGCAATAAGAGGCTACCAGAATCAAGAAAGTTTTATACTGGCAAGAAGAGATACCTAAATCAGTTAAACAACACAGGTATAAATCCATACACATATAAATCACTGATTTTCATCAAAGGTGCAAAGGCAATTCAACGGGAAAAAAAACTGTTTTCAGCAAAGAGTGCTACATAATGGATCAAAAATAAAAAGGCAACTCATAGAATGTACAATACTAAGGGTGAACTCTAATGTAAATCATAGGCTTTGGGTGATGATGATCATGTCGATATAGGTTTATCAAATGTAAAAAATGTACCACTCTGGTGAGGAATGTTTATAATAGGGGAGGTTACTATGCATTTGTGGGGACAGAAGGGTATATGGGAAATCACTCTACCTTCCCCTTACTTTTGCTGTGAACCTAAAATGCTCTTCAAAACTGCAGTCTTGGGGGCACCTGGGGGCACCTAAAATGCTCTTCAAAACTGCAGCATCTGATTCTTGGTTTTCGCTCAGGTCAGGATCTTGTGGTTCATGGGTTCGAGCCCCACATCGGGCTAGATGCTAACAGTGCAGAGCCTGCTTGGGATTCTCTCTCCCTCTCTTTGCCTCTCCCCTGCTTGTGGGCATGTTCTCAAAAGTAAATGGATAAACTGGGGGCCACCTGGGTGGCTCAGTCGGTTAAGCATCCGACTTCGGCTCAGGTCAACGACCTCATGGTTAGTGAGTTCGAGCCCCATGTCAGGCTCTGTGCTGACCGCTCAGAGCCTGGAGCCTGCTTCAGATTCTGTGTCTCCCTCCCTATCTGCCCCTCCCACGCGCTTGCTTGCTCTTTCTCTCTCTCAAAAATAAATAAAAACATTTTAAAAATAAAAATATATAAATGGATAAACTTAAAATAATCAAGAAAAAAAAGAATGATTTTTTTTTTAAAAAGGAAAATACAGGTATGTGGTTTACAAGAAACACCTAAAACATTAACACAGAGAGATTGATGGCAAAACATATACCAGGCAAATTCTTTTTTTTTTTTTCATTGTTTTTCCACTTTTGAGAGACAGAGACAGAGCATAAGCAGGGGAGAGACAAAGAGAGGGAGACACAGAATCTGAAGCAGGCTCCAGACTCTGAGCTGTCAGCACAGAGCCCGACACGGGCTCAAACCCACGATCCGTGAGATCATGACCCGAGCTGAGGTTGGCCACTTAACCAACTGAGCCACCCCGGTGCCCCTATACCAAGCAAATTCTAATCAAAACAATGAGAGGTACCTGAATATCAGACAAAAGAGATTTTTAAAGCAAAAAGTGTTAATATGAAAATATAGGGATACAGGGTCAAAAAAATGTAGATTTAAATAAAAGGAAGTTATACTAACTCTACTGCTTACATATGCATCTAATAAAACAGTCTCTTTATGTATATATATATGAGATAAAAACAATCAAGATGAAATCATTACAACCAACACCTTAGCTGGAGATTAATACATCTCCTTCAAGTACTGACAGATTATACAGAAAAAAATCTGAGTAAAAATACAGTATAAATCCTTGTATTCAAGGATATTCTTCTCATGAATACATTTATAAAACTGTCCACTGTATTAATTCATAAGTCATTTCTCAATAAATCTCAAAGACCAAGCATCACAGAAGACCACCTTCTCTGATCACATTGCAATTAAGAATTAACATGAGAGAGTTGGGGCGCCTGGGTGGCGCAGTCGGTTAAGCGTCCGACCTCAGCCAGGTCACGATCTCGCGGTCCGTGAGTTCGAGCCCCGCGTCGGGCTCTGGGCTGATGGCTCAGAGCCTGGAGCCTGTTTCCGATTCTGTGTCTCCCTCTCTCTCTGCCCCTCCCCCGTTCATGCTCTGTCTCTCTCTGTCCCAAAAATAAATAAACGTTGAAAAAAAAAATTATAAAAAAAAAAAATTAACATGAGAAATAAATTTTAAATTATCATAAATTTGGAATTTCAAATCACATTTCTTTTTTTTTTTTTTAATTTTTTTTTTCAACGTTTATTTATTTTTGGGACAGAGAGAGACAGAGCATGAACGGGGGAGGGGCAGAGAGACAGGGAGACACAGAATCGGAAACAGGCTCCAGGCTCTGAGCCATCAGCCCAGAGCCCGACGCGGGGCTCGAACTCACGGACCGCGAGATCGTGACCTGGCTGAGGTCGGACGCTTAACCGACTGCGCCACCCAGGCGCCCCTCAAATCACATTTCTTTTAAGTTTATTTATTTTGACAGAGAGGGAGAGAAAGCACATTCCAAGCAGGCTCACCCTGTCAGCACAGAGCCCAACGTGGGGCTTGATCCCATGAACTGTGAGATCATGACATGAGCCAAAATCAAGAATCAGATGCTTAAGGAAGAGAGATAGGTGATTCCTGTCAGAGCTGCTGGGATTGAGAGAGTATTTGGGACTGTGTCTGAAGGGAGAGACATCTATGTAATGGGAATTCCCAAGTCTTGGAACAAATCCACATAGGTATTTGGGTAGGAGATGTGTACCCTTGGGATATTGATGAAACCCAGTGTTTGATTATCTCTATCTAATGGCCCGTGTTTTAGCCTTTCTTCACCTCTCACCTGACTGGGTTATCTGAACCTCCCTCTCTCCCGCAATGAACTCTGACCTATAACCTCTGAGCATACCCCACAGGACTGGGCCCTCCTTAACCATCCATCTTGCTTCTAACCTATGTAAATTTCTGTAGTGGCTATCTTATGTGAGATACAATAAAAAAAATTATTGTATACAGTTTCTATTAAATGTTATGAAAATGTTAAAAAAAAAAGAATGGGATGCTTAACTGAACCACCCAGGTGTACCAAATTTTAATATCTTAATTGTCCTGTGGATCTAAGAATTGTTCCATTATAATTTCATTTTCACCCATGAATCACTGAGAAATGTGATCTGACGGGCACCTGGGTGGCTCAGTCGGTTAAGCATCCAACTCTTGATTTCAGCTCAAGTCGTGATCTCACAGTTCGTGAGAACAAGCCCCATGTTGGCTCCGTGCTGGGCATGGGCCTGCTTGGGATTTTCTTTCTCTCTCTCTCTCTCTCTCTCTCTCTCTCTCTCTGCCCCTATCCCTATCCATCTCCCCAGATCGCATGCACATGCGCTTTCTCTCTCAGAAAAAAAAGATATTAAAACTTGTGTGAAATTTAAACAATAAGAAGTAAACTTAGAGCATTAAATACTTACATCACAAAAGAAAGGCCAGATAAGCTATGCATCCAGCTTAAGAAGTTGGAACAAAAGCAGGATGAGAAAGAAAAAAATGCAAGCCATATAAGCAAAATCAACTGCAAAAAAAAAAAACAAAATAGGGGGCACCTGGGTGGCTCAATCAGTTATGCATCCAACTCTTGGTTTCCGCTCAGGTCGTGATGTCATGGTTTGTGAGTTTGAGCCCCGCATCAGGCTCTGGGCTGGGAGCGTGGAGACTGCTTGGGATTCTCTCTTTCCCTCTCTGCCCCTCCCCTGCTTGTGCTCTCTTTCTCTCTCTCAAAATAAATAAATAAACATTTAAAAAAAACTTTTAAAAAAAGAAAACAAAATTGTAGTTACAGCAAAGATTTTAAAGATGAGAATACTGGAAAAACTTTTTGTCAATATATTTAAAAACTGAGAGGAGACTGAAATTTTCTAGGAATAAAAAGCGTCCCTGAACTTCTGACCCAAGAAGAGGTAAAACTGAAAAGCTCTATTACAGAATTTTCATTGGTAGCTAAAAAGCTTCTCTCAGAACATAAGGCCCAGATGATTTTGGGAAACAAATGATTTTTATGAACAAGTCTTTCCAATCATACAAACTTCCAAAAAAAGACAAAGGTGATAATAAAACAAACGAAAAAAAGTTAGGAAAATGGAAAATCACAGGTTGGTCTGAATCTTTAACACTGAGGGAAAATCCTACATAAAATACTAACAAATGTAATCCAATATTCTATCATGTTAACATGTTAAATGTTAGCAAATGTTAACAAGATCATCTCAATAGAAGCAGGAAAAGCACCTAACAAATTTAACACACACTCTTCATCTCTGTAAGGCAGCAAGGTGGATTATAAAAGCGTTCTATAAAAATTAACTGCATTTCTATACACATGAAGCAAAATGCAATTTTTTTTAAAAGTAGGCTTTACTCCCAGCAAGGAGTCCAATGCAAGGCTTGAACTCACGATCCTGAGATCAAGATCTGAACTGAGATCAAGAGTCGAATGCTTAACTGACTGAGCCACCCAGGTGCCTTATAAAGTGCAATTTAAAAAACAGATTACCTTCTATAAGAGCAACAAAAAATATAAGGTATATTGGAAAAAAGTTAATAATTAGCTTACATAATTATTTTTTAGGTGAAAAATATTATATTGCAAGACATTAAAGACCTAAATAAATGAAGAGATATATCATGTTCATGTATGGACTCAATATTGTAAAGATGCCAATCCCTCCAAACTGGTCTATAACTGCAACGTAATTACAATCAAAATTTTGGGGGGTATATATATATATATGTACACACATAAACACACACACACTGGGTCACATGTAAAACCTATTTCTTACTATGAGAGTCACAGTGTAAAATGTTTGAATCATGGGGCACCTGGGTGGCTTCCGTCGGTTAAATGTCCGACTCTTGATTTTGGCTCAAGTCATGATCTCAGGGTCGTGAGATTGAGCCCCGTGTCAGGCTCTGCACTGGGTGTAGAGCCTGCTTAAGATTCTCTATCTGCCCCTCCCTCTGCCTCTTTTCCGCTGTACATGCTCTCCCTCTCTCAAAAAGTAATGAATAAACAAACAGAATCTTAAAGGAAAAAAAAAAAAAGTTTAAATCAGGAGGCTTGCTTGAAGATGGAAGATTTTTTTTTTTTTAATTTTTCTTTTTTAACGTTTTATTTATTTTTGAGACAGGGAGAGACAGAGCATGAACAGGGGAGGGTCAAAGAGAGGGAGACACAGAATCTGAAACAGGCTCCAGACTCTGAGCTGTCAGCACAGAGCCCGACGCGGGGCTCGAACTCACGGACCGCGAGATCATGACCGGAGCCGAAGTCGGCCGCCCAATCGACTGAGCCACCCAGGTGCCCCGTGATGGAAGATTATTGAACTATAACTTTTTAAATTTTGTTTAACGTTTATTCATTTTTGAGAGACAGAGAAAGACAGTGTGAGCAGGCAAGGGGCAGAGAGAGAGGGAGACACAGAACCCGAAGCAGGCTCCAGGCTCCCAGCTGTCAGCACAGAGCCCAACGTGGGGCTCAAACCCAAGAACCACAAGATCATGACCTGAACTGAAGCCGGGCACTTAACCAACTGAGCCATTCAGGTGCCCCGAACTATGATTTTTATACACACACAGATATTCATAGAATGGATTATATACAGCAGTGAAAATAAGTGAAATGCAACGTGGATAAATTTCACAGACATCATTGATTTTAAAAAGCTACAGAAGGCTAAATATGCACAATTTATTAAAAGTCCAAAGTAGGCAAAACCAACCTTTTCAGAAATACACACATTTATGATTTAAAAGTACAAGGAAACGATCATGACATTCAGCATAGTGCTCATGTTTAGGGAGGAGCCAGGTACATGAGGCAGGAGACGCATATAGGTTGACAGGATAGTGTTGGTGATATCTGGGTCTTGATGGTCTAAGGTCCTCCAAGTTCATTTTGACATTAAGCTTAGTAACTTATATGCATGTGCCAGTATTTTGTATGTATCAAATATTACACAATAAAAATTTGTTTAAAATCAACTGGCCAGGTCAGACCCCATAAAAATGCGAGTGTTTTGCAAATTCCCATCAAGAGGTTTGTTTGTCCTGAGGCGAGTGCTCAAAAGAGGTTGGCTTTTGACACCTAACAAGTAAACAAGGGTAGAAAATAAAGGGAAGAGAACAGCCAGCTGGTTTAAAAAGTAGCAATCCCAGAAGCTCCTCAAAAGCACAGCTTCCAGGAAGAATCACTAAAGAGATACAGACGTTAACAACGTCCCCCGGTGGCCTACAGGGCACCTGACCGGAATGAACGGCACCTAAATAATGCAAAACCAAGAGGCTCAAAGTTCTATTTTAACTACGGGGGAGAGCTATATAAAACAGTCATATTCTTTTTTCTCCTCATGAACCTTCTGTGTCATGCCTTTACAAAATTATTTTTAGTAGCTCAATTCTTGCTTTTTTTTTGAGATCAAGGTGCTTTCACAACACGTTACATTGCCTAAGGATCAAGCTGCTGAAGGGAGCGTACCTGATAGGCTTCAGCCGCTGAGGTCACCACCTGTTCCACTGCACCAACAACGAAGACTCCCTTCTTGATATGCTCCCTTAAGTACAGTCCGGCTGATGCAGAGTCCAGTAGGTCATAGATCTGCTCGTTGTAGATCTCAATGAAGGAACACTTGCAAAGGAAACTCTTTCCAGCTCCAGCCTGGAAAGAGAAGCCTCACTGAGATACGTTCTTAGCATGAGTCATCCCTCTCATGAGTGCTACCCTTTCACTTGCTTCACAAGGCGTGCATTTCCTACCATGTTGTCCTTTACACGATACAAGATCCCTAAAAGCCAAGTAAAAGTCCAGATAACTAGTTTTGACACATCATTACATCTTAAGGCAGCATCAAACTGTGATCCCAGGAGGCCTAGGTCTCCAGAGGTGACTCATAAGCAAGACAAAGAGATGGGACTTAGGCGGTTCAGATGGGCAATTCCACCTTCTTAAACTGAGGTGAAACTGACATACACCATCATATTAGTTTCAGGTGTATAACATAATGATTCAATATTTATATATATTGAGAAATAATCACCACAGTAAGTCTGGTTAACATCCATCACCATACACATTTACATATTTTTTTCCTTGTGATGAGAAGAACGATTCCATTATCTGTCACATAATGGACTTGCTCATTAAGTTTTCCCTGAAGCAAGTGTTATGTTCTTTAAAGACTGAAAATAATTTGTCTCAAAAGCCTCTCTATAGGATTTTTAACCACAGAAACACATGGCGCTAAACCTACATCACTGGCACCCAAGGTGCGTGTCTAACTGCAATTGTTAGGAACAGTTTCTGCACAGGGTAGTAATAATAAGTCAGTGTTATGTGTCAGTCTCCTTGGTACACACAGACTGGAACATGCAACACTAATGGCTCTTAAGCCTGGAATCTACCAAGTTAAAGAAGCACAATCATGAGAAAGGCCCAACTTGGGAGTCAATGGAACAGAGAAGCCCACATCACCAGGGTGATGGGGTCACACTGCATATGAAACCATCAAATTATCCTCAGGTGGTAGAAGGTGCTGCAAAGGAGGCAAGGATGGTTCCAGCACTCCTGGACATCCTGAGGAACTAGGGACACCTGCAGTCAAGTGTGAGCCTATGAGCAGTAGGTGATGGGGCTTAATGAATGTTTTCCTTAGTTAAAATTCTCTTTACACTTTCTTTCTTGTAAAATCTGAGAGCCTAAGAAGCACACATTCTTTTATCTTTTAATCTGAGTTTATGGATGATAAAAATTTTAGAAACTAAAAATTTTTAGAAAATTAATAACTCAGAATCCTTCATTTTTTCTTAAGAACTGAGAGGTTGTTTTTTTTTTTTTTTTTCATGCCATACCAGGCTATCCACATTGCAGAGTACCACTTAGGACCCTCCATGTTTTATGAGCTAATTACTAGCAGCTAACTGCTCAAAACTAGGTATTTCATAGAACCACTTTATTTTCATAGCAAGTTTTACCTTCTCTTTTTCACGATCAATCAAGGAAAACAAATATTCAAAACTTCGTGGGATTACTCCTCTCAGGTTATGAGAAAAATGATCAGATTCAGATGGTCCTGAAGAAAAATGTATAAAAACATATACATATATTCATTATCTTTATAACAAGAGTCCTTCAAAATGGCAATATTGAAAGGAAATTTATTCAGAAATAAGATGACATTGTACAATCAGTTTCCTATTTGTGCCCCTGAACAAGTTTTAGTCTGAGACAAAAAACAGACCTTGCCCATCAACGGGACTGAAGGAAGGGCCCTCAATAGCCACTAATGCTGGCTACACCTGGAATATTATAAATGACCCTTGTAAACTGTACCTAAAATAAATAAATAAATAAATAAATAGGGGCGCCTGGGTGGCGCAGTTGGTTAAGCGTCCAACTTCAGCCAGGTCACGATCTCGCGGTCTGTGAGTTTGAGCCCCGCGTCAGGCTCTGGGCTGATGGCTCAGAGCCTGGAGCCTGTTTCCGATTCTGTGTCTCCCTCTCTCTCTGCCCCTCCCCCGTTCATGCTCTGTCTCTCTCTGTCCCAAAAATAAATAAACGTTGAAAAAAAAAAAAATTAAAAAAAAAAAAAATAAATAAAATAAATAAATAAATAAATAAATAAATCTCAGAACTGCGTAAAGTAAATAAACAAAGAGGACAAAGAATATGAGTATGCAGATAATTTCATAACATTTTCCTGTTAAATAATATACAAAGATATTCAACATATTCTTTATGGTTACCTTCATCATCTCCTGCCTCATCTATGCCTTAGCTCCTCATCCTGCTTCTACTCACCCCCTCCCAGACTATTCCATTCAGCTGCCTGAGTAACCCTTTTAATTATGTATCATATCATGTAGTTCTTTAAAAAACAAAACAAAACAAAACAAAAAACCTCCAATGACTTCACATCGCACTCACAAAATACAAAATCCCAGCCAGGTCCCACATGAGCTGGCCTCAGAGTATAACTCCAACGTCCCTCCCTACAACCCCTTGGTCTGGAAAACTGCCCTCTAGCCCATGGGTCTTCTTGATGTTTGAACACTCTTGAGCAAGTTCCCAACTCAGAGCCTACAGCCTGTAAGATTCTTCTCCCAGAGAGTCTGTGGTTCCTTCTCATTTCACTCCGTAATTCTCTTTCTTACTATAACTCACAATTCAGAAACCATTAAAAAACAACAACCACCGAAATTCAACCACCAAAAAAAAATTTAAAACTTTGGCAGAGGGAAAAACCTTAAATCAAAAGACAAATGAAAAAACTAAAGAAAAATCTGTTATGTTGTACACAAAGGGCTAACCTATTTTACAAAAATCCCCACAAATGAGTAGGAAAGAGATAAGCCAATTTTTTAAATGGGAAAAAAAGCTTGAATGGGCATTTTACAGAAAGGATATTCAAATGTTCAATAAACATATGAAAGATGCTCAGCTGTCAACAGACATCAGGGAATTGTAAACAAAAACACAATGAGATAATACTACACATACTCCAGAAAGGCTAAAACTTTAAAACCTGACAATACCAAGTATAGACAAGGACGTGGAGGCCCTAGAATTTCCATATCTATCAGGGCCATATAAATACTAAAGCTGATACACACATAACTATGATCCAGCAATTCCACTCCTAGAGATGTACACAACAGAAATGAACTTGAAAAGACACATACAAGATAAAGTGGCATAGCAGCATTATTCATATGGTCTAAAACTGGAGACAATCCAAATGTCTATCAACAGTAAAATGGAAAATGTGGCATATTCATACAATAACACATTATACAGGAACGGGATACAGCAATGGAACAAACTAGCACTACATGCAACAACATGAGCGACTCTTAGAAACTTAATGCTGAGAGGAAGAAGCCAGACACGAAAGAGTGCATACAGTACTCTCATCTGTAGATGTTTAAAAACAAGCAAAACTAATGATGATAGAAGTCAGAGTTATAGATACTTCAGGGGAAGGGGGTAAAGTAGTTACTGATTAGGAGTCTTGGTCTGGGTGGTAATTTTACAGATTTACAAGTATATAAAAAGTCATTAAACCCAATTCAAAAACTGTGCTAAGCACAGACGGAACACAGCTGCAAACATGGACTTTGTTATCATGGAACTCCCAATTTGACATAAGCCTGGGAAACATCTCTAATTTTATGAGGTCAACATAGTATATAGAAAGTATGACTTCCCCCAAAATGTACTTGGTGCCTAGGTGCTGTCATTGCAGAGTAGATTAAGCCAGCAAATAATAAATTTTAATTCACTTACCCATCATCGTAAATGTTTTCCCTGAGCCAGTCTGTCCACTGTAAAAACAAATGTTTTATATGTTATTTTTACACACAAAACTTAAAAGACTACCCTCCTACTTTAATAAGGTCTACTAATGGATAAATTTTCTCCACAAACATCGGGTGACTGGGTGGCTCAGTTGATTGAGCGCCTGACTCTTGATTTCGGCTCAGGTCATGATCTCATGGTTTGCAGGATACAGCTCCACATGGGGCTCTGCCCTGACATTGTGAAGACTGCTTGCGATTCTCCTTCTCTGCCCCTCTCCCATGCGTGTGCGCGCGTGCTCTCTCTCTCTCTCTCTCTCAAAATAAATAAATAAACATTAAAAAAATTTTCCCCACAAAGATCTTATTTTCCTTCTTTTTTTAAATTATATTAGGTAGAGACGCTTGGCTGGCTCAGTCAGTAGAGCATGCAACTCTTGATCTCAGGGTAGTTAAGTTTAAGCCCCACATTAGGTGCTGAGCTTACTTTTTAAAAAAATTATATTAGGTAAAAAGTGAATGATTCATTTTTTTTCTCTCCTATTCTACCACCAAGAGCTACACTGTTAATTTTCTGGTAATTCTTCAGGATTATACAAACATAGCCATTAGAGTTTTTGTTTAATTTTTTTTTTTTTTTTTTAAGGGAGCTAGAATGCAGGAGCTGGGGACAGGGGCAGAGGGAGAGAGAAAGAGAATCTTAAGCAGGCTCCACGCTCAGCAAGGTGCCCGACACAGGGCTCAAACCCATGACCCTGGGATCATGAGCTGAGCCAAAGTTAAGAGTCAGACACTTAACAGACTGAGCCACCTAGGTGCCCCTCATTTACTTTTTATTTACAAAACTGAAATACTGCTCTGTGATCTGTTTTGTCCTTTAATTTTATTTCAGATATTTTTCTATGTAGTAAATAGAGATCTACTTCATTATTTTTAATACCTACATTGTATTCCATGAATGTATCATTTATTTAACCAGAACCAACTGGAATTTTGTCTTCAACTTTTTCTGTTCTAACAATTTAGCAATTCCTTTCCTAAATTATGCCTTTAAAGATACTTAAATGTCTTCATTTAAAAACAAAGCAATTTCAAAAACCCTTATGGTACAAGCCTGATTTTTGTGCGTAGCGTCATGTCTCCTCCGTTACCCCAAGAAACAAGAGTAACAAAAACTAAAACCGTTTATGTTAAAGATAGATGTCGATCAGTATGTCAAATGTCTTTAGTTTGGATTCACAGCCCAAATATTAAAGAAAAAGTCTGAATTGACTTTTTGGTTAAATATCCCCAAAAGATTAAAAAAAAGAAAAAACAGGGGGCACCTGGGTGGCTCAGTCAGTTAAGCATCCAACTTTCCCTCATTTCTGTCCAAGTGTTTCTCATTTCTACCTTATTCTACTAAAAGAAATTTTGGTTAAATTATTAATGAATATGCCACAAATTAAACATAATTAGTATAACTGTAAGGTATTTAAAGATAACAGTTCTAAAGATAACACAGTCTCTGGCAATTGTGGCTCTATTTCCAATTCATTTTTTAACTTTACCACTCAAAATACTCTGTGGGGGAAAAAAAATCTTTCTTCTCTTAAGACAAATGAGAAAATAGGCCTCTGCCTTACTGCTCAAGAGAAAACACTCAGCTCTCCTGAACACAGCTGAAAAGCATGAAAAGCAAAGGCAAACTTTCAAGTTAGTATATATGTGCATATGAGCCTAAAGTTCATACTTCTTAGTGTGTTTTTTATTTTCTTGTGTTTTGAGACAATTATAAACCAAGGGCACATGCACAAAAAGCATTAGCTGCCCAAATATATTTAAAAAAATTTTTTAATGTTTATTTATTTTTGAGAAAGAGTGTGGGTGGGGCAGGGGCAGAAAGAAAGGGAGACGCAGAATCCGAAGTAGGCTCCAGGCTCTCAGCTGTCAGCACAGCGCCCGACATGGGGCTCGAACCCACAAACCGCGAGACCATGACCTGAGCTAAAGTTGGACGCTCAACCGAGCCATCCAGCCGCCCCCCTCAACCGAGCCATCCAGCCACCCCTCAAATGTATCAAATAATTCACTACATTCTATTAAAAAGCTCTAGTTCTAAATACAATTTGAAAGTCTACTGCTAAAAAAAATAATAATAATACACTACAAATATATGCCCATTAATCTATATATCCTATAAATCTGAAATGATACTAAAATTCACTTTGTACAAATGCCAAGGTCACAATGCCTTCTGGACTCCATCTCACATTCCACATTAAATCTATAGCAATATTTTAAGGCTTACAAATTTTAGAAAGTTGAGGATCATGACTCACTTTAAATATACATATAGAAAACAATTTGGCAAGTTTCTCATAAGGTTAATCATAGACTTGCCATATGACCCAGCAATTGCATGCCTAGGTATTTACTCAAATGATTTGAAAACTTATGTTCACACAAAAACCAACATTCAAACGTTTGTAGCAATATATTCATAATCACTAAAAACTGGAAGCAACTAAGATATCCTTTCACGGGGAAATGGATAAACAAATGATGATAAATCCATACAGTAAAAAAAACTGCTGAGAAAGAAAAAAAAGTTATTTATGCCTCCAACAACACAGGCAAATCCTATAGGCATTTTTAATAAAAGAAGCCAGATCCAAAAGGCTACATATTGTGTGGTTCCATTCATATGACACTCTGGAAAAGGCAGAACTATAGGAACAGAAAATGTATTAGTGTACCCTGGATGTCAGGGGTTGAGGGAAGGGGGAGTGGCTGACTACAAGGGGGACAAACAGGGGAAACTTTTAAGGTGAAGAAACGGTCCTTTTCAAAAAAAATTGGGGGGGGGGGCACCTGGGTGGCTCAGTCAGTTGGGCATCCGACTTCAGCTCAGGTCATGATCTTGCAGTCCATGGGTTCAATCCCCACATCAAGCTCTGTGATGACAGCTCAGAGCCTGGAGCCTGCTTCGGATTCTGTATCTCCCTCTCTCTCCCTCTCTCTCTCTGTCCCTTCCCCACTCATGCTTTGTTACTCTCTGTCTCTCAAAAATGAATAAATGTTTAAAAAAATTTTTTTTTAATTTTTTTATGTTTGTTTATTTTTGAGAGAGAGACAGACAGAGAGTGAGCAGGGGAGGGGCAGAGAGAGAGGGAAACACAGAATCTGAAGCAGGCTGCAACCTCTGAGCTGTCAGTACAGAGGCTGACGCGAGGCTTGAACCCATGAACTGTGAGATCACCACGAGATCATGACATGAGCTGAAGTCGGACACTTAACCGACTGAGCCACCCAGACATCCCAGAAACAGTCATTTTCAGTGCCGGGGTAGTAAATACATGGCTCTCTACATTTATCAAAACACGATACAGCTGTGTATCACAAAGGGTGAACTTTAAAGCATGCAAACTAAAAAACAAGGAAAACACATTAACTAGGATGTCAGCAGTCCCAGAATGGAATGCACATAACTACATCACAAGTGTGTGACATTACACCAAAGTCAGTGGGCAGCAAAGGAGCTGACCTAAGTAACTTTAGAAAAGGAGGTTTTGACCGGAAATTATTAAGGCTTTAAAAAAAAAAAAGAGGGGTGCCTGAGTGGCTCAGTCGGTTAAGCATCCGACTCGTGGTTTTGGCTCAGATCATGATCTCGTAGTTCGTGAGTTCGAGCCCCACGTCAGGCTCCGCACTGACAGCACGGAGCCTGCCTGGGATTCTCTCTCTCCCTCTCTCTCTCTGCCCCTCCTCTGCTGTCTCTCAAAATAAATAAACCTAAAAAAAAAATTTTTTTTTTAAAAAGAAAATGAACTGTACATAAACATTGTACTGTGTAAATCTGTTTCTCACAGGGATACAGGATAACAATTCTGAAAGTACTTTACATGTATACTGGGGCTGAACGAATCAGTAAAGGGATGATAGAAAGTGGCAGCCAGGTTTCTCAATGCCAGCAAGGGAAGTTACAGATAAACAAAGAAGGAAGGTTAGAATGAACCCATATGGATTCTAACCTCCTGGATTAGAGTCAGAGACATAAGCATGAACTCATGTTTAACTTAATATATATATATATATATATATATATATATATATATATATGCAAATGGATACATACAGATACAATTACAGGTATGTCCACATACACGACTAAGTATGTATACATATATTACCTAGCTGTCTACTGAGAAGGCCTAAAAGCAATGACACTCCAGTAGCAACAAACACACCTAGTGCCCACATCCTGGTTTCTGAATACCATTCTCCAATAAAAGGAACCAGGGCTCCTTGTCGAAATGGCTGATTCTAGCCCTAGGACAGGGAAAATACAGATGAGCCAGGAACAGCTTGTGTTGTCATAAAGGAAGTGCTCAAGCAAAAGGACACAGAAACCAGCCTCAAACATCTCCCAATGGCCAATCTAGGACAATATGAGCAACAAGATAAAAATAAGGTATTGGAGGGGCGCCTGGGTGGCGCAGTCGGTTAAGCGTCCGACTTCAGCCAGGTCACGATCTCGCGGTCCGTGAGTTCGAGCCCCGCGTCAGGCTCTGGGTTGATGGCTCAGAGCCTGGAGCCTGTTTCCGATTCTGTGTCTCCCTCTCTCTCTGACCCTCCCCTGTTCATGCTCTGTCTCTCTCTGTCCCAAAAATAAATAAACATTGAAAAAAAAAAAAATTAAAAAAATAAATAAATAAATAAGGTATTGGATTATAACCCAAAGTATAATTTAAAAAATGGGGGAGAAGAGACAAATCTTCCTCAGAAAAGAATTTCAAATAATATAAATACTCTTTTCTCCACAAGGTAGCGTTTAATCCCCGCCACCCTCATTATCCAGGTGAGTCCAATCTAATCACATGAATTAGAGAACCTGTCCCAGCTGTAATCAGAGGGACATGTGACTAAGGAAGCAGAGTTGGAAGGTTGCATGTTGCTGGCTTTGAAAATAAAGGGGCCTGGAGCCAAGTAATATGAGTGGCCTCTAAAAGCTGGAAGAGGCAAGGAAATGAATGGAATTCTCCCTAGAGCCTCCAGAAAGGAACACAGCCCTGGACACTTATTTATTTTAGCTTATTTATTTTAGTGAGACAGCAAGACTCATGTCAGACTTGGACTTACAGGACTGAAAGACAATACATTTGTGTTGTTTCAAGCCACTAAGTTTGTGGTAATTCACGGTGTGGCCATAAGAAATGAACAGAAGCGCTCACTACTGCACCCTTGTGTAAGGACAGAGTCGGCAACTTACTATGCAAAGATGGTGCCATTATACCCGCTCATGCAAGACTCCACAATGCCCTTGGCCACAGTCGAGAACACGGATTCCTACAAATGTAAGCACCAAATATGTTAACATTTCATAAAAATGAACCACATTCCTAAATTACATTCTAAAATATAACAATAAAAACAGTGTGCTTGGACTCTACAACACTTGTGATAAAATAAAAATTGTATCCAGTATTGAAAAAAAAGCTAAAACATCTAAGATGATGAAACATTAAACATAATTATGTCTACTAACCCCCTATACAATGCTAGATTTAAAACTAACATCTAGGGGCGCCTGGGTGGCTCAGTCGGTTAAGCGTCCGACTTCGGCTCAGGTCACGATCTCACAGTCTGTGAGTTCGAGCCCCGCGTCGGGCTCTGTGCTGACAGCTCAGAGCCTGGAGCCTGCTTCAGATTCTGTGTCTCCCTCTCTCTCTGCCCTTTCCCCGCTCATGCTCTGTCTCTCTCTGTCTCAAAAATAAATAAAAACATTAAAAAAAAAATTAAAAAAATAAAATAAAATAAAATAAAATAATAATAAAACTAACATCTAGAATCCATACAGAATTTTGTTGGCACATTACGTACAAATATCATATGGGTATTAGCATCTGATACATGGCCCTATGTGTTCTTCAGTGCTTTTCCCACAAGTTTGTACTAAATAATCAATACCTTATTTTTTGCTTTCATTTTTACACACATAAGTAGATTCAATCTTATCAACAGTGCAAGAATTCTTAAACCTGCACTAATACAGTAGCCATGAGCCACATGTAACTATTAAGCACCTGAAACATGGCTACTCCAACTTGAGATTTATTATAAGTATAAAATATACACCAGGTTTAGAAGACTGAGCATGAATAAAAAGAACGGAAAATACCTCATTAATAATTTGCTTTATATTGATAACATGTTGAAAAGATATTTTGGATATACTGGGTTAAATAAAATATAGGATTAAAATTAAGTCTGGGGCACCTGGGCGGCTCAGCCAGTTAAGCATCCAACTCCTAATTTCAGCTCAGGTCATGATCCCACAGTTGTGAGATCGAGCCCTGCATCAGGCTCCATGCTGGGCACAGAGCCTGCTTAAGATTCTCTCTCTCCCCCAGTCCCTCCAAAAGGAAGGAAGGAAGGAGGGAGAGAGGAAGGGAGAGAGGGAGGAAGAAAGGAAGGAAGGAGGAGTGAGTCTGCCTGTTTTTTTACTTTTTTTCAACATGACTACTAGAAAATTTAAAATTATATAGGTGGATAACTTTATATTTCCATTGACCAGCCATGTCCTAGATGAAAAAAAATCCAAGGATCCAAATGTCTCACTAAAAACATCCATGTGTATAAAGGAATAATCAAGATCTGTGATGTCTAATACACTAGTCATTAGCCATATGTGGCTATTAAATTAAAATTAATTAAAATTAAATAAAACTTAAAAGTCAAGTCCTTAGACGCACTAGCCACATTTCAAGTGCTCAACAGCCACATGCACTAGCATATCTGAGAAAATAAATTTTTCAAAATTTTTTATTTTTTTAAGTTTATTTATTTATTTTGAGAGAGAGAGAGAAGGAGAGAGAGAGAATCCCAAGCAGGTTCTGCACTGTCAGTATGGAGCCCCATGAAGGTCTCGAACTCACCAACTGTGAGATCATGACCTGAACCCAAATCAAGAGCTAGATGCCTAGGGGCGCCTGGGTGGCGCAGTCGGTTAAGCGTCCGACTTCAGCCAGGTCACGATCTCGCGGTCCGTGAGTTCGAGCCCCGTGTCGGGCTCTGGGCTGATGGCTCAGAGCCTGGAGCCTGTTTCCGATTCTGTGTCTCCCTCTCTCTGCCCCTCCCCCATTCATGCTCTGTCTCTCCCTGTCCCAAAAATAAATAAACGTTGAAAAAAAAAAAAAAAAAAAAAGAGCTAGATGCCTAAGCCACTGAGCCACCAGGCGCCCCCTAAATTTTAAATTTTATTCAATCTTAATACATTCAAACTTAAATAGCCACATATGGCTAGGGGCTACTGTAATGGACAGTGCAGATATAGAACATTTCCCTCATTACAGAAAGTTCTAATGGATGCTGCTGACTAGATCTTAACTAAACTGTCCTGAATTAGAAAACCAGTTACTGACATCATAGTAATCTTAAACCTGTTACTCTCTGCTATGGACTGAACGTGTCTTCCCCAAAGTTCCTGTGTTGAAACCCTAATCCCCAGCGCTATGGTATTTGGACTTGGGGCTTTGGGGAGGTAATCAGACCATGAGGGTGGAGCACTAGTGAGGCGAGTAGTACCCTTCTAAGAAGAGACACAAGAGAATTGCTTTTTCTCTCTCTCCACAGTGAAAAGGCAGCTGTCTAAAAGCCAGCAAGCAGGTCCTTACCAGACACTAGATCTCCTGGCCTGGATCTTAGAATTCCCATCCCCAGAACAGTGAGAAATAAATGTTTGCTGTTTAAGCCCCCCTGTTTTTGAGATTTCTGTTACAGCGGCCACAACTAAGATACTCTCCCTAAACTAGGAAGCTGAACCATACTTATTATCAATCACCCAAGTGGCTCTGAAAAATACACCTCCACTAACCCCCATCACTGGATGGTGAGAGAAAAGTAAAGCAGGCTGATCATTCTGGTACAAAGTTCGATGAAGGAAAAAAACCCTAATAAAATTAAATTTAAAATATTTTAAAATCGATTACATCTAAAATATTTAATGTTTGAGCTTCCTTATCTGAGATCTATCAAACTAAAGAGACCAGAAATGAAATCCTCACAAATCATAGGATCTTATCCAAAAGGAAAGTGAAGTTTCCCAAATTATCATTACCTGAGTGGTGTGCATGTCTGCAACATGATCAAATGTGAAGGTCTTGGGCTCAGGGTTGGAGTGCAGCCGGAGAGTGGTAGAGGAGAGCACAGACAAACATAAGTTTTGCTCTCCATCAGCTGATCCAGAACCTTCTGTAGGTGGACGGATTCGCACAAAAACTTTGATGGCATCACCTTCATTACTAAAGACAAGAAATGTACCAGCCTAAGTTTACTGGAGAAAACTAAAAAAGGATCTGAGTCCCATACTGCCTGTAATGTTTCCATACTGAGATTCCCCAACAAAGCCCCCAACCTACTCACTTACATTCACCTCTTCTAGAAGTGTCGCACGTGACTCACACCCTTTACTGATTTGCTTCACAATACTCATCATCACAAGCTTTTACGTGAAATCAACTCAAAGGAAGTTGATTCCACGGAGCTCTAAGCATTGCTTGTCTCTGATTTCCCTCTTAACAGCCATAATAAAATAGTCACCCCAAGGGAGAATTATGTTACTGATTCCATCTTTTAGCCTGGAAGGTAAGAGGATGGGGGGAGAGTTGGGGAAGAAGTGTGATGTTTCCAGATTTCCAGGTAGCTAAGAACTGAGCTTTATGCTGAAACAAGTATCCCTTATTTTGTTAAATGTTCTAAGAATACTACATCCGCATGGGTGGGGTACCCGAGTGCCTGATTGTTGATTTCGGCTCAGGTTATGATCTCACAGTTCGTGGGATGGAGCCCCACATCAGGCTCCTCACTGACAGCACAGAGCCTGCTTGGGATTCTCTCTCTCTCTCTCTCTCTCCCTCTCTCTCTCTCTTTCTCCCCTCCCCTTCTCACATACTCCCCCCCACCTTCTCTCAAAAATAAAAAAATAAACTTAAAAAATATATATTACATCCCTAATTCTTTTGGTCTCAGTGACAAGATTTTTTTCTTACCTTGGTTGGTTAGACTGACAGTTTGTCACATTGCGTAACTCAGCTAGAAAAACAGACAAGAAGTTATTACAGGCATTTAAAATTGCAATATAGGGGCACCTGGGTGGCTCAGTTGTTTGGGTGATGGACTCTCGATTTTGGCTCAGGTCATGATCCCAGGGTCGTAGGATCGAGCCCTGCATGGGGCTTGGCACTGAGCATGGACCCTGCTTGGAATTTTCTCTCTCTGTTCACATCCCCTGCCCCCACTCACGTTCTCTCTCCCAAAATAAATAAATAGATTTTAAAAAATTGCAACGTAAAATCCCATCCTTTTAAAAAAATATTTATTTTGAGAGAGAGAGGGTGCACATGAGTGGGGGAGGCGCAAAGAAAGAGGGAGAGAGAATCCCAAGCAGGCTCTGTGCTGTCAGCACAGGGCTTGAACTTACAAACCCCGAAATCATGACCTGAGCTGAAATCAAGAATTGGCCACTTAAAGGGCACGTGGGTAGCTCAGTTGGTTAAGCGTCCAACTTCGGCTCAGGTCATGATCTCTCGGTCTGTGCGTTTGAGCCCCTTATCGGGCTCTGCGCTGACAGCTCAGAGACTGGAGCTGCTTCAGATTCTGTGTCTCCCTCTCTCTCTTCCCCTCCCCCACTCACACTGTCTCTCTTTCTTTCTCTCTCAAAAATAAACATTAAAAATTAAAAAAAAAAAAAAAAAAAAAGAACTGGCTGCTTAACCAACTGAGCCACCCAGGTGCCCCTAAAAATCCAATTCCTATCTACCCTACTCTTCTATTGCTAACACCCCTCAGTCTCCTTGGCTCCCTGACCTTTTGACAGTGAGGCATTCTAGGGCTTAGGTCTCGATCTTCCTTTTCTTCTTTCCACATCCACTCCATTGGTGAGGACATCCAGGCTCATCGTTCTAAATGCTAAGTATGTGTTGATGAGTCCCAAATGTAAACCTTCTCCCTGGACCACTCTTTTGAGCAACAGACTCTCACATCCAACTGCCAACCTGACATCTCCAGCTGGAGGCCCAACTGGCAACGTCTCAAATTTAAAATGTCCAAAACTGAATTTCTGATCACCCCACCCCTACCCCAAACATGCTTCTCCACCTTGATTAATGACAACCCCATCTTTCAGTTGCTCAGGCCGAAAACCTTGGAGTTATCCCTCACCCCTTTCTTTCTCACGCTTCATATCCAACCTGTTAGCCAATCTTTGGCTCCACCTTCAAAATCCATCAAGAATCCTACAACTTCTGGTTAAATCCACTGCTATGACCACCATGATATCAAGCCAGCAACATCACCTATTTGAGCTATTACAACAGTGTCTCTGTTTTTCTTTCTCTCACTCTCTCATTCCCCCAATTACCACCTATTTTCAATCTAGCAGGCAGAATTATTCTGCCAAAAAAGAAGCCAGAGATCAACTTCCAGCATGACTGCAAGAGGAACTATACTGACCCACTGTCCAGTGAAACTGGTAAAATAAAAAAATAAAAGCCACTTAAAGCCTCTAGAAACAGCCATAAAGGCAAACAGCAAATGAAAAAACATCTAGTCAAGATCACTGGAAATTTCACAAGAGAAGTGAGTGTCTATTGAACCAAGATGGCTCCCTCCCTCCCAGCTCAATGAGTTGGGAGTCGCCACTCCAGACTTTGCAGCTAAGAACACAGGGATCCTCCTCCCCCCACTCAGTTCCTACTTGGAGGGCTTTCTTCCCAGGAGCAGGTTACCAATTTCTCATCCAGGTTACCAATTTCTCATCTCTAGCCAGCTGCCTAAGGCTAAATCCCAGGTAAGTATGACTGAGAGGTGGGGGTTCCCTTCTTCCACCCAGCCTCCACTTGTGGAACGAGGCTCTACCTTGGACATAGTGTGCTGAGAACACTGGGGCCCTGACGACCCTTATTCTGGCTGGTGAGACAGTGTTTCTCCACTAGGAGAGGCAAGTCAAGAGGACCCCAGGCTGCTGCGGTGGGCACGCGCATGCGCGCACACACACACACACTCCCATTCCCAACAAACACTCAGCAACTAGACCAGAGGTGTCACTCTGAAAGAACACTGTTGTTGTTCTCACCCCCAGCTCCAGAGCCTAGGATGAGACATTTTGCCTCAGAGGAGAGACAGACCACAAAGAGATAGTTCCAAAGGAGCTGACTTCATTTCCAACAAAGCAAGAAGTTCAAGCCCAATGGCACACTCAAGAACAGTGAAGGTTGTGGGGAGAAGCAATTAGGAGGAGATTCAACATTCAAACAAAACTTGCAGGCCTATTAATTTGCAGGTGAGAACTGGGACCTAAGACAGCTGGAAGCGGCTTTACCGGGATGAGAACAAATATCAAACACAGACCTCAGAAACTTTTCCTTCAAAAGGGCAAGAATCTAATTGGACTGATTTATAAGGCAATATTCCAGGCATTGTTGGAAAACAACAGGGCAATCAGCTGGTATTCCTGAAGTTTAAGAGCTACATGTGGTCAGGGAAAGAGAGAGAGAGATCCCCACCAAAACCACCAAAAGTCATCAGGGTGACTGTGGGCGTACCCAAAGCTGGACTTCTCTGAGGAGCAACATCAAAGGCTTAACGTTGGGAGGGAAACAAATGTCACTAAAGCAATCCAGCCAGTTATTAAACAAACAGGCAAATAACCACCCCCAGAGGGTAGAAAGGCCAGTATCCAAAGTTGCTATAAATTTATTATCTAAGATGTTAAGTATCCAACAACAACAAAAAAAAAGACAAGGCATGCAAAGAAACAGGAAAGGATGACCCATAAACTATGAAAAACAAAAAAGAAAAAAAAAGCTGGCAAGAGAAATTGCCTATGACAGCATCTAGATGTTGGGAGACCTCAAAGTCACCATTATAAACATGTTCACATTACTAAAGAAAATCATAATTAAAGGGTTAAAGGAATAATGACAATGTCCCATCAAATAGAGAATAGCAATAGAAATTATTCTGAAAAACTGAAACTCTGAAGTCCAAAAAGTACAATAACTGAAATAAAAACTCACTAGAAGGGCTCAACAGTATATGTGAACTGGTAGAAGAAAAAATAAGCAAACTCAAAGACAGAGTAACAGAGATTATACAAGCCAAAGAACAAACAGATGACGGAAAGTGAAGCAAGCCTCAGAAAAATGTGGGACACCATTCAGCACACCAACATAGGTGTAATGGGGAGTACCAGAAGGAGAGAAAAGCTAAATAGCAGGGAAAAAAATTCAAAGTATTTTAAAGCCAAAGACTTCTCAAACTCATTGAAAAAACAACATATACCTCCAGGAGGTTCAATGAATTCCAAACAGGATAAACACAGTGATCCACAGACAGACACATTATCGTAAAAATGGTGAAGGCCAAAGAGAAGGAGAAAATCTTGAAAGCAGAAAGAGAAAAACAACTTGTTACTTACAAGCGAACCCAGTTACATTACCAGCTGACGTCTCAACATAACTGATGGAGGCCAGAAGGCATCTCAGAGAGAATTTGCTGCTAGCAGACCCATCTTTCAAGAGATGGTAAAGGTGGGGAGCCTGGGTGGCTCAGTTGGTTAAGTGTCCCACTCCTGGTTTCAGTTCATGTCATGATCTCACGGTTCTTGGGTCACAGTTCTAAATGCTAAGTGTATGTTGACGAGTCCCAAATTTAAACTTTCTCCCTGGACCACTCTCTTGAGCACCAGATTCGCACATCTAACTGCCTACCTGACATATCCACGTCAATATCAAAAAAAGGGGGTGAGAGGGAATAGAACTACATAGGAGTAAGGTTTATATCATTGGAATTAAGCTAGTATAAACCCAAAGCTAATTCTGATAAAATGTGCATGTTAGGGGCACCTGGGGGGCTCAGTCAAACATCCAACTCTTTTTTTTTTTTTTTTTTTAATTTTTTTTTTTTTTAATTTTTTTTTTTCTCAACGTTTTTATTTATTTTTGGGACAGAGAGAGACAGAGCATGAATGGGGGAGGGGCAGAGAGAGAGGGAGACACAGAATCGGAAACAGGCTCCAGGCTCTGAGCCATCAGCCCAGAGCCCGATGCGGGGCTCGAACCCATGGACCGCGAGATCGTGACCTGGCTGAAGTCAGACGCTTAACCGACTGCGCCACCCAGGCGCCCCAAACATCCAACTCTTGATCCTCACTCAGTACTTGATCTCAGGGTGGTGAGTTCAAGGCCTGCATTGGGCTCCACACTGGGCATGAAGCCTACCTTAAATTAATTAGAATGTTAGGATATGCATTTAAACTTTTAAAAAGCTTTAAAAAAAAAAAGCAGTAAAGGAAGAACAGAGGAACATAAAGGATGTGAGATGCGTAGAAAACAAGAAGTAAAATGGCAGATGTAAATCCCACTGTATCAATAACAACATGCCAATGGATTAAATAACCCAATTAAAAGGCAGAGACTGTCAGACTAATGAAAACATGCTCCAACTATATACTATCTACAGCAAACACACTTTAGATTCAAAGATAAAAATACACTGAAAGTAAAAGAATTAAAAACGGTATCTCACCTAAACCAAAATTGGACAAAACAACAACAAATGTTGAGAAAAAGATAAATGAGATAGAGAGGGACATTTTATAGGGGCAGCAGGGTGGCTCAGTTGGTTAAGCATCTGACTTTTCAGCTCAGGCCATGATCTCGCGGTTCGTGAGTTCCAGTCCCGCGTGGGGCTCTGTGCTGACATCTCAGAGCCTGCAGCCTGCTTCAGATTCTGTCTCCCTCTCTCTCTGCCCCTCCCTGCTCGCACTCTGTCTCTCTCTCAAAAACAAGACATTAAAAAAAAAATTTTAAAGAGGGACATTTTATAATGATACAAAGGTCAATCCCTCAGGATAATAATACAAATACAAACATATATTCACCTAATATCAGATCACCAAAATACACAAAGTGAAAACTGACAGAAGAGTAGGGAGAAATAGACAATTCAACAACAACAGCTGGAGATTTCAATATGCCACTCTGAATAATGAAGAAAAGAGTAGATGTTACTTAGGGTTGGGGGTGGGGGGATAAGGAGGTGGGAAGGGTGAGGACTGAAGGTATGCGATTTCTTTGAGGTGACCAAGATGTCCTAATGGACGATGCTGATAGTTCCACATTATCTGTGAATATACTAAAAACCGTTTTACACTTTATAATGTGCAGATTATATTGTATCTGACTTACATCTCAAACTGTTTAAAAAAAAAAAGTCAGACATCAGTACTAAATGCAATGAAGGATCTGGTTCTAGAGAAAAACTATGAAAGATTATTGGACAATGGATAAAAGTAAGATACGGACTGTGGATTAGACAAGAGTGCTATATCAATGTAAACTTTCTTGATAACTGCAATGTGATTAGTCAACAGAATATACCTGTTTTTAGAAATCACTCACTGATAAGTATACATATTTACTCACTGGTAAAGGTATATCATGTCCCCATTTTACTCTCAAATGGCTCATAAAAAAATATGTATACATACACACACACACACACACACACACAATTGGGAGGGTAAGAGAGGAGGGAGAAAGAATGATAAAGCAGATGTGGCAAAATGGAAAGTGGTCACTATGGGTAAAGAATATTATGCAAGATTTCTTTGTACTACTCTCACAATTTTTCCATAAATTGTAGCAAAATTAAGTTATTTTTTATTATTTTTTCTTTTTTTTTCAAGCTGCTATTCTTGTGGATGTCTTTTTTTTTTTTTTTAATGTTTATTTATTTTGAGAGAGAGACAGAGGATGAGTTGGGGAAGAGGAGAGAGAAAGGGAAACACAGAATACAAAGCACACTCCAGGTTCTGAGCTGTCGGCACAGAGCCTGACAGGGGGCTCGAACCCACAAACCATGAGATCATGACCTAACCCGAAGTCAAACACCTAACTGACAGAGCCACCCAGGCGCCTCTAAAAGTTATTTTTTAGGGGCGCCTGGGTGGCTCCATCGGTTGAGCATCCAACGGGCTCAGGTCATGATCTCACATTTCGTGGGCTTGAGCCCCGTGTCGGGCTCTGTATTGACAGTTCGGAGCCTGGAAGTTGCTTCAGATTCTGTGTCTCCCTCTCTCTCTGCCCCTCCTCCACTCTCTCTCTCTCTCCCTCAAAAATAAATACAACATTAAAAAAAAGTAAAAACAAAAATACAAAACTCTGCAGTGATTGTCCATCTCAGTCGGAGTAGGCAAAGTTCTTAAAACAGCCTACAGGACCGGACATGACCTAGGGCCCCTGCCTCCCCCGTCACCACCTCCACAACTCATTTCCTATTACACTCCTTGCTCCAGTACAACCAAACTAGATTTCTTGTTATTTCTAGAACGTGCCACCCTTTGGGACCTTTACACGTGTTGTACCTTCTGCCTGTAACATTTTGGGAGGGGTTTACTCAAGTATTGTGTTCTCAAGTATTGACTTTGGGGATTTACTTTATTTAGTCAAGTATGGGTCAAGTATTCCATGACCTTGAATTATGGGAAATACCAGCTTATCTCCATACACACCCACCCAATTATCTATCACTCTAACTCCCTTCTTGGTCCTGTTTTCCCTCAAGGGACTTACAGTTATCAAAATATATATTAGTTTGCTCTCTTTCTCTTCCAAATGAACTGTAAAGCATTATCTAGAGCAGTGCCTGACACACTGTGAACACTCAATAAACTTTGAATAAATAAATACTAGGACATCAGTTAAAAAAAAAAAAAACACCTTAATTTCTATTCTTCCTATTCTGCTTATTTCTATTCTTAATTTCATAGCACAGAAGCTCAAAGTAAATATTCACACAGAACAACTGTTCTGGAAACTACCCTTTGCAGCTATATCCCCTCAAGCAGATGAAGATCTGTAAAGTGGGAAATGCACTAGATTGCCCAGTTCCCCGCCTGCCCTTCCTCCGCAGCTTCTCCAAGAGTTGGCAGCAAAGAAATAGTCCCTGTGTAGCTTCGGCAAAAGGAAAAGTGGTGGAGAGCACTGCCTGAGTTCCCCAAGTCCTGCTCCAGATCTCTGGACTGCTGGGAATGCAAGCAGCACTTGGGATGTCCTCAACCTTGACGTTGTTAAGAGACTTCAAGGAAAATAAGCATTTCCCATGGAAATCACCATTTTCACACAAGAGAGCTGTGAATACCCTTGTTCCCATCACTTACAGATAGGTCAGAGTCCTTTCATAGACAGTGACACACAAATGTCACTTTCCATTATGTAAACAGATGCTCTAACTTTATCACAGGTTATCAACTCTCTCGTTTGAGTCCAGATTTACAGAATACCATGGTTGTGCAGAACGCACACTGAACATTTCACTCCACAAGTGAACCAATGTGTGCGCTAATATTCCCTGAATACTGAAAATGACAAGAGAAACATTTCAGATGGAAAAAGAGAGCACACTGTGATGACCTAAAAAGTTAACGAAAACAACAAATCCATTAGAAAACAATTACAACTGACAGTTGCAAGCGTTAATGTTGTTGGAAGTCTCATCAACGACCACAAATTCAGTTTCTTCAATCTTCTAACATCGGCCTCTCCTCATTACCATTCATACCACTCACCAAGATCCATCGAATTAGCTCAAAATCTAATCCTTAAAGGATTAGGGAATGTAAGGCATGGGGCACGCACACGAGAACGCCAAAGGACGAAGAAATTAGTGAAAACTGGAGGGTTTATCAAAATCGGCAGTGCTCCTCTCCAAAGGAAAAAGGAAGAAACGGAACGGGTCCCCTTGAGAAGAAAATAGGAATTTGTGATAATAGAAAGACATCCTGTGCTTATCTGAAATTGTACAGCAGGCCCTCCAGAAGGCAAAGACGTGCTTGGAGCATGAAAAGTTCTCCCATTCAGGACAGTCAGTAACGTGGAAACACGCAGAAGGTGGTGAGAGCCTGGGCCGACCTCAGGCAAGGATACTCAGAGACAGCCCCGGTCGGGACACGGGAATAGGGCTGCGACGAAACGACAGAACCGAGAACGGGAAGGAAGAACCAGCAGGTCGCTGGACGTCAAGCTCCTGGAGGGCTCTCCGGTTCCCTGCTCAGCCCAAGCGCCTAGAACTGTGCCTGGCTTGTGGCGTGGGCCCAATACACAGAGACAAGGGAAGATAGCTGTTCGAGCCGCGTTTTGACTGAGGGTCCGAGAGAGGTCCCAAACGCCCCGCGACGCTGGGTCCGCTTCTGCCCTTCACGTCCAGCCAGGAACCCTGCGGGCGGCTGGGGCTTGCCGTCCTGCACAGTTGCATTTGGGGGCGGAGACAGGGTCACGAAGCCGGAGCTCCTTACTTACTTTTGCAGCCGGGCGCCATGGCGCCCTCACGCCTCGATCCCAAGACCAATACAGCGGATACCCCCACCTCCAGCCGCGCAGCGCTCCGGAATTCCGAACGCTCAAGATGGCCGCAAATTTGAATTTGGCGCTCCGGTCGGACGTTGACGCCAGCAAGGGGGCTGCCATGTTGCCCGGCCTCCGGTCAGGGGGCGGGGACTGCGTGACGTCACGAGCAGGCGCCATAACCAATGTACACTCTCAAGCGGGCCCAGGGAACCTGTCTTTTCCCGGGACAGCCATGAGCAAGCGGAACCAGGTTTCGTACGTGCGGCCAGCCGAGCCGGCGTTCCTGGCCCGCTTCAAAGAGAGGGTCGGCTACAAAGAAGGGCCCACCGTGGAGACCAAGGTGAGCCCAGGGCAGTTGCGTTACCGGAGAAACGCTGCCCTCCCGCTACTTCCGGCTTCTGCCTGGACTTGAAGGCCTGCCTGGCAGTGACGGGTCCCTCCCCTCACCTGCGCCCAGCCCCTAATCTGGATGGGCTAAAGTCCCCAGGCTGGTCCTCTTCAAACTACTACAGCCTCTTATACCCAGGAAGATACTTGTCGTTTTTCGTAGTGCTGTTGTATTCTTGAAAATGACTGGACCCAGGTAAAGCGCCTCGTCCTTGGTAGATGGTTAAGAAAGATCACTTTTCTCTCTCTTACTTGCTTATCCCAAAACCTGTAGTTAGCAGGATGGGTGGTAGCGTGGTCTCGTTTTCCAGATAAAGTTACTGAAGGCCGCTCGATCAAATGACCTGATGTCCTAGACCTGGAGTCTGGATCTTTGGAAGAATGCCCTGGATCTATTGTTATGCTTTATTGTTTAACAACCACACCTCCCTCCTCCTCCTCCCCACCAAAAGTATGTTTAAGAATATTTTGGATCTAAGTAGAAGAGGAGCTTTAGGAAAGAGCAGCCCCTCTATAGTTTAAGGATAGGGATCAGTGGGAGTCAACTTCTGAGCCCTCCCAGGCTTCAGCCCTAACTGGTTCACGCCAAAACCTGCCCTATCTCTTTCAGTAGGAAGAGACTATTATGCTTAGGGGATGTGTGGAGAAATAAAGAATTTACTTAGCATTCTGTGTCTAGCACTTTCACTAATACCCGCCCCTCAAGTCACTTAGAGTTTAGTAAAGGAAACAAGATTGACTTGTGTGAAATTACTCAATCCAATGAGAATATGCTAAGTCCAGGCATTGTGAAAGAAAATGAAAGAACAGAGATGTATCTCCAAAATACCATATTCTTTTAAAACCTTCTTCGCTGCTTCGTCTCTGCCTTCACAAGTCACCACCTCTGTGAACCTCTTCCAAGCTCCTACAAATACTTTTCCTCTGTTCACTTTGTCCATATCTGTGATATTCATCTTTTTGCATTGCAACTACTTGCTTTCCTGTGATTGTCACCACTAAATCAAACTCTCTGAGTTAGTATCTTAATCTTTCTGTATTTTCCTAGCACCTGGCACAGTGCCTGGACCAAATAGTAGGTGACCAGTTCTATTGACTGTGCTTATCATCAGGCAAGGCTTCAAGAGGAAGGGATACTTAGATTGAATCTTGAGCATGGGTAGGTCAGCAGGTAGAGATGGAAGGAAGGGTGGATAAAGGTGTAAAGACGGTGAGTGAGCGGGGCATCTGGCTGGCTCAGTCAGTGGAGCATGCGACTCTTGATCTCAGGGTTGTAGGTTCGAGCCCCGTATTGGGTGTAGAGATTACTTAAAAGTAAAATCTTTAAAAAAAAAAAAAAAAAGTTGGTAAAGCATGGACTGTGTGATTGAGGAACCGGTTGGAGAGAAAGCCATATGGACTATTCATTTGGCAGCAAGGAGCCATTTTTGGTTAGAATTTGATCAGGGAGTGACGGATCCCCAGGACCAAAAACGGTGATGATGACACAAAGGATGAGATTTGAGAAAAGAGATATGGATTCATCAATGAGGAGACTATGAAACCTAATTTTATAGTTTGTTTGAAGTCCTTGTGATGATCATGTGTGTGTGCTTAACACCCTGAAGATTCTAGCTGGGAATGCTGTTTTAGGGTGGGGGTGGTACTTTCCAACTCATATCAGTGACTTAAACTTATGCAAGAGACTTTTCCACAGACAAATACCCCTATGTTTCTGTGTTTGAGAAACCAACTGCACTCTTAATCAGGTTGGCAATATAATCATCAATCTAGCCATCTAGTCAATCTAGTAATCTAGTAATTCTAGTAATCTAGTTAACAAAAAGAAGAGTTTCATGGGAAATCATTATATAGTCAAGTTAAATTACCTTATTCACCTTCTTGAGAGTTAATTCAGGAGTGGCTTTGAACAACCACTGTTTCTTTAACCATTTCTCTTATTTTCCAGCCAGTCATGTAAACAAAAAGAGAAGAGTCAGAATTAATGATTCTCAATCTAATAAACACCAGGAATTTTTTTAAAGATTTTATTTCCGAGTAACCTCTGCACCCATTGTGGGACTTGAACTCACAACCTCAAGATTAAGAGTCGCATACTCCACCTATTGAAGCAGCCAGGCACCCCAGGATTTATTTTATTTCACTGTCCCATTTCCTTGGTT
The DNA here is from genome assembly GCF_018350155.1 of Leopardus geoffroyi. Classification (NCBI taxonomy): domain Eukaryota; kingdom Metazoa; phylum Chordata; class Mammalia; order Carnivora; family Felidae; genus Leopardus; species Leopardus geoffroyi. Next base: position 14,758,936 of record NC_059331.1, on the reverse strand, counting down.
AAAAATACTTACTGGGGCTCCTGGGTGGCTCAGTTGGTTAAGCATCTGACTTGGGCTCAGGTCATGATCTCACAGTTCATGAGTTTGAACCCCACATCGGGCTCTGTGCTCAGAGCGTGGAGTCTGCTTCGGATTCTATGTCTCCCTCTCTCTCTGCCCCTCCCCTGCTCGTGCTCCGTCTCTCTCTCTCTCTCAAAAATAAATAAACATTTTTTTTTTTTTCAACGTTTATTTATTTTTGGGACAGAGAGAGACAGAGCATGAACGGGGGAGGGGCAGAGAGAGAGGGAGACACAGAATCGGAAACAGGCTCCAGGCTCTGAGCCATCAGCCCAGAGCCCGACGCGGGGCTCGAACTCACGGACCGCGAGATCGTGACCTGGCTGAAGTCGGACGCTTAACCGACTGCGCCACCCAGGCGCCCCAAAAATAAATAAACATTAAAAAATTTTAGTACTAATTACCCACTAGTTTGTGATCATTTATTGGAAACTTTCAGAAAAAAATAATGCAAAACTAATGAATAATCAGTGAACTAACATGGATTTTTTTTTTTTTTAATTTTTTTTTTCAACGTTTATTCATTTTTGGGACAGAGAGAGACAGAGCATGAACGGGGGACGGGCAGAGAGAGAGGGAGACACAGAATCGGAAACAGGCTCCAGGCTCTGAGCCATCAGCCCAGAGCCTGATGCGGGGCTCGAACTCACGGACCGCGAGATCGTGACCTGGCTGAAGTCGGACGCCTAACCGACTGCGCCACCCAGGCGCCCCTAACATGGATATTATTAAAGAGAATGCACTTGTGAAGCGATCGAGCAGATTTGGGATGTAGACAAAATGAGCGAATTTGCCTGTAACTTGCCGGCCAGGGCTTTCAGGTTCATCATTTTTCATCCTATTAGTCATTCATGAATAGATCAACAAATACTTCTTGAGCCCCTGCTGTTTGCCAGGCTCTGAGCCTCTAGAGGCTCGGTGCCTCTAGTACCTCAAAGGAACTCACCTAGCAGAACCAGATAGAAAAATATTGGCAACTCAGTATGGTACATGCACTCTATGAGCTATGCACAGTGTGAGAAGGAAGACAAGGTGAGGTCAGGAAAGTACTTCTAAAGAATCTAAGTCTAGAAGGCAGCTTGAGCAGGTATGCATCAGGGGCAGTGGGGCTTTCTAGGTACTAGGAACTGGTTCAGAGATAGGGGAGGCAAAGGAGCTAATATGGACATGTGTCTGCAATCCTCCAACCCGGCTGGAGTCCAGAGGCCATGAGTGTGGTGTAGGAGAAAGCTGTGTTTCTAGGCCAGATGCCGTAGGGCTTTGTTGCCTTGTCTAGGAGACAAGGAAGGCTCTGTGAGAGGTGCAGTAACAAGTTATTTGAATAATGTGTGGTGCGTGTACATACATACCTTTCAACCCAGCAACTCCACTTCCAGGAATTTATCTTACACATGAGTTCACAAAATTGAACAAAAATAAGTGCATAGTAGAAAAAGTAAATAAAAATGTGTGCATAGTGGAAAAAACTAGAAACCACCATAATTTTTATGTACAGGGTACTGGTCAAATAAACCATGAGATGACCATATATATAATTAAATACTAGGCAGTGGTTTTTAAAATACAGAATTTCATATTAACAGATAATTTCCAAGGTACAATACAAAGATTATTTTTGAGTAAAAAAGTTGGGGTGCAGGGTGCCTGAGCGGCTCAGTTGGTTAAGCATCCGACTCTTGGTTTCAGTTCAGGTTATGATCTCACGGTTCGTGAGTTCAAGCCCCGAGTCAGGCTCTGCACTGACAGTACAGAGCCGGCTTGGGATTCTCTCTCTCCCTCTCTGCCCCCTACCCTACATGCGCGCGTGCGTGAGCTCTCTCTCCTCCTCTCCCTCTCTCTCTCTCAAATAAACTTAAAAAATAGAAGTTGGAGGAGTGGGGCTTTTATGGTAGCTGACATTTTTTGAAAACGAATCAACTGACCCAAGGTTACCACTTGTAATGTGTATAGTGAGTACATGTTTTCTGTTGGTATTCTCTGTACTTTTATGTTTGGGAAATTTCATAAAGAAAAGAAATCAAGTCCCATAGTATGTACAGTCTTCTTTTTGCATACAGAATGTTTTCCATCCTTCCATATTTTTATACACTTAGGAAATGGCTGTAGGATACCCACCTGACTGAAGCTGTCAGACGGGAGGAGAGATACTCAGAGGTGGAAGAACACCTTTTACTTGCTGCCTTCTGTACTTCGGCGTCGATTATTTTTTGTCTAACTTTGAGAAGAGATGGAAGTGAAAACAGGTGGTGAAGAGCAGACAGTATTGATGTGGTTCAGCACTGCCCTGAGTCGGCTGGGTGGGCAGTACTTGAAGCAGAGGGCCCCTGACACTGGGAACCGTGAGCTGGGGTCCTGCTGAGATGGAAATTAATCCCTGTGGGCAGGCACTTCAGGGTAACTGGCAGGTGGATCTCTTCCCTAGTGTGGCAGGGTTAGGCTCTTAAGAGTTGCTTGGAAATTCACTGCCAAATGCATTTAGTCAATAAAGTTACCCTTCTCCCTTAGTAATTACGGTGTCTCACGGAGACCATGGTTGTATTTGGTTCAAGGTCAGACGTCTACATGTGGTGTTTGTGTTTTCCCCTAGAGAATCCAGCTTCAGCTCCCAGATGAAGATGGTGATCACAGTGACAAAGAAGATGAACAGCCCCAAGTGGTGATTTTGAAAAAGGGAGACTTGTCAGCTGAAGAAGTCATGAAAATTAAAGCAGAAATAAAGGCTGCCAAAGCAGGTATGTCTAGAAGTAATCTGATTTTTTTTCTAACAATTTAAGGAGCCTGACATACGAAACTATCTTATGTAATAGTATGGTATGTTTGAAGGAGACGGTCCTAGGTTCAAACTTCAGCTGTAACACTCACCAGATGTGTGATCGTGAACAAGTTATTTCACCTCTCAGCCTCAGTTCCCTCATCAGTAAAATGGAGACAATAATGGTACCTACTTTATTGGGTTGTTACAAGGATAAAGTGCAAATTTAAATAAAAACATCCTGTTTAAAAAAAAAAAGTGGTTAGGTTTACAAATTAGTCAACAGAGATGTATTTATTTAATCAGTGCCTGAACTGCGGTATGCTACGTGGTATGTTTTTCATTATTCCTAAATGTTAATTACATTGCTTTAAGGAAAAATGCTAGAGTTCAAAACAATCACTTTTTAAAACACTTCAAAATACAGCCAGATTATAACTAATTGGGGACTGGCAATGTTATGGAATACTTCACAGGAAGTGAGTTTTTATTAAGTGACTGCCCATCTTGTGGGTATGTAGCTAGAAGCAGTGGAGAAGACCAGATCGAATGGACTCAGGACATCTTTAAATACCATCTGAGATTTTTCTTGCCATTTGACTCTCCAATAAAGGCAAAATGAGAGAAGAACGTTCTTTAACTTTGTCTTTGCTGCAGATGAAGAACCGGCTATGGCTGATGGAAGAATCATGTATCGAAAACCAGTCAAGCGTTCCTCAGATGAAAAATATTCAGGTCTAACAGCAAGCTCAAAAAAGAAAAAGGCAAATGAAGGTCAAATAAATAAGCAGGACTCCGTTAAAAAGAACTCACAAAAGCAAATCAAGAACAGTTCCCTCCTTTCTTTTGACAATGAAGATGAAACTGAGTAAGTGTAAATATTTTGGACTTGGTCTTCCTTTAGAGTATATGGGGTATTTTTTAAAATGGCATCTTTTTTCCTATTTAAAGATAATACAAGTTCATTACAGAAAATTTAGAAAATTCGGAAAAAATGTATGATAAAAACTTTGTTTATCAAAACCCCTTTGACATGATGCAAACTCTGTAGATATTACCAACTATTAACATTTTGGAACTTCCATGTGTGGGGCATGTATGTATGTATGTAAATTATATTTTTTAAACAAAATTGGGATTATGTTGTGCATATTAATCTGTCCTGCTTGTTACATGTCGTTATGAGTGTTTTTCCTGATCAGTAAAATTCAAAAACTTAACATAATTGCTATTGAGAATTTTGTCATTTAATGATTTTGTCATTAAATGACAAAATCTTCAGTAACTTCATGAGCAGAAGGCCACTTCAGATGAGGAAGATGATAATGTGGCTAGTTAAGAATACTTACCCAGCTCCTGCTAAAGGTAGCCGTATAACAGCCCCGGCAATTTTAGAGATAGAAGTGGGTCTTGTACAGTTGAGGACCTAATACAAGTGATCTTGATACAAGTGAGGATCTAATACATAACATGGTAACTATAGTTGGTAACAGTATAAAAGCAGGGAGAGGCACTTGGGTGGCTCATTCAGTTAAGCGTCCAACTTTGGCTCAGGTCATGATCTCATGGCTCATGAGTTTGAGCCCCGCCTCAGGCCCTTGGCTGTCAGCACAGAGCCTGCTTTGGATCCTCTGTCCCCGTCTCTCTCTGCTCCTCCCCAGCTCATGCTCTCTCTAGCGCTCTCTCTCTCTCTCTCTCTCTCAAAAATAAACATTAAAGGGGCGCCTGGGGGGCTCAGTCGGTTAAGCTTCTGACTTCGGAACAGGTCACGATCTCACAGTTTGTGAGTTCGAGCCTCGCATCAGGCTCTGTGCTGACAGCTCGGAGCCCGGAGCCTGCCTCGGATTCTGTGTCTTCTCTCTCTGCCCCTCCCCCACTTGTGCTCTGTCTCTGTCTCTCAAAAATAAAGGTAAAAAAAATTGTTAAAAAAGATAAAAAATAAACATTAAAAGAAGAGAGAGATATAAGTGAAGTCTACTTAATAAAGCCTCCAGGTGTTTGATACAAAAAAGCAGATTTGGCAAGCATGAACCTTCGTCCTCGCTACATACCGTCAGGAGCACATACATGGAACGTAGCAAGAGCAGAGCCATTTTCTGGCCTAAGGAAGGCAGACCTTTGCTCTGGGTGGTACAGTGGAAACACTCAAGGCACTTGGGTCTTGGCAGCAAGCCTGGAGGAGCTGCTACAGCAGCCACCGACTGCCAGCCTCTGGACTCGTTGACACATGAGAAGAGTAAACCGAAAGTCACTCAGTGGTACCTCCTGCTGACACCTGAGAACTCCACGCCTCCTGCCCTTCCTGTTCCCTTAAGAGGCCTCCTTTCCTGTTGTGCTCCGAGAATTCGTTACCTTTAAAAATAAAAGTCAGTTATTTTATGAGCAAAATGGATTTACTTGAAAATGGTAGACGGTTGCAATTCAGGACATGCAAGCTACTAAAAAACCATAGGCAAATCAGGAGAACAAAGGAGAGGACGGCTCTTTTACAGAGGAAAGGGGGAATTGGGAGGAGCTGTTATAAGCAAAATTCCTTTAGCTACACTGGGTGTTTCAAGTGTAATGGCTTTTCATTGGCTGAGCTGTGACCGTCTCCTTGGCTGGGCTGTTCCCTGGGCGGGGATTAGTAGAGTAGGCTTCTTCCCTGTTAGGAATGCAAGGTATGGCTCTTTCTTTTGGTTCTGCAAAGGTGCGAGGTGTGAGGTGTGGTATGTGTGAGCTCCCCCTTCTGGCCTCCCAACTCCCATTTTAAATGAGGTTTTCTTTATTCAGTTTCACAAATTCCAAGCAAGCACAGCCACATACTAATCAACATGCTATTTCCACCCCTCTTTATTTTCACAGAACTTCTCCTCACCACTCCCCAACCAAACAAAAGTCCCACAACACGAGTTTTTATTCAGTTAGAGTCAGCAAGGCTTTCCTTTTCAGGGAAAAGAGAAGTCTAGAGCTTATAGTGACATAAGGTCCAATAGCGAGGGTAACAAAATCTAAAGAAGGCGCTTCAGGGGACCCAGAAATCCACTGCACAATGTCCACTCAAATACCAATAATTTCTTTTTTCTCTAAATCTGAATTTTCCCAAGGGTAAACTAGTCTTATATTGTATTCTCCTATTTAAATCTAGACATAGTTTAAATAACCTTCTGTAGATTAAGCATGAAATCATAGCCCAATTTCAAGAATGTTAAGGGGCACCCAACTGGCTCAGTCAGAAAAGCACGTGACTCTTGGTCTTGGGGTTATGAGTTTGAACTCCATGTTGAGTATAGAGATTACTTTACAAAAAAAAAAAAAAAAAAAGAAATCAAGAATGCTCTTAAAAAATATACCGAGGGGTGCCTGGGTGGCTCAGTCGGTTCAGCATCTGACTTCAGCTCAGGTCATGTTCTCAGTTTGTGAGTTCAAGCCCCAAGTGTGCTGACAGCTCAGAGCCTGGAGCCTGCTTTGGATTCTGTGTGTCCCTCTGCCCTTCCCCCACTTGCACATGCGCGCTCTCTCTCTCTCTCGCAAAAATAAACATTGAAAGTACATCAAGAACCAAAAACAGTAATGCTGAACATTGCTTGTTTTCAGTAGCCAGATTTAAGTATTTTTGGAACATCTATAACTCAAAACCAATTAATGGCAGTTATTTATTACATACAACTCATTCTATTCTCAAGATAACCCTAGTAGGGGCGCCTGGGTGGCTCAGTCGGTTAAGCAGCCGACTTCGGCTCAGGTCATGATCTCACGGTCCATGAGTTCGAGCCCCGCGTCGGGCTCTGTGCTGACAGCTCAGAGCCTGGAGCCTGTTTCAGATTCTGTGTCTCCCTCTGTCTCTGCCCCTCCCCTGTTCATGCTCTGTCTCTCTCTGTCTCCAAAATAAATACACACTGAAAAAAAAAGAGTTTTAAAGATAACCCTAGTAAATATCGTCATTATTCTTTTGAGGATGGGGAAAGCAGGCTCAGAATCAGGTCGTACACCCATTATGTGGCAGAGAAGGCATCAAACTCAAGACTATCTAATTCTGATTTTCTTAACTTTCAGGACACACTGCCTCTTGCTCAACATATAGAACATTCATCCCAGCTGAAGACTTAGTCTTCAATATCTAAGAATTTGGGGGGGAGGGGGGTGGCATTTTCATACAAATCTTTCCACATCGGTTATATCCCAAGTTTTATTCTCCAGCATGAAGCCTCTGGTGTCGAACAAGTGCTGAGCTGTGCCTGAAGGATTTCCCACATTCAACACACTCGTAAGGTTTTTCTCCAGTATGGATTCTGTAATGTTCACTAAGGTGTGCTTGCTTGCGGAAAGTTTTTTCACACTCACTACACTTATAAAGTTTCTCTCCAGTGTGAGTTCTCTCATGTTCAACAAGGGAAGAGTTCTGAGTGAAGGCTTTGCCACATTCAGTACATGTGTAGGGCTTCTCTCCTGAATGAATTCTCTGATGCTGCATGAGGCATGCACTCTGATTAAAGGCTTTCCCACATTCATTACACTTATAAGGTTTAACTCCAGAGTGACTTCTCTGATGACGAGTAAGGCAAATGCTCTGACTGAAGGCTTTGCCACATTCAGTGCATTTATAAGGTTTCTCTCCAGTATGAATGCGCAGATGTTTGATAAGGGAAGGGCTCTGACAAAAAGCTTTGCCACATTCAGTGCATTTATAGGGTTTCTCTCCAGTATGAATTCTCAGATGCTGAACAAGGATTGCTTTTGTTTGAAAGGCTTTCTCACATTCATTACATTTATAAGGTTTCTCTCCTGTGTGAATTCTCAAATGTTGAGTAAGATTTGACTGTTTACGGAAACAAGTTCCACATTCACTACATACATAGGGCTTCTCTCCCGTGTGAATCCTCCGGTGCTGAGTAAGAGACGACCTCTGAGTAAAGAATTTCCCACATTCACTACACCTTGAAGGCTTCTTCTGCATGTTAAGTTTCTGATGGTTCATTTGCAGTGAAATTTGGTGGGCATTCGTGCTGCTTGTAACGCACTCAAGGAACATCTGTCCAATAGGTGCAGTTTACAGGAAACTGTCAAGTTCATGATACTTACAAGGTACTTTCTCAGAGATGACTATGGTTACAGTAACACTGTCCTGGGAATGTTCTGTGTGCATGTACTGTACTCTCAGGCATTCCTGCAGGATGCCCCTCCTCTTCCTTGTCCGGCATGTATCGTCACCTTCTCCGATTGTAAACCCCTGATGACCAGGTTCCCTGACCCTCGACATCCTCGTCATCTTCCACAAGTCACTTAACACTGTTTGTTACATCAGGCTTGGTCTTCTTGCCTGAAAAAAAAAATCATGGAGGAAGATGTCCTCTGTGCAGAACAAGGGACCTGCATTGTAGAATCTTGATTTTATCCTCTTCTCAATAATATATACAGATCACAATAACCTGGGGAGAAGATTAGATAATAGAAGAGATTAAGTAGTGACATATCTTGGGAAATCTATACAATTCCCTATCGTGATTGATTCTGAAACACTCAAGTACTAAAAATTAATCCAGGTAATTTAAGATGATCCAGAGTGATAAACAGTAGAATGTGAAAAGGATAAGTTTTCTAATCTTGGGTAAACCGTTAGGGAAAAGTACTACCTACCTATAGTCTCTACTCCTCAAAAAACAGATGAAAAGTAATCCCATTTCCTTAGGATACCTATAAGCAATGTCTTGCTCGTGCTGCTTGAGAAAAGTACAAGTTTACATCATTGTCTAGTGACAATTAGAGTTTCTCTTTTAAGATTTCAAAGGTATTCCAGGCTGTTACTTTTACCGGGTCCATCATCCCAATCCTTCCTATTCACTCACCTTGACAGGTGTCTCTTTGGACCTCTCTCTCCAAAACTCAGCATCTGTAGCTCTCCCCTGTGTCTAACTGGAAGATCTTTAGGTTTAAAAACTAGAGCCTTGCTTACTGAAAGCAAGTAAGATATCATTGTTTTGTTTAGAGAAAAATTAGGATAGGGGTGGTCCTTGGGGAAGAGATTCCCATTAGACAGTAACTTGACTATACCATCATGGTCCAGAACCCAGCCTCACCTGTGACACTTTAAAGTGCTTCAGAATGTGACGTATACTAATCAAATTCACAAGATGATACAGAAAACAGAAAGTCACTTTGCTGATCTATAATGAGAAATTGATATGCCGCATGTCCAGCTAGTTGACACATTCTCTCCACTACAGAAAAACTGCATGGGAACCAAGTCATTGTCATCAGGACACTCCTTAGAACTGGAGAAAGAGAAGTATTTAGATGATCTTAATGGCATCAGACTTTGAAATCCCGATGCTCTCAATAAGGGCACAGAATCTGAGAACAGATATTCATGTGCCACACATTAGCAACCTCCTCCCTGGATGGTGCTGAAGACACTGACACATTCTTTTTCTCTGAGGCCGCTTTTTATTTCAATTTTTAAATATAAGTTACATATGAATATATCCTCACTTTAAAATACTCAAATAATATAAAAGTATGTAGGATAAATTAGTCATTTTTTATCACCGCCCACCCTACCCAAACAAACCCAATCCCTTCCCGGAGATTATCAAGTTTGGAGTAGATTCATTCAGTCTTTTTTCTATATATTTTTATACACATACCATTTGCTTCTTTCTGCATAAATAAAATTGTTCTATAGGTTCTGCTGCTCTGCTATTTGATTTATTCATTTTTTTCCCAGTAAAGAATGTGTCTTCAGGATCATTTTTTCTTGGTCCATACGGACCTACTGGGGCTGAGAGTTGGGACACACTGGGATCTCTGCACAAATTGTATAAAATCAGAGACTGATCTGATTGGGCATTACTGTACCACACTGGTGGTTAAATATACTGAATATTTTTCCTGACTGTATCATCTTTATCTTCTGTATAAACTTCCAGTATAGATATGCTGTATACAAAAATTAACCCCATATGGTTTCAATAGTGAAACATAACACCCAAACTCTAACCACACTTTTCTTTCCTTTATTTTTATTGTCTCAAAAAGTTTTGTTTCGTTTTGTTTATTACAGATACAAACAATGTATGCTCATTCTAAAACAGTCCACAAAGGAAATTACTTGAAATCCCACCACCTAGTGAAAACACAGTTGGTTTTTTGATGACCTTTCTTCTAGGCATGTGCACGTGTACATATATTATGCATACATATTAAACTACACTGAATCCTTCAGACCATAAATAGTCACAATCTATTCATAGAGTTCCCATAACCTACGAATCCAGTTCACACAGTGCTTTTCTTACTGAATTTAACAGATCCCAGGCTCCATCTTGCCTTCTGATGCACAAGAACAGAAGTTGCTATTACTTAGACTCTTGTGCCAAACAGAGCCGGGAGCCCATTCATATTCCCTGAGGAGACACTTAAATCACCTTTGTGATGGGTCTTCCAGTAATATGCCACCAGTTTTCTCACATCTGACTGCTACACCATTAAGGCATCATACCAAGCAGTTCAGTGAAGCTGCCAGATGTTCTACCAGATAACTGCAGAAGGGGTAGCTACTCTTGCTACAGTTTAAGGACATGTGATATACAATTAGTACATTCTCTGATCTGTCCTGTAGCCAGTTACTTCATTGCCTGCTTCCATAATGGGCCGCACTCACTCTGATTTGAACAAGGTGGGCCCATTTCAGGGTGGTTCTGTGTTTTCAGTCTGCAGCGTTCAGGTGTGGTGGTCACTGGTGGGTCCCACTGTAGGTCTGCCACCACTTCTGAATGAGCACCCCCGTAACAACCCATCGTGGGCTCTTTAGTTAGATTTCACTTACCCAGAGATAAGCTGTTAGGAACACAAGCGACACTGGTTTGTCTCCTGGAACCTTCTCTTGAGGGAGGGCAGAAATCTAAGGCATGGAGGAAGGAGAAAAAAGCACCCAGAAATTGTCAGCTGCTGGATTCAGAGGAACTCAGGAATAGCCCATCCCTAACCAAATAACTATTTTAAGTCTGAATGAAGAATATCATTATTCTCCTGAAAAGAGTATTACCAATGACAGAAATCAGTAAGTGGGTAGTCTTCTGAGAGACCTGACAGTGCACAAAGAAAGGGGGCAGGTGCTCCTAAGGACTATCCTGGGGTAAACATTCCTCCACAGGAGATAAGGTTGGAACCGAAGCCCCCCCCCCCACCTCTCTGCCCCCACCCCAAACCTACTGGAAAAGCCGTTGACTTCAAAAGCCAAAAACTGGGGCTACAGTAGACGACATTATAACAAACACTGGCCTGATTCTCGTCTGGGCTCTGCCACTAACTTGTTCAATGACCTGAAGCTAGTCACTTGGTTTCATCTGTGATTTGTCTTCGTATCTGAAATGAAAGTGGAAAACTAGTACAAACATTCAGTGATCCTTTGATTCTAAAAACAGATGGGAAAAGAGCAAAAACCTCAGGTCCAGTCCGTCTGTGGTTGAGGCTGCTTATTGAATTTATTTACTTGGAAAATACTGATTGAGCAGTTACTATGCATCAAACAGTGAGATCAGCTCTTGTTGAGAAGAGGCTGAGTCAACAGCAAGGAAACTCCCCTACAGTTATATTCCCACAATCCAAAGTAGAGGAATTTCAGGAAAATAAGACTGTATCTCTGTAAAGCAGAATCTCCAAGAAAGGACAGGGGAAGTCTTTTAGGGGAGTCTTATAGAAGATGTTCAGGACCCCTCTTCAGAGGAAAGGTTTTAAGAACTCGCTCTGAATGGAAAGGAAAGAACACTCTAGCAAAAGGCGCGGATCTGGTTACCAGTCTAATCGGTCCCAATCCACAAACACCTTCTATTTGACACTGAACAAATGAATTCAAACTGCTACTCAACTTTAATATTCAGCTAAAATGTGAACTGTACACTTCTCGTTGGTGAAAAATTTTTGACTTGCAATGCCCTTTCTCCTCTAGATTCCCAAAGGATTTCACATGGCTCTATTGTAGCACTTTCCACTGTAGATAAAATGTCTTCCTCCACTAAACTTGAAGTATGCCATTGGCTCCTCTGGGTTTGAATCCCTGTTCTACCATTTATTAGACAAGAGATCTTGGGTAAATTACTTAACCTTTCTGAGATCTGTTTTCAAAGGTTACATGGCTGGCGTTGACAATAACTACTTAATAGGGTTGTGATGATGCATGAATTAGTCAATACATGGAAGTATTTAGGAAAATGCCTTCAACAAATAGGACCTGCTGCTAAACGTGTCTTCATATAGTACCTATTTTGTTGCTATTAGAGGATAAAAACTTAAAGGAAATTGCAAACTCTCACCTATACTCACTCAACCCACGCAACTCTGCCAACTGGAAAAGCAAGGAATAGCATTCGCTTCTGGAAACCAGAAAAGCGACGCACCCAGAAGTTCGCTACCTCCCTCAAGTACACACAAATGGAACCCGGGTCTCCCGACTCCCAGACCAGCGCTCTCCAACAGCCTCCTCCTTTCCCTCTTCAGGGCAAGCTGGCCCCCGCTGGCGGCGCCCGACCCCGCGCTCCGGGAAGGAAGAGGCGCTGCGGGGGGCCGGCCCCGGCTCGGAGGGTGGCGCCGCGACGAGACCACCGCAGCCCGGCACGGCCGACTCAACTCCCCAGGTGCTGTCCGCGGCACCGCCCGCCACACGTCTGGACACTCGGCGTCGGGACGCTCCCAGGCTGCCTGGACGCCGGGCGGGCGTGACGTCAGCAGCCCGCGCCGGTCGGAACCACTGCGGTCTCCTCTCTAGGAAGGCGGGAGCGGCTTCCTCTCGCTGCTTCCTCCCCGGCTCAGAGCTAGGCTTCAGCCCGACTCGGGAGCCGCCGCTGCGGGAACAGCCCGCAAACCCACCGCACCAGGCTCCCTCCCACTGTAAGGACACCAAAAGGGTGAGAGGCTGGTGGCCGGCCAACGAGGCGCTCTTATTACTCATTCTGCAACCTGGCCATATTTATCTTCCTAAAAACTCTTCCACGTCACTGCCTTTTGGAGGTCTTCCCAAGGGTTTCACAAAGCGGGCTTCAGCCTTCCTCACATTCTCACCTGCCAGAAAATTGGCCTCCTCACAGGAGCCCCAAACACCCTCTGCTTCAGGATCTTTGTTCAACAGTTGGCCGAAAGAATAGGTCTGTTTTCAGCTTAAGTGCCGGATTCTCAGCGTGTAAACTTGGGCAAGTTACTTTATTTACCTCTCTGTCCCTGTTTCCTGACTTCTAAAATTGGATAGTGGTACCAAATTTCATAAGGTTATCATGAATATTAAATGGAGTCAATATGTGTTACTACTAAGACCTCCTGGCACTTCAGAAGAGTTCGGTAAATGTGCATCCCATCGCGCTCCGCAAATCCCAGCAGCCCTCTTTGTTCAGCCTTGGCTTCAAGGGACCTTCCCAGCCCTCAAGGCCCCGGTCCCCCCCCCCCCCCCCCCCCCCGCTGCAAAACTTCAGGTCTTGCTAGGACTCCTTCAGGAAGTACTTGCACATACAGGCACCTCTTGTCAGTGTATTCCCTGGATGAAGGGCAGCAGGGCACCTAATCCGCTTTCAGGCAGGATAATAGGGCACATGATCCACTTCCAGGCATTTGATCTGCAAGCCCTGGAAAATAAGGCTGTCTGCTCACCATATCCCTAGTGGTTAATCCATAGGGGGTTAAACACTTGAAAAAAATGAACGAGATGCAACAGAGAAGTTATCTGCTCAAACTTCCAGCCTGGCTGTTTTACCAAAATGAAGTCCCCTCAGGAGGCTGAAATTAGGAGTGGAGAAAGGTCATCGCTAACCATGTACAGCTAAAAAAGAACCCTTTGTAGAACTGTCAGCTGACACGCAGGGAACAATAATGTTGGGCTCCCCTTACTTTTTGCCAAGTGTCACATTCTCAGCACATGTTTGAAATCAGGTAGCAAGTTCTTCCCCTGCAAGCCCTGACATCCCACGGGCCAAAGAGCCTAGGCCAAACCATTTTCCCTTAACTTTTAGGCTTCAAAGAATCTAACTCAGCCGGCTCTGCTGTGTGGCAACTAACTGGAGGGGGGTACCCTAGGCAAAGCAATTTACTGGAAATATGAATGGGCTTAACATAATTTGGGCTGAGCTTCTTCAAAGAGGTAGAAAATGGAAGGGGGTGAGGGGGGAAGTGGACACCAAAACCATTCCACAAAACTAAAATGACCTTAGTCCTGTGGTGGCCAGTAGCTGAAGGAGAGTGAAACCGAAGCCACCTGGGGCCAAAGCTACACTTCTGCATTATGTAGGAAGAAAGGCAAAATCAAAATGCAAAACCATTTTATTTCTCACACTCACACACAGGAAGGTCTGAGGGCAAAAAAGCTTTTTCATCTAAAAGGAGCTCCCAGGAGCACCCAGCTGTCTCAGTCAGTAGGGCATGTGACTCCTGATCTTGGGATTGTGAGTTCAAGCCCCATCTTGGGTACAGAGATTACTTAAAAAATAAAATCTTAAGGGACACCTAGGTGGCTCAGTCAGTGGAGCATCCGACTTCAGCTCAGGTCATGATCTCACGGTTTGTGGGTTCAAGCCCTACATTAGACTGTGTGCTGGCAGTGCAGAGTCGGCTTGGGATCATTTCTGTGTCCCTCTCCTTTGCTGCCCCTCCCCCACTTGTGCCGTCTTTCAAAATAAAAAAAATAATAAACTTTAAAAATAAATATAATCTAAAAACAAGCTCCTCCCATCCTCACAAGCAGGGCAAGAGTGGAGCCCTAAGTGGTCAACTCTATAATAAACAACTAAAGGGGCATCATGGAACAGAAGTATGACCAATAAAGAGAAATCTGAAGGAAAAGCAAGAAAAGATACAGGAATTTAAATTTCACATGACACTTACTAGCGGTGTGACCTTGGGCAAGTCCAACCACCTGTTGTCTCTATTAGTTTTGAGGATCTGATGTGGCCTCATGCCATGTCCCTCTGAAATCACATACTACATTTCAGCACACTGAGAATAAGCAACATATTCCAGCTCTTTATCATCCTGAGCCAAGGAAAGCCATGAGCTCAGGAAGCGCTTCCATGGTTGGGATTGCTACTAAGCTCAGTTGCTCTCCTGCCAGGCCAGCATCACTATTCAGCTCCTGCTTATTTCAGGGATATTCCAGCTGAAGTGGTTGTGCTTCTACAGCTGCATTTCTCTCTTCCAGTTGACCCTGACATCAATGTGACATCTGAAAGTACTCGGTTAAATTGTGATGGGACATTTAAATGGCGAATTTATAACAAGTGGAGTTTTGGGGTTTTTTTGCTACAACAGGTTACTTTCTCTTAAGAGACCCTCTGCTTAATACAACCACACCATCTGTATCTCGGGGAAAGGTTTGGAGTTCTCGCACCTGGCAAATACTTCATGGACACGCTCCTATACTTACCACACCTCCTTTCTGCTGGTAACTGTGGACCTAAGTTATAGCCTGGCAGGGAGGCATGGAGAAATGTCTGACTCAACATTTTAGTGTAGCTCAACAAATATTTACTGAACACACTCTAAATTCCAGGGACTGTGGATACAAACCTGAATAAATATCACATGGCCCCAGCTTTGACAGAGCTGATAGTTCAGTGGGAAAAGATCTGTAAACAAGCCATTACAATGTAACATGATAAACAAAATGAAGATCTAAAATACAAAAATAAAAAATATGTGAGGCCAGACACAGCTTCAAAGGAGATGTTGCATGAGCACGTTCACAAGTGACAAAGGGGAGCTTCCCAGGCAAGCAGAAGGAAGGATATTGAGGCAATAAAAACAGGATGTGCAAAAGGTGCCAAACTTGAGTCCAGCAGTGATGGGGAATCACGGAATTTGCACAATGGAACAGCATGCAATGCAGGGAATGGCACCTGAGGATGATGATGTAGGCATGGGCCAACATAGGAGCCTTGTGTGCCTTTTAAGGGGCTAGAATATTCTGAGGTAACCGCAGCACTGCTAGTTGTGTCTTTCAAAGACCATCAAGAAGAAATGTGAAAGACGGCCTAGTGGGGTAACTGGAAGACTGACTGGGAAAATAGGAAAATGGTCTAGGAAATAAACTGGGGAGTGGACTACAGCAGTAGCAATGGAAATGGCTTTGAGATTTAGGAGATGTAAGCAGGATACAGTGGCTGCTTGGATACGAAGACAGTACAAGATTGACAGAGGGGGCATTTCCAGGATTTGGGGCCAAGCTAGAGTAAGTAGGCACATGGTTGGCCTGCGAATGAGAGAATTTTGCCAGCAGCAAATATTTGCAAGTGTGAGAATATGGGATAAGGAGAGTGGAAAGATGACAAGTTCCTTTCCTTCCTGTTTTCCCAGGAAATGAAAATGGTACCAAAAAATGGTACCATTTTAAAAAAGAGTTGTGTCTATTCTATTTTTAAAAAGCTTTCGAACAAAAAGTTGGAGATGTCTCATCCTTAGATTTCCCATTTCTTCCTTAAGAAAACTCTCCCAATTCTCTCTAATCTCAAAACTCTAAAGAGAGTAGTGTATAAATATTCTAAACACCTACATAACCCAGGAAGTTGCTAAAGTTTCTGGTGGGCAAAGTTTGATTAAAATATATTAATTCAACAATTATTTATTACACATTTACTATGTGCCAGCAATGAATTCTTTAGCGTTATTTTCACTTAGTACAAATACATCAATATTTCCTTTCAATAATATAATTTTTCATGAACATGAAGTTTTAACAGGGTTATTTTTGTCCATAAAGCATTGATTTACTCAATTATTAGTTGCCCTGTGGCAGGTTTTGAAAATATACTCTTCACAGCTAGAGAGGAAAAGAGTGATATTTCTGCCACGTTCCTATTCATGGTAACTAATAGCTCAAACCACTACTTACAAGACAGTTGCTCTGGAAAAAAATTAACACTGAGTTCTAAGTAACCAACCATTCCAGAATCAACTGACTTTGTTTTTAACAGTCATTATTTTTGAAACTGTATAAACTTCAGAGCAGAGAAACTCTTCCAAATACCAGACAACGGCTATCCTCACCTCATTTCTCAGAGCTCAAGCTCTGGGTAGCAGTGAAGAACATGAAAGGGAGTAAGGAAATAAAGGAAAAAAACATGCCTTCTCTCTTAAAAGAATAAAATACCATCATAGTCAGTGGCTAACTGTGCTGTCTCAACATTCAAGGATTTGAAAAAGAGGTAATTCTCTCTAGAACACTTTCCAAATTTATCCCATGACAGTGTCTCCCTAGTTACACCTAACCTGCAGGGAAGGGTAAAATATCCAAGAATAAGATAGTGCCAATAAAAATGGAAACACCTGAAACCTAACTAATCTGTTTATAGCTACCAATGGCATAATTAAATGAAACCTAGCCCTCCCCGCTACAATGACCAACATTCTCTTAAGGACTGGTCCGGCAGCCCTGAATCCAGCCAACCTAAAAGGCTGTCTTTATCACCAATGGTTTCCCCTCCCTAAACACCCATTAACGGTTGTTTGGACGTTGTCCCTCAGCACCAGCAGCCTAGCACATACTATGTCCCTCCTGGGTAAGTCAGTGTTCCTCTGGGACAAAGTTTGGACCTTCCTCTTCCTGGCCCTCTGAGCAGATCTGACTCCCTTCCCAAACTGGCATCACTCAAGATAAGTTTCTCTTGACCTCCTACTTCCACTTTAGCCCCAAATTGCCTTCCATCTTGAAAGGATCAGGAAAGATCTCCCTCACCCCGAGAAAAGCCTTCTTCACTAACATATCTGTAGACATAAGCCCAGTGCTTGCCACATACCCCCTTATTTGTTGAATGAATAAGGATTCTTTGTTTTCCCTTATTTCCACCTCTCCTTCATGAGACCACGTCTACAGATCGCATGTTGAAAGCAGCCTCAGATACCTGGAGGCTACTTAGCACTACCTCAGAACTCTTGCCACTTTCACACTGAATGTTTGGGAAAGCACCTCAGCCTACTGGCCAGAGAACACAGGTCACAAGCTGGGAAGGTGGGGCAGGAGTGCAGTAAGGGAAACACAAGTGCTAACTAAACAATAGCACCTCAAGGTGTGAAAGTCACAAGGAGAAGTGGCAAGCAGCAAAGATTCATCTGAAAAGCAGGGAACTTCCTTTCTACCCTGAATTCCCAGATGCCCAGCTGTAGGCTCTGCATTCTCCAAGTTCCTGCCTCCGTAACTGGAAATACTCTTCTGAGTGTAACAGTCGGTGCTCCCTCCAGGAAATGTACCTGCCCCCCCCCCCCCGCCCCGGCCCCAGCCAGATTCCTAGTCACTATTTCTAGAGAAGCTGTCATAACCTGAATGCCAGGGTTATTCACCATTGTGAAGTTTCTGATGTCTGAAAAGGACTGAACTATGTCTGAAGAATTTTCCACATTCAATGCATTCATAAGGCTTCTCACCAGTGTGAATTCTGTAATGTTCACTAAGGTGTGCATACTTGCGGAAAGTTTTCTCACACTCGCTACATTTATAGAGCTTCTCACCAGTGTGTGTTCTATGATGTTCAGTAAGAGATGAGCTATGAGCAAAGGCTTTCCCACATTCTTTACATTTATAGGGCTTCTCTCCAGTATGAATTCTCATATGCTGAGTGAGGCAGGTATTCTGATTAAATCCCTTCCCACATTCATTGCACTTATAGGGTTTTTCTCCAGTGTGACTTCTCTGATGCCGAATGAGGCAAATGCTCTGAATGAAGGCTTTACCACATTCACTGCATTTGTAGGGTCTCTCCCCTGTATGAATTCTCTGATGTTTAGTGAGTGGGGTGCTCTGAGTAAACGCTTTGCCACATTCCTTACACTTATAAGGCTTTTCTCCAGTATGAATTCGCTGGTGTTTAATAAGGGATGGGCTCTGACAAAAGGCTTTGCCACATTCCTTACATTTATAGGGTTTCTCTCCAGTGTGAATTCTCTGATGCTGAGAGAGGTTTGCCTTTGTTTGGAAAGTTTTCCCACATTCATTGCATTTATGGGGTTTTTCCCCAGTGTGAATTCTCTGGTGTTGTGTAAGATTTGAGTGTTTACGAAAAGAAGAGCCACATTCATTGCATAAATAAGGTTTCTCACCAGTGTGAATCCTCTGATGATGAATGAGGTGTGTGTTCTGATTGAATGCCTTCCCACATCGATTACATTTGTAAGGTTTCTCTCCAGTGTGAATTCGCTGATGTTCAGTGAGATGTGAATGATTGCGGAAGGAATTCCCACATTCATTACATTTATAAGGTTTCTCTCCAGTATGGATTCTCTGATGCTGAGTAAGAAATGACCGACACCGAAATGTTTTCCCACACTGCTCACATCCATATGGTTTTACTCCAGTGTGAATTCTTTGATGTTGAACAAGGAAGGAGCTACGACTAAAGGCTTTCCCACATTCCTCACATGCATAGGGCCTCTCTCCAGTATGAGTCCTCTGATGCTGGGTAAGGGATGAGCTCTGAGTAAAAGTTTTTCCACATTCGTTACATTCCCAAGGCTTTTTCTGTGTAGAGAGGGTTGGACATTTACTCTGGTCTGAAATCTCATTGGTGTGTATGCTACTTGTCTCCCACTGATGTAGGCTCTCTTGTGTAGAAACCCTGAGATGTGTAACAAAGCTTGAAGTCAAAAGTAAGCTTCTCTCAAAATTATATTCTTGGCTAATCATTTCAGGAGATGCTTCCTTGTGGATAAAAGTTATTCCCCCAAAACCTCCTTCTTTGAAAAGACATGGTCCAGGAACCTCTCCAGAAGGGTTTTCCTTCATGCTCTCACATGCATATTTTTCTCCAAATGTAGAATCCTGGTATGCATCGTCTTGTAATCTCTTTGCTACTATCCCTGGTGAATCAATTTCAGAGACATCCTGCTCTGGAACAGACTTGCTCATCAAATCTGAAAGAAGACATCAGAGTGAATATCTCTCTTGCAGGCCAGAGGGGAAGCCCCTGAAGTTACGGGGGCCTAATTCTGACGTGACTCAATAATGGCATATAAGTAAGGGCCAATAAAAGCAAGTAGAGCAAGTAATTCAATTACAAGTGGTGGAAGAGATCTGTGTTAGGGTAAGGTGACCACCGTTAATAAGGTACCCCACAGAAGAGGAAGTGAGAGAGCCAGAGACGGTAGCAATACAGGGAAAACGATGAAGATCAGGGCGTGGTTTGTATTCAGAGTGGACCATGGGCAAATGGACAAGCGAATGCTGGAAGGAGACAAAATGAGTACTGGGGAAAGTTGGTCCCAGGAGACGCTCACCCACATCTTCCCCAACGTCCCCCCAACATCCCTAAAACACAGGGTAATCTTCCTTCCTGAGCTTCGGTCACTTTCTCTTGTACAATGTCCAAAGTCCCGCTGTCTGTCCCCCTGGTTTTCCCTTTTGCTCACTCACCTGGACAAACCTCTCTTCCGAGCTCTTGCTCTTCAGCTCCTTGCATGTTCAACATCCACAAATCTTCTCTTTGCTTTGATAGGAAAACACTTCAGAGTTGGAAAACTGGGAGCCCTGCTCATAGGGGGAAAAAAGGTGGGGGAGGGGATATCACTGTCCCAGTAAACAGGAAAATGAGAAAGAACGGTTGCCTAGGAACACTGTCTACTAACTGGCACAAAATGTCTAGCTAGCAGAGTGACTGCATCAGCACAAATCGCAGCGGGCTTCCAGCCTTCCAGCTTCACAAATGCCATTGGTCAGCTGTATAGAAAGTGACGGCCAGACTGACACATTAGCAAACACTCAAGCGCTGGATGAATAAATCAGAACGATACCTATGAAGTGGATGGAAGTATTCACGTTAATTAGTGCCCTGTCTTTATATACAACAATCCATATAAAAAGTCAATATAATCAAAAGTTGCACAGGGAAATGGCCTCACAGTAAAGCTAATGCTTTAAAGTCTGATCCACTCATCTCCACTACATGCTATGGAGCTGGACAGTAGCGAGGGAACTCTATTTGTACAACTTGAAAGTATACTGATTGCCCTTTCTTCTAGAGGTCAGATCAACTAAACAGTTTCTCTTCAGGCACAGCTCAACATGAAGAGTGTAGGCTGCAGTTTAAAAAGGAAAAAAAAATTCATTTAAATTGTGAAATAATTTTTCACTTACAAAAAAATTGCAAAAATAGTACAGAGTTTCTCATGTTCGTAATATTTAATCACAACTGTTCATCCAAAAATGTCTCTCCATATAATCCTGAAGTGAAAAGAAGAATCTGCAGCATTATTTCAAGGAAAAAGGAAGACAGAGAGATGATTTTACCATAACCGAGTGCTCAAAACACATGTATGCATGGCACAAGTCTACTGAAATACATAAGGCTGGTACTGTGGTATTCTCATCCAAAGCCTGTGGCTCTGTGCTAAATTTTAAAGGTTTAAGAGGATTCTATCTGGGATTTCCTGATCCTATTCTATAAGAGGGGCATAGAAAGAACCCACAACACAATCCTATAGAGAACCATGAAGTAGAGTGGGGTTTCAGTACAATCAGAGGTAAACAGTGAAGAAAAAGTCAGACGTGCCCCGACCTGCCCAGAACTTACATTACAGCTGGACAAAGACGTTAAAGTGTAGTTACAATTATGGGAATTACAAAAGTAGAAATATGAGATGCTGGAATGTAGAGCAGAGGGGCCCTGATGTAGTCTGGGAAAGAAAGCCTTGCTGAAAAAGAGATAAAAAGGAATGAGACAGGTAAGAACTGAAGAGAATATACCAGAGATATGAAACGATACACAAAAGGAATCCTGCTCAGTACTTTGGAAAAATGAAAAAGAGATCCAGTAAGACAAATTATTAAGCACAAAAATAAGACATGAAGCCTGAGGCAAGAAAAAGCCAGATCAAATCCAACCCTGAAAAACATTTTAAGGAATTTACCTGAAAGTGAGTAGAAAGTCACAAAAGGAATATGAAAAGGTTTCAGGGCAAAAAGTAACATGAGTATATCTACTGTTTAAACAAAAAACATATCCTGGGGCACCTGGGTGGCTCAGACAGTTAAGTGTCTGACTTCAGCTCCAGTCACAACCTCAGAGTTCATGAGTTCGAGCTCCACATTAGGCTCTGTGCTGACAGACAGAGCCTGGAGCCTGCTTCGGACTCTGCGTCTCCCTCCTCTCTGCCCATTCCCCATTTGCACTCTCTTTTTCTCTCTCAAAAATAAGTAAACACTGGGGCACCTGGGTGGCTCAGTTGGTTAAGTGTCTGACTTCAACTCAGGTCATGATCTCACAGTTCATGGGTTCAAGCCCCACATCGGGCCCTGTGCTGACAGCTCAGAGCCTGGAGCCTGCTTTGAATTCTCTGTCTCCCTCTCTCTCTGCCCCTCCCCTGCTCATGCTCTCTCTCAAGAAATAAACATTAAAAAATTTTTTAAATAAATAAATGTTAAAAAAAAAAAAAAAAACCCACACATCCTTCTGCCCATAGCCCAGAGGAAAACTGTGTATGAACGGTGGAAGGTGGAGAGGCAAGATGAAGGCTGGAAGCTTCCGTGGGAGGTTGTTTCAGCAGTCCAGTAAAGAGACTGGACCAACTAAAAGACAAAATCCACAGGACTGGATGAATATTTAGGAGAGGTGTAAGGGTGAGGGAGAAGTCAAGATAATTTGCCAGTTTAGGGCTTGAGTGATGACAGTGACCTTTAGAGAGAATGGGAACACTAGTCTGGAGAGAAAGAAGATACGTTTAGTTTTCAAATATCCAAGTAGAAACTAGACTTACATATCTGGAATACAGAAGTGTCATAAAGAGAGTAATTAACATCCTGGGAGTAACAGATAAAACCAACAAATGAGTGTGGCTAGGAAAACCTCAACAATGAGTTTACATATTTAAAAGGAAGTTTGGGGTGCCTGGGTGGCTCAGTCGGTTAAGTGTCCGACTTTGGCTCAGGTCATGATCTCACAGTTCGTGAGCTCAAGCCCTGCATCAGGCTCTGTGCTGACAGCTCAGAGCCTGGAGCCTGCCTCAGATTCTGTGTCTCCCTCTCTCTCTGCCCCTCCCCTGCTTACATTCTGTCTCTCTCTCTCTCTGAAATAAACATTAAACATTTTTTAAAATAAAATAAAAATAAAAGGAAGTTTAACTCTGGCTTTTGATTTTAGAGATTCCTAATCCCCAAAGAGAAATAAATAAAAGAATTTAATATATGAGAAAATTGGCATTTCTAGTCATACAAAATTGATTACTTATGAATTATGTTGCAACTGTTGCTTACCTGGAAAAAAACAGTAAGATTCCTACCTCACACCATATACCAAAATAAATCTAAACTGATTAAAGGGTTACATACAAAAAGTGAAACCACAAAATATTAAGAAATGACTGACTTTAGGATTAGAGAAGACTTTTCTAAGCATTATGCAAAAAAACACAAACCACAAAGGACAAAACTTGATAAATCTGGTCACAGAAAAGCAACAATCTTATATCCAAAATACAAATAAAATCAAAAGACAAAATCTGGGAGAAGTACTTTTGATTTATACATCAAGGAGTAGATGGACCTAATGGATAAAAGACTTCTTATTAATGAGTAAGGAAAAAAGATGAACTCATAAAAAATATGGGAAGTATAACATAGAGCAAGAATTATAAAAGACAATAAATAAATAAATAACTAAATAAATAAATAAATAAATAAATAACAAAAGGCCAATAAAACTATCAAAACAAAATTCCGTCTTGGTGGTAATCAAAGAAATTGAAAAGAATAAAGAATCTATTTTTAGGTCAAATTGGAAATTTTCTTTTTAGTGCTAAAAGTCAAGACTGGCAGGGGCATCTGGGTGGCTCAGTTGGCTAAGCATCCCACTTTGGCTCAGATCGTGATCTCATGGGTCGTGAGTTTGAGCCTCGGGTCGGGTTCTGTGCTGACAGCTCAGGGCCTGGAGCCTGCTTCAGAATCTGTGACTCCCTCTCTCTCTCTCTGCCCCTCCCCCACTCACGCTCTGTCTCTATGTCTCTCAAAAAATAAAAATAAATGTTTAAAAAAAAAAAAAGACTGGCAAAGGTATGGGGAAAGAGCTTCTCATATACCAGCAATGGGAACGTAAACTAGTACCATTCTCCTAGAGATACTTTGGCAATATACATCAGGTCTTAAAGTTGTAGGCTAAATTGCGGTTGGAATACAGGATCACCATTTTGTGGGTATAGGAACTCAGATAAGAATATTCACTATCTGGGGCGCCTGGGTGGCTCAGTCAGTTGAGCGTCCGACTTCGGCTCAGGTCATGATCTTGCAGCTCGTGAGATTGAGCCCCGCGTCAGGCTCTGTGCTGATAGCTCAGAGCCTGGAGCCTGCTTCAGATTCTGTGTCTCCCTCTCTCTCTCTGCCCTACCCCACTTGCATTTTGTCTCTGTCTCTCTCAAAAAATAAACAAACATTAGGGGCACCTGGGTGGCTCAGTCGGTTAAGCATCCGACTTCGGCTCAGGTTATGATCTCGCGGTCCATGGGTTCGAGCCCGCGTCAGGCTCTGTGCTGACAGCTCGGAGCCTGGAGCCTGCCTCAGATTCTGTGTCTCCCTCTCTCTCTCTGCCCTACCCCACTCACATTTTGTCTCTGTCTCTCTCAAAAATAAATAAACATTTTAAAATTTTTTTTTAAAAAGAAAGAATACTCACTAAGTATATACAATGTATCTCAGAAGGTCCTTAAAGTCATCGGTATGCCTATAAAACGCCTATATTCTTCAAATAGTAGAATAGTAATTCTACTAATAGAACTCTCTCAGGGCGCCTCTCCGTGGCTCAGTCTGTTAAGCGTCCCACTTTGGCTCAAGTCATGAACTCGCAGTTTGTGAGTTTGATGCCTGCCTCCAGCTCTGTTCTGACAGCCCAAAGCCTGGAGGCTGCTTCGGATTCTGTGTCTCCTTCTCTGTTCCTCCCCCGCTTGCACTCCTTCTCTTTCTCAAAAATAAACAAAGATTAAAAAAAGAAAAAGAACTTTCTCAGAAAGAAGGAACTTCTCAAAGAAGAAAAAAGCTGTATTCTTTTGTTACCTGTAAAAAAGAAAAGGGGGCGCCTGGGTGGCTCAGTCGGTTGAGCGTCAGGCTTCAGCTCAGGTCATGATGTCGAGGTCTGTGGGTTCAAGCCTCACGTCAGGCTCTGTGCTGTCAGTTCAGAGCCTGGAGCCTGCTTCGGATTCTGTGTGTCCCCCTTCTCTGTCTCTGCCCCTCCCCCACTTATGCTCTGTCTCTGTCTCAGAAATAAATAAACATTAAAAAAAAAAAAATACCCTGCAATGTTGTTGGAAAACACAATCTTTCTACTAACGGACACTGACACTTAGCAAATCATGGTACTTTCACGTGGTGGCAATTATATAGACATTAAAATAATTAAAAATGAAAATATGTGATCATTTGGAAAAATATGCTCTATATAAATGAAAAACATGCAGGATATAAAATTTTAAAGTACATAATACTATCAAGCATATATGTTAAAATGTGCATGTGAATAAAGTTAAGAAGGAAAATTAATCATCAATCACTATGGTAATATGGTATTTTATGAATGATTTTCCCTTCTACTTCCCAAATTTCCCCTATTATCTACATCTTGCTTTCTTTTTTAAAAACTAACTTAAATCTCTAAGAATATATATCAAATTGTTAACCATGATCATCTCTGAAGAATACGATTATGGTAAACTTTTGTCTTAAGGCCTATCTTTGTGTAATGTTTTCAAGTTTTCCTGTAGGAATAAACAGCTTCAATAATCAGAGAAAAAAGGGAAAAAATATAATCAGCGATAGGCACAGAAATTTAAGTACAAAGATCACACTGTTAATATAATTGTAAAACAACAGGCAAATAAACATTGATGGCATATCGATACGATAGATTTTATAACTCTTAAAAGTCCTATTTTCAAAGAATATTCATGAGAAAATATAGTATGTTAAAATAGGAGAATACAAAACCAAAAATCGGAAACACAAGAAACAAACGTTGAAGACAATGTGGAGAAAAAGAAACCCCCATGCACTGTTGGTAGGAATGGAAACTGGTGCAGCCACTGTGGGAACAGAATGGAGGTTCCTCAGAAAGTTAAAAATAGAACTACTCTATGATCCAGTAATTATACTAGTCGGTATTTACCCAAAAAACACAAAAACACTAATTCAAAGTGATACATGCACCCCTATGTTTATTGCAGCATTATTTACAATAGCCAAATAATGGAAGCCACTTAAGTGTCCATCAGTAGATGAATGGATAAAGATGTATATATACACAATGGAATATTACTCAGCCATAAAAAAATAAAATCTTGCCATCTGCAACAATATAGAGCTAGACAGTATGTTAAGTTTAATAAGTCAGAGAAAGACAAATAGCGTATGATTTCACTCATGTGGAATTTAAGAACCAAAACAAACAAGGGACACCTGGGTGGCTCAGTTGGTTGAGCATCCCACTCTTGATTTCGGATCAGGTCATGATCTCACAGTTCGTGGGATCAACCCCACATCGGGCTCTGCACTGACAGTACAGAGCCTGCTTTAGAGTCTCTCTTTCTCTCTCTACCCCTCTCGTTCCCTCCCTCAAAAATAAATAAATAAACATTTTTTAAAAATGAGCAAAGAGGGGCGCCTGGGTGGCGCAGTCGGTTAAGCGTCTGACTTCAGCCAGGTCACGATCTCGCGGTCCGGGAGTTCGAGCCCCGCGTCAGGCTCTGGGCTGATGGCTCAGAGCCTGGAGCCTGTTTCCGATTCTGTGTCTCCCTCTCTCTCTGCCCCTACCCCGTTCATGCTCTGTCTCTCTCTGTCCCAAAAATAAATAAACATTGAAAAAAAAAATTAAAAAAAAAAAAAATGAGCAAAGAAAAGAGAGAGAGCTAAACCAAGAAACAGACTCTTAACCACGGAGAACAGACTGATGGTTCCCAGAGGGCTGATGGGAGGGGGATGGGTGAAATAGGTGATAGGGATTAAAGAGTACACTTATCAGGATGCCTGGGTGGCTCAGTCAGTTAATTGTCCAACTTTGGCTCAGATCATGATCTCATGGTTTGTGGGTTTGAGATCCGCATCAGGCTCTGGGCTAACAGCTCAGAGCCTGGAGCCTGCTTTGGATTCTATGTCTCTCTCTCCCTCTCTCTCTCTCTCTCTGCCCCTCCCTGACTCATGCTCTCCCACTATCTCAACAATGAATATTTTTTTTTAAAAAGGTACACTTATCATGATGAGCACTGAGTAATGTATGGAATTGTTCACTCTATTGTACACCTGAAATAGAATACTCTGTGTTAACAATACCGAAATTAATATTTAAAACTTTTTAAAAAGGGGAACACCCGGGTGGCTTCTTCGGTTAAGCGTCCAACTTCAGTTCAGGTCACGATCTCACGGTTTGTGAGTTCGCGCCCCGCATCAGGCTCTGTGCTGACAGCTAAGAGCCTGGAGCCTGCTTCAGATTCTGTGTCTCCCTTGTTCTCTGCCCCTCCCCCACTCGTGCTCTGTCTCTCAAAACATTAAAAAAAATTTTTTTTAACTTTTAAAAAAGGAACAAGAGAAAACTACATAAATTTGATTTTAGAAAAATTATCTAAATGCCTGCTTGATTTTGTTGTATTCGCTCTGCTGGTCTCTTAGGTGTCGTGAAGTCAAGGGGTTGTTTGTCTTGTTCACTACAAAATTCCTAAATGCTTATTACAATATCTCGTTCTCAATGGTTACAGAGGAAGATTGATTCTCAGTGGTTATTGTTCTGAAATGCGGTGAGGGCAGAGAAGCAGAATCTGGCAACTTCATAAACTTTTGTGTATGGGAACTGGAGAACCTTTTAGTGAATGAATCTGCAGAGAAATACAGCATATAATTCTTAGGACTCCTGCCTTCGCTCATGAATGAAACTGATAACCTCAATCTAAAACTTCAAAGGTACACCTTTTAACTCTGCTACAGTAATGGCTCAAGGACATATTAACAGCTCTCAAAAACCTTGACCTCACTGACTAATTGGAACCATCAGTCTTGATATACAGATGTAATGGTTGTTAATATAAGAGCTACATTCTGGAAGAAAAGACCTTAAAAAGATCATTTTGGGGGGCAACTGGGTGGCTCAGTCGGTTAAGCGTCTGACTTCAGCTCAGGTCATAATCTCACAGTTTGCAGGTTCGGGCCCTGAGTTGGGTTCTGTGCTGACAGCTCAGAGCCTGGAGCCTACTTCAGATTCTGTGTCTCCCTCTCTCTCTGCCCCTCCCCCACTCGTACTCTGTTTCTCTCTCAAAATTAAATAAACATTTTTTAAAAATTTAAAAAACCCAGAATGCAAAACATTAAAATAAAAAATATGCATACATATACCAGCACTAAGTAAACATCCAATAAACAGAAACTATTATTAATACACAGATATATACAAAATACAAAGAACAGAAGAAAATCCACCAAAATGTTAACACACTGATCCCTAGGTCATTTAATGTGTTACTTTCCTTTGTCCTTTATACTCTTCTATATATTTCACTTTCCCTACAACAAGCATGAATTATTATTTTTTTTTTTTAATTTTGGAGGAGTTTTAATTTTTTTTTTTCCAACGTTTATTTATTTTTGGGACAGAGAGAGACAGAGCATGAACGGGGGAGGGGCAGAGAGAGAGGGAGACACAGAATCGGAAACAGGCTCCAGGCTCTGAGCCATCAGCCCAGAGCCTGACGCGGGGCTCGAACTCACGGACCGCGAGATCGTGACCTGGCTGAAGTCGGACGCTTAACCGACTGCACCACCCAGGCGCCCCAAGCATGAATTATTTTGACGGTGAGAGAAACAATCACATAAAACAAAAATGACAGTTCTTGCTCACAGGTTTCACAACCAAAAAAACCAGAAACAAAAACAACAACATCAAAATGCCAGACCAAATGGGTATGGTATTGGCCTCTTGTTCAGAGAAAGATTAAAGTGAACTGAATTGGGAATCAGAAACTGCTGTCACAGCCCATGTGAATGGGCCTAAAGGACTAGCTATTTATCTGACAAAACTAACAAAACAGATAATATCCATGAATCCATTCAGCTTTAAGATTCTGTGAATCCTTAACTAAATGAGTTAGTTCATATAAAACATTTATAAAGACGTCTTCCACATGGCAGGCATTCCACAGGGGTCAGGCATTATCATGTTTGATACTAAAATCTACGGAGAAGAAAAGACATCTTGGTGTCAACCCTCTCCTCCAAGCGTGGGTCATCTGAACTGTCAGCAGTTCATGTCAAACTGCAAATATTTTCTGTAAAGGGCTAGAAAACTAAATATTTTAGGCTTCATGGGCTATATGGTCGGTCTCTGTCATAGCTATTCAACTTTGCCTTTGTAGCTTAAAAACAGAACTAGACAATATATAAACAAATGAGCCCGGCTGTGTTTCAGAAGACTTTTTTTTTTTTTTTTTTTTTACAGAAACAGGTGACAGACCAAATTTGGCCTGTGGGCCATAGTCTACTAACCCCTTGCCTACAAATTCCCCAGAAAGGAACGTACAGGTGTCTCCACCAATGCCTAGTGTAGAATAATCTGACTGTCAATGATTTTAAGATGATAAAAGGATGTGTCTGAATCCAGGTTTTGGGGAAGAGACAGGTATTGTGGTGAAGGGTAAAAAGGAAAGAAACTTTTAATAGCTTAATCCTGTTAAAAGTAATACAGAGCTAGCTCTCTCCTCAAACCCTATAAGCTTTCTCCTCGCTGCCACCTCCTTACCTCTCACTAATTAGCCAGAAAGGATTATGGGCAAGCCAGGCAGCGTTTTTGATGAATTTGAAGCGACAGTTCCCTCAATAAGGCCCTACTTAACTGTACTCCTCTCTGAAGCCCTTCTTGGATTTGTCGGTTGGCCAAAAGTAACCTACTCGTGCAGGCTGCAGCAGCACAGTCGATCTCTCTTCTGCACCTTGGGTCACTTAGTAGCAATGTGTCCTTAGTCATCTAGTCTTTCCCTATCTCAATATGCTTATTAAGAACTACAGATAATACACTGCGGTTTAGGTCAAATAAATTAGCACAACTGCTTCGAACAGTGCCTGATACATGTTAAGTGTTAATAGTGTAGTTTAAAATATTATCACAAAAATCCGCTCACATCTCTATCTTCCAGCGCTAGACTGGCTGCATCTTCGCAGTCGGCAGGCTCCAACGTCACTCATTCTGTAGCCCCGCCCCTGAGTTCTGGATCATATTCGGCAAGTAACGGAGAGTAAAATTTTGTAGCCAGACACTGACGTTTCCATATGGGCTATCACATACATGCTGTCAACTGACTACTGGAAAGTCCAACTTTATAGATCAAGAAACAACCTCTGTTGCCTCAAAAATTATGACTCAGAGACTCGAGACTAGCCACCTGGTGCGCTTTACACTACCGCCTTTTCCTATTACGACGGTCCCTAAAAATGTTTCTGAGCTGCAGGATTCATGGCGGGGGGGGGGGGGGGGGGGGGGAGTAGCTGGTACTCAGCCGGAGAACTCTGAGCCCCGGGACTTCGTTTCCGAACACGGGTCCTAGCTCTTGATCACCTATCTACCCATCACTCAGTCATCACTCATTCGTTCATTCCCTCCACCATGTTCTTAGACTTCTGCTCCGTGCAGGGCCCGGTGCCGAGGCCGCTGGGAGTTCCGGGCCGCACGCGCAGGCAGCAATCTGGAGGGAGATGGGGGTCGGGACAGGCTTTCTACAGAAGCCTCGGCCCGCCGCCCCAGCCGAGGGCGCCCGGAGCCGCTCCTTTCCCCTCCCGAAGGCCCCGCCCGCTCACCGTGAGGTCCGGGGGCTCCCCGCGGGGCGGCAACTACTGTCCCACAGGTGCGCGCCAGCCCAGGGAGCAGGTTTACCCGCCAGGCCGGAAAAGCAGTGGCGCGACCGGTAGTGCGTCACCAGCGGCTCCTCGCCCCTTGTCGGGCGCATCCTTCCGCTGCCTCTCTAGGAAGCGGGAGGAGCATCTCGATGGCGTGCTCGAAGGCAGCGATTCGGGCCTGGTTTCCCTCCAAAACACAGCCGAGTCCCTGATGTCCCGTTAAAGACTACCTCTGCCCGGAACACAGTGACCACTTCATCCCTCAGGCCGACTGTAGATGGGGTCGTGAGGGTTGGAAAGAGTGCTGGGTAGGAGTCGGAAGGGGCCGTCTCAGCAAGGCGCTAGTCTATTCATCTGCTAAAAACAGCCCCTGATTAAGAACCTCGAATGATCCATTAGTTAGAATGATAGATTCCCAATCTAGGCCCCCACACACTGACCTCACCCAGCAATATCTCTTATTCTGTTATCATTCACATTCTCTTTTCTATCATAAATGACTTCCCATTGGCACCCTGAAATCTCCGGTCTGTTCCTGACACTGGATCTCTTTTCCAGGATTTGCCCCTCTGGGATAGTCTCCCTCCCTTCTACCTACTCTCTGCTACCTCCCCCATTCAATTTGTACTGGTCCTTCAAGACCCAGTTCAAATCTTTACTTGACCTTCACTAGTGTTTACACTCCATTATCACCCCATGAGTAATTCCAGCTCTAGTTGGCTTCCTAAATACACACTGGTCCACTTTCACACGTTATTAGGGAGATAAACACAGGTAGCATTCCCCTCATAGGCAACTATGAAGAACCCAATTCATCTTCTGTACAACTCTACCCAGTTAATGTGGAGCTATTACTTACCATCATATCACAGTGTTTAGCAGTATCTGGCAGAGAAGGTATTCAATAAATATGTGTTGAATCCATTAATCAAATACAAAAGTAAAGTTCAGATTAATTGCATTTTTGAGAAATTGAAAAAATGTGAATATCATAGCTTAAATCCAGAAAACAAGTTTTTGAACATCCAAAAGGATCATCTAGCTGGCATATTCCCATCTACTCACCTCAGTCTATCCAACTGTGGTCCCCTTCAGTAGGATGTAAGCTTTGTGAACACGGGAACCTTTTCTCTCTTACTCTGTCTAACCACATCTAGAACAGTGGCTGACACATATTTGGCACTCAGTAGATATTTGGTGAATGACTGACTAAGCCACCAGAATCAGATTTCTTTCTTGAGCTGAGGAACTCCACCTTCATTACTGATACTGATCCACCTGGAGTCTCATCTCTAAACATAAATAGATCACTCAAAATCATGTCATTTTTGAGGACCACCAACACAAGAGTTTCAAGTTCAGCATCACCAGAGTTATAGGAGATAGGATAGATGGTTATAGTTTATGTTCCAATAAGTTTCATGAAGTAGTTACTCCACATAGATGCATATTTCTTATATCTGAGAGATAAAACTCATGGAAAATCAACTTTCTTCCTCCAGATTACCTACGGCACATATTCTAAATAGGTTAATGTTACTTCCCCTGGGGAAATTAGAAACTGCTGGTAAATCATATTTAACCACCCTTCAATAGAGACTACATGAAGAATATGCCATAAAGATGTCTTGTTTTTCTATGCAAGATGCAACCACTGTTACCATTCACAGTTGCTTACACAATGTCTCTATCTCCCTTTCTCTCTAACACTCTGTGCCCAATTTGCCATCAAGAAAAACAGGCTAAGAGAGTCTGATGCAACCGATATCACACAGACTGTAAGTTAAAGAAACGGCTTAGAAGGCTAGAACTTCAGGCTCCAAACCCAGTGCCCTTTGAAGGTCACGGCAGACAATCCCCTCCCCTTTCCATGATTTAAGTTGCCCCTGTCTAGATCGTCTCCTTTTTCTTTACATTGCTTTAAAGGGGCCAGAACTATATACACAAACTTTAGATCCAACGATCACCGTTTTAGCAAAGATATCATGACAAACACTACATGGTGCCCATAAAGTATCCATTGTCATCATTTTCCTTACTAACTAAACCAAATTTTTATTCAGGGTAGCACTGTGTCCAGAATTCTCAACTTGCTTCTCGGCTAGAGCTGGCCGTATGACACAGTTCTGGTATAAGAGATCAATTATAGAGGGCTTATGAGTGGAGCTTCCAGAACACTGCTGTTTTCCTAATTGAAAAGGACAGACTTGGTTGGAAAATGTTTTGTGTCCTTCGTGGGACACAATTATGAGACTGACGATGCAGCAGCCATCTTGTAACCATGAGGTGCGACCATGAAGATGGTAACCACATTATAAGAATGGCACGACTAAAGGAAAGAAAGGGCTTGGTTTTTGAGTCTCCTGGACACCTTGTGAAGTGATAAAAATTAACCTCTTTTGGACCATCCACCCTAGTTGGGTTTTTTTAATATGTAGCCAAATGCTTTCCCAAATGATTCACTTCTGCAAGGAGAATATATTAAAAAATATGGTCTACA
Source organism: Leopardus geoffroyi (assembly GCF_018350155.1). Classification (NCBI taxonomy): domain Eukaryota; kingdom Metazoa; phylum Chordata; class Mammalia; order Carnivora; family Felidae; genus Leopardus; species Leopardus geoffroyi. The sequence continues at coordinate 14,725,840 of NC_059331.1, read as the reverse complement.
CACCCAAAAGTTTTGTCTCTAGGAAAGATAAAATTACAACTAATTCAGCTTTTTCAGTCCAACCAGGTTGCAGGAAACATATAGTCCACAGAGGTGAATTTGCTTTCTCTGTGAGATACAGTTACTGAAAACTCGGGGTTTTTGTTTGTTTTTCACCAAAGCAAGTTAAATGAACACACTATTTAGAAATATATATTGGGGCACCTGGGTGGCTCAGTCGGTTAAGTGTCCGACTTAGGCTCAGGCCATGATCTCGTGGTTCGTGAGTTCAAGCCCCACAAGGGGCTCTGTGCTGACAGCTCAGAGCCTGGATTTTGCTTCAGATTCTGTGTCTCCTTCTCTTTCTGCCCCTCCCCCGCTCACACTCTGTCTCTATCTCTCGAAAATAAATAAACATTGAAAAAAAATTTTTAAGAAATATATATTAATAGAAATATATGTTAATATATATACATACACATATACATACATACATATCCACATATGTAAATTTCATCGAAGTGAGACACCCTTGCTAGTAATTCAGGTCTCCTTCTCAAGAGGACAACACAGTCAGTGCTAGATTTTTGAGACACTAAGCATGAAAAGATATGGTGAGACACCCCCAACTTCAATACACAATTAAAAAGTAATAACCAGGGGTGCCTGGGTGGCTCAGTCGATTAAGCGTCTGACTCTGGCTCAGGTCATGATCTCGCTTCGAGCCCCACGTCGGGCTCTGTGCTGACAGCTCAGAGCCTAGAGCCTGGAGCCTGTTTCGGATTCTGTGTCTCCCCCTCTCTCTGCCCCTCCCCCGTTCATGCTCTGTCTCTCTCTGTCCCAAAAATAAATAAACGTTGAAAAAAAAAAATTTAAAAAAAAATTTTTTTTTTTTTAAAGTAATAACCATGGTCGGGGGAGGTGGAATTAGAGCAAGACGGTCAAAGAAAGAATTACACATCCACAAAGATCTATGTTACATGAGAAAGTAGTTTTGTTCCCCTCAGCAGGTTATATAAAGAAAACGGAGCACAACGTGGTAAGTTTCTCTCCGAAAAATAAATAGCTGTTAACACACCTTTCTTCCCACATCAGGGGGCATGTAGCACCCGATGCACAATACAATTATTGCTTCTCTCCATTAAGTATAACTGCTGATCACTCAGCTTCCCCCCCCCTCCCCCAACAAAGTTATATGAAATGTACAACACAGATGTGCATGTTGGGTGGTAGCTGGTTACATGAAACACACAGCGCGGCATTTCGCATTGCTTCTCTCATAGAAAGGTTGGGAATCTATGGCTCACAGGCCAGATCTAGCCCACTGTTCATTTTTAAAGTGGTTTTATTCGAACAGGTCAGGCCCGTTCATTTACTTTTTGTCTGTGGATGCTTTTACACTACAAGGGCAGAGTCAAGAAATTGTGACAGAGACCATATGGCTCATAAAACCTAAAACATTCACTATCTGATCCTTACAGAAAAAGTTTGTTGACCACCCCCCCCCCACCCCGTTCTAGTGAAATCCATGCTTTGGTTACTCATCTGCTTTCTCAGGAGACTCCATGACATTTTCACTGCTTAGAAATATATGTTGCCTCCTAAGAGACATCTATTTAATGGTAGCTTAGTTTTCCTTCTTATACAGAGAGGCAACATAAAGCTCGATGTAGAGGGGCACCTGGGTGGCTCAGTCCCTTAAGTGACAGACTTCAGCTCAGGTCATGATCTCACAGTTTGTGGGTTCAAGGCCTGCATCAGGCTCTGTGCTGACAGCTTGGAGCCCGGAGCCTGGAGTCTGCCTTGGATTCTCTGTCTCCCTTGCTTTCTCTGCCCCTCCCCTGCTTGTGCTCTCTCTCTCTCTCTCTCTCTCTCTCTCTCTCTCTCTCAGAAATAAACATTTAAAAACAAACAAACAAACAACAACAAAAAACACCGTGCCTAGTATACTACCATTTGTACTGTTTTTGAGAGAGAGAGAGAGCAAGGGAGGTGGAGAGAGGCAGAGAGAGAGAGAGAGAGAGAGAATCTCAAAGAGGCTCTATGCTCAGCACGGAGCCCAACACGGGGCTCAATTCCATGATCCTGGAATCATGATCTAATCGGAAATCAAGACTCCAATGCTCAATCAACTGAGCCACCCAGGTGCCACTACCATATATAGTTTCATTTTTGTATTTTTTTAATGTTTATTTATTTCTTTTGAGAGAGAGAGAGAGAAGGAGGGAGGGGCAGAGAAAGAGAGAGAGGGAGAGAGAGAATCTCAAGCAGCCTCCCCACTGCCGTGCAGAGCCCAACTCAGGGCTCAGTCTCACAAATCGTGAAATCATGACCTGAGCCGAAATCAAGAGTCAGATGCTTAACCCATTAAGCCACCCAGGAGCTGTACTTTTAAATGGGAGAGGGGTGAAGGAGAAATATATATATCCTATATGCGTGCGTGTACGTGAAATATATATATCCTATATGCATGCGTGTATGTGTGTGCGCGTGTATTTACTTGCATATACGTAAACACCCACAGGGGCTAACTATGAAGGTTAGGGGTCCTGGGCAAAAAGGGAGGTGGTAGGAGGCCCATCATCATGTCTTTTTATATTTTTAGGTTCTTGAAACATGCATATACATTATAACCTCTTCAGAAATTTCAAGAAATTAAATTTATTATTTTTAAAGCTTCAAAGATTAAAATGCATAGTACTATTTGTGCTGACTGAATGAATTTGCCTTCCTTGGACAGGTCCTCCCTGAATTTCAGGGCTCCTGAGAGGTTTGTCCCCAGGCCTGAAGGCAGTTCCCGCCTCCCCATCTCTGGTAGCATTGGAGTCTGATTTGCAGCCCCGAAGGCTAAGCCTTTGTGGCCCTGGGAAGTTTCTACTAAACAGAAAAGGATTTCAATGAAGGGAGGTTTTTTGTTGTTTTTCTTATTTTTAAACAAAATGTATTTCTCTGCAGGCTACATTCTGGCGTTATAGTACTCCTACATCAGAATGGCCAGTTTGAGTCCTCTGCAAAGGGAAGATGGTCTACACTCCAGAGTGTGCTGGTTAATTCCCACCCCTCCCAGAAATAGACATCAATTTCAAGTGAAGTTACTCCAGGCAAAAAAAACAAAAATAATCTCTTTAGGGGTCAATGCATTCCAAAAAAAAAAAAAAAAAAAAAATTCTCCAGCCTGTTAAAATCCAAGTTTTGAGTTGCAATATCTATTCTAGAAGCAGATTTCTTTTCTTTTATACAAACATGTAACACGGGAGCAGGGGAGCCCTGCTACGTGAAGCAATGAATTCCTTCCACCATTTCTCTGTAGAATCATTTTAGTATGACACTGGATCTGATCATTTCTTTCGTGTTCATCCTTCACTCCCTCCATGGCTTCTGGGTGTTGTCAGTCCTGGAACAAAATCTGCTTTGCCCCCTGTTCATATGAAGCAGATGAAAGTGAAGCTACTCCAGGGCCCCTGAGGAAACATATTTTGAAAACATCTGCCCTACACCATGGAGACGATTCAGTGGCAACAGTCCTAAGAGTCGTCAGTAACTGAACACAGAAAGCATGTTTCCATCATGTGTCATTGTCCCCAAATCCTCAAAAGGTGGCGGACCTGAAGCAGCCTCATGTAGGTTGTCTCCACTTATTTCCAGAGCCTTTCTAAACAGATGTCTGACTGCATCATTTGCACTCACTGTGGTGTTCCCTTTTTTTTTTTTTTCATTTTTTTTAATGTTTATTTATTTTTGAGAGAGAGAGAAAGAGAAAGCACGCACGAACAGGGGAGGGACAGAGAGAGAGAGGGAGACACAGATTCCAAAGCAGGTTCCAAGCTCTGAGCTGTCAGCACAGAGCCTGATGTGGGGCTCGAACTCACAGACCGTGAGATCATGACCTGAGCCGAAGTCATGACTCAATCGAGCCACCCAGGGGCTCCCCCACCCCCACATTGTGATGTTTCTAACGATGCCTCAGGCTCGGGCTCCCTCATTTAGAAAGTCTTAGGGCAATGTATTCACTTGAATTGTCCCCCAAACCTTGAGACTTGAGGGGACACTGTGCTGAGGTTAGCAGCACTGACTATGCAGTCTTTGAGAGCAGTAGCTGGAACTAGACTTTATAGCTGCTAAACATGAAACCTACAACCCTGCCTCTTCCCTGCTCACACACACACACACACACACACACACACACACACCCTCCACGCCTCCCCAATAGGCACCCCTCCAAAACAACATATGACCCATTGCGTCAGTATTTGGGATGAGGGAGACTTTTTTTTTTAAATATAATTTATTGTCAAATTGGCTAACATACAGTGTGTACAATGTGCTCTTGGTTTTGGGGGGGGGGGTAGATTCCCGTGATTCATCGCTTACACACAGCACCCAGTGCTCATCCCAACAAGTGCCCTCCTCAATGCCCATCTCCCCTCTTCCCCTCTCCCCCACCCCCTCCATCAACCCTCAGTTTGTTCCCTGTATTTGAGAGTCTCTTAGGGTTTGCCTCCCTCCCGCTCTGTTAGAAACTATTTTTTCCCCTTCGCTTTCCCTCTGGTCTTCTGTTAAGTTCCTCAAGTTCCACGTTATGAGTGAAAACATGTGCCATCTGTCTTTCTCTGACTGACTTATTTCACTCAGCATAATACCCTCCAGTTCCATCCACGTTGCTGCAAATGGCAGGATTTCATTCTTTCTCATGGCGGGATGAGGGAGATTCTTTAAATGCTGTTATGATGTTCAGAGAAAAGCTCACCAGGTTGCTCTAGCTTCCAAATTGCTGAGTTGCAGACAGCATCCAGACTATTTTCAGTACTGAGCGTATACTATGGAATCAGAAGACTGTGCCCATCTTTACAGAGCACACTTCCAAGCTGGGACTTCACCCCCTCCGCAGACCATCCCAACACCTCCTCCACCAGGCAGCCTCTGGAAGTACCATGTGTGACTCAGTCAGAGGACCCCCCCCCCCCCCAGTCATAAACACATTCCTGCACTTCCTTCAATATACGGCGGGGGGGTGGGGGTTGTCTTCTGGTCTGGTGCTGTGCTCTGTGGCACCCCATGCCAATGGGCCACAGGCTCCAGGAGCCCCAGAGAGTGGTGCTGCCCGAGGACCTGCAGGGAGGAAAGCAAACTCACACCCAGGATGCCCATGCCTCTGAAAACTCTCAACTTCCTGTCAAGTGGCCGACTGGCCGGAGTTCTCGGGGATGATGCCTTGCAGGTGGCCCAGTACTGGCGTCTGACAGGCAGGGCGGGCACTCAGTGATGACAGCAGCTAAATCAGCCTTCCCAAGTGGTCAGTCCATGCTGACAAGCTCCATCTCTACGACGGTGGCCACTTTTATTTATTTATTTATTTATTTTGGCCACACTTATTCATGTGTCAGTTGTGCCGGTCCCGGGGTGGCCAACAACCGAGGCTGGCCAACGTCAGCTGTCTTCGTCGGTTAGCCCTTCCATGATGGATGCTGTCTGGCGGGCAATTAACACGATACAGCAATCGGCACAGTCTCCCAGTCACCCATCCACTTCGCATCTCCTCATCCCCAACCTTCCAGGCCCCTCACCGGCCAGCCAGGCCATTCCCCAGTGCTGTAGGTCAATGTGAATTCTAACCCTCGTCCACTGTGCCTTCTCCGCCAGGTGGATGACCGGGCATATCCCCCACCTGAGAATGTTTTCCTCCACCACTGTCATCTTGGGCCCCTGCTGGATGAGGCTCCAGGGAAGTTGCTGTCTGCATTTTTGGCTCCAGAACCCCAGAGGCCTTCATTATGGCCCTTGCTCTGGCAAGTGCCACAAGCTCCATACAGCACCTTGTCCCACTGCCTCCACTGTCGGCCATTCTGGCACGTCAATTCACTTAGCCTGGGTCATAACCTTCTCCATGCTTCTAGGAGCCATCCAGGTATTGAGATCGCACCATCTCCCGGGCACTTGCCAGGGCATTACATCTTGGATTTCAGGAGAGCTCCCCATCTTTGTGGTCTGGCCATGGGTCAAGCATCCTGAGAACTCACTCCCACATGTCTTCTCCCAGTTGGTCATGCAGGTCTTCTGGGGGAGTTATAGCCCGGGGGCTAGTAGAGGAGACAGGTACGGGTTGTTGTTGTTTTTAATTTTTTTAACGTTTATTTATTTTTGAGAGAGAGAGACAGCGTGAGCAGGAGAGGGCAGAGACAGAGGGAGACAGAATCCGAAGCAGGTTCCAGGCTCTGAGGTGTCGGCATAGAGCCCGACGTGGGGCTCAAACTCACAAGCCGTGAGCTCATGACCCCAGCCGAAGTCAGATGCTTAACCGACTGAGCCACTCAGGCGCCCCCAAGGTACAGGTCTTAAGGAAAGTGACCTTGTCTTGTAGAGACAGCTGTTTGCATGGTCTCCAAGCAAGGTGATAACAAACGCTGCTTTTCTTTTTTCCTTTTTTCTTCTTTTCTTTTTTTTTTTTTTAGTATCCACTGAATTTACTCAGCATAACCACAGAAGTATTGGCTTCATGCAGTCGCACACCAACAAAAACACAGATATAGTACTATTATCCACATTTTGTCCAAGTGTATTTCTTTTGAGGCTCATTTATATATTCTCATATGCCACAGACCGTCACTTAAATAATGGATATTTTTAATGCTAATTGCTTTCTTGACTTACTCAATATCTTCTGCAGATATCTTCATGATTCCCATACACAGAAAATGCTGATTTCCTTCCGCCATGATTGCAACGATCGTACGTACTGCAACAGGGTAAAGCTTGGCTCCGGGAGACGTTAAGCCTGGACACATAATGCTTGCTCGACTGAGTACAAATGTGATGGCTCCTTTATCAACTTGCTGGGGCACCAGGATAAAAGGATATTTGTGGAGTAACCTCAGGGTTGGATAAAAAGGTCCTTCCCTTTGTCTAAAAAATAGTAAGTTTTACTGCAAGGATTTCTCTAAATCCATTTACTGCAAGGATTTCTCTAGGTTCATGGCACCGCACTATTCTGACAGGATCTTTCTTAGGCATTATATGATTAAGCCATGGTTCTCTACCTGGAAATTGTTCTATCGACTGGGGGCGCCTGGGTGGCGCAGTCGGTTGGGCGTCCGACTTCAGCCAGGTCACGATCTCGCGGTCTGTGAGTTCGAGCCCCTTGTCAGACTCTGGGCTGATGGCTCAGAGCCTGGAGCCTGTTTCCGATTCTGTGTCTCCCTCTCTCTCTGCCCCTCCCCCGTTCATGCTCTGTCTCTCTCTGTCCCAAAAAATAAATAAACGTTGAAAAAAAAAATTTTTTTAAATAAAAAAAAATTTTTTAAAAATTGTTCTATCGACTGGTTCTTAATACCCTTAATAACTGAGGTTTTCAACTGGATGCAGTTGGACACATTTTCTTTTTCATCACATTTCTTGAACACGTTCCTAGGTGAAGAGAGCGACGATGGGGAAGAGTCCAGAATGGGAAAAATTGAGTTAGGTAGGGTCGGGCAGATCCCCTTCCTCCGGGGAAAGCCGTCAGTGACAATAGGTGCTGTTGTCGTTATCCGGAAAGGGAGACAGCCAGCCGCACTTTACGGCTCTAACAAATACTGACTACTTCCGCACCTCTGAATTGGGTGGACCTTTTGCTGGCTCGTTTGGGGCTACCAATTTCTTCCCAGAGCCGGTAGCTCAGAGGGCGAGGCTTGAGGAAAAAGAAGGGCTAGATCAATGGTTCTAGTTGTAGGAAGAGAATGGAAAGACAGTGCTTGTTCTTAACAAGGACGGGTGGGCCGTTTCTGCAGGCTCAGAGGAGTCTGGTTGACAGTTACGGGCATCCGGGGTGCCTGGGTGGCTCAGTCGGTTGAGCGTCCGGCTTCGGCTCAGGTCATGATCTCACCGTCTGTGTGAGTTCAAGCCCTGCATCGGGCTCTGTGCTGACAGCTCGGAGCCTGGAGCCTGTTTCGGATTCTGTGTCTCCCCCGCACTCAAGAATAAATTTTAAAAACATTAAAATAAAATTTAATTTAAAAAATAAAATATTTTCGGGGCGCCTGGGTGGCGCAGTCGGTTAAGCGTCCGACTTCAGCCAGGTCACGATCTCACGGTCCGTGAGTTCGAGCCCCGCGTCGGGCTCTGGGCTGATGGCTCAGAGCCTGGAGCCTGTTTCCGATTCTGTGTCTCCCTCTCTCTCTGCCCCTCCCCCGTTCATGCTCTGTCTCTCTCTGTCCCAAAAATAAATAAATAAACGTTGAAAAAAAAAATTAAAAAAAAAAAAATAAAAGCTTTTGGCTAAAAAAAAAAAAAATAAATAAAATATTTTCTCACCAATAGATATCTCAGGGACTGAGAAGGGTTTTTGTTTAATTATTTATTTCTTTTGTTTTGTTTAATTTTTCTAGTGTTTATTTTTTTAATTTAATTTTTATTTATTTTTGAGAGAGCGAGAGCATGAGTGGGGGGAGGGCACAGAAAGAAGGAGGCGCAAAATCCAAAGCAGGTTCCAGGCTCTGAGCTGTCAACACAGAGCCGATGCAGGGCTTGAACTCATGAACTGTGAGATCATGACCTGAGCCAAAGTCGGACGCTTAACCAACTGAGCCACCCAGGCACCCTTAATTTTTTTAATGTTTATTTTGAGAGAGAGAAAGAGAGGGAGAGAGCACAAGCAGGGGAGGGGCAGAGAGAGAGAAGGAGAGAGAGAATCCCAAGCAGGCTGTGTGCTATCAGCCCAGAGCCCCACATGGGGCTCGATCTCACAAACTGCGAGATCATGACCTGAGCCAAAATCAAGAGTTAGTCGCTCAACTGACTGAGTCACCCAGGTGCCCCTCTATAAAATCTTTTGGTAGACTGATTTAGTTTGTGGCATCCCTGGCAAGAAGCCTAGGAAAACTAAAGGAATCAGAAAAGCCCAGAATTTTGGAGATCTTTGAGGGTAACCCATGCTTATGATGTAAGTGGAGAGAATTGCATGGAGGGCATCAACTAGGTCTGCTCCCACCACTCCTCTAGGTCCCCTGCTACTTGGTAAAGAGTGAATGAGGGTTTCCCAGGTGTCCAAGCAAAGCAGGAGCCCAGAAAGCCAGGGGCCAGCCCTCGTAGCCAACTACCTCTCTTCTTTGGCACATCACAGAGGCCCCAACCCACCGAAACATTATTTCTTTGCTTACATTAGTAGGAACAAATGTCATAACTTCTCCAAAGGAAAGAAAGTATGTGTGGTGAAAGAGAATTGTCATCTACCAAATAGGGACACACATCTCAAAGCGACATAGAGAGACATAGAAATACACAGATCGGCCCCAGTTTTAGACTATAATGAATGTAAAATTAAGGAACATACAATTTTTAGAGAGCATGAATGAGCAAGGGGCAGAGAGAGAAAGAGAGGGAGAGAATCCAATGAGGTTCAGAGAGAGAGGGAGAGAGAGCTCAGAGCTGGGAGCGGGGCTCGAGCTCACCCAATGTGGGGCTCGAACTCATGAACCATGAGATCATGACCTGAGCTGAGGTTGGATGCTTACCCGACTGAGCCACCCAGGCGCCCCATGGGAAAATATAAATTAATGTCAAGACTCTTTAGCCCTTATCTTTTAGGCTTTTTAAAAAAAATATTTCACTTATTCTTGAGAGAGAGCATGAGCAGGGAAGGGGCAGAGAGAGAGAGGGGGACAGAGGATCCAAAGCGGGCTTTACACTGACAGCAGTGAGTAGGATGTGGGGCTCAAACTCCGGAACCATGAGATCATGACCTGAGCCAAAGTTGGAGGCTCAACTGACTGAACTGCCCAGGCTCCCCCCATCCTTAGCTTTTATTCTTACAAGTGTCTGCAATAAACAGTTTACCAGTCAATCTTAGTCTATTTGGAACTAAAACCATAACATTGGCTTTTAATTTAAATACTGCAGTTTTCTACCTTGCCAAAACAGTAACTTTTAAACCTGTCTTTAAATCACCCAATGGCTTTTTAAAAGTTTATTTATGTATTTATTTGGAGAGAGAGAGGGAGGGAGAAAGAAAGAGCAGGGGAGTGGCAGAGAGAGAGGGAGAGAAAGAGAATCCCAGGCAGGCTCCATACTATCAGCATGGAGCCCAACTCGGGGCTAGAACTCACAAACCGTGAGATGACCTGAGCCGAAACCAAGAGTCAGATACTTAACCGACTGAGCCATCCAGACAGCCCTCATCCAATGGCTTTTTACCCAAAGCAGACATTTGTCTGCATCTTGAGAGACACTCTCAGAATATTCCCCAGAGGACAGGGAGGAGTTTGGGGGAACATAGCCCTTCCCCTGTTGCCAAGCAGTGAGGGTGTTTATTGCCAAATGTTGACATTGAGAGAGCTTAGAGGCTGGTCCAGCTCATCTGGATGCAGAAATAATTTGTAGACCATCAAAATTCTCTGGCAGGTGCAGGCCCCACTTGAAAACAGTCCTAAATGCCAGTAGACCCAGGCAATTCCCCTGCCCCACTGCTCCCACCTACCAGAAACATAGGCCCACAGGACGCCAGAAGGGGACTGGACCCTCCAGGCCACTTGTCGCCTCCCACCCTTCCCGACTCCTAGGCAGACAAGTCAAGCCACGTGCATCGGTTCAAGTACCCCAGTCACCTGGAACTCGGCCCAGAAGTTGTGGTCTGTGTGCAGCCAGACATCAGAATTATTTTAAGCTCTCCAAGTGATTCTAAGGGGCAGCACGGTTTGAGAACCACTTCTCCATGCCAGAGCTTAGCCAACGTTCATGCCAATCTGATTTTAGCAGGTAAAGGGGCTGAAGAAGACAAGCACATAGAGCTATGGAGTGTGGAGGGCACTTTACTCCTGGGTGCAAGGTCATGTGCAGGCTGTGTGACGGTGGGCAAGTCACCTGGCCTCTCTGGGCTGAGTCTCCTCGTGTCTAAAGTTGAATGGGTGCATTCACTGTCAGAGATCTGCTCCACTGCCAAGTTCTGGGCTTTTACCCTAAGGCCTGAAGGCCTCAGGTGATTGCTGTTACCTGCTCCAAGTCGCTCCCTCCAAAGCAGGGTTCAGCTGGCTTGTCCTCGAGGCCATTTGAAAACTCTCTGCTCTTTTCTGGGGGTACAACCCTGGGGTTAATGTGGCAGAAGAGTCTCAGAAGTCCAAGTGGACTTTAGAACAAGAAGGGCGTGGACTGGAGAAAATTGCCTATGGGAAGAGAGGTCAGTAACGATATCAGAGACGCCACTAGATGGGCTCAATCAATGAGTGGGATTTGGGAGAAAAGATAAGACTGAGATTTCTGAGGGGAGTGACAGACTGAGTTGATAGAGCCCTTGTCCCTGGGATGTCTCTCTCTTCAACTCATCTGTAGTTCTACTTCTATTCATAAAACATCTTGTGATATGCATGTCAATAGGGCCTTTCTCTTTCTCCCAAATTAAAAACTTGTTTCCAGTAGATAGAAAGGTGTCTCCACTTGGACTGAGACTTCTAAATGCATCTGAAAGTTGCCCGAGGCTCTGAGCTGCGGTCATCACCCCATGTCTCTGTGATCATTGCCCCGGGTCAGGGACCAATAGGAAAATCAGTTCCTTTCCAACATTTGTACTAACGTGTCCCAGTCTCCAAGAAGGCTATGCCTGCAAAGAGGGAACATGAGAGGTTACAATTCTCTAACTAGACCATGGCCTTGATATAGAAGTAACTGACTCCTGGGGCGCCTTTGTGGCTCTGTCAGTTGAGCATCTGACTCTCGATTTCGGCTCTGATCATGATCTCACGGTTAGTGAGATCAAGCCCCGGCTCAGGCTCTGTGCAGATAGGGAGGAACCTGCTTGGGATTCCGTCTCTCCCATGCTCTCTCCTTCTCTCTCAAAATAAATAAGTTAACTTTCGGGGCGCCTGGGTGGCTCAGTCGGTTAAGTGTCCGACTTCAGCTCAGGTCATGATCTTGCAGTCCGTGAGTTCGAGCCCCGCGTCAGGCTCTGGGCTGATGGCTCAGAGCCTGGAGCCTGCTTCCGATTCTGTGTCTCCCTCTCTCTCTGCCCCTCCCCCGTTCATGCTCTGTCTCTCTCTGTCTCAAAAATAAAAATAAAACGTTAAAAAATTTTTTGTTTAAATAAATAAGTAAACTTAAAAAAAAAAAAAGCGACTGACTCCTTAACTACATCTGTGACTGAAGTGAGCCAGGCTACGTTTTGGACACAGGTGGGAAAGACGAGCAAAAGCAGATGCTCAAGGTCTAGTTGGGGAGGCAGGTGTGTCAGCAGGTGAGTTCAGTCAGTCCAGGGTCGCAGCACTGACATGAAGTCTGTGCGGAATTGAGGGAACAGGAGAAAGAGAAGCACGTCGTAGGATTGGGCTTGAAGGGACAGCAAAGAGTCAGTTTCGCCTTTTTTTTCCCCTCTAATTTTAATTCTGTTTCCTTAGAATACAATTGAACTTTTGGTAAAACTCTAAAAAACAGAAACAAAATACTTCTTTTTATCCTTGTTCCAAACCACCCATTGTTGCCCCCTTGTAAATAATCTTTGTCCTGAAACCGGAAGTGATCTATAGAATGTATTGTTTCCTCAACTTCGGAAGTGCATTAAAGAGGAATATAGTAGGCAGAGCAAAATTTAGAAAACTGTGGCCACTGTTGAAGGAATGGCGAGACCGGAATTCGTTGCAAGGCTTCGGCTACTCCACGAGCAGAAAATTGGGATGAAGTTATAGGAAGTTTTATATGAAGTTATAATAACAACGAAAGCTGGGAGGTCCCAGGGAATATTGGAGGGAAAGAGAGCTCATCCTACAGGAAGGGCCAGGCTAGGACTGTCCTTCCGTACAGCAGTCCCGGGAGCCTCTGGCGTGTGAAGTTACACCCTTCTGTCCTCATATCTGTAATGGTTGCCTGATCTGTGCTGAGATGATACAGGCCACACCTGCTGGCCCTGAGTTCCACATAAAGCCTGTTTGGTCATTCAGAATGCTGGACATTGCATCAAGATTCTCTGACATTTTAAAGAATAATGTCCCTGTCGCTTCGATTTGTTGGTTTCTTACTTTGTAAGAAGGCATTTCAACTAATAGCTTATTTAATCACTTACCACTCCCGAAAGGTTATTAAACCATTTCACACTCGAGAATTATGAGGTTCCTAATGAAAGCAAGGAATGGCACTGGGAAGGATGATATCAGGATTTCTTTATTTAAAAAAAATTTTTTTTAATTAATTAATTAATTTTTTTTTTTGAGAGACATAGAGACACAGAGCACAAGTTGGGGAGGGGCAGAGAGAGAAGGAGACTCAGAATCCGAAGCAGGCTCCAGGATCTGAGCTGTCAGCACAGAGCCTGACACGGGGCTTGAACTCACAAACTGTGAGATCATGACCTGAGCCGAAGTCAGACGCTCAACTGACTGAGCCACCAAGGTGCCCCGAGGATTTCTTTTCATAATTATCTGAAAAGGTTGTCATCACGTGCCTTAGTAACAGTACAATCCTACCCAGTGATCCCATTATCCCTGGTCCTTGGCCATCTCGGCCCGTGTTACCAGGTGGTAACCCACAACCTGTGCTCATAAGAACAGAAAGAAATCAACTATGAGCTGTCACCAGATGGCAGGCCCTGCTGCAGTCACAGGATGGGCCCAAATCCAGAGCAGATCCTAGCAGATGCTGATCAAAGAAATACTATCATACAAGCCTGAAGGAACACCTTGCCCTTTGAGCATTAAGAAATCTGAAAGCAAGCATGAACATAAACGAATACAATTTTAAATTTTGTATTTTTTATGGTGAATACTCATCATCTTCCCCAACGGCCTCTGAAGCCAATAGGCCTGATTAATTTTTTTAATGTTTGCTTATTTATTTTGAGAGAGAGAGAGAGAGAAAACAAGTGGGGAAGGGGCAGAGAAAGGGGGAACAGAGGATCCAAAGCAGGTTCTGTGCTAACAGTACAGGGGGCTCCAACTCATGAATCGCGAGATCATGATCTGAGCCCAAGTCAGATGCTCAACCAACTGAGCCATCCAGGCACCCCAGTCCTGATTATTATTAAAAAATCACAAAGTTCTGGGGGCGCCCGAGTGGCTCTCTGTTGGTTAAGTGTCAGACTCCTTTTTTCTTTTTTTAATAACTATTTATTTTTGAGAGAGAGAGAGAGACAGAGTGCGAACAGGGGAGGGGCAGAGAGAGAGGGAGACACAGCATCTGAAGCAGGGTCCACGCAGGGCTCAAACCCATGAACTGTGAGATCATGACCTGAGCAGAAGTCAGACGCTTAACCGACTGAGCCACCCAGGTGCCCCTAGCGTCAGACTCTGGATTTTGGCTCAGGTCAAGATGTCATGGTTGGTGAGATCCCTGCTTGGGATTCTCTCTTTCTCCCTCCCCTAACAAACAAACAAACAAACAGACAGACAAACAAATAAATCATTTTTTTAATCATAAAGTTGGATCAATGTTCTCCTTTTCAAAAACCATGTTCATATTCTCTCTGTGAAACAGAGCTATCTGCAAAGTCTTGAACCACAACATAACTTTGGCTAAGCAAAGCAGCATCTGAAAAGATATTTATTTTTTTTAATTTTTAAGTAATCTCTACACACAACCCCAAGATCAACAGTCGTGTGCTCCACGGACTGAGCCAGCCAGACATCCCCAGAAAGATAATTCTTAAACGGGAAGAGTTGGGAATGTTTACATTTATTTTTTATTTACCCATGATAAGCAGTATTTCTGCCATTCTAATGAAGCTTAAACCTTAGACTTAATCTATAAAAATTAGGAGATTCAGATTAAATTCCTGATGCCCTATTGTAAATTCAATAAAGGTTAACATAAAACGATGCACAAAACAAACTTCAGTTGTTCCTGCCCTTATTTTTGGAAGATCATTTGAGATTAAAAGAACAAAACAAAATCCCACAGTGCATAAGAACAGTGTCACCCTTCTTTAATAACACTATTTTCAAAGTCTCTGTTAACTGAAACACTACAGAATAACCCACCAGATCTTTAAAAATCCGAAATCTGTTTTTATTTTATTTTTTTAAGTAATCTCTACCTCCAACATGGGGCTCAAACCCACAACCCTGAGATCAAGGGTTGCACTCCCCGCTGTCTGAGCCAGCCAGGCATCCCCTCCAAGCTTCTTATTGAAGGGAGTCAACGTTCTAAACTAGTATAGGTGAAAAATTAAGTTGTGTTTAAAAAAGGAAAACCCTCAAGACTTAAACCTTAGACATAGTGAAGGTTAAGAATGCGTGCTTGTGGCGGTGCCTGGGTGGCTCAATCAGTTGAGTGTCCAACTCTTGATCTCGGCACAGGTAGTGATCCCAGGGTTGCGGGATTGAGCCCTGCCTCGGGCTCTGTGTTGAGTGTGGAGCCTGCTTAAGACTCTCTCTCTCTCTCCATCTGCCCCTCTCCCCTCCTCCCATACTCTCTCTAAAATTAAGGGGCGCCTGGGTGGCTCAGTCAGTTAAGCGTCCGACTTTGGCTCAGGTCATGATCTCGCGGTTCCAGCCCCGTGTCAAGCTCTGTGCTGACAGCTCAGAGCCTGGAGCCTGTTTCAGATTCTTTGTCTCCCTCTTTCTCTGACCTCCCCTGTTCATGCTCCCTCTCTGTCTCAAAAATAAATAAATGTTAATAAAAATAAAAATTAAAAAATTAAATTAAAAAGAAGAAGGGGGAGGAAGAGGAGGAGGGGAAGAGGAGGAGGAGGAAGGAGAGGAGGAGAAGGAGGTAAATAGGTAAATAGGATTCTGTTCAATATATATTCTTTTCAATATGGGATTTGAGTTTCCTGATATTTAAAAAAATTTTTTAAACGTTTATTTATTTTTGAGACAGAGAGAGACAGAGCATGAACGGGGGAGGGTCAGAGAGAGAGAGGGAGACACAGAATCCGGAAACAGGCTCCAGGCTCTGAGCTGTCAGCACAGAACCCGACGCAGGGCTTGAACTCACCAACCACGAGATCATGACCTGAGCCGAAGTCGGACGCTTAACCGACTGAGCCACCCAGGAGCCCCGAGTTTCCTGACATTTAAACATAATGTGCATATTTCATTTATATAGTACTTCCCCGAAAGAAAAAAAAAAGCACCACTTTATACAATACGTGGCCTATTGCTAATGCCCAGTGATTCACAGACTGTTGAAGCTGAACAAATCTTAGGATTTGAATTCAAAGATGGTCACCTTTTTTTTCCCACACCCCATTTCAAAATGCAATATTCTGCGGAACTCCAATATTTAAAATAGATCATAGTTTGTTCCATAGACTATCGCTCTTTTATTAAGTGATATAACTGCACAAAATATCTGGGGGAACAGGACAAGAAAACGAGCAGTTTGTTTTCAACAAATATATTTAAGCTCTCCTTTTTCTTTTCATAAGGACAAGTACTTGGCAATAGAATTTTTCAGCAACAAAGTTACTTTTTTTAGTTTATTTATTTATTTTGGGGAGGGGAGGGACAGAGAGAGAGGGAGAGAGAAAATCCCAGGCAGGCTCTGCACTGTCAGCACGGAGCCCAACGTGGGGCTGGAACCCACCACCTGTGAGATCATGACCTGACCTGAAATCCAGAGTCTGGTACTTAACCGACTGAGCCACCCAGGTGCCCCAATAAATTAAAAAAAAAAAAAAAAAAAAAAGCCTGTCAGTGTCCACTGTATTAGCAAAGTATATTTCAAGATAAATGAGGGGCACCTGGGTGGCTCAGTCGGTTAGGTGTCTGACTTCAGCTCAGGTCATGATCTCAGGGTTCGTGGGTTCGAGCCCCGCCTCAGGCTCTGTGCTGACAGCTCAGAGCCTGGAGCCTGCTTCTGATTCTGTGTCTCCTTCTCTCTGCTCCTCCCCAACTAGTACTCTGTCTCTGTCTCTCAAAAAATAGAAAATGATTAAAAAAATTAAAATCACAAAATAGATGAAAAGGATAAGGTCAATGAGACCAAAGATGGAATGCCCAGTTTGTAAGCGGCCCCAGGTGTATGAGAATGAAAGAAGCTACAAGTAACTAGGATTCTTCACAGCTCCATTGGAGAAGACAGATGTGACAACTACAAGTAGGTAGCTATTGTATTTTTTATTGTACATAGTGACTTATGTAGTGAGGGTGGGATCCCTAAAAACACTGCAAGACACAGAAACAACCAAATGGCTCCTACGAAACAATTACTGCAGCGCATTGGAACGGGAATGGAGTAAGCAAAATGTCAGACCCACAAAATCTAAGCAGAAGACCCTGAACCTCAAGGAGCACCCAACGTCCAGCACGTCCTGGGAGTTGTGGGCCTTCAGCCCAGCAAGCAGCCTCAGTCTCCTCTTGGGGAAGAGAGGCCCCGCCTTCCGCCCCGCCCCCCGGAGTACTAATGGCTGTCCCGCCTCGCTCAAGGGAGCGTCGGTCTCCCGAGAGCCCCGCCCCCCAGAGACCCAGCGCAGCCCAGCGGGCCCGGGACAGCCTGACTCGAGATGTGATCGTGATAGAGCATCTTCACGAATTTCCGATGGCGCGATTTGTTGTGGCCAAAGCTGGATTTCTCGCAGGCCAGCAAGTGCCACACCTCCGGAAGCCTGAGGCGAGCTGGCCAGGGGTACAACCTGGCCTCCAGGAACCCAGCGCGTCCCGCCCTTCCCGCTGCCTCGCTCCGCCCCCATTCGCCACGCCCCCATTCGCCACGCCCCTCGGACATGCGCAGTGCCGCCGGTAGGGGTGGGGCTAGCGGCTCGCTCAGGCCTGGCGGTTGGCGAGGCGGTTTAGAACACATGCGGAAGCTCCTAAGCCGGTATTTGAAACGGAAACTCATCGGTTAAAATAGAAATATCGGTACCTGGAAACCTGGAACTTGTCTTTTCGAAGCCACGGTTCCCGTCATCACCTCTGCCTCTCCGGGTTCCCATAATCGTCCTTATGGACCGCTGGTCGTGTGGTTGCCTGCAGAACGCCTCCTGGACCCCCGGCTGGTTGAACTCCCAATACCTTGTCAGGCCTCTTAGAGGGACTGTCCAGTGCAGTACTGTGAAAAGAGCCATCACAGTGGAGACACCCATTGCTGCACACACATAGGCACCTCCGGCGCGCAGGTCAGTGACCTCCTAACCCCCTTGGGGGACCACGCCCAAGCCACTTCCCTGACTCCCAGGTGGGAGTCCCAAGTGGCTGATTATTTTATTTCGGACCTCTTGGCCTAATTCACACCGGCCAGCTGGACCAGAAGCTCCCATTCATCCTTCCCAAAATGTCAGGGAGGTTTGTGGAGGGGCTCCTTTGGAACCCCTTATAAATATCTTTTTTTTTTTTTTTTAAGTTTATATACGTATTTTGAAAGAGAGCGGGCACGAGCAAGGGAGGGGCAGAGAGAGAGAGAATCCCAAGCAGGCTCCGGGCACTCAGCGCAGAACTAGACGCAAACCTGAGATCGTGACCTGAGCTGAAATCCAGAGCCCCACACCTGAGGGACTGAGCCACCCAGGCACCCCTCTTTTTTTTTTTTTTTTTTTTTTAATATTTATTTGAGAGACAGCACACGTAGCAGAGGGGCGGGAGGCGGGGGGAGAGAATCCTAAGCAGGCTCCATGCTGTCAGTGCAAAGCTGCAGATTCCTGCTCAATCTCAGGAATCGTGAGATCAGGACCTGAGCCCAAATCAAGAGTCAGTGACTTAACGGACTGAGACACCCAGGGACCCCTAAATATCCCTTTTTAAATATCCTTTCAGAATACAGAATAATTAAAAAAATCTGTCGCTGTTGGGAGTTGTAGTGATAATTTTCTTATGTCATTTTTCTATTTAGTTTTTCTGGTTAACTCCAATTACGAGGTCACGACACACATCTCCAGCTAATTTATGCACAGCTCCAATTCTGTGCAGGGAGGATGCAAAACGGCAAACTATCCATGGTAGGACTTTCTGGAGCATCAATACTACAAGATTTGGAAGAAATGAAGTCATTTCCAAGGTAAGTAATTGAAAACTTAAAACTAAGACAAGGCTGGGAAGTCCTATGCCATTAGCGATGGTTCATAATCTATGCCTGAAATGTCAGACTTATCTCTAAGAAGAGACCCTAAGGATAACTTATTTCCCATTAGTTTAAACAGAAAAAATTAGGGGCGCCTGGGTGGCTCAGTCAGTTAAGCGGCCGACTTCAGCTTAGGTCAGGATCTCGCGGTCCATGAGTTTGAGCCCCGCGTCGGGCTCTGGGCTGATGGCTCAGAGCCTGGAGCCTGCTTCCGATTCTGTGTCTCCCTCTCTCTCTGCCCCTCCCCCATTCATGCTGTCTCTCTCTGTCTCAAAAATAAATAAAACGTTAAAAAAAAAATTAAAAAAAAAAAAAAAGAAAAGAAAAAATTATAAGGCATAGCAAGTCCCATCAAAAAACCCGACCAATTTTGTGGCATCTGGCTGCCTCAGTCGCTAGAACCCCTCGATCTCGGGCTCAGGAGTTAGAGCCCCACGTTGGGAGTAGAGTTTACTTAAAAATCAATAAAAAAAATAGTCATTGGCATACAGGTGCTTTGTGTGCACTAGCAGTGGCTACTTGTAGATCAATAACATCAGATGTTGTACATCTTGCCAACACTCCAAAGTGTGATTGGCCTGCAGGTTGTATTTGGAAGCAACGTGGAACTTTTTCTCAAGCCGTTTAAAATGTATTTTTTGGGGCGGGGGGGGCGCCTGGGTGGCTCAGTCGGTTGAACGTCCGACTTCAGCTCAGGTCATGATCTCACGGTTTATGAGTTCGAGCCCCACGTCGGGCTCTGTGCTGACAGCTCAGGGCCTGGAGGCTGCTTCGGATTCTGCGTCTCCCTCTCTCTCTGCCCCTCCCCTGCTCACACTCTGTCTCTCTCTCAAAAATAAAGATTTAAAAAAATTTAATAAAATGTATTTTTTTAAAGACTCAGTATAAACTTTACATACATATCAGCTAAAAATGTTGAGAGGGAAATAACTTCTATGCTATGTATTGAAAATGAAAACATTCTTCCAGGAAAACATTAATTGGGGGATATATTCTGTGGGTATGCCTGTATTATGAACTAGATGGCAAAAATCCCATTTATTTTATTTTTTAAATATATTTTTTAAAGTTTATTTATTTTGAGAGAGAGAGCGCATGCAAGTGGGGGAGGGGGATAGAGGATCTGAAGAGTGCTCTGTGCTGAAAGCAGAGAGCCCGATGTGGGACTCAAACCCGTGAACCGTGAAATCGTGACCTGAACTGAAGTCAGATGCTTAACCGACTAAGCCACCCAGGTGCCCCCAAAGCCCATCGATTTTAAAGACTTTAAAGATTAAAGCTATAACTTCAAGTAAACTTGGCGCTGAGAAGTCCTTTCAGCTTATGACCCCAGAGTTCTGCAGTCCTGTGTCAGTAATGATCCCTTGCCAACATCAGCATACAAAGGTGCCCTAATGTTGTGCATTAACACAGACCTCCTTTGACCCCAGAGTCCTCTCCTTTTCCCATTTTCCTCTGCTCCATTCAAGCTACCCCTCCTCTCCTCTCCTGAACCCATTCCATTCCAGCTTTCCTCCACACCACTTTGCTTTCATGGTGTCACCAATGTTTTCCATTTTGCTAAATTCAAGATTCAGTTTTTGTTCTCTCAGTCTTCTAGCTGCATTTGAAACACGATTGAGCACTTCTTTCCTCTGGATTCTCAAGCCCCCCCCTCCCCCGCCCCCGATTCCCTCCCATCTTACTCTATCTTCCTTTTATTCCTCCTCCTCCTCCTTCAGATCTCTGGGACCCTCAGCCCCCTTCTCTTTCTTGTGGGCCCTCTCTTCTCGGAGCAAACCTACAGAGGCTCCCAGCTTTGAATACCATCTATCTGCTGAGAACCCCTAGGCCTGGGTCTTCTTTTCTGAGGGGAGCACTCAGGAGCCATCACTGACACTCTTTCCCTTCCCACCCCACCACATGCAGTCCTCCAACAAGTCCTCTTGACATGCATCCTGATTGCAGCCTCTTCTCATTGCATCCTTTCTACAACCAGTTTCAGCCACTGTCCTCTCTTACTGATCTTCTGCAAACACTGTCTTCCAAACTAGCTTCCTGCTTCCCTCTATACTCTCCTGCAGTCCATTCTCCAGTCAGCATCCACAGTGCTCCATAAAAAAACATGAAGGGGCGCCTGGGTGGCTCAGTCAGTTAAGCGTCCGACTTCGGCTCAGGTCATGATCTCGTGGTTCGTGAGTTCGAGCCCCGCGTCGGGCTCTGTGCTGACAGGTCAGAGCCTGGAGCCTGCTTTGGATTCTGTGTCTCCCTCTCTCTGCTCTGCCCCTGCTCATGCTCTCTCTCTCTCTCTCCCTCTCTCTCTCTCTCAGAAATAAAGAAACATTAAAAAAAAATTTTTTTTTTAAACGTGAAAAACAGGGGTGCCTGGGTGGCTCAGTCGGTTAAGTAGCTGACTCTTGATTTTGGTTCAGGTCATGATCTCATGGTTTGTTGAATTGAGACCACCCTCATCAAGCTGTGTGCTGACAGCATGGAGCCTGCTTGGGATTCTCTCTCTCCCTCCCTCTCTGCCTCTCCCATGTGCAAGCTTGCTCTTTCTCTCTCTCTCTCTCTCTCAAAATTAAATAAACAAACTTAAAAAAAAAAAAGACAACCATGATATATGTTAACCCCAACCCCCACCCCCCACAGACACCCCACTCCCCCTCCACTCCCTCCTATCCCCATTTAACCCTCTCACTGGCTTCTCACTGCAATAAAATAAAAGCTTAGGTAACCAGATAACCTGACCCCTGCCTACCTTTTTGACCTCATCTCCTCTCCTTGCTTGTTCATACTACTGTGTGTCAGATTTTCTGGTATCTAGAGCTGAAAGCAATCTTAACTGAGAAACAGTAAATCATAGAATCTATTGAGCATGGGAGGCTTGGAAAGAAATGTCTTAAGAGAGAATGAAGGGCCCAAAATGGTTTTAAAAAAACACAAAAGCATACAAAACAATGAAAACATAACTGATCTGTATGTATATACCCAAAAGAATGTCTCAACAAAGTGAATGTTTAGAAACCAAGCCAGCGTCAAAGAAATGGAAATACCTTTGATTATATTTTAAAAACAAAAAAAAATATATTTAGTAAATATAAAAGGACAAATATTGAACACATTATATTTCTGGCCCATAATGCAGTACAATTAGAAGTAACAGAAATAGGGAATTTATTTTATTTATTTATTTATTTTTTTAATTTTTTTTTTTTCAACGTTTATTTATTTTTGGGACAGAGAGAGACAGAGCATGAACGGGGGAGGGGCAGAGAGAGAGGGAGACACAGAATCGGAAACAGGCTCCAGGCTCTGAGCCATCAGCCCAGAGCCTGATGCGGGGCTCGAACTCACGGACCGCGAGATCGTGACCTGGCTGAAGTCGGACGCTTAACCGACTGCGCCACCCAGGCGCCCCAGAAATAGGGAATTTAAAGATGCTCAGCTTGGAGCTCCTGGGTGGCTCAGTTGGTTGAGCATCTGACCCTTGGTGTCGGCTCAGGTCATGTTCTCACAGTACATGGGATTGAGCACTGCATTGGACTCCCCCACTGACAGCATGGAGCCTGCTTGGGGTTCTCCCTCTCCGCCCCCCCCCCCCACCGCTCCTCCACCACTCATGCACATGTTCTCAAATAAATACACATTAAAAAAAAAAATTAAAATGCTCAATTCTTTGAAGATGTTAAGATATTCTTTTAAATAAATTAATGCCTCGGTCAGGGTGCGAATCCCAAACACAACTGCAGTGCCTATAAATATATGTGCTTGTAAATACACCATACCCAGCTATATGCAGGGTGATAAGAGAGCTCTCTGACTCAGAAGCTTCTGTTGTAACCAGGTCATGTTAAGCTCTGCCACAGAGTCCTTTAACATCATCTTATTACAAAAGGGAGCAACAGTGAAGGCAGTACTAGGAACTATAACTATTACAGATGCCTAATAAGTAGGACTGTGTTCTACTGGGCCTGACCTTGACCTCAGGATCCTTTCCAGCCAGGGCTCCAGGCCACACCACTAACGGATCTGTGTTACATACAAGGTCAAAACTGCCCTCCCAACAGCAGGCAGCCTGGAAACCGGCACGTGCAGCTGCAGTAGAAAAAAAATGATGGTCCTCACGTGAGGACTCAGGATCCCAAAAGTTCTGGTCAGGCCTCAGCTTCAAATCTGCCTCACCCACAAAACACTCCCGACCCTCACCTTGGCTATACATAGCAGTCTCTTCTGAAATTTCCCTGCAATTCCTTTTTTCGTAACTCCCTTGCAGGCAAAAGAGGAGAAACACTACTTGGGGAGCACTGTTATGTGCCAGGACTATGATCATGAAGAAGGCGGAGGCCACAGTATTGCACCTCAACCCCGGGGACCTGCCAAAGAAGAACTGCCACCAAATTTTCAATCGAGGACCCTTCCAGAACTCTTCAGTGACCTCACTGAGCGGTGTGCCTCTGGAAAAAACTCTACACTCACCCTAAATGAGATGTCTCTTCCCCATGCCTGGGAGGATAGGGGATAGATCCTCTAGGGGCAGATCCCTGGGCACAGATGTGACCCAGCAGCTCTGGAGCGAGTGGGTGTACTCAGGCGAGTTCTAGTTAATTTGTACATGAATAAAAAGCACTGGGATAGGGAAAAGGGCTCTTGAGTCCAGTAAGTGAATTTTATTTATTTATTTATTTATTTATTTATTTATTTAAATTATTTTTTTATTTATTTTGTTTTTTAATTTTTTTTTTCAACGTTTATTTTTGGGACAGAGAGAGACAGAGCATGAACGGGGGAGGGGCAGAGAGAGAGGGAGACACAGAATCGGAAACAGGCTCCAGGCTCTGAGCCATCAGCTCAGAGCCTGACGCGGGGCTCGAACTCACGGACTGCGAGATCGTGACCTGGCTGAAGTCGGACGCTTAACCGACTGCGCCACCCAGGCGCCCCTATTTTTTTATTTTTTTAATGTTTATTTATTTTTGAGACAGAGAGAGACAGAGCATGAACGGGGGAGGGTCAGAGAGAGAGAGGGAGACACAGAATCTGAAACAGGCTCCAGGTTCTGAGCTGTCAGCACAGAGCCCGACGCGGGGCTGGAACTCACGAACTGCGAGATCATGACCTGAGCCGAAGTCGGACGCTTAACCGACTGAGCCACCCAGGCACCCCAGTGAGTGAATTTTAAATATACAGGAGTTCATCCGCAAGACATCAGTCTACATTTGTTTTCTAGCTAGTAAGATTTTGACAAGAGGCAGGAGAAGAGCGGGAAGGCCACCCTGCTGGGCACCACCGTAGACTCGAGTTTAGATCTGGATCAGGCTCCCACACCAGGGGGCCCACCTGTGTGCTAACCGGCCTACAAGGCACTGTCCCTCGGGCTGAACAGGGCTCCATACAACCTCAGTGTTGCCAGCACTCTGGACAACTTCATTTTTCTTTCATATTTTTGACGTAGAATTTGTACTCAGGACCGTGTCCTGCGTATGCAGAGGACTTAGGGGCCTGCAAACAAGTGAATTCACAAGAAGCTCTGAAGATTACCGCACAAGTGTTTGGTGTCGTCTTGTGTATTACTGAATTGTCCATTAATCAAGAGACTCAGTGTAACAACCTCAACAGGATGTCAAAAGCAGGACTGCAGAAGCCCCAGGCCTGAGCCAAGGGAGGCCGTAGACCCAAGATTCAACGCACGTGCTCCGGACACCAGCTCTGCGATTGTACAAACTGCTTAACCCCATTCAACATTCATTTCCTAGTCTGGTAAATGGGCACTTTTACCTAAAAGGGATTGAAATGGTGTAGAAGGTCTGGGGCCACTAGTAAATGCTACTGGTATTTGTTGGTGTTAATATTACTATTATCAAACCTGCTGAAGGAAGTGACAGTCCAGTGTTTTCTGAGACAAACATGAATGAGAACCAGTCGTGTCAATAATCACCTCCCACAATCCAGCATTAAGAGCAACTCGGGCGCCTGGGTGGCTCAGTCAGTTAAGGATCTGACTTCGGCTCAAGTCATGATCTCATGGTTCATGGGTTCGAACGCTACATCGGGCCCTGTGCTGACAGCTCAGAGCCTGGAGCCTGCTTTGGATTCTGTGTCTCCCTCGCTCTCTGCCCCTCCCTCGCTCGCTCGCTCTCTCGTTCACTCTCTCTCAAAAATAAACATTAAACAAAATTTAAAAGCAACTCAGAAAATAGATGTCAATGCAGCCAATTAAGCCGACTGTGCTCTTTCCCCATGGGAGCCCAGTGTGCAATGGCTGCAAACAGTAGCCTCCTTGGTAGTGTATGCAGCCTGTTGATTGTACAGGTTGCCCTAAGGGACCTTGGAGACAGCCCTTTCCAGTGGACATTGAGGTGTGGCCTCATGCCACAGTCTAGGCTCCAGTCTAGGCTCCAGACAGGTATGTGGGGTGTATTTGGAAAGCCCCAGGGCACAGTGGCCAGGGTCCACATTGGCCAAGTGATCATGTCCATTCACACCAAGCTGCAGAATAAGGAGCATGTGATTGAGGCCCTACGTAGGGCCAAGTTCAAGTTCCCTGGCCGCCCGAAAATCCACATTTCCAAGAAGTGGGACTTTAACGCGGATAAATTTGAAGACATGGTGGCTGAAAAGCTGCTCACCCCAGATGGCTGTGGGGTCAAAAATATCCCTTATCGGGGCGCCTGGGTGGCGCAGTCGGTTAAGCGTCCGACTTCAGCCAGGTCACGATCTCGCGGTCCGTGAGTTCGAGCCCCGCGTCGGGCCCTGGGCTGATGGCTCAGAGCCTGGAGCCTGTTTCCGATTCTGTGTCTCCCTCTCTCTCTGCCCCTCCCCCGTTCATGCACTGTCTCTCTCTGTCCCAAAAATAAATAAATAAATAAAATCTTAAAAAAAAAAAAAAATATCCCTTATCATGGTCCCTTGGACAAATAAATGGAGGGCTCTGTGCTCATGAGAAGCTCGGCACTGCCCCTTCTCTATTCATGCCCACCAATAAGTCCTACTTCCCATCTTAAAGAAAATAGATGTTAAATCCCTTCCCATTAAATGTGTTTTTTTTATTGTGTTTATTTCTACAGAAGCATCTCCCGTCCCTGATAAGCACAGAAGACGAGAGAAAAGAGTAGGGAAGAAGTACCCCAGGATGACAGTCCAGTCTCTGAAGATTCACCCAGGTTGGGACAGAGGACCTGCCCGAAGCCAGGACCAGCCTCTCCTCTTATCTCCCCGGTGGCACCCAGCCATCCTTTAAGCTCACCATTATTTTTTGATTCAGTGCTTTTGAATGCTGTGGAAGCACAGGTACTCCCTTGATTTGAATCCCATGCAGGCCACCTTGGCAGTCTGCACCTGCCATCCTTCCCTGCCCGTGGTCCTCAGTGTCCCCACATACAAGCCGTAAGCTCCTTGCACCACTCCCGTCCCCACGGCTGTCTGTGTCAGCCCTGGCCCACCTCCCACACCTGCTGCTGGGCTCTGTGGAGCTCAGGATCTTCTTGCTGCCCATATAAAAACAGTCTTTGGTTTTGTCCCTTCTTTGGCTATCCACCACGTGAGCTTTCATTGGCTTCATTGTGGTTTAAGGGCCACATCAGTTCTTTCCAGGTGGCCTGAAACACGGTATCTGCCTGAGTAAGAAGTTGAAGAAGCTCCCAGCAGCCCATTCAGCCTTGGGGGTTGCCAGAGGGAGAGGCTGGGGTCCTATCACCGGGCCACCCAGCATGGAGGGAGTTGCCAGTTGTAGGACAAACCCTGGGGGCAGCTGGTTCCGTGTGGGGCATCACCACTGCTGCTGATGCTGTGGGTGGAGGGGAGGCCCCAGGGTCACACTAGGGACTGTGCTGGGGAAAGGGATGGTCCTTGTGTCTTGGTGGGGGACTGGCAGGTACTTTGGATGGGCTGCTGGCCTTCCACTGACTCCCGGTGCTCCCCAGGCCGCTGACTTTCTGAGTTACAGAACACAGCAGAGGTGGGCAGGCCCACCGAAACCAGGCTCCTCCGGGTTGGCAGAGACCCTGGACTGAAGCCTGTGGGAGCGGGAAGGACAGCAACTATTGGCAGGATCAGCTGAAGGCAGAGGCTTCGCAGCAATGGTCCACCCTCCACCTTGGGGCTCTTGCAGCCTAGGATCAGGTAGTTGGCCATCACTTCCTCTTAATTCTGGCCCATCAGCAGGTCCCGGATCTGGTCCCACTCATAGCCCACAGATAATGTCACCTCAGTTCTGCCAGGGATCCTTGTAGTCAGGGAGTGGCTCACTGTAAGGCTTTAGTAGTTCTGCTTCACGGGCCATGGTCATCCATGGGTCCTTCACGGTTTCCTCTAAAGTGCTTCTCTCACTGGGACTGAGGGGCAGGAATCTCTCTAGTAGGTCTCCCACGCTCCAC
Organism: Leopardus geoffroyi; assembly: GCF_018350155.1. Classification (NCBI taxonomy): domain Eukaryota; kingdom Metazoa; phylum Chordata; class Mammalia; order Carnivora; family Felidae; genus Leopardus; species Leopardus geoffroyi. Next base: position 14,698,565 of record NC_059331.1, on the reverse strand, counting down.
GGACGTGGAAAAGGGAACGTGGTATATCCTGCTCAGCACCCACTCCCACAGCTCCCCGAAGTCCTGCCAAGGCAGGGACCTGCTGGTCACTGGACAGTCATTGTATAGAGGATGGCTCCAGGCTCCACCCCTCTCCTACGAGACTGTTGTACTCTTGGTGTAAGGGGGACTACCACAGAAGGGAGTCA